>NW_027361879.1:2217500-2910935 GCF_039654945.1 Dendrobates tinctorius | reverse complement strand
TGTCTGCTCAGGCTCACTCAGCAGACTGAAGCTGAATACTACTGCGCAGCTGCTACAGACTGTGGGCTGCCCATTGTGACACGTGGTCCCATTGTGAGACGTGGTCGAACACATCCAAGCATTGTGTGCTATGAATGGCATGATTCCTATCACAGTGTTCCATGGATGGACACATCCTATTTACTGCAGGCAAGCAGCGCACCTAGCTGCTGCTGCTGCTACAAGCCACTAGAATACCGTCCGTCTGTCAGACAGGTGGACGTAGGCAGAACATTCAAATAACTCGCCAGATAAATCGTTGCTTTTCCATTTTATTCATATATGAATTAATTCAAAATTGAACAGTAAATTTCAAAGTTGGAAGGCCACAAGAGGGGGACAATGTTTCAAAAATGAAGCGACATATCATTGCATGAGGGATGTGGTAGGAATTGAATGCTTGAATTAAGACTGGGGAAGTTCTGAGGCGAAGGGGCTGCAGGCCTTGTAGCAGGTGGGTGTGCAGAAATGTAGCTATCCAAAGCCAAACACATTACTGCAGCTTGTCACACCTATACCTACCAAACAGCAAAGGCCAAGATAGATCGTTATTTTACGGACACATTGAATACAGTGCAATGCCTCCCATATAGCGGTGAATAAGAGTAGTAGTAGTAGTAGTAGTAGTAGTAGTAGTAGTAGTAGTAGTAGAAGAGTTGGTCAAGTTAAATCAAGGCTAAGGAATTGGAAATGTGCAACTTGGACCAAGAAAAACTAATTGCAGAGCAGCGACATTGGAAAAAAGCATTCAAATCATGCTTTGAAAACACTACTTGCTTATCCCGATTTCAATTCAATCTGTCTTTGGAAACCGCTTAAGAGAGTGAGTGCACCATTCCCAGAGAAACTGCCATACTGGGCTGATACGTGGAGTGAAGTGAGCAAGCTCTTTTTCCATCTCCCTGTTCTAAAAATCCATTTAATATATGGTCCCCAGATAGGGGACGTATCAGATATTAAACTGATAAGAACAGATACTACACTTGATCTTAGCCAAAAGGCCGAGAAGCGATAACCAGAAATGGTTTGCCGCTTGCAAGGCCACAGGGCTTAAGACAGGCACCCATTGTGGAGAATGACACAGACACCACCCTGAGGAAGACATTCAAACCAAGTCTGGGCGCATAACAAAAGCGCAGGCGGCTGATTTTTTTTTTTTTTTTTTCCCCCAGGATTCCACTCCACGCGCTTTTAATTTGCATAGGCCAACCCCTTTTTTGTTAGGCCACCCTCCCCTCACGGTCAAACGCGCTTCAGTACTAGGAAAGAGGCCAGAGGAGCACTGCTCCTACACCGCCCCCTCTACTACCCTCCCTAAATGAAAGGTCTTGCTTTAAGGCTGTGTGCACACGCTGCGGATTGGCCGCTACAGACACGCAGCAGTTTTAGCTGCGGTGTACAGTACCATTCATTTGAATGGGTAAAAAAAAACGCTGTGCCGACGCTGCGGAAAAAACCGCGCGGATTTGCTGCGGTTTTGAATCCGCAGAAAGAATTGCATGTCAATTCTTTCTGTGGAAAACGCTGCGGGTTCCTATCTCCACCATTGTGGAGATAGTGAATCCGCAGGACCAAACCGCAGGCAAAACCGCAGATAATCCGCAGGTCTTTGGACCTGCGGATTATCTGCGGTTTTTGCTAAATCCGTGCGGATTAATCCGCAGCGGAATCCGCAGCGTGTGAACGTGGCCTAACTCTCCTGGTGCCAGATATTGTAACCAGGAGGCGAGCATGGCCCACCTGTCTGCTCAGGCTCACTCAGCAGACTGAAGCTGAATACTACTGCGCAGCTGCTACAGACTGTGGGCTGCCCATTGTGACACGTGGTCCCATTGTGAGACGTGGTCGAACACATCCAAGCATTGTGTGCTATGAATGGCATGATTCCTATCACAGTGTTCCATGGATGGACACATCCTATTTACTGCAGGCAAGCAGCGCACCTAGCTGCTGCTGCTGCTACAAGCCACTAGAATACCGTCCGTCTGTCAGACAGGTGGACGTAGGCAGAACATTCAAATAACTCGCCAGATAAATCGTTGCTTTTCCATTTTATTCATATATGAATTAATTCAAATTGAACAGTAAATTTCAAAGTTGGAAGGCCACAAGAGGGGGACAATGTTTCAAAAATGAAGCGACATATCATTGCATGAGGGATGTGGTAGGAATTGAATGCTTGAATTAAGACTGGGGAAGTTCTGAGGCGAAGGGGCTGCAGGCCTTGTAGCAGGTGGGTGTGCAGAAATGTAGCTATCCAAAGCCAAACACATTACTGCAGCTTGTCACACCTATACCTACCAAACAGCAAAGGCCAAGATAGATCATTATTTTACGGACACATTGAATACAGTGCAATGCCTCCCATATAGCGGTGAATAAGAGTAGTAGTAGTAGTAGTAGTAGTAGTAGTAGAAGAGTTGGTCAAGTTAAATCAAGGCTAAGGAATTGGAAATGTGCAACTTGGACCAAGAAAAACTAATTGCAGAGCAGCGACATTGGAAAAAAGCATTCAAATCATGCTTTGAAAACACTACTTGCTTATCCCGATTTCAATTCAATCTGTCTTTGGAAACCGCTTAAGAGAGTGAGTGCACCATTCCCAGAGAAACTGCCATACTGGGCTGATACGTGGAGTGAAGTGAGCAAGCTCTTTTTCCATCTCCCTGTTCTAAAAATCCATTTAATATATGGTCCCCAGATAGGGGACGTATCAGATATTAAACTGATAAGAACAGATACTACACTTGATCTTAGCCAAAAGGCCGAGAAGCGATAACCAGAAATGGTTTGCCGCTTGCAAGGCCACAGGGCTTAAGACAGGCACCCATTGTGGAGAATGACACAGACACCACCCTGAGGAAGACATTCAAACCAAGTCTGGGCGCATAACAAAAGCGCAGGCGGCTGATTTTTTTTTTTTTTTTTTCCCCCAGGATTCCACTCCACGCGCTTTTAATTTGCATAGGCCAACCCCTTTTTTGTTAGGCCACCCTCCCCTCACGGTCAAACGCGCTTCAGTACTAGGAAAGAGGCCAGAGGAGCACTGCTCCTACACCGCCCCCTCTACTACCCTCCCTAAATGAAAGGTCTTGCTTTAAGGCTGTGTGCACACGCTGCGGATTGGCCGCTACAGACACGCAGCAGTTTTAGCTGCGGTGTACAGTACCATTCATTTGAATGGGTAAAAAAAAACGCTGTGCCGACGCTGCGGAAAAAACCGCGCGGATTTGCTGCGGTTTTGAATCCGCAGAAAGAATTGCATGTCAATTCTTTCTGTGGAAAACGCTGCGGGTTCCTATCTCCACCATTGTGGAGATAGTGAATCCGCAGGACCAAACCGCAGGCAAAACCGCAGATAATCCGCAGGTCTTTGGACCTGCGGATTATCTGCGGTTTTTGCTAAATCCGTGCGGATTAATCCGCAGCGGAATCCGCAGCGTGTGAACGTGGCCTAACTCTCCTGGTGCCAGATATTGTAACCAGGAGGCGAGCATGGCCCACCTGTCTGCTCAGGCTCACTCAGCAGACTGAAGCTGAATACTACTGCGCAGCTGCTACAGACTGTGGGCTGCCCATTGTGACACGTGGTCCCATTGTGAGACGTGGTCGAACACATCCAAGCATTGTGTGCTATGAATGGCATGATTCCTATCACAGTGTTCCATGGATGGACACATCCTATTTACTGCAGGCAAGCAGCGCACCTAGCTGCTGCTGCTGCTACAAGCCACTAGAATACCGTCCGTCTGTCAGACAGGTGGACGTAGGCAGAACATTCAAATAACTCGCCAGATAAATCGTTGCTTTTCCATTTTATTCATATATGAATTAATTCAAAATTGAACAGTAAATTTCAAAGTTGGAAGGCCACAAGAGGGGGACAATGTTTCAAAAATGAAGCGACATATCATTGCATGAGGGATGTGGTAGGAATTGAATGCTTGAATTAAGACTGGGGAAGTTCTGAGGCGAAGGGGCTGCAGGCCTTGTAGCAGGTGGGTGTGCAGAAATGTAGCTATCCAAAGCCAAACACATTACTGCAGCTTGTCACACCTATACCTACCAAACAGCAAAGGCCAAGATAGATCATTATTTTACGGACACATTGAATACAGTGCAATGCCTCCCATATAGCGGTGAATAAGAGTAGTAGTAGTAGTAGTAGTAGTAGTAGTAGAAGAGTTGGTCAAGTTAAATCAAGGCTAAGGAATTGGAAATGTGCAACTTGGACCAAGAAAAACTAATTGCAGAGCAGCGACATTGGAAAAAAGCATTCAAATCATGCTTTGAAAACACTACTTGCTTATCCCGATTTCAATTCAATCTGTCTTTGGAAACCGCTTAAGAGAGTGAGTGCACCATTCCCAGAGAAACTGCCATACTGGGCTGATACGTGGAGTGAAGTGAGCAAGCTCTTTTTCCATCTCCCTGTTCTAAAAATCCATTTAATATATGGTCCCCAGATAGGGGACGTATCAGATATTAAACTGATAAGAACAGATACTACACTTGATCTTAGCCAAAAGGCCGAGAAGCGATAACCAGAAATGGTTTGCCGCTTGCAAGGCCACAGGGCTTAAGACAGGCACCCATTGTGGAGAATGACACAGACACCACCCTGAGGAAGACATTCAAACCAAGTCTGGGCGCATAACAAAAGCGCAGGCGGCTGATTTTTTTTTTTTTTTTTTCCCCCAGGATTCCACTCCACGCGCTTTTAATTTGCATAGGCCAACCCCTTTTTTGTTAGGCCACCCTCCCCTCACGGTCAAACGCGCTTCAGTACTAGGAAAGAGGCCAGAGGAGCACTGCTCCTACACCGCCCCCTCTACTACCCTCCCTAAATGAAAGGTCTTGCTTTAAGGCTGTGTGCACACGCTGCGGATTGGCCGCTACAGACACGCAGCAGTTTTAGCTGCGGTGTACAGTACCATTCATTTGAATGGGTAAAAAAAAACGCTGTGCCGACGCTGCGGAAAAAACCGCGCGGATTTGCTGCGGTTTTGAATCCGCAGAAAGAATTGCATGTCAATTCTTTCTGTGGAAAACGCTGCGGGTTCCTATCTCCACCATTGTGGAGATAGTGAATCCGCAGGACCAAACCGCAGGCAAAACCGCAGATAATCCGCAGGTCTTTGGACCTGCGGATTATCTGCGGTTTTTGCTAAATCCGTGCGGATTAATCCGCAGCGGAATCCGCAGCGTGTGAACGTGGCCTAACTCTCCTGGTGCCAGATATTGTAACCAGGAGGCGAGCATGGCCCACCTGTCTGCTCAGGCTCACTCAGCAGACTGAAGCTGAATACTACTGCGCAGCTGCTACAGACTGTGGGCTGCCCATTGTGACACGTGGTCCCATTGTGAGACGTGGTCGAACACATCCAAGCATTGTGTGCTATGAATGGCATGATTCCTATCACAGTGTTCCATGGATGGACACATCCTATTTACTGCAGGCAAGCAGCGCACCTAGCTGCTGCTGCTGCTACAAGCCACTAGAATACCGTCCGTCTGTCAGACAGGTGGACGTAGGCAGAACATTCAAATAACTCGCCAGATAAATCGTTGCTTTTCCATTTTATTCATATATGAATTAATTCAAAATTGAACAGTAAATTTCAAAGTTGGAAGGCCACAAGAGGGGGACAATGTTTCAAAAATGAAGCGACATATCATTGCATGAGGGATGTGGTAGGAATTGAATGCTTGAATTAAGACTGGGGAAGTTCTGAGGCGAAGGGGCTGCAGGCCTTGTAGCAGGTGGGTGTGCAGAAATGTAGCTATCCAAAGCCAAACACATTACTGCAGCTTGTCACACCTATACCTACCAAACAGCAAAGGCCAAGATAGATCATTATTTTACGGACACATTGAATACAGTGCAATGCCTCCCATATAGCGGTGAATAAGAGTAGTAGTAGTAGTAGTAGTAGTAGTAGTAGAAGAGTTGGTCAAGTTAAATCAAGGCTAAGGAATTGGAAATGTGCAACTTGGACCAAGAAAAACTAATTGCAGAGCAGCGACATTGGAAAAAAGCATTCAAATCATGCTTTGAAAACACTACTTGCTTATCCCGATTTCAATTCAATCTGTCTTTGGAAACCGCTTAAGAGAGTGAGTGCACCATTCCCAGAGAAACTGCCATACTGGGCTGATACGTGGAGTGAAGTGAGCAAGCTCTTTTTCCATCTCCCTGTTCTAAAAATCCATTTAATATATGGTCCCCAGATAGGGGACGTATCAGATATTAAACTGATAAGAACAGATACTACACTTGATCTTAGCCAAAAGGCCGAGAAGCGATAACCAGAAATGGTTTGCCGCTTGCAAGGCCACAGGGCTTAAGACAGGCACCCATTGTGGAGAATGACACAGACACCACCCTGAGGAAGACATTCAAACCAAGTCTGGGCGCATAACAAAAGCGCAGGCGGCTGATTTTTTTTTTTTTTTTTTCCCCCAGGATTCCACTCCACGCGCTTTTAATTTGCATAGGCCAACCCCTTTTTTGTTAGGCCACCCTCCCCTCACGGTCAAACGCGCTTCAGTACTAGGAAAGAGGCCAGAGGAGCACTGCTCCTACACCGCCCCCTCTACTACCCTCCCTAAATGAAAGGTCTTGCTTTAAGGCTGTGTGCACACGCTGCGGATTGGCCGCTACAGACACGCAGCAGTTTTAGCTGCGGTGTACAGTACCATTCATTTGAATGGGTAAAAAAAAACGCTGTGCCGACGCTGCGGAAAAAACCGCGCGGATTTGCTGCGGTTTTGAATCCGCAGAAAGAATTGCATGTCAATTCTTTCTGTGGAAAACGCTGCGGGTTCCTATCTCCACCATTGTGGAGATAGTGAATCCGCAGGACCAAACCGCAGGCAAAACCGCAGATAATCCGCAGGTCTTTGGACCTGCGGATTATCTGCGGTTTTTGCTAAATCCGTGCGGATTAATCCGCAGCGGAATCCGCAGCGTGTGAACGTGGCCTAACTCTCCTGGTGCCAGATATTGTAACCAGGAGGCGAGCATGGCCCACCTGTCTGCTCAGGCTCACTCAGCAGACTGAAGCTGAATACTACTGCGCAGCTGCTACAGACTGTGGGCTGCCCATTGTGACACGTGGTCCCATTGTGAGACGTGGTCGAACACATCCAAGCATTGTGTGCTATGAATGGCATGATTCCTATCACAGTGTTCCATGGATGGACACATCCTATTTACTGCAGGCAAGCAGCGCACCTAGCTGCTGCTGCTGCTACAAGCCACTAGAATACCGTCCGTCTGTCAGACAGGTGGACGTAGGCAGAACATTCAAATAACTCGCCAGATAAATCGTTGCTTTTCCATTTTATTCATATATGAATTAATTCAAAATTGAACAGTAAATTTCAAAGTTGGAAGGCCACAAGAGGGGGACAATGTTTCAAAAATGAAGCGACATATCATTGCATGAGGGATGTGGTAGGAATTGAATGCTTGAATTAAGACTGGGGAAGTTCTGAGGCGAAGGGGCTGCAGGCCTTGTAGCAGGTGGGTGTGCAGAAATGTAGCTATCCAAAGCCAAACACATTACTGCAGCTTGTCACACCTATACCTACCAAACAGCAAAGGCCAAGATAGATCATTATTTTACGGACACATTGAATACAGTGCAATGCCTCCCATATAGCGGTGAATAAGAGTAGTAGTAGTAGTAGTAGTAGTAGTAGTAGAAGAGTTGGTCAAGTTAAATCAAGGCTAAGGAATTGGAAATGTGCAACTTGGACCAAGAAAAACTAATTGCAGAGCAGCGACATTGGAAAAAAGCATTCAAATCATGCTTTGAAAACACTACTTGCTTATCCCGATTTCAATTCAATCTGTCTTTGGAAACCGCTTAAGAGAGTGAGTGCACCATTCCCAGAGAAACTGCCATACTGGGCTGATACGTGGAGTGAAGTGAGCAAGCTCTTTTTCCATCTCCCTGTTCTAAAAATCCATTTAATATATGGTCCCCAGATAGGGGACGTATCAGATATTAAACTGATAAGAACAGATACTACACTTGATCTTAGCCAAAAGGCCGAGAAGCGATAACCAGAAATGGTTTGCCGCTTGCAAGGCCACAGGGCTTAAGACAGGCACCCATTGTGGAGAATGACACAGACACCACCCTGAGGAAGACATTCAAACCAAGTCTGGGCGCATAACAAAAGCGCAGGCGGCTGATTTTTTTTTTTTTTTTTTCCCCCAGGATTCCACTCCACGCGCTTTTAATTTGCATAGGCCAACCCCTTTTTTGTTAGGCCACCCTCCCCTCACGGTCAAACGCGCTTCAGTACTAGGAAAGAGGCCAGAGGAGCACTGCTCCTACACCGCCCCCTCTACTACCCTCCCTAAATGAAAGGTCTTGCTTTAAGGCTGTGTGCACACGCTGCGGATTGGCCGCTACAGACACGCAGCAGTTTTAGCTGCGGTGTACAGTACCATTCATTTGAATGGGTAAAAAAAAACGCTGTGCCGACGCTGCGGAAAAAACCGCGCGGATTTGCTGCGGTTTTGAATCCGCAGAAAGAATTGCATGTCAATTCTTTCTGTGGAAAACGCTGCGGGTTCCTATCTCCACCATTGTGGAGATAGTGAATCCGCAGGACCAAACCGCAGGCAAAACCGCAGATAATCCGCAGGTCTTTGGACCTGCGGATTATCTGCGGTTTTTGCTAAATCCGTGCGGATTAATCCGCAGCGGAATCCGCAGCGTGTGAACGTGGCCTAACTCTCCTGGTGCCAGATATTGTAACCAGGAGGCGAGCATGGCCCACCTGTCTGCTCAGGCTCACTCAGCAGACTGAAGCTGAATACTACTGCGCAGCTGCTACAGACTGTGGGCTGCCCATTGTGACACGTGGTCCCATTGTGAGACGTGGTCGAACACATCCAAGCATTGTGTGCTATGAATGGCATGATTCCTATCACAGTGTTCCATGGATGGACACATCCTATTTACTGCAGGCAAGCAGCGCACCTAGCTGCTGCTGCTGCTACAAGCCACTAGAATACCGTCCGTCTGTCAGACAGGTGGACGTAGGCAGAACATTCAAATAACTCGCCAGATAAATCGTTGCTTTTCCATTTTATTCATATATGAATTAATTCAAAATTGAACAGTAAATTTCAAAGTTGGAAGGCCACAAGAGGGGGACAATGTTTCAAAAATGAAGCGACATATCATTGCATGAGGGATGTGGTAGGAATTGAATGCTTGAATTAAGACTGGGGAAGTTCTGAGGCGAAGGGGCTGCAGGCCTTGTAGCAGGTGGGTGTGCAGAAATGTAGCTATCCAAAGCCAAACACATTACTGCAGCTTGTCACACCTATACCTACCAAACAGCAAAGGCCAAGATAGATCATTATTTTACGGACACATTGAATACAGTGCAATGCCTCCCATATAGCGGTGAATAAGAGTAGTAGTAGTAGTAGTAGTAGTAGTAGTAGAAGAGTTGGTCAAGTTAAATCAAGGCTAAGGAATTGGAAATGTGCAACTTGGACCAAGAAAAACTAATTGCAGAGCAGCGACATTGGAAAAAAGCATTCAAATCATGCTTTGAAAACACTACTTGCTTATCCCGATTTCAATTCAATCTGTCTTTGGAAACCGCTTAAGAGAGTGAGTGCACCATTCCCAGAGAAACTGCCATACTGGGCTGATACGTGGAGTGAAGTGAGCAAGCTCTTTTTCCATCTCCCTGTTCTAAAAATCCATTTAATATATGGTCCCCAGATAGGGGACGTATCAGATATTAAACTGATAAGAACAGATACTACACTTGATCTTAGCCAAAAGGCCGAGAAGCGATAACCAGAAATGGTTTGCCGCTTGCAAGGCCACAGGGCTTAAGACAGGCACCCATTGTGGAGAATGACACAGACACCACCCTGAGGAAGACATTCAAACCAAGTCTGGGCGCATAACAAAAGCGCAGGCGGCTGATTTTTTTTTTTTTTTTTTCCCCCAGGATTCCACTCCACGCGCTTTTAATTTGCATAGGCCAACCCCTTTTTTGTTAGGCCACCCTCCCCTCACGGTCAAACGCGCTTCAGTACTAGGAAAGAGGCCAGAGGAGCACTGCTCCTACACCGCCCCCTCTACTACCCTCCCTAAATGAAAGGTCTTGCTTTAAGGCTGTGTGCACACGCTGCGGATTGGCCGCTACAGACACGCAGCAGTTTTAGCTGCGGTGTACAGTACCATTCATTTGAATGGGTAAAAAAAAACGCTGTGCCGACGCTGCGGAAAAAACCGCGCGGATTTGCTGCGGTTTTGAATCCGCAGAAAGAATTGCATGTCAATTCTTTCTGTGGAAAACGCTGCGGGTTCCTATCTCCACCATTGTGGAGATAGTGAATCCGCAGGACCAAACCGCAGGCAAAACCGCAGATAATCCGCAGGTCTTTGGACCTGCGGATTATCTGCGGTTTTTGCTAAATCCGTGCGGATTAATCCGCAGCGGAATCCGCAGCGTGTGAACGTGGCCTAACTCTCCTGGTGCCAGATATTGTAACCAGGAGGCGAGCATGGCCCACCTGTCTGCTCAGGCTCACTCAGCAGACTGAAGCTGAATACTACTGCGCAGCTGCTACAGACTGTGGGCTGCCCATTGTGACACGTGGTCCCATTGTGAGACGTGGTCGAACACATCCAAGCATTGTGTGCTATGAATGGCATGATTCCTATCACAGTGTTCCATGGATGGACACATCCTATTTACTGCAGGCAAGCAGCGCACCTAGCTGCTGCTGCTGCTACAAGCCACTAGAATACCGTCCGTCTGTCAGACAGGTGGACGTAGGCAGAACATTCAAATAACTCGCCAGATAAATCGTTGCTTTTCCATTTTATTCATATATGAATTAATTCAAAATTGAACAGTAAATTTCAAAGTTGGAAGGCCACAAGAGGGGGACAATGTTTCAAAAATGAAGCGACATATCATTGCATGAGGGATGTGGTAGGAATTGAATGCTTGAATTAAGACTGGGGAAGTTCTGAGGCGAAGGGGCTGCAGGCCTTGTAGCAGGTGGGTGTGCAGAAATGTAGCTATCCAAAGCCAAACACATTACTGCAGCTTGTCACACCTATACCTACCAAACAGCAAAGGCCAAGATAGATCATTATTTTACGGACACATTGAATACAGTGCAATGCCTCCCATATAGCGGTGAATAAGAGTAGTAGTAGTAGTAGTAGTAGTAGTAGTAGAAGAGTTGGTCAAGTTAAATCAAGGCTAAGGAATTGGAAATGTGCAACTTGGACCAAGAAAAACTAATTGCAGAGCAGCGACATTGGAAAAAAGCATTCAAATCATGCTTTGAAAACACTACTTGCTTATCCCGATTTCAATTCAATCTGTCTTTGGAAACCGCTTAAGAGAGTGAGTGCACCATTCCCAGAGAAACTGCCATACTGGGCTGATACGTGGAGTGAAGTGAGCAAGCTCTTTTTCCATCTCCCTGTTCTAAAAATCCATTTAATATATGGTCCCCAGATAGGGGACGTATCAGATATTAAACTGATAAGAACAGATACTACACTTGATCTTAGCCAAAAGGCCGAGAAGCGATAACCAGAAATGGTTTGCCGCTTGCAAGGCCACAGGGCTTAAGACAGGCACCCATTGTGGAGAATGACACAGACACCACCCTGAGGAAGACATTCAAACCAAGTCTGGGCGCATAACAAAAGCGCAGGCGGCTGATTTTTTTTTTTTTTTTTTCCCCCAGGATTCCACTCCACGCGCTTTTAATTTGCATAGGCCAACCCCTTTTTTGTTAGGCCACCCTCCCCTCACGGTCAAACGCGCTTCAGTACTAGGAAAGAGGCCAGAGGAGCACTGCTCCTACACCGCCCCCTCTACTACCCTCCCTAAATGAAAGGTCTTGCTTTAAGGCTGTGTGCACACGCTGCGGATTGGCCGCTACAGACACGCAGCAGTTTTAGCTGCGGTGTACAGTACCATTCATTTGAATGGGTAAAAAAAAACGCTGTGCCGACGCTGCGGAAAAAACCGCGCGGATTTGCTGCGGTTTTGAATCCGCAGAAAGAATTGCATGTCAATTCTTTCTGTGGAAAACGCTGCGGGTTCCTATCTCCACCATTGTGGAGATAGTGAATCCGCAGGACCAAACCGCAGGCAAAACCGCAGATAATCCGCAGGTCTTTGGACCTGCGGATTATCTGCGGTTTTTGCTAAATCCGTGCGGATTAATCCGCAGCGGAATCCGCAGCGTGTGAACGTGGCCTAACTCTCCTGGTGCCAGATATTGTAACCAGGAGGCGAGCATGGCCCACCTGTCTGCTCAGGCTCACTCAGCAGACTGAAGCTGAATACTACTGCGCAGCTGCTACAGACTGTGGGCTGCCCATTGTGACACGTGGTCCCATTGTGAGACGTGGTCGAACACATCCAAGCATTGTGTGCTATGAATGGCATGATTCCTATCACAGTGTTCCATGGATGGACACATCCTATTTACTGCAGGCAAGCAGCGCACCTAGCTGCTGCTGCTGCTACAAGCCACTAGAATACCGTCCGTCTGTCAGACAGGTGGACGTAGGCAGAACATTCAAATAACTCGCCAGATAAATCGTTGCTTTTCCATTTTATTCATATATGAATTAATTCAAAATTGAACAGTAAATTTCAAAGTTGGAAGGCCACAAGAGGGGGACAATGTTTCAAAAATGAAGCGACATATCATTGCATGAGGGATGTGGTAGGAATTGAATGCTTGAATTAAGACTGGGGAAGTTCTGAGGCGAAGGGGCTGCAGGCCTTGTAGCAGGTGGGTGTGCAGAAATGTAGCTATCCAAAGCCAAACACATTACTGCAGCTTGTCACACCTATACCTACCAAACAGCAAAGGCCAAGATAGATCATTATTTTACGGACACATTGAATACAGTGCAATGCCTCCCATATAGCGGTGAATAAGAGTAGTAGTAGTAGTAGTAGTAGTAGTAGTAGAAGAGTTGGTCAAGTTAAATCAAGGCTAAGGAATTGGAAATGTGCAACTTGGACCAAGAAAAACTAATTGCAGAGCAGCGACATTGGAAAAAAGCATTCAAATCATGCTTTGAAAACACTACTTGCTTATCCCGATTTCAATTCAATCTGTCTTTGGAAACCGCTTAAGAGAGTGAGTGCACCATTCCCAGAGAAACTGCCATACTGGGCTGATACGTGGAGTGAAGTGAGCAAGCTCTTTTTCCATCTCCCTGTTCTAAAAATCCATTTAATATATGGTCCCCAGATAGGGGACGTATCAGATATTAAACTGATAAGAACAGATACTACACTTGATCTTAGCCAAAAGGCCGAGAAGCGATAACCAGAAATGGTTTGCCGCTTGCAAGGCCACAGGGCTTAAGACAGGCACCCATTGTGGAGAATGACACAGACACCACCCTGAGGAAGACATTCAAACCAAGTCTGGGCGCATAACAAAAGCGCAGGCGGCTGATTTTTTTTTTTTTTTTTTCCCCCAGGATTCCACTCCACGCGCTTTTAATTTGCATAGGCCAACCCCTTTTTTGTTAGGCCACCCTCCCCTCACGGTCAAACGCGCTTCAGTACTAGGAAAGAGGCCAGAGGAGCACTGCTCCTACACCGCCCCCTCTACTACCCTCCCTAAATGAAAGGTCTTGCTTTAAGGCTGTGTGCACACGCTGCGGATTGGCCGCTACAGACACGCAGCAGTTTTAGCTGCGGTGTACAGTACCATTCATTTGAATGGGTAAAAAAAAACGCTGTGCCGACGCTGCGGAAAAAACCGCGCGGATTTGCTGCGGTTTTGAATCCGCAGAAAGAATTGCATGTCAATTCTTTCTGTGGAAAACGCTGCGGGTTCCTATCTCCACCATTGTGGAGATAGTGAATCCGCAGGACCAAACCGCAGGCAAAACCGCAGATAATCCGCAGGTCTTTGGACCTGCGGATTATCTGCGGTTTTTGCTAAATCCGTGCGGATTAATCCGCAGCGGAATCCGCAGCGTGTGAACGTGGCCTAACTCTCCTGGTGCCAGATATTGTAACCAGGAGGCGAGCATGGCCCACCTGTCTGCTCAGGCTCACTCAGCAGACTGAAGCTGAATACTACTGCGCAGCTGCTACAGACTGTGGGCTGCCCATTGTGACACGTGGTCCCATTGTGAGACGTGGTCGAACACATCCAAGCATTGTGTGCTATGAATGGCATGATTCCTATCACAGTGTTCCATGGATGGACACATCCTATTTACTGCAGGCAAGCAGCGCACCTAGCTGCTGCTGCTGCTACAAGCCACTAGAATACCGTCCGTCTGTCAGACAGGTGGACGTAGGCAGAACATTCAAATAACTCGCCAGATAAATCGTTGCTTTTCCATTTTATTCATATATGAATTAATTCAAAATTGAACAGTAAATTTCAAAGTTGGAAGGCCACAAGAGGGGGACAATGTTTCAAAAATGAAGCGACATATCATTGCATGAGGGATGTGGTAGGAATTGAATGCTTGAATTAAGACTGGGGAAGTTCTGAGGCGAAGGGGCTGCAGGCCTTGTAGCAGGTGGGTGTGCAGAAATGTAGCTATCCAAAGCCAAACACATTACTGCAGCTTGTCACACCTATACCTACCAAACAGCAAAGGCCAAGATAGATCATTATTTTACGGACACATTGAATACAGTGCAATGCCTCCCATATAGCGGTGAATAAGAGTAGTAGTAGTAGTAGTAGTAGTAGTAGTAGAAGAGTTGGTCAAGTTAAATCAAGGCTAAGGAATTGGAAATGTGCAACTTGGACCAAGAAAAACTAATTGCAGAGCAGCGACATTGGAAAAAAGCATTCAAATCATGCTTTGAAAACACTACTTGCTTATCCCGATTTCAATTCAATCTGTCTTTGGAAACCGCTTAAGAGAGTGAGTGCACCATTCCCAGAGAAACTGCCATACTGGGCTGATACGTGGAGTGAAGTGAGCAAGCTCTTTTTCCATCTCCCTGTTCTAAAAATCCATTTAATATATGGTCCCCAGATAGGGGACGTATCAGATATTAAACTGATAAGAACAGATACTACACTTGATCTTAGCCAAAAGGCCGAGAAGCGATAACCAGAAATGGTTTGCCGCTTGCAAGGCCACAGGGCTTAAGACAGGCACCCATTGTGGAGAATGACACAGACACCACCCTGAGGAAGACATTCAAACCAAGTCTGGGCGCATAACAAAAGCGCAGGCGGCTGATTTTTTTTTTTTTTTTTTCCCCCAGGATTCCACTCCACGCGCTTTTAATTTGCATAGGCCAACCCCTTTTTTGTTAGGCCACCCTCCCCTCACGGTCAAACGCGCTTCAGTACTAGGAAAGAGGCCAGAGGAGCACTGCTCCTACACCGCCCCCTCTACTACCCTCCCTAAATGAAAGGTCTTGCTTTAAGGCTGTGTGCACACGCTGCGGATTGGCCGCTACAGACACGCAGCAGTTTTAGCTGCGGTGTACAGTACCATTCATTTGAATGGGTAAAAAAAAACGCTGTGCCGACGCTGCGGAAAAAACCGCGCGGATTTGCTGCGGTTTTGAATCCGCAGAAAGAATTGCATGTCAATTCTTTCTGTGGAAAACGCTGCGGGTTCCTATCTCCACCATTGTGGAGATAGTGAATCCGCAGGACCAAACCGCAGGCAAAACCGCAGATAATCCGCAGGTCTTTGGACCTGCGGATTATCTGCGGTTTTTGCTAAATCCGTGCGGATTAATCCGCAGCGGAATCCGCAGCGTGTGAACGTGGCCTAACTCTCCTGGTGCCAGATATTGTAACCAGGAGGCGAGCATGGCCCACCTGTCTGCTCAGGCTCACTCAGCAGACTGAAGCTGAATACTACTGCGCAGCTGCTACAGACTGTGGGCTGCCCATTGTGACACGTGGTCCCATTGTGAGACGTGGTCGAACACATCCAAGCATTGTGTGCTATGAATGGCATGATTCCTATCACAGTGTTCCATGGATGGACACATCCTATTTACTGCAGGCAAGCAGCGCACCTAGCTGCTGCTGCTGCTACAAGCCACTAGAATACCGTCCGTCTGTCAGACAGGTGGACGTAGGCAGAACATTCAAATAACTCGCCAGATAAATCGTTGCTTTTCCATTTTATTCATATATGAATTAATTCAAAATTGAACAGTAAATTTCAAAGTTGGAAGGCCACAAGAGGGGGACAATGTTTCAAAAATGAAGCGACATATCATTGCATGAGGGATGTGGTAGGAATTGAATGCTTGAATTAAGACTGGGGAAGTTCTGAGGCGAAGGGGCTGCAGGCCTTGTAGCAGGTGGGTGTGCAGAAATGTAGCTATCCAAAGCCAAACACATTACTGCAGCTTGTCACACCTATACCTACCAAACAGCAAAGGCCAAGATAGATCATTATTTTACGGACACATTGAATACAGTGCAATGCCTCCCATATAGCGGTGAATAAGAGTAGTAGTAGTAGTAGTAGTAGTAGTAGTAGAAGAGTTGGTCAAGTTAAATCAAGGCTAAGGAATTGGAAATGTGCAACTTGGACCAAGAAAAACTAATTGCAGAGCAGCGACATTGGAAAAAAGCATTCAAATCATGCTTTGAAAACACTACTTGCTTATCCCGATTTCAATTCAATCTGTCTTTGGAAACCGCTTAAGAGAGTGAGTGCACCATTCCCAGAGAAACTGCCATACTGGGCTGATACGTGGAGTGAAGTGAGCAAGCTCTTTTTCCATCTCCCTGTTCTAAAAATCCATTTAATATATGGTCCCCAGATAGGGGACGTATCAGATATTAAACTGATAAGAACAGATACTACACTTGATCTTAGCCAAAAGGCCGAGAAGCGATAACCAGAAATGGTTTGCCGCTTGCAAGGCCACAGGGCTTAAGACAGGCACCCATTGTGGAGAATGACACAGACACCACCCTGAGGAAGACATTCAAACCAAGTCTGGGCGCATAACAAAAGCGCAGGCGGCTGATTTTTTTTTTTTTTTTTTCCCCCAGGATTCCACTCCACGCGCTTTTAATTTGCATAGGCCAACCCCTTTTTTGTTAGGCCACCCTCCCCTCACGGTCAAACGCGCTTCAGTACTAGGAAAGAGGCCAGAGGAGCACTGCTCCTACACCGCCCCCTCTACTACCCTCCCTAAATGAAAGGTCTTGCTTTAAGGCTGTGTGCACACGCTGCGGATTGGCCGCTACAGACACGCAGCAGTTTTAGCTGCGGTGTACAGTACCATTCATTTGAATGGGTAAAAAAAAACGCTGTGCCGACGCTGCGGAAAAAACCGCGCGGATTTGCTGCGGTTTTGAATCCGCAGAAAGAATTGCATGTCAATTCTTTCTGTGGAAAACGCTGCGGGTTCCTATCTCCACCATTGTGGAGATAGTGAATCCGCAGGACCAAACCGCAGGCAAAACCGCAGATAATCCGCAGGTCTTTGGACCTGCGGATTATCTGCGGTTTTTGCTAAATCCGTGCGGATTAATCCGCAGCGGAATCCGCAGCGTGTGAACGTGGCCTAACTCTCCTGGTGCCAGATATTGTAACCAGGAGGCGAGCATGGCCCACCTGTCTGCTCAGGCTCACTCAGCAGACTGAAGCTGAATACTACTGCGCAGCTGCTACAGACTGTGGGCTGCCCATTGTGACACGTGGTCCCATTGTGAGACGTGGTCGAACACATCCAAGCATTGTGTGCTATGAATGGCATGATTCCTATCACAGTGTTCCATGGATGGACACATCCTATTTACTGCAGGCAAGCAGCGCACCTAGCTGCTGCTGCTGCTACAAGCCACTAGAATACCGTCCGTCTGTCAGACAGGTGGACGTAGGCAGAACATTCAAATAACTCGCCAGATAAATCGTTGCTTTTCCATTTTATTCATATATGAATTAATTCAAAATTGAACAGTAAATTTCAAAGTTGGAAGGCCACAAGAGGGGGACAATGTTTCAAAAATGAAGCGACATATCATTGCATGAGGGATGTGGTAGGAATTGAATGCTTGAATTAAGACTGGGGAAGTTCTGAGGCGAAGGGGCTGCAGGCCTTGTAGCAGGTGGGTGTGCAGAAATGTAGCTATCCAAAGCCAAACACATTACTGCAGCTTGTCACACCTATACCTACCAAACAGCAAAGGCCAAGATAGATCATTATTTTACGGACACATTGAATACAGTGCAATGCCTCCCATATAGCGGTGAATAAGAGTAGTAGTAGTAGTAGTAGTAGTAGTAGTAGAAGAGTTGGTCAAGTTAAATCAAGGCTAAGGAATTGGAAATGTGCAACTTGGACCAAGAAAAACTAATTGCAGAGCAGCGACATTGGAAAAAAGCATTCAAATCATGCTTTGAAAACACTACTTGCTTATCCCGATTTCAATTCAATCTGTCTTTGGAAACCGCTTAAGCGAGTGAGTGCACCATTCCCAGAGAAACTGCCATACTGGGCTGATACGTGGAGTGAAGTGAGCAAGCTCTTTTTCCATCTCCCTGTTCTAAAAATCCATTTAATATATGGTCCCCAGATAGGGGACGTATCAGATATTAAACTGATAAGAACAGATACTACACTTGATCTTAGCCAAAAGGCCGAGAAGCGATAACCAGAAATGGTTTGCCGCTTGCAAGGCCACAGGGCTTAAGACAGGCACCCATTGTGGAGAATGACACAGACACCACCCTGAGGAAGACATTCAAACCAAGTCTGGGCGCATAACAAAAGCGCAGGCGGCTGATTTTTTTTTTTTTTTTTTCCCCCAGGATTCCACTCCACGCGCTTTTAATTTGCATAGGCCAACCCCTTTTTTGTTAGGCCACCCTCCCCTCACGGTCAAACGCGCTTCAGTACTAGGAAAGAGGCCAGAGGAGCACTGCTCCTACACCGCCCCCTCTACTACCCTCCCTAAATGAAAGGTCTTGCTTTAAGGCTGTGTGCACACGCTGCGGATTGGCCGCTACAGACACGCAGCAGTTTTAGCTGCGGTGTACAGTACCATTCATTTGAATGGGTAAAAAAAAACGCTGTGCCGACGCTGCGGAAAAAACCGCGCGGATTTGCTGCGGTTTTGAATCCGCAGAAAGAATTGCATGTCAATTCTTTCTGTGGAAAACGCTGCGGGTTCCTATCTCCACCATTGTGGAGATAGTGAATCCGCAGGACCAAACCGCAGGCAAAACCGCAGATAATCCGCAGGTCTTTGGACCTGCGGATTATCTGCGGTTTTTGCTAAATCCGTGCGGATTAATCCGCAGCGGAATCCGCAGCGTGTGAACGTGGCCTAACTCTCCTGGTGCCAGATATTGTAACCAGGAGGCGAGCATGGCCCACCTGTCTGCTCAGGCTCACTCAGCAGACTGAAGCTGAATACTACTGCGCAGCTGCTACAGACTGTGGGCTGCCCATTGTGACACGTGGTCCCATTGTGAGACGTGGTCGAACACATCCAAGCATTGTGTGCTATGAATGGCATGATTCCTATCACAGTGTTCCATGGATGGACACATCCTATTTACTGCAGGCAAGCAGCGCACCTAGCTGCTGCTGCTGCTACAAGCCACTAGAATACCGTCCGTCTGTCAGACAGGTGGACGTAGGCAGAACATTCAAATAACTCGCCAGATAAATCGTTGCTTTTCCATTTTATTCATATATGAATTAATTCAAAATTGAACAGTAAATTTCAAAGTTGGAAGGCCACAAGAGGGGGACAATGTTTCAAAAATGAAGCGACATATCATTGCATGAGGGATGTGGTAGGAATTGAATGCTTGAATTAAGACTGGGGAAGTTCTGAGGCGAAGGGGCTGCAGGCCTTGTAGCAGGTGGGTGTGCAGAAATGTAGCTATCCAAAGCCAAACACATTACTGCAGCTTGTCACACCTATACCTACCAAACAGCAAAGGCCAAGATAGATCATTATTTTACGGACACATTGAATACAGTGCAATGCCTCCCATATAGCGGTGAATAAGAGTAGTAGTAGTAGTAGTAGTAGTAGTAGTAGAAGAGTTGGTCAAGTTAAATCAAGGCTAAGGAATTGGAAATGTGCAACTTGGACCAAGAAAAACTAATTGCAGAGCAGCGACATTGGAAAAAAGCATTCAAATCATGCTTTGAAAACACTACTTGCTTATCCCGATTTCAATTCAATCTGTCTTTGGAAACCGCTTAAGAGAGTGAGTGCACCATTCCCAGAGAAACTGCCATACTGGGCTGATACGTGGAGTGAAGTGAGCAAGCTCTTTTTCCATCTCCCTGTTCTAAAAATCCATTTAATATATGGTCCCCAGATAGGGGACGTATCAGATATTAAACTGATAAGAACAGATACTACACTTGATCTTAGCCAAAAGGCCGAGAAGCGATAACCAGAAATGGTTTGCCGCTTGCAAGGCCACAGGGCTTAAGACAGGCACCCATTGTGGAGAATGACACAGACACCACCCTGAGGAAGACATTCAAACCAAGTCTGGGCGCATAACAAAAGCGCAGGCGGCTGATTTTTTTTTTTTTTTTTTCCCCCAGGATTCCACTCCACGCGCTTTTAATTTGCATAGGCCAACCCCTTTTTTGTTAGGCCACCCTCCCCTCACGGTCAAACGCGCTTCAGTACTAGGAAAGAGGCCAGAGGAGCACTGCTCCTACACCGCCCCCTCTACTACCCTCCCTAAATGAAAGGTCTTGCTTTAAGGCTGTGTGCACACGCTGCGGATTGGCCGCTACAGACACGCAGCAGTTTTAGCTGCGGTGTACAGTACCATTCATTTGAATGGGTAAAAAAAAACGCTGTGCCGACGCTGCGGAAAAAACCGCGCGGATTTGCTGCGGTTTTGAATCCGCAGAAAGAATTGCATGTCAATTCTTTCTGTGGAAAACGCTGCGGGTTCCTATCTCCACCATTGTGGAGATAGTGAATCCGCAGGACCAAACCGCAGGCAAAACCGCAGATAATCCGCAGGTCTTTGGACCTGCGGATTATCTGCGGTTTTTGCTAAATCCGTGCGGATTAATCCGCAGCGGAATCCGCAGCGTGTGAACGTGGCCTAACTCTCCTGGTGCCAGATATTGTAACCAGGAGGCGAGCATGGCCCACCTGTCTGCTCAGGCTCACTCAGCAGACTGAAGCTGAATACTACTGCGCAGCTGCTACAGACTGTGGGCTGCCCATTGTGACACGTGGTCCCATTGTGAGACGTGGTCGAACACATCCAAGCATTGTGTGCTATGAATGGCATGATTCCTATCACAGTGTTCCATGGATGGACACATCCTATTTACTGCAGGCAAGCAGCGCACCTAGCTGCTGCTGCTGCTACAAGCCACTAGAATACCGTCCGTCTGTCAGACAGGTGGACGTAGGCAGAACATTCAAATAACTCGCCAGATAAATCGTTGCTTTTCCATTTTATTCATATATGAATTAATTCAAAATTGAACAGTAAATTTCAAAGTTGGAAGGCCACAAGAGGGGGACAATGTTTCAAAAATGAAGCGACATATCATTGCATGAGGGATGTGGTAGGAATTGAATGCTTGAATTAAGACTGGGGAAGTTCTGAGGCGAAGGGGCTGCAGGCCTTGTAGCAGGTGGGTGTGCAGAAATGTAGCTATCCAAAGCCAAACACATTACTGCAGCTTGTCACACCTATACCTACCAAACAGCAAAGGCCAAGATAGATCATTATTTTACGGACACATTGAATACAGTGCAATGCCTCCCATATAGCGGTGAATAAGAGTAGTAGTAGTAGTAGTAGTAGTAGTAGTAGAAGAGTTGGTCAAGTTAAATCAAGGCTAAGGAATTGGAAATGTGCAACTTGGACCAAGAAAAACTAATTGCAGAGCAGCGACATTGGAAAAAAGCATTCAAATCATGCTTTGAAAACACTACTTGCTTATCCCGATTTCAATTCAATCTGTCTTTGGAAACCGCTTAAGAGAGTGAGTGCACCATTCCCAGAGAAACTGCCATACTGGGCTGATACGTGGAGTGAAGTGAGCAAGCTCTTTTTCCATCTCCCTGTTCTAAAAATCCATTTAATATATGGTCCCCAGATAGGGGACGTATCAGATATTAAACTGATAAGAACAGATACTACACTTGATCTTAGCCAAAAGGCCGAGAAGCGATAACCAGAAATGGTTTGCCGCTTGCAAGGCCACAGGGCTTAAGACAGGCACCCATTGTGGAGAATGACACAGACACCACCCTGAGGAAGACATTCAAACCAAGTCTGGGCGCATAACAAAAGCGCAGGCGGCTGATTTTTTTTTTTTTTTTTTCCCCCAGGATTCCACTCCACGCGCTTTTAATTTGCATAGGCCAACCCCTTTTTTGTTAGGCCACCCTCCCCTCACGGTCAAACGCGCTTCAGTACTAGGAAAGAGGCCAGAGGAGCACTGCTCCTACACCGCCCCCTCTACTACCCTCCCTAAATGAAAGGTCTTGCTTTAAGGCTGTGTGCACACGCTGCGGATTGGCCGCTACAGACACGCAGCAGTTTTAGCTGCGGTGTACAGTACCATTCATTTGAATGGGTAAAAAAAAACGCTGTGCCGACGCTGCGGAAAAAACCGCGCGGATTTGCTGCGGTTTTGAATCCGCAGAAAGAATTGCATGTCAATTCTTTCTGTGGAAAACGCTGCGGGTTCCTATCTCCACCATTGTGGAGATAGTGAATCCGCAGGACCAAACCGCAGGCAAAACCGCAGATAATCCGCAGGTCTTTGGACCTGCGGATTATCTGCGGTTTTTGCTAAATCCGTGCGGATTAATCCGCAGCGGAATCCGCAGCGTGTGAACGTGGCCTAACTCTCCTGGTGCCAGATATTGTAACCAGGAGGCGAGCATGGCCCACCTGTCTGCTCAGGCTCACTCAGCAGACTGAAGCTGAATACTACTGCGCAGCTGCTACAGACTGTGGGCTGCCCATTGTGACACGTGGTCCCATTGTGAGACGTGGTCGAACACATCCAAGCATTGTGTGCTATGAATGGCATGATTCCTATCACAGTGTTCCATGGATGGACACATCCTATTTACTGCAGGCAAGCAGCGCACCTAGCTGCTGCTGCTGCTACAAGCCACTAGAATACCGTCCGTCTGTCAGACAGGTGGACGTAGGCAGAACATTCAAATAACTCGCCAGATAAATCGTTGCTTTTCCATTTTATTCATATATGAATTAATTCAAAATTGAACAGTAAATTTCAAAGTTGGAAGGCCACAAGAGGGGGACAATGTTTCAAAAATGAAGCGACATATCATTGCATGAGGGATGTGGTAGGAATTGAATGCTTGAATTAAGACTGGGGAAGTTCTGAGGCGAAGGGGCTGCAGGCCTTGTAGCAGGTGGGTGTGCAGAAATGTAGCTATCCAAAGCCAAACACATTACTGCAGCTTGTCACACCTATACCTACCAAACAGCAAAGGCCAAGATAGATCATTATTTTACGGACACATTGAATACAGTGCAATGCCTCCCATATAGCGGTGAATAAGAGTAGTAGTAGTAGTAGTAGTAGTAGTAGTAGAAGAGTTGGTCAAGTTAAATCAAGGCTAAGGAATTGGAAATGTGCAACTTGGACCAAGAAAAACTAATTGCAGAGCAGCGACATTGGAAAAAAGCATTCAAATCATGCTTTGAAAACACTACTTGCTTATCCCGATTTCAATTCAATCTGTCTTTGGAAACCGCTTAAGAGAGTGAGTGCACCATTCCCAGAGAAACTGCCATACTGGGCTGATACGTGGAGTGAAGTGAGCAAGCTCTTTTTCCATCTCCCTGTTCTAAAAATCCATTTAATATATGGTCCCCAGATAGGGGACGTATCAGATATTAAACTGATAAGAACAGATACTACACTTGATCTTAGCCAAAAGGCCGAGAAGCGATAACCAGAAATGGTTTGCCGCTTGCAAGGCCACAGGGCTTAAGACAGGCACCCATTGTGGAGAATGACACAGACACCACCCTGAGGAAGACATTCAAACCAAGTCTGGGCGCATAACAAAAGCGCAGGCGGCTGATTTTTTTTTTTTTTTTTTCCCCCAGGATTCCACTCCACGCGCTTTTAATTTGCATAGGCCAACCCCTTTTTTGTTAGGCCACCCTCCCCTCACGGTCAAACGCGCTTCAGTACTAGGAAAGAGGCCAGAGGAGCACTGCTCCTACACCGCCCCCTCTACTACCCTCCCTAAATGAAAGGTCTTGCTTTAAGGCTGTGTGCACACGCTGCGGATTGGCCGCTACAGACACGCAGCAGTTTTAGCTGCGGTGTACAGTACCATTCATTTGAATGGGTAAAAAAAAACGCTGTGCCGACGCTGCGGAAAAAACCGCGCGGATTTGCTGCGGTTTTGAATCCGCAGAAAGAATTGCATGTCAATTCTTTCTGTGGAAAACGCTGCGGGTTCCTATCTCCACCATTGTGGAGATAGTGAATCCGCAGGACCAAACCGCAGGCAAAACCGCAGATAATCCGCAGGTCTTTGGACCTGCGGATTATCTGCGGTTTTTGCTAAATCCGTGCGGATTAATCCGCAGCGGAATCCGCAGCGTGTGAACGTGGCCTAACTCTCCTGGTGCCAGATATTGTAACCAGGAGGCGAGCATGGCCCACCTGTCTGCTCAGGCTCACTCAGCAGACTGAAGCTGAATACTACTGCGCAGCTGCTACAGACTGTGGGCTGCCCATTGTGACACGTGGTCCCATTGTGAGACGTGGTCGAACACATCCAAGCATTGTGTGCTATGAATGGCATGATTCCTATCACAGTGTTCCATGGATGGACACATCCTATTTACTGCAGGCAAGCAGCGCACCTAGCTGCTGCTGCTGCTACAAGCCACTAGAATACCGTCCGTCTGTCAGACAGGTGGACGTAGGCAGAACATTCAAATAACTCGCCAGATAAATCGTTGCTTTTCCATTTTATTCATATATGAATTAATTCAAAATTGAACAGTAAATTTCAAAGTTGGAAGGCCACAAGAGGGGGACAATGTTTCAAAAATGAAGCGACATATCATTGCATGAGGGATGTGGTAGGAATTGAATGCTTGAATTAAGACTGGGGAAGTTCTGAGGCGAAGGGGCTGCAGGCCTTGTAGCAGGTGGGTGTGCAGAAATGTAGCTATCCAAAGCCAAACACATTACTGCAGCTTGTCACACCTATACCTACCAAACAGCAAAGGCCAAGATAGATCATTATTTTACGGACACATTGAATACAGTGCAATGCCTCCCATATAGCGGTGAATAAGAGTAGTAGTAGTAGTAGTAGTAGTAGTAGTAGAAGAGTTGGTCAAGTTAAATCAAGGCTAAGGAATTGGAAATGTGCAACTTGGACCAAGAAAAACTAATTGCAGAGCAGCGACATTGGAAAAAAGCATTCAAATCATGCTTTGAAAACACTACTTGCTTATCCCGATTTCAATTCAATCTGTCTTTGGAAACCGCTTAAGAGAGTGAGTGCACCATTCCCAGAGAAACTGCCATACTGGGCTGATACGTGGAGTGAAGTGAGCAAGCTCTTTTTCCATCTCCCTGTTCTAAAAATCCATTTAATATATGGTCCCCAGATAGGGGACGTATCAGATATTAAACTGATAAGAACAGATACTACACTTGATCTTAGCCAAAAGGCCGAGAAGCGATAACCAGAAATGGTTTGCCGCTTGCAAGGCCACAGGGCTTAAGACAGGCACCCATTGTGGAGAATGACACAGACACCACCCTGAGGAAGACATTCAAACCAAGTCTGGGCGCATAACAAAAGCGCAGGCGGCTGATTTTTTTTTTTTTTTTTTCCCCCAGGATTCCACTCCACGCGCTTTTAATTTGCATAGGCCAACCCCTTTTTTGTTAGGCCACCCTCCCCTCACGGTCAAACGCGCTTCAGTACTAGGAAAGAGGCCAGAGGAGCACTGCTCCTACACCGCCCCCTCTACTACCCTCCCTAAATGAAAGGTCTTGCTTTAAGGCTGTGTGCACACGCTGCGGATTGGCCGCTACAGACACGCAGCAGTTTTAGCTGCGGTGTACAGTACCATTCATTTGAATGGGTAAAAAAAAACGCTGTGCCGACGCTGCGGAAAAAACCGCGCGGATTTGCTGCGGTTTTGAATCCGCAGAAAGAATTGCATGTCAATTCTTTCTGTGGAAAACGCTGCGGGTTCCTATCTCCACCATTGTGGAGATAGTGAATCCGCAGGACCAAACCGCAGGCAAAACCGCAGATAATCCGCAGGTCTTTGGACCTGCGGATTATCTGCGGTTTTTGCTAAATCCGTGCGGATTAATCCGCAGCGGAATCCGCAGCGTGTGAACGTGGCCTAACTCTCCTGGTGCCAGATATTGTAACCAGGAGGCGAGCATGGCCCACCTGTCTGCTCAGGCTCACTCAGCAGACTGAAGCTGAATACTACTGCGCAGCTGCTACAGACTGTGGGCTGCCCATTGTGACACGTGGTCCCATTGTGAGACGTGGTCGAACACATCCAAGCATTGTGTGCTATGAATGGCATGATTCCTATCACAGTGTTCCATGGATGGACACATCCTATTTACTGCAGGCAAGCAGCGCACCTAGCTGCTGCTGCTGCTACAAGCCACTAGAATACCGTCCGTCTGTCAGACAGGTGGACGTAGGCAGAACATTCAAATAACTCGCCAGATAAATCGTTGCTTTTCCATTTTATTCATATATGAATTAATTCAAAATTGAACAGTAAATTTCAAAGTTGGAAGGCCACAAGAGGGGGACAATGTTTCAAAAATGAAGCGACATATCATTGCATGAGGGATGTGGTAGGAATTGAATGCTTGAATTAAGACTGGGGAAGTTCTGAGGCGAAGGGGCTGCAGGCCTTGTAGCAGGTGGGTGTGCAGAAATGTAGCTATCCAAAGCCAAACACATTACTGCAGCTTGTCACACCTATACCTACCAAACAGCAAAGGCCAAGATAGATCATTATTTTACGGACACATTGAATACAGTGCAATGCCTCCCATATAGCGGTGAATAAGAGTAGTAGTAGTAGTAGTAGTAGTAGTAGTAGAAGAGTTGGTCAAGTTAAATCAAGGCTAAGGAATTGGAAATGTGCAACTTGGACCAAGAAAAACTAATTGCAGAGCAGCGACATTGGAAAAAAGCATTCAAATCATGCTTTGAAAACACTACTTGCTTATCCCGATTTCAATTCAATCTGTCTTTGGAAACCGCTTAAGAGAGTGAGTGCACCATTCCCAGAGAAACTGCCATACTGGGCTGATACGTGGAGTGAAGTGAGCAAGCTCTTTTTCCATCTCCCTGTTCTAAAAATCCATTTAATATATGGTCCCCAGATAGGGGACGTATCAGATATTAAACTGATAAGAACAGATACTACACTTGATCTTAGCCAAAAGGCCGAGAAGCGATAACCAGAAATGGTTTGCCGCTTGCAAGGCCACAGGGCTTAAGACAGGCACCCATTGTGGAGAATGACACAGACACCACCCTGAGGAAGACATTCAAACCAAGTCTGGGCGCATAACAAAAGCGCAGGCGGCTGATTTTTTTTTTTTTTTTTTCCCCCAGGATTCCACTCCACGCGCTTTTAATTTGCATAGGCCAACCCCTTTTTTGTTAGGCCACCCTCCCCTCACGGTCAAACGCGCTTCAGTACTAGGAAAGAGGCCAGAGGAGCACTGCTCCTACACCGCCCCCTCTACTACCCTCCCTAAATGAAAGGTCTTGCTTTAAGGCTGTGTGCACACGCTGCGGATTGGCCGCTACAGACACGCAGCAGTTTTAGCTGCGGTGTACAGTACCATTCATTTGAATGGGTAAAAAAAAACGCTGTGCCGACGCTGCGGAAAAAACCGCGCGGATTTGCTGCGGTTTTGAATCCGCAGAAAGAATTGCATGTCAATTCTTTCTGTGGAAAACGCTGCGGGTTCCTATCTCCACCATTGTGGAGATAGTGAATCCGCAGGACCAAACCGCAGGCAAAACCGCAGATAATCCGCAGGTCTTTGGACCTGCGGATTATCTGCGGTTTTTGCTAAATCCGTGCGGATTAATCCGCAGCGGAATCCGCAGCGTGTGAACGTGGCCTAACTCTCCTGGTGCCAGATATTGTAACCAGGAGGCGAGCATGGCCCACCTGTCTGCTCAGGCTCACTCAGCAGACTGAAGCTGAATACTACTGCGCAGCTGCTACAGACTGTGGGCTGCCCATTGTGACACGTGGTCCCATTGTGAGACGTGGTCGAACACATCCAAGCATTGTGTGCTATGAATGGCATGATTCCTATCACAGTGTTCCATGGATGGACACATCCTATTTACTGCAGGCAAGCAGCGCACCTAGCTGCTGCTGCTGCTACAAGCCACTAGAATACCGTCCGTCTGTCAGACAGGTGGACGTAGGCAGAACATTCAAATAACTCGCCAGATAAATCGTTGCTTTTCCATTTTATTCATATATGAATTAATTCAAAATTGAACAGTAAATTTCAAAGTTGGAAGGCCACAAGAGGGGGACAATGTTTCAAAAATGAAGCGACATATCATTGCATGAGGGATGTGGTAGGAATTGAATGCTTGAATTAAGACTGGGGAAGTTCTGAGGCGAAGGGGCTGCAGGCCTTGTAGCAGGTGGGTGTGCAGAAATGTAGCTATCCAAAGCCAAACACATTACTGCAGCTTGTCACACCTATACCTACCAAACAGCAAAGGCCAAGATAGATCATTATTTTACGGACACATTGAATACAGTGCAATGCCTCCCATATAGCGGTGAATAAGAGTAGTAGTAGTAGTAGTAGTAGTAGTAGTAGAAGAGTTGGTCAAGTTAAATCAAGGCTAAGGAATTGGAAATGTGCAACTTGGACCAAGAAAAACTAATTGCAGAGCAGCGACATTGGAAAAAAGCATTCAAATCATGCTTTGAAAACACTACTTGCTTATCCCGATTTCAATTCAATCTGTCTTTGGAAACCGCTTAAGAGAGTGAGTGCACCATTCCCAGAGAAACTGCCATACTGGGCTGATACGTGGAGTGAAGTGAGCAAGCTCTTTTTCCATCTCCCTGTTCTAAAAATCCATTTAATATATGGTCCCCAGATAGGGGACGTATCAGATATTAAACTGATAAGAACAGATACTACACTTGATCTTAGCCAAAAGGCCGAGAAGCGATAACCAGAAATGGTTTGCCGCTTGCAAGGCCACAGGGCTTAAGACAGGCACCCATTGTGGAGAATGACACAGACACCACCCTGAGGAAGACATTCAAACCAAGTCTGGGCGCATAACAAAAGCGCAGGCGGCTGATTTTTTTTTTTTTTTTTTCCCCCAGGATTCCACTCCACGCGCTTTTAATTTGCATAGGCCAACCCCTTTTTTGTTAGGCCACCCTCCCCTCACGGTCAAACGCGCTTCAGTACTAGGAAAGAGGCCAGAGGAGCACTGCTCCTACACCGCCCCCTCTACTACCCTCCCTAAATGAAAGGTCTTGCTTTAAGGCTGTGTGCACACGCTGCGGATTGGCCGCTACAGACACGCAGCAGTTTTAGCTGCGGTGTACAGTACCATTCATTTGAATGGGTAAAAAAAAACGCTGTGCCGACGCTGCGGAAAAAACCGCGCGGATTTGCTGCGGTTTTGAATCCGCAGAAAGAATTGCATGTCAATTCTTTCTGTGGAAAACGCTGCGGGTTCCTATCTCCACCATTGTGGAGATAGTGAATCCGCAGGACCAAACCGCAGGCAAAACCGCAGATAATCCGCAGGTCTTTGGACCTGCGGATTATCTGCGGTTTTTGCTAAATCCGTGCGGATTAATCCGCAGCGGAATCCGCAGCGTGTGAACGTGGCCTAACTCTCCTGGTGCCAGATATTGTAACCAGGAGGCGAGCATGGCCCACCTGTCTGCTCAGGCTCACTCAGCAGACTGAAGCTGAATACTACTGCGCAGCTGCTACAGACTGTGGGCTGCCCATTGTGACACGTGGTCCCATTGTGAGACGTGGTCGAACACATCCAAGCATTGTGTGCTATGAATGGCATGATTCCTATCACAGTGTTCCATGGATGGACACATCCTATTTACTGCAGGCAAGCAGCGCACCTAGCTGCTGCTGCTGCTACAAGCCACTAGAATACCGTCCGTCTGTCAGACAGGTGGACGTAGGCAGAACATTCAAATAACTCGCCAGATAAATCGTTGCTTTTCCATTTTATTCATATATGAATTAATTCAAAATTGAACAGTAAATTTCAAAGTTGGAAGGCCACAAGAGGGGGACAATGTTTCAAAAATGAAGCGACATATCATTGCATGAGGGATGTGGTAGGAATTGAATGCTTGAATTAAGACTGGGGAAGTTCTGAGGCGAAGGGGCTGCAGGCCTTGTAGCAGGTGGGTGTGCAGAAATGTAGCTATCCAAAGCCAAACACATTACTGCAGCTTGTCACACCTATACCTACCAAACAGCAAAGGCCAAGATAGATCATTATTTTACGGACACATTGAATACAGTGCAATGCCTCCCATATAGCGGTGAATAAGAGTAGTAGTAGTAGTAGTAGTAGTAGTAGTAGAAGAGTTGGTCAAGTTAAATCAAGGCTAAGGAATTGGAAATGTGCAACTTGGACCAAGAAAAACTAATTGCAGAGCAGCGACATTGGAAAAAAGCATTCAAATCATGCTTTGAAAACACTACTTGCTTATCCCGATTTCAATTCAATCTGTCTTTGGAAACCGCTTAAGAGAGTGAGTGCACCATTCCCAGAGAAACTGCCATACTGGGCTGATACGTGGAGTGAAGTGAGCAAGCTCTTTTTCCATCTCCCTGTTCTAAAAATCCATTTAATATATGGTCCCCAGATAGGGGACGTATCAGATATTAAACTGATAAGAACAGATACTACACTTGATCTTAGCCAAAAGGCCGAGAAGCGATAACCAGAAATGGTTTGCCGCTTGCAAGGCCACAGGGCTTAAGACAGGCACCCATTGTGGAGAATGACACAGACACCACCCTGAGGAAGACATTCAAACCAAGTCTGGGCGCATAACAAAAGCGCAGGCGGCTGATTTTTTTTTTTTTTTTTTCCCCCAGGATTCCACTCCACGCGCTTTTAATTTGCATAGGCCAACCCCTTTTTTGTTAGGCCACCCTCCCCTCACGGTCAAACGCGCTTCAGTACTAGGAAAGAGGCCAGAGGAGCACTGCTCCTACACCGCCCCCTCTACTACCCTCCCTAAATGAAAGGTCTTGCTTTAAGGCTGTGTGCACACGCTGCGGATTGGCCGCTACAGACACGCAGCAGTTTTAGCTGCGGTGTACAGTACCATTCATTTGAATGGGTAAAAAAAAACGCTGTGCCGACGCTGCGGAAAAAACCGCGCGGATTTGCTGCGGTTTTGAATCCGCAGAAAGAATTGCATGTCAATTCTTTCTGTGGAAAACGCTGCGGGTTCCTATCTCCACCATTGTGGAGATAGTGAATCCGCAGGACCAAACCGCAGGCAAAACCGCAGATAATCCGCAGGTCTTTGGACCTGCGGATTATCTGCGGTTTTTGCTAAATCCGTGCGGATTAATCCGCAGCGGAATCCGCAGCGTGTGAACGTGGCCTAACTCTCCTGGTGCCAGATATTGTAACCAGGAGGCGAGCATGGCCCACCTGTCTGCTCAGGCTCACTCAGCAGACTGAAGCTGAATACTACTGCGCAGCTGCTACAGACTGTGGGCTGCCCATTGTGACACGTGGTCCCATTGTGAGACGTGGTCGAACACATCCAAGCATTGTGTGCTATGAATGGCATGATTCCTATCACAGTGTTCCATGGATGGACACATCCTATTTACTGCAGGCAAGCAGCGCACCTAGCTGCTGCTGCTGCTACAAGCCACTAGAATACCGTCCGTCTGTCAGACAGGTGGACGTAGGCAGAACATTCAAATAACTCGCCAGATAAATCGTTGCTTTTCCATTTTATTCATATATGAATTAATTCAAAATTGAACAGTAAATTTCAAAGTTGGAAGGCCACAAGAGGGGGACAATGTTTCAAAATGAAGCGACATATCATTGCATGAGGGATGTGGTAGGAATTGAATGCTTGAATTAAGACTGGGGAAGTTCTGAGGCGAAGGGGCTGCAGGCCTTGTAGCAGGTGGGTGTGCAGAAATGTAGCTATCCAAAGCCAAACACATTACTGCAGCTTGTCACACCTATACCTACCAAACAGCAAAGGCCAAGATAGATCATTATTTTACGGACACATTGAATACAGTGCAATGCCTCCCATATAGCGGTGAATAAGAGTAGTAGTAGTAGTAGTAGTAGTAGTAGTAGAAGAGTTGGTCAAGTTAAATCAAGGCTAAGGAATTGGAAATGTGCAACTTGGACCAAGAAAAACTAATTGCAGAGCAGCGACATTGGAAAAAAGCATTCAAATCATGCTTTGAAAACACTACTTGCTTATCCCGATTTCAATTCAATCTGTCTTTGGAAACCGCTTAAGAGAGTGAGTGCACCATTCCCAGAGAAACTGCCATACTGGGCTGATACGTGGAGTGAAGTGAGCAAGCTCTTTTTCCATCTCCCTGTTCTAAAAATCCATTTAATATATGGTCCCCAGATAGGGGACGTATCAGATATTAAACTGATAAGAACAGATACTACACTTGATCTTAGCCAAAAGGCCGAGAAGCGATAACCAGAAATGGTTTGCCGCTTGCAAGGCCACAGGGCTTAAGACAGGCACCCATTGTGGAGAATGACACAGACACCACCCTGAGGAAGACATTCAAACCAAGTCTGGGCGCATAACAAAAGCGCAGGCGGCTGATTTTTTTTTTTTTTTTTTCCCCCAGGATTCCACTCCACGCGCTTTTAATTTGCATAGGCCAACCCCTTTTTTGTTAGGCCACCCTCCCCTCACGGTCAAACGCGCTTCAGTACTAGGAAAGAGGCCAGAGGAGCACTGCTCCTACACCGCCCCCTCTACTACCCTCCCTAAATGAAAGGTCTTGCTTTAAGGCTGTGTGCACACGCTGCGGATTGGCCGCTACAGACACGCAGCAGTTTTAGCTGCGGTGTACAGTACCATTCATTTGAATGGGTAAAAAAAAACGCTGTGCCGACGCTGCGGAAAAAACCGCGCGGATTTGCTGCGGTTTTGAATCCGCAGAAAGAATTGCATGTCAATTCTTTCTGTGGAAAACGCTGCGGGTTCCTATCTCCACCATTGTGGAGATAGTGAATCCGCAGGACCAAACCGCAGGCAAAACCGCAGATAATCCGCAGGTCTTTGGACCTGCGGATTATCTGCGGTTTTTGCTAAATCCGTGCGGATTAATCCGCAGCGGAATCCGCAGCGTGTGAACGTGGCCTAACTCTCCTGGTGCCAGATATTGTAACCAGGAGGCGAGCATGGCCCACCTGTCTGCTCAGGCTCACTCAGCAGACTGAAGCTGAATACTACTGCGCAGCTGCTACAGACTGTGGGCTGCCCATTGTGACACGTGGTCCCATTGTGAGACGTGGTCGAACACATCCAAGCATTGTGTGCTATGAATGGCATGATTCCTATCACAGTGTTCCATGGATGGACACATCCTATTTACTGCAGGCAAGCAGCGCACCTAGCTGCTGCTGCTGCTACAAGCCACTAGAATACCGTCCGTCTGTCAGACAGGTGGACGTAGGCAGAACATTCAAATAACTCGCCAGATAAATCGTTGCTTTTCCATTTTATTCATATATGAATTAATTCAAAATTGAACAGTAAATTTCAAAGTTGGAAGGCCACAAGAGGGGGACAATGTTTCAAAAATGAAGCGACATATCATTGCATGAGGGATGTGGTAGGAATTGAATGCTTGAATATTAAGACTGGGGAAGTTCTGAGGCGAAGGGGCTGCAGGCCTTGTAGCAGGTGGGTGTGCAGAAATGTAGCTATCCAAAGCCAAACACATTACTGCAGCTTGTCACACCTATACCTACCAAACAGCAAAGGCCAAGATAGATCATTATTTTACGGACACATTGAATACAGTGCAATGCCTCCCATATAGCGGTGAATAAGAGTAGTAGTAGTAGTAGTAGTAGTAGTAGTAGAAGAGTTGGTCAAGTTAAATCAAGGCTAAGGAATTGGAAATGTGCAACTTGGACCAAGAAAAACTAATTGCAGAGCAGCGACATTGGAAAAAAGCATTCAAATCATGCTTTGAAAACACTACTTGCTTATCCCGATTTCAATTCAATCTGTCTTTGGAAACCGCTTAAGAGAGTGAGTGCACCATTCCCAGAGAAACTGCCATACTGGGCTGATACGTGGAGTGAAGTGAGCAAGCTCTTTTTCCATCTCCCTGTTCTAAAAATCCATTTAATATATGGTCCCCAGATAGGGGACGTATCAGATATTAAACTGATAAGAACAGATACTACACTTGATCTTAGCCAAAAGGCCGAGAAGCGATAACCAGAAATGGTTTGCCGCTTGCAAGGCCACAGGGCTTAAGACAGGCACCCATTGTGGAGAATGACACAGACACCACCCTGAGGAAGACATTCAAACCAAGTCTGGGCGCATAACAAAAGCGCAGGCGGCTGATTTTTTTTTTTTTTTTTTCCCCCAGGATTCCACTCCACGCGCTTTTAATTTGCATAGGCCAACCCCTTTTTTGTTAGGCCACCCTCCCCTCACGGTCAAACGCGCTTCAGTACTAGGAAAGAGGCCAGAGGAGCACTGCTCCTACACCGCCCCCTCTACTACCCTCCCTAAATGAAAGGTCTTGCTTTAAGGCTGTGTGCACACGCTGCGGATTGGCCGCTACAGACACGCAGCAGTTTTAGCTGCGGTGTACAGTACCATTCATTTGAATGGGTAAAAAAAAACGCTGTGCCGACGCTGCGGAAAAAACCGCGCGGATTTGCTGCGGTTTTGAATCCGCAGAAAGAATTGCATGTCAATTCTTTCTGTGGAAAACGCTGCGGGTTCCTATCTCCACCATTGTGGAGATAGTGAATCCGCAGGACCAAACCGCAGGCAAAACCGCAGATAATCCGCAGGTCTTTGGACCTGCGGATTATCTGCGGTTTTTGCTAAATCCGTGCGGATTAATCCGCAGCGGAATCCGCAGCGTGTGAACGTGGCCTAACTCTCCTGGTGCCAGATATTGTAACCAGGAGGCGAGCATGGCCCACCTGTCTGCTCAGGCTCACTCAGCAGACTGAAGCTGAATACTACTGCGCAGCTGCTACAGACTGTGGGCTGCCCATTGTGACACGTGGTCCCATTGTGAGACGTGGTCGAACACATCCAAGCATTGTGTGCTATGAATGGCATGATTCCTATCACAGTGTTCCATGGATGGACACATCCTATTTACTGCAGGCAAGCAGCGCACCTAGCTGCTGCTGCTGCTACAAGCCACTAGAATACCGTCCGTCTGTCAGACAGGTGGACGTAGGCAGAACATTCAAATAACTCGCCAGATAAATCGTTGCTTTTCCATTTTATTCATATATGAATTAATTCAAAATTGAACAGTAAATTTCAAAGTTGGAAGGCCACAAGAGGGGGACAATGTTTCAAAAATGAAGCGACATATCATTGCATGAGGGATGTGGTAGGAATTGAATGCTTGAATTAAGACTGGGGAAGTTCTGAGGCGAAGGGGCTGCAGGCCTTGTAGCAGGTGGGTGTGCAGAAATGTAGCTATCCAAAGCCAAACACATTACTGCAGCTTGTCACACCTATACCTACCAAACAGCAAAGGCCAAGATAGATCATTATTTTACGGACACATTGAATACAGTGCAATGCCTCCCATATAGCGGTGAATAAGAGTAGTAGTAGTAGTAGTAGTAGTAGTAGTAGAAGAGTTGGTCAAGTTAAATCAAGGCTAAGGAATTGGAAATGTGCAACTTGGACCAAGAAAAACTAATTGCAGAGCAGCGACATTGGAAAAAAGCATTCAAATCATGCTTTGAAAACACTACTTGCTTATCCCGATTTCAATTCAATCTGTCTTTGGAAACCGCTTAAGAGAGTGAGTGCACCATTCCCAGAGAAACTGCCATACTGGGCTGATACGTGGAGTGAAGTGAGCAAGCTCTTTTTCCATCTCCCTGTTCTAAAAATCCATTTAATATATGGTCCCCAGATAGGGGACGTATCAGATATTAAACTGATAAGAACAGATACTACACTTGATCTTAGCCAAAAGGCCGAGAAGCGATAACCAGAAATGGTTTGCCGCTTGCAAGGCCACAGGGCTTAAGACAGGCACCCATTGTGGAGAATGACACAGACACCACCCTGAGGAAGACATTCAAACCAAGTCTGGGCGCATAACAAAAGCGCAGGCGGCTGATTTTTTTTTTTTTTTTTTCCCCCAGGATTCCACTCCACGCGCTTTTAATTTGCATAGGCCAACCCCTTTTTTGTTAGGCCACCCTCCCCTCACGGTCAAACGCGCTTCAGTACTAGGAAAGAGGCCAGAGGAGCACTGCTCCTACACCGCCCCCTCTACTACCCTCCCTAAATGAAAGGTCTTGCTTTAAGGCTGTGTGCACACGCTGCGGATTGGCCGCTACAGACACGCAGCAGTTTTAGCTGCGGTGTACAGTACCATTCATTTGAATGGGTAAAAAAAAACGCTGTGCCGACGCTGCGGAAAAAACCGCGCGGATTTGCTGCGGTTTTGAATCCGCAGAAAGAATTGCATGTCAATTCTTTCTGTGGAAAACGCTGCGGGTTCCTATCTCCACCATTGTGGAGATAGTGAATCCGCAGGACCAAACCGCAGGCAAAACCGCAGATAATCCGCAGGTCTTTGGACCTGCGGATTATCTGCGGTTTTTGCTAAATCCGTGCGGATTAATCCGCAGCGGAATCCGCAGCGTGTGAACGTGGCCTAACTCTCCTGGTGCCAGATATTGTAACCAGGAGGCGAGCATGGCCCACCTGTCTGCTCAGGCTCACTCAGCAGACTGAAGCTGAATACTACTGCGCAGCTGCTACAGACTGTGGGCTGCCCATTGTGACACGTGGTCCCATTGTGAGACGTGGTCGAACACATCCAAGCATTGTGTGCTATGAATGGCATGATTCCTATCACAGTGTTCCATGGATGGACACATCCTATTTACTGCAGGCAAGCAGCGCACCTAGCTGCTGCTGCTGCTACAAGCCACTAGAATACCGTCCGTCTGTCAGACAGGTGGACGTAGGCAGAACATTCAAATAACTCGCCAGATAAATCGTTGCTTTTCCATTTTATTCATATATGAATTAATTCAAAATTGAACAGTAAATTTCAAAGTTGGAAGGCCACAAGAGGGGGACAATGTTTCAAAAATGAAGCGACATATCATTGCATGAGGGATGTGGTAGGAATTGAATGCTTGAATTAAGACTGGGGAAGTTCTGAGGCGAAGGGGCTGCAGGCCTTGTAGCAGGTGGGTGTGCAGAAATGTAGCTATCCAAAGCCAAACACATTACTGCAGCTTGTCACACCTATACCTACCAAACAGCAAAGGCCAAGATAGATCATTATTTTACGGACACATTGAATACAGTGCAATGCCTCCCATATAGCGGTGAATAAGAGTAGTAGTAGTAGTAGTAGTAGTAGTAGTAGAAGAGTTGGTCAAGTTAAATCAAGGCTAAGGAATTGGAAATGTGCAACTTGGACCAAGAAAAACTAATTGCAGAGCAGCGACATTGGAAAAAAGCATTCAAATCATGCTTTGAAAACACTACTTGCTTATCCCGATTTCAATTCAATCTGTCTTTGGAAACCGCTTAAGAGAGTGAGTGCACCATTCCCAGAGAAACTGCCATACTGGGCTGATACGTGGAGTGAAGTGAGCAAGCTCTTTTTCCATCTCCCTGTTCTAAAAATCCATTTAATATATGGTCCCCAGATAGGGGACGTATCAGATATTAAACTGATAAGAACAGATACTACACTTGATCTTAGCCAAAAGGCCGAGAAGCGATAACCAGAAATGGTTTGCCGCTTGCAAGGCCACAGGGCTTAAGACAGGCACCCATTGTGGAGAATGACACAGACACCACCCTGAGGAAGACATTCAAACCAAGTCTGGGCGCATAACAAAAGCGCAGGCGGCTGATTTTTTTTTTTTTTTTTTCCCCCAGGATTCCACTCCACGCGCTTTTAATTTGCATAGGCCAACCCCTTTTTTGTTAGGCCACCCTCCCCTCACGGTCAAACGCGCTTCAGTACTAGGAAAGAGGCCAGAGGAGCACTGCTCCTACACCGCCCCCTCTACTACCCTCCCTAAATGAAAGGTCTTGCTTTAAGGCTGTGTGCACACGCTGCGGATTGGCCGCTACAGACACGCAGCAGTTTTAGCTGCGGTGTACAGTACCATTCATTTGAATGGGTAAAAAAAAACGCTGTGCCGACGCTGCGGAAAAAACCGCGCGGATTTGCTGCGGTTTTGAATCCGCAGAAAGAATTGCATGTCAATTCTTTCTGTGGAAAACGCTGCGGGTTCCTATCTCCACCATTGTGGAGATAGTGAATCCGCAGGACCAAACCGCAGGCAAAACCGCAGATAATCCGCAGGTCTTTGGACCTGCGGATTATCTGCGGTTTTTGCTAAATCCGTGCGGATTAATCCGCAGCGGAATCCGCAGCGTGTGAACGTGGCCTAACTCTCCTGGTGCCAGATATTGTAACCAGGAGGCGAGCATGGCCCACCTGTCTGCTCAGGCTCACTCAGCAGACTGAAGCTGAATACTACTGCGCAGCTGCTACAGACTGTGGGCTGCCCATTGTGACACGTGGTCCCATTGTGAGACGTGGTCGAACACATCCAAGCATTGTGTGCTATGAATGGCATGATTCCTATCACAGTGTTCCATGGATGGACACATCCTATTTACTGCAGGCAAGCAGCGCACCTAGCTGCTGCTGCTGCTACAAGCCACTAGAATACCGTCCGTCTGTCAGACAGGTGGACGTAGGCAGAACATTCAAATAACTCGCCAGATAAATCGTTGCTTTTCCATTTTATTCATATATGAATTAATTCAAAATTGAACAGTAAATTTCAAAGTTGGAAGGCCACAAGAGGGGGACAATGTTTCAAAAATGAAGCGACATATCATTGCATGAGGGATGTGGTAGGAATTGAATGCTTGAATTAAGACTGGGGAAGTTCTGAGGCGAAGGGGCTGCAGGCCTTGTAGCAGGTGGGTGTGCAGAAATGTAGCTATCCAAAGCCAAACACATTACTGCAGCTTGTCACACCTATACCTACCAAACAGCAAAGGCCAAGATAGATCATTATTTTACGGACACATTGAATACAGTGCAATGCCTCCCATATAGCGGTGAATAAGAGTAGTAGTAGTAGTAGTAGTAGTAGTAGTAGAAGAGTTGGTCAAGTTAAATCAAGGCTAAGGAATTGGAAATGTGCAACTTGGACCAAGAAAAACTAATTGCAGAGCAGCGACATTGGAAAAAAGCATTCAAATCATGCTTTGAAAACACTACTTGCTTATCCCGATTTCAATTCAATCTGTCTTTGGAAACCGCTTAAGAGAGTGAGTGCACCATTCCCAGAGAAACTGCCATACTGGGCTGATACGTGGAGTGAAGTGAGCAAGCTCTTTTTCCATCTCCCTGTTCTAAAAATCCATTTAATATATGGTCCCCAGATAGGGGACGTATCAGATATTAAACTGATAAGAACAGATACTACACTTGATCTTAGCCAAAAGGCCGAGAAGCGATAACCAGAAATGGTTTGCCGCTTGCAAGGCCACAGGGCTTAAGACAGGCACCCATTGTGGAGAATGACACAGACACCACCCTGAGGAAGACATTCAAACCAAGTCTGGGCGCATAACAAAAGCGCAGGCGGCTGATTTTTTTTTTTTTTTTTTCCCCCAGGATTCCACTCCACGCGCTTTTAATTTGCATAGGCCAACCCCTTTTTTGTTAGGCCACCCTCCCCTCACGGTCAAACGCGCTTCAGTACTAGGAAAGAGGCCAGAGGAGCACTGCTCCTACACCGCCCCCTCTACTACCCTCCCTAAATGAAAGGTCTTGCTTTAAGGCTGTGTGCACACGCTGCGGATTGGCCGCTACAGACACGCAGCAGTTTTAGCTGCGGTGTACAGTACCATTCATTTGAATGGGTAAAAAAAAACGCTGTGCCGACGCTGCGGAAAAAACCGCGCGGATTTGCTGCGGTTTTGAATCCGCAGAAAGAATTGCATGTCAATTCTTTCTGTGGAAAACGCTGCGGGTTCCTATCTCCACCATTGTGGAGATAGTGAATCCGCAGGACCAAACCGCAGGCAAAACCGCAGATAATCCGCAGGTCTTTGGACCTGCGGATTATCTGCGGTTTTTGCTAAATCCGTGCGGATTAATCCGCAGCGGAATCCGCAGCGTGTGAACGTGGCCTAACTCTCCTGGTGCCAGATATTGTAACCAGGAGGCGAGCATGGCCCACCTGTCTGCTCAGGCTCACTCAGCAGACTGAAGCTGAATACTACTGCGCAGCTGCTACAGACTGTGGGCTGCCCATTGTGACACGTGGTCCCATTGTGAGACGTGGTCGAACACATCCAAGCATTGTGTGCTATGAATGGCATGATTCCTATCACAGTGTTCCATGGATGGACACATCCTATTTACTGCAGGCAAGCAGCGCACCTAGCTGCTGCTGCTGCTACAAGCCACTAGAATACCGTCCGTCTGTCAGACAGGTGGACGTAGGCAGAACATTCAAATAACTCGCCAGATAAATCGTTGCTTTTCCATTTTATTCATATATGAATTAATTCAAAATTGAACAGTAAATTTCAAAGTTGGAAGGCCACAAGAGGGGGACAATGTTTCAAAAATGAAGCGACATATCATTGCATGAGGGATGTGGTAGGAATTGAATGCTTGAATTAAGACTGGGGAAGTTCTGAGGCGAAGGGGCTGCAGGCCTTGTAGCAGGTGGGTGTGCAGAAATGTAGCTATCCAAAGCCAAACACATTACTGCAGCTTGTCACACCTATACCTACCAAACAGCAAAGGCCAAGATAGATCATTATTTTACGGACACATTGAATACAGTGCAATGCCTCCCATATAGCGGTGAATAAGAGTAGTAGTAGTAGTAGTAGTAGTAGTAGTAGAAGAGTTGGTCAAGTTAAATCAAGGCTAAGGAATTGGAAATGTGCAACTTGGACCAAGAAAAACTAATTGCAGAGCAGCGACATTGGAAAAAAGCATTCAAATCATGCTTTGAAAACACTACTTGCTTATCCCGATTTCAATTCAATCTGTCTTTGGAAACCGCTTAAGAGAGTGAGTGCACCATTCCCAGAGAAACTGCCATACTGGGCTGATACGTGGAGTGAAGTGAGCAAGCTCTTTTTCCATCTCCCTGTTCTAAAAATCCATTTAATATATGGTCCCCAGATAGGGGACGTATCAGATATTAAACTGATAAGAACAGATACTACACTTGATCTTAGCCAAAAGGCCGAGAAGCGATAACCAGAAATGGTTTGCCGCTTGCAAGGCCACAGGGCTTAAGACAGGCACCCATTGTGGAGAATGACACAGACACCACCCTGAGGAAGACATTCAAACCAAGTCTGGGCGCATAACAAAAGCGCAGGCGGCTGATTTTTTTTTTTTTTTTTTCCCCCAGGATTCCACTCCACGCGCTTTTAATTTGCATAGGCCAACCCCTTTTTTGTTAGGCCACCCTCCCCTCACGGTCAAACGCGCTTCAGTACTAGGAAAGAGGCCAGAGGAGCACTGCTCCTACACCGCCCCCTCTACTACCCTCCCTAAATGAAAGGTCTTGCTTTAAGGCTGTGTGCACACGCTGCGGATTGGCCGCTACAGACACGCAGCAGTTTTAGCTGCGGTGTACAGTACCATTCATTTGAATGGGTAAAAAAAAACGCTGTGCCGACGCTGCGGAAAAAACCGCGCGGATTTGCTGCGGTTTTGAATCCGCAGAAAGAATTGCATGTCAATTCTTTCTGTGGAAAACGCTGCGGGTTCCTATCTCCACCATTGTGGAGATAGTGAATCCGCAGGACCAAACCGCAGGCAAAACCGCAGATAATCCGCAGGTCTTTGGACCTGCGGATTATCTGCGGTTTTTGCTAAATCCGTGCGGATTAATCCGCAGCGGAATCCGCAGCGTGTGAACGTGGCCTAACTCTCCTGGTGCCAGATATTGTAACCAGGAGGCGAGCATGGCCCACCTGTCTGCTCAGGCTCACTCAGCAGACTGAAGCTGAATACTACTGCGCAGCTGCTACAGACTGTGGGCTGCCCATTGTGACACGTGGTCCCATTGTGAGACGTGGTCGAACACATCCAAGCATTGTGTGCTATGAATGGCATGATTCCTATCACAGTGTTCCATGGATGGACACATCCTATTTACTGCAGGCAAGCAGCGCACCTAGCTGCTGCTGCTGCTACAAGCCACTAGAATACCGTCCGTCTGTCAGACAGGTGGACGTAGGCAGAACATTCAAATAACTCGCCAGATAAATCGTTGCTTTTCCATTTTATTCATATATGAATTAATTCAAAATTGAACAGTAAATTTCAAAGTTGGAAGGCCACAAGAGGGGGACAATGTTTCAAAAATGAAGCGACATATCATTGCATGAGGGATGTGGTAGGAATTGAATGCTTGAATTAAGACTGGGGAAGTTCTGAGGCGAAGGGGCTGCAGGCCTTGTAGCAGGTGGGTGTGCAGAAATGTAGCTATCCAAAGCCAAACACATTACTGCAGCTTGTCACACCTATACCTACCAAACAGCAAAGGCCAAGATAGATCATTATTTTACGGACACATTGAATACAGTGCAATGCCTCCCATATAGCGGTGAATAAGAGTAGTAGTAGTAGTAGTAGTAGTAGTAGTAGAAGAGTTGGTCAAGTTAAATCAAGGCTAAGGAATTGGAAATGTGCAACTTGGACCAAGAAAAACTAATTGCAGAGCAGCGACATTGGAAAAAAGCATTCAAATCATGCTTTGAAAACACTACTTGCTTATCCCGATTTCAATTCAATCTGTCTTTGGAAACCGCTTAAGAGAGTGAGTGCACCATTCCCAGAGAAACTGCCATACTGGGCTGATACGTGGAGTGAAGTGAGCAAGCTCTTTTTCCATCTCCCTGTTCTAAAAATCCATTTAATATATGGTCCCCAGATAGGGGACGTATCAGATATTAAACTGATAAGAACAGATACTACACTTGATCTTAGCCAAAAGGCCGAGAAGCGATAACCAGAAATGGTTTGCCGCTTGCAAGGCCACAGGGCTTAAGACAGGCACCCATTGTGGAGAATGACACAGACACCACCCTGAGGAAGACATTCAAACCAAGTCTGGGCGCATAACAAAAGCGCAGGCGGCTGATTTTTTTTTTTTTTTTTTCCCCCAGGATTCCACTCCACGCGCTTTTAATTTGCATAGGCCAACCCCTTTTTTGTTAGGCCACCCTCCCCTCACGGTCAAACGCGCTTCAGTACTAGGAAAGAGGCCAGAGGAGCACTGCTCCTACACCGCCCCCTCTACTACCCTCCCTAAATGAAAGGTCTTGCTTTAAGGCTGTGTGCACACGCTGCGGATTGGCCGCTACAGACACGCAGCAGTTTTAGCTGCGGTGTACAGTACCATTCATTTGAATGGGTAAAAAAAAACGCTGTGCCGACGCTGCGGAAAAAACCGCGCGGATTTGCTGCGGTTTTGAATCCGCAGAAAGAATTGCATGTCAATTCTTTCTGTGGAAAACGCTGCGGGTTCCTATCTCCACCATTGTGGAGATAGTGAATCCGCAGGACCAAACCGCAGGCAAAACCGCAGATAATCCGCAGGTCTTTGGACCTGCGGATTATCTGCGGTTTTTGCTAAATCCGTGCGGATTAATCCGCAGCGGAATCCGCAGCGTGTGAACGTGGCCTAACTCTCCTGGTGCCAGATATTGTAACCAGGAGGCGAGCATGGCCCACCTGTCTGCTCAGGCTCACTCAGCAGACTGAAGCTGAATACTACTGCGCAGCTGCTACAGACTGTGGGCTGCCCATTGTGACACGTGGTCCCATTGTGAGACGTGGTCGAACACATCCAAGCATTGTGTGCTATGAATGGCATGATTCCTATCACAGTGTTCCATGGATGGACACATCCTATTTACTGCAGGCAAGCAGCGCACCTAGCTGCTGCTGCTGCTACAAGCCACTAGAATACCGTCCGTCTGTCAGACAGGTGGACGTAGGCAGAACATTCAAATAACTCGCCAGATAAATCGTTGCTTTTCCATTTTATTCATATATGAATTAATTCAAAATTGAACAGTAAATTTCAAAGTTGGAAGGCCACAAGAGGGGGACAATGTTTCAAAAATGAAGCGACATATCATTGCATGAGGGATGTGGTAGGAATTGAATGCTTGAATTAAGACTGGGGAAGTTCTGAGGCGAAGGGGCTGCAGGCCTTGTAGCAGGTGGGTGTGCAGAAATGTAGCTATCCAAAGCCAAACACATTACTGCAGCTTGTCACACCTATACCTACCAAACAGCAAAGGCCAAGATAGATCATTATTTTACGGACACATTGAATACAGTGCAATGCCTCCCATATAGCGGTGAATAAGAGTAGTAGTAGTAGTAGTAGTAGTAGTAGTAGAAGAGTTGGTCAAGTTAAATCAAGGCTAAGGAATTGGAAATGTGCAACTTGGACCAAGAAAAACTAATTGCAGAGCAGCGACATTGGAAAAAAGCATTCAAATCATGCTTTGAAAACACTACTTGCTTATCCCGATTTCAATTCAATCTGTCTTTGGAAACCGCTTAAGAGAGTGAGTGCACCATTCCCAGAGAAACTGCCATACTGGGCTGATACGTGGAGTGAAGTGAGCAAGCTCTTTTTCCATCTCCCTGTTCTAAAAATCCATTTAATATATGGTCCCCAGATAGGGGACGTATCAGATATTAAACTGATAAGAACAGATTTTTTTTTTTTTTTTTTTTTTTTTTACCATGTCAGATCGGTTGTAATTTCCACCATCAAGTTAGCTACTTAAAGCTCTTTCCGGTATGTAACCTCTCATCATATCATGGCGTTTTATATAAAAAGTTTTTTAATTTTAACCTCAGGTTAAAAAGATTGAATTGAAACCAAGCAATACAACACATAATTAACAATTTAAGCTAAAGGAAAAAAAACATGTTAAACCATTTATTAATACCTTACCAAAAACCTCTATTTATCTATACTTTACCAGGAATCTCCATTTCTTAAACTTCCATACCCCTTCCGCATCGATGGCACCACGTTTCTTGTCCCATAGGTAGATGACATACATACGAGACAAAATCAGTTTTAAAACTTCATTAACTGTCATCTTTTTCCTTTTAAAAACTAGCAGATTCCTTGCGTCCCATAGGCTTTCCATTACACACACAGTCAATAACCATAACACTCTATCTTTCAAGCTATTACAGGCTCCCATTCCAAACATTGCAACCTTCCAATTGACAAAAGTCACACCTGCCAATCCATTACACAGCGTGCTCATTCCTCTCCACACATCATAAGCAAATTCACAATCCCACAGCATATGTCTGACAATCTCTCTTGAACCACATCCATCTCTTGGACACACATCAGTCTTAATCAGATCTCTCCTCTTCTGCACATCCCTTATAGGTAGTATGTCATGCAGAACCATCCATGCAATATCTTTCTGTCTATTGGACATACCTTGCGTTCCCAACTTTTTCCACATATTTGGCACATCCTCCCCTCTCAAGCCATCAATATTACACACCATCTCTCTATGTCTCACCATTTTAATGATCTTTTTCTTGTTTACAAAGTCAATCATACTCTGATCCATCAGATCGTACTTCCTAATGACTTTCTCCACTCTTTCATACCACAGCGGGCACCTGAAAGCAACAGGTACTGTAGCATCTCTTTTGATCCAATTCAACTTGTAAAACATCCAACCAGCGGAGTATCTTACCATACAAGCACATTTGTTCCCCTTACCCATACAAATCACCAGCATTTTGATATAACTTACCCCTAGAAAAAAATCAATATTTGGAAAATCTAAACCACCATTCACACACATCTTATACACATGCTCTCTTTTTAACTTTTCCATTCGACTCCCCCAGAGGAAAGTAAAAATAATTTTTTCAGTTTTTTTAATTTTTCTAGAAGCCGAGGGGTACACATTGGCAACAAAAAGCAAAATCGGAAGCACCACTGCTTTGATAATCAAAATCTTCCCTGTCAATGTCAGCTCCCTCAACTTCCAGAAATTTAATTTTTGTGCTATTCTCTTTCCGCAGTCGTCCCAACTTTCATTCCCCTTTAAGTTGTTATTGAATTTAATTCCCAGTACCTTAATAGCTCCATCTTCACATTTAACCTCATCCAATTTAATGCTGTTATCACCAAAGCATTTAAAGGAGCATTTAGCCCAATTAATTTTAAAGGCTGAGGCCCTGGAAAACATATTCAATAAGTACTTTGCCCTATTCATTGCAGCCATATTTTCACTCACAATGACCACATCATCCATATATCCCAATATTCTCAGATCTTTCCCACCACTTCCAGGAATCAAAACACCTTTCATAAACTTGTCACTCCTTATCATACACAAAAGAACCTCAATCACACTTATAAATAAAATGGGTGACATAGGACACCCTTGTCTCACACCAGACGTTACCTTAACCTTGTTACTCAAAAATCCATTCACCAAAATTTCACTTGATACATTGCAATACAGGCTTCTCACACAACTCACAAAATTCCTAGAAAAACCCATTTTCGCTAAGACATTAAACATAAAGATGTGCGACACCCTATCAAATGCTTTTTCAAAATCCACAGAAAAAACCATACATTTCAGCTTGCGGCCCAAACAATCACCAATCACATCCCTTAACAACACTAAATTTTCATTCATCGTTCTTCCAGGTATGGCACACACCTGATCCTCACCAATTACTTTCCCAATCATATCTCTCATCCTGTTTGCTAACAACTTACTGAAAACCTTATAATCAGCATTCAGAAGGGTGATCGGCCTCCAATTTCCCAAGTCCTTCCGGTCTCCCTTCTTGTGAATCAATACAACCACTCCTTCTCTCATTGATTCACACAGTACATTGTTATCAAACATATACTTACATACTTCCAACAAATCATTTCCCATAGTATCCCACTCTTTCACATACAGCTCTATAGGCAACCCATCTTTCCCAGGCGTTTTATTCTTACCTGCAGACATTACGACCTTCTTCACTTCATCCAACACAATTTCATCATCCATCAACTCACTCTCATCCTCAGTTAGCCGACCTTCCAATTTACCCAACATTTCAGCCATCAAACCTTCATCCAACCATTTGGCACCATACAACTCCTTATAAAACAATTCAACCACATTCATCACATCCTCACCATACACACACACACCATTCCCATTCATCACCTCATCCATATCAACTTTCTTACCAAAAGTTTTTTTAAAGAAAAACCTAGTACACTTCTCATTCTTTTCCAAATGCTCAATCTTAGACCTATATATCATCTCCTTACCTTTCTCATTCATAAACTTCTTAATCTCATTCTTGACCTGACACATCAAATCATCCACCTCAACTCCAATCATACTCAGTTTTCTCAGCCATTCTAATCTCATACCCAATTCGTTAAATTTTTCTCTATTATATATACCTTTTTTCCTTCCCCACTTCTTAAAGAAAAAACCTATTTCCTTCTTCATCCAGTCCCACCATTCCAACACATTCACAAAATCTTTTTTTCTATGTTTCCACTTCGCATACATCCTTCTAAAGGCAATCATGATCCGTTCATCATCTAACAGACGTACATTTAGCTTCCATACACCACGACCATGCGCAAAAGACACCTTACCTTCCAAACGCGCACGCAAAATAACATGATCAGAAAAAGGAACATCTTCCTGTTGAAAATGCTTACAGACAATGTTAGTTGACAACAAAATACGGTCAATTCTCGATTCAATGCCCCCCCTATCAGCTTTGTAAGTGACGGGAGGAGGTTTTCCCAAGAAAAACTCTGCAGCATCAACAAACGAAAAATCCTCAATCAGACCCCTCAACTTTTTCCCAGTGACATCCACATGCACACCTTCAGTGACACAATTAAAATCACCAACAAAAACAACAGGTATTCTCCCATGCAGAAAAAAAGACAATTTCTCAAAAAGTTCCAATCGCTCTTCTTTATCAACCGAAGCATACACATTCACAATCTTAACCCTCCACCCTCTACAAGTAATCTCACACATAACACACCTTCCTGGCTCTATAACTGTATAACATTCAATTTTAATACTTTTATTAGCAATTAAAATTCCAACACCACTATTTTTATTAATAACTGAACCAGACCAAATACATTGGCCATGTGGCCACACACTGTCATCCAGGGAGTCAGAAAATCCGCATTCCTGAATGCAGTAAACATCGTCCTTAAGGGTTCCCAAATAATCTAAAATAAAGGCCCTCCTTTGTGCCGACTTTATGAGTCGCACGTTCAGTGACGATATTGCCAACTGAGCAGGTTGGGAACCCATCTCTCCAGGTTTTTAGGAAGATCACGACCACAGCCCCATCTGGTCTTCAGCCTTTCCCGTCTTGAGGGGTAACACCGGATGTGCAGACGGTGTACCCCAAGTCTTCCCCTAAAAAACGGACACCTTGGGGTTCTGTGACTGTTGGGTAGCTTCTTGTGGAGCTGCGGCTACCAGCGCTGGTACAGGATGATGAGGGGCTCAGTTTCACCAGTTTGACAATTGTGTCATCTGCAGATTCTTCCTCACTCTGGTCAAAGTCACCCTGACCACCTTCATCTTCAGACTCCAAGGAGTCTTCACTCCATTCCATCTTGGGGGTTTTAGACAGGCTGGCTGACTCCCCTTCTTCCCCTTGCAATGTGACAGTCATGTCAGGGATATCTTCTGTCACCTCTTCCTTATTGTCATCCACATTCTCCTGGTCTTCAGACAGCTGCTGCAGCACTTCAAAGCTGGGCTTCTTTCTTGCACTAGATCTTGTGCTTCTGCTCATCCCAGAAGTCTTTGCTTCCTGCTTTGCATAGTCCTGCCTTTTTTCCTTTCCATGTACTTTCTGCACAGAGCTCAGTCTGCTCTTCCTGGTCTGCCTCTGCACTGTAGTCCAGGTGGCGCCGTCAGTGTCTGTGACCTCTTCCTGAACTCTCCTCTCAGAGCTTGCCTCGCTCCTGCTAGCAGCCCCCACCTTTTTTTCAGTGGAAACTTCTCTCTGCTCGGCTGCAGGCTTGTGTGTAATCACGGGCAATGACTCAGCACTTCTCTCCTCAGCAGACACACTGCTCCTGCCAGGGGCCCCCACCTTTTCTTCACTAGCTGTCTGTGGAATCTCTCTCTGAACGGCTTCAGGCTTGTGTGTTCTCACAGGTAGTGACTCAGCACTTTTCTCCTCAGCCAGAATCCTATTCACTATCCTGTCTCTGACACGTTGCTCTAATCTCTCCTTGTGCTCTTTCTGAAACTTCTCTCTCTGCTCCTTATATTCAGCTTCCAGCTGCTTTCTCTCAGCCTTCTCCTCTTCAGTCATTTCCTCCACAAAATCCACAAGGTGATCTGGGTCAGGCATTACAAAATTCCTCCTAGCAGCTCCTGCATATGTGCTGGGTCTAAGGTTACAGTCCTTAAAGGCATGACCCCCTACCCCACACAGGTTACACACAATCTCATTTGTGCACTGGCTACTAGGATGACCGACCTCACCACACTTTCTACACACCACCTGGCTTCCAGCAGGGCAGTCTGCCTGTGTATGGCCATACACCCAGCAGTGCCTGCAGAACCTGGGAGCATTAGGGAAGAAGAGAAAACCTCTCTCCTTCCCTATGGAAAAGTTACAGGGGGGATAATGAATTCCTCCTGGCTCATCCATGCTTTCTGAGAACTTTACCATAAATCTATACTTTCCTGTCCACAGCCCAACCTCATTCATGACCTTGGTAGGAGGTCTACATACCTTACAATGTTTATTCAAAAATATGCAGATCAGCTCCAGAGGCACATGAGGGTTATACATCATCAGGGTGAGAGGCAGCTCCTCATCTGAATACAGGATGGTGAAGGTCAGCCCATCCAGCACAGTGTTCTCCACGTTCTGCTTCAGTGTCCCATAGAGATTGTTGCAAGCTGAAATACAAGAAAGAACAAGAGTAAATTTGGATCTGAACTGCTGCAAACACAGAATCTCCTCTTTTCTCAGCTTCAGAACTCCAAAAAGAACGTTGTTCACAAAAAATCCCAAGGGAAAATCATCTTCATGTCCGGCATCTATATCGATCCGGATACCATGCTTCACCCGGGTTTCCCCAGGCTCAGCAAAGCGAATTCTAACCATCGCTGCTCGTGTCTGCAAAGTCCCCTCTCAAAGCAAAAGCAGCAAAAGCTGCAGTGCTGAGAAGGACAAAAAACACAGACTCTCCTAGCCAAGATCTACACTTGATCTTAGCCAAAAGGCCGAGAAGCGATAACCAGAAATGGTTTGCCGCTTGCAAGGCCACAGGGCTTAAGACAGGCACCCATTGTGGAGAATGACACAGACACCACCCTGAGGAAGACATTCAAACCAAGTCTGGGCGCATAACAAAAGCGCAGGCGGCTGATTTTTTTTTTTTTTTTTTCCCCCAGGATTCCACTCCACGCGCTTTTAATTTGCATAGGCCAACCCCTTTTTTGTTAGGCCACCCTCCCCTCACGGTCAAACGCGCTTCAGTACTAGGAAAGAGGCCAGAGGAGCACTGCTCCTACACCGCCCCCTCTACTACCCTCCCTAAATGAAAGGTCTTGCTTTAAGGCTGTGTGCACACGCTGCGGATTGGCCGCTACAGACACGCAGCAGTTTTAGCTGCGGTGTACAGTACCATTCATTTGAATGGGTAAAAAAAAACGCTGTGCCGACGCTGCGGAAAAAACCGCGCGGATTTGCTGCGGTTTTGAATCCGCAGAAAGAATTGCATGTCAATTCTTTCTGTGGAAAACGCTGCGGGTTCCTATCTCCACCATTGTGGAGATAGTGAATCCGCAGGACCAAACCGCAGGCAAAACCGCAGATAATCCGCAGGTCTTTGGACCTGCGGATTATCTGCGGTTTTTGCTAAATCCGTGCGGATTAATCCGCAGCGGAATCCGCAGCGTGTGAACGTGGCCTAACTCTCCTGGTGCCAGATATTGTAACCAGGAGGCGAGCATGGCCCACCTGTCTGCTCAGGCTCACTCAGCAGACTGAAGCTGAATACTACTGCGCAGCTGCTACAGACTGTGGGCTGCCCATTGTGACACGTGGTCCCATTGTGAGACGTGGTCGAACACATCCAAGCATTGTGTGCTATGAATGGCATGATTCCTATCACAGTGTTCCATGGATGGACACATCCTATTTACTGCAGGCAAGCAGCGCACCTAGCTGCTGCTGCTGCTACAAGCCACTAGAATACCGTCCGTCTGTCAGACAGGTGGACGTAGGCAGAACATTCAAATAACTCGCCAGATAAATCGTTGCTTTTCCATTTTATTCATATATGAATTAATTCAAAATTGAACAGTAAATTTCAAAGTTGGAAGGCCACAAGAGGGGGACAATGTTTCAAAAATGAAGCGACATATCATTGCATGAGGGATGTGGTAGGAATTGAATGCTTGAATTAAGACTGGGGAAGTTCTGAGGCGAAGGGGCTGCAGGCCTTGTAGCAGGTGGGTGTGCAGAAATGTAGCTATCCAAAGCCAAACACATTACTGCAGCTTGTCACACCTATACCTACCAAACAGCAAAGGCCAAGATAGATCATTATTTTACGGACACATTGAATACAGTGCAATGCCTCCCATATAGCGGTGAATAAGAGTAGTAGTAGTAGTAGTAGTAGTAGTAGTAGAAGAGTTGGTCAAGTTAAATCAAGGCTAAGGAATTGGAAATGTGCAACTTGGACCAAGAAAAACTAATTGCAGAGCAGCGACATTGGAAAAAAGCATTCAAATCATGCTTTGAAAACACTACTTGCTTATCCCGATTTCAATTCAATCTGTCTTTGGAAACCGCTTAAGAGAGTGAGTGCACCATTCCCAGAGAAACTGCCATACTGGGCTGATACGTGGAGTGAAGTGAGCAAGCTCTTTTTCCATCTCCCTGTTCTAAAAATCCATTTAATATATGGTCCCCAGATAGGGGACGTATCAGATATTAAACTGATAAGAACAGATACTACACTTGATCTTAGCCAAAAGGCCGAGAAGCGATAACCAGAAATGGTTTGCCGCTTGCAAGGCCACAGGGCTTAAGACAGGCACCCATTGTGGAGAATGACACAGACACCACCCTGAGGAAGACATTCAAACCAAGTCTGGGCGCATAACAAAAGCGCAGGCGGCTGATTTTTTTTTTTTTTTTTTCCCCCAGGATTCCACTCCACGCGCTTTTAATTTGCATAGGCCAACCCCTTTTTTGTTAGGCCACCCTCCCCTCACGGTCAAACGCGCTTCAGTACTAGGAAAGAGGCCAGAGGAGCACTGCTCCTACACCGCCCCCTCTACTACCCTCCCTAAATGAAAGGTCTTGCTTTAAGGCTGTGTGCACACGCTGCGGATTGGCCGCTACAGACACGCAGCAGTTTTAGCTGCGGTGTACAGTACCATTCATTTGAATGGGTAAAAAAAAACGCTGTGCCGACGCTGCGGAAAAAACCGCGCGGATTTGCTGCGGTTTTGAATCCGCAGAAAGAATTGCATGTCAATTCTTTCTGTGGAAAACGCTGCGGGTTCCTATCTCCACCATTGTGGAGATAGTGAATCCGCAGGACCAAACCGCAGGCAAAACCGCAGATAATCCGCAGGTCTTTGGACCTGCGGATTATCTGCGGTTTTTGCTAAATCCGTGCGGATTAATCCGCAGCGGAATCCGCAGCGTGTGAACGTGGCCTAACTCTCCTGGTGCCAGATATTGTAACCAGGAGGCGAGCATGGCCCACCTGTCTGCTCAGGCTCACTCAGCAGACTGAAGCTGAATACTACTGCGCAGCTGCTACAGACTGTGGGCTGCCCATTGTGACACGTGGTCCCATTGTGAGACGTGGTCGAACACATCCAAGCATTGTGTGCTATGAATGGCATGATTCCTATCACAGTGTTCCATGGATGGACACATCCTATTTACTGCAGGCAAGCAGCGCACCTAGCTGCTGCTGCTGCTACAAGCCACTAGAATACCGTCCGTCTGTCAGACAGGTGGACGTAGGCAGAACATTCAAATAACTCGCCAGATAAATCGTTGCTTTTCCATTTTATTCATATATGAATTAATTCAAAATTGAACAGTAAATTTCAAAGTTGGAAGGCCACAAGAGGGGGACAATGTTTCAAAAATGAAGCGACATATCATTGCATGAGGGATGTGGTAGGAATTGAATGCTTGAATTAAGACTGGGGAAGTTCTGAGGCGAAGGGGCTGCAGGCCTTGTAGCAGGTGGGTGTGCAGAAATGTAGCTATCCAAAGCCAAACACATTACTGCAGCTTGTCACACCTATACCTACCAAACAGCAAAGGCCAAGATAGATCATTATTTTACGGACACATTGAATACAGTGCAATGCCTCCCATATAGCGGTGAATAAGAGTAGTAGTAGTAGTAGTAGTAGTAGTAGTAGAAGAGTTGGTCAAGTTAAATCAAGGCTAAGGAATTGGAAATGTGCAACTTGGACCAAGAAAAACTAATTGCAGAGCAGCGACATTGGAAAAAAGCATTCAAATCATGCTTTGAAAACACTACTTGCTTATCCCGATTTCAATTCAATCTGTCTTTGGAAACCGCTTAAGAGAGTGAGTGCACCATTCCCAGAGAAACTGCCATACTGGGCTGATACGTGGAGTGAAGTGAGCAAGCTCTTTTTCCATCTCCCTGTTCTAAAAATCCATTTAATATATGGTCCCCAGATAGGGGACGTATCAGATATTAAACTGATAAGAACAGATACTACACTTGATCTTAGCCAAAAGGCCGAGAAGCGATAACCAGAAATGGTTTGCCGCTTGCAAGGCCACAGGGCTTAAGACAGGCACCCATTGTGGAGAATGACACAGACACCACCCTGAGGAAGACATTCAAACCAAGTCTGGGCGCATAACAAAAGCGCAGGCGGCTGATTTTTTTTTTTTTTTTTTCCCCCAGGATTCCACTCCACGCGCTTTTAATTTGCATAGGCCAACCCCTTTTTTGTTAGGCCACCCTCCCCTCACGGTCAAACGCGCTTCAGTACTAGGAAAGAGGCCAGAGGAGCACTGCTCCTACACCGCCCCCTCTACTACCCTCCCTAAATGAAAGGTCTTGCTTTAAGGCTGTGTGCACACGCTGCGGATTGGCCGCTACAGACACGCAGCAGTTTTAGCTGCGGTGTACAGTACCATTCATTTGAATGGGTAAAAAAAAACGCTGTGCCGACGCTGCGGAAAAAACCGCGCGGATTTGCTGCGGTTTTGAATCCGCAGAAAGAATTGCATGTCAATTCTTTCTGTGGAAAACGCTGCGGGTTCCTATCTCCACCATTGTGGAGATAGTGAATCCGCAGGACCAAACCGCAGGCAAAACCGCAGATAATCCGCAGGTCTTTGGACCTGCGGATTATCTGCGGTTTTTGCTAAATCCGTGCGGATTAATCCGCAGCGGAATCCGCAGCGTGTGAACGTGGCCTAACTCTCCTGGTGCCAGATATTGTAACCAGGAGGCGAGCATGGCCCACCTGTCTGCTCAGGCTCACTCAGCAGACTGAAGCTGAATACTACTGCGCAGCTGCTACAGACTGTGGGCTGCCCATTGTGACACGTGGTCCCATTGTGAGACGTGGTCGAACACATCCAAGCATTGTGTGCTATGAATGGCATGATTCCTATCACAGTGTTCCATGGATGGACACATCCTATTTACTGCAGGCAAGCAGCGCACCTAGCTGCTGCTGCTGCTACAAGCCACTAGAATACCGTCCGTCTGTCAGACAGGTGGACGTAGGCAGAACATTCAAATAACTCGCCAGATAAATCGTTGCTTTTCCATTTTATTCATATATGAATTAATTCAAAATTGAACAGTAAATTTCAAAGTTGGAAGGCCACAAGAGGGGGACAATGTTTCAAAAATGAAGCGACATATCATTGCATGAGGGATGTGGTAGGAATTGAATGCTTGAATTAAGACTGGGGAAGTTCTGAGGCGAAGGGGCTGCAGGCCTTGTAGCAGGTGGGTGTGCAGAAATGTAGCTATCCAAAGCCAAACACATTACTGCAGCTTGTCACACCTATACCTACCAAACAGCAAAGGCCAAGATAGATCATTATTTTACGGACACATTGAATACAGTGCAATGCCTCCCATATAGCGGTGAATAAGAGTAGTAGTAGTAGTAGTAGTAGTAGTAGTAGAAGAGTTGGTCAAGTTAAATCAAGGCTAAGGAATTGGAAATGTGCAACTTGGACCAAGAAAAACTAATTGCAGAGCAGCGACATTGGAAAAAAGCATTCAAATCATGCTTTGAAAACACTACTTGCTTATCCCGATTTCAATTCAATCTGTCTTTGGAAACCGCTTAAGAGAGTGAGTGCACCATTCCCAGAGAAACTGCCATACTGGGCTGATACGTGGAGTGAAGTGAGCAAGCTCTTTTTCCATCTCCCTGTTCTAAAAATCCATTTAATATATGGTCCCCAGATAGGGGACGTATCAGATATTAAACTGATAAGAACAGATACTACACTTGATCTTAGCCAAAAGGCCGAGAAGCGATAACCAGAAATGGTTTGCCGCTTGCAAGGCCACAGGGCTTAAGACAGGCACCCATTGTGGAGAATGACACAGACACCACCCTGAGGAAGACATTCAAACCAAGTCTGGGCGCATAACAAAAGCGCAGGCGGCTGATTTTTTTTTTTTTTTTTTCCCCCAGGATTCCACTCCACGCGCTTTTAATTTGCATAGGCCAACCCCTTTTTTGTTAGGCCACCCTCCCCTCACGGTCAAACGCGCTTCAGTACTAGGAAAGAGGCCAGAGGAGCACTGCTCCTACACCGCCCCCTCTACTACCCTCCCTAAATGAAAGGTCTTGCTTTAAGGCTGTGTGCACACGCTGCGGATTGGCCGCTACAGACACGCAGCAGTTTTAGCTGCGGTGTACAGTACCATTCATTTGAATGGGTAAAAAAAAACGCTGTGCCGACGCTGCGGAAAAAACCGCGCGGATTTGCTGCGGTTTTGAATCCGCAGAAAGAATTGCATGTCAATTCTTTCTGTGGAAAACGCTGCGGGTTCCTATCTCCACCATTGTGGAGATAGTGAATCCGCAGGACCAAACCGCAGGCAAAACCGCAGATAATCCGCAGGTCTTTGGACCTGCGGATTATCTGCGGTTTTTGCTAAATCCGTGCGGATTAATCCGCAGCGGAATCCGCAGCGTGTGAACGTGGCCTAACTCTCCTGGTGCCAGATATTGTAACCAGGAGGCGAGCATGGCCCACCTGTCTGCTCAGGCTCACTCAGCAGACTGAAGCTGAATACTACTGCGCAGCTGCTACAGACTGTGGGCTGCCCATTGTGACACGTGGTCCCATTGTGAGACGTGGTCGAACACATCCAAGCATTGTGTGCTATGAATGGCATGATTCCTATCACAGTGTTCCATGGATGGACACATCCTATTTACTGCAGGCAAGCAGCGCACCTAGCTGCTGCTGCTGCTACAAGCCACTAGAATACCGTCCGTCTGTCAGACAGGTGGACGTAGGCAGAACATTCAAATAACTCGCCAGATAAATCGTTGCTTTTCCATTTTATTCATATATGAATTAATTCAAAATTGAACAGTAAATTTCAAAGTTGGAAGGCCACAAGAGGGGGACAATGTTTCAAAAATGAAGCGACATATCATTGCATGAGGGATGTGGTAGGAATTGAATGCTTGAATTAAGACTGGGGAAGTTCTGAGGCGAAGGGGCTGCAGGCCTTGTAGCAGGTGGGTGTGCAGAAATGTAGCTATCCAAAGCCAAACACATTACTGCAGCTTGTCACACCTATACCTACCAAACAGCAAAGGCCAAGATAGATCATTATTTTACGGACACATTGAATACAGTGCAATGCCTCCCATATAGCGGTGAATAAGAGTAGTAGTAGTAGTAGTAGTAGTAGTAGTAGAAGAGTTGGTCAAGTTAAATCAAGGCTAAGGAATTGGAAATGTGCAACTTGGACCAAGAAAAACTAATTGCAGAGCAGCGACATTGGAAAAAAGCATTCAAATCATGCTTTGAAAACACTACTTGCTTATCCCGATTTCAATTCAATCTGTCTTTGGAAACCGCTTAAGAGAGTGAGTGCACCATTCCCAGAGAAACTGCCATACTGGGCTGATACGTGGAGTGAAGTGAGCAAGCTCTTTTTCCATCTCCCTGTTCTAAAAATCCATTTAATATATGGTCCCCAGATAGGGGACGTATCAGATATTAAACTGATAAGAACAGATACTACACTTGATCTTAGCCAAAAGGCCGAGAAGCGATAACCAGAAATGGTTTGCCGCTTGCAAGGCCACAGGGCTTAAGACAGGCACCCATTGTGGAGAATGACACAGACACCACCCTGAGGAAGACATTCAAACCAAGTCTGGGCGCATAACAAAAGCGCAGGCGGCTGATTTTTTTTTTTTTTTTTTCCCCCAGGATTCCACTCCACGCGCTTTTAATTTGCATAGGCCAACCCCTTTTTTGTTAGGCCACCCTCCCCTCACGGTCAAACGCGCTTCAGTACTAGGAAAGAGGCCAGAGGAGCACTGCTCCTACACCGCCCCCTCTACTACCCTCCCTAAATGAAAGGTCTTGCTTTAAGGCTGTGTGCACACGCTGCGGATTGGCCGCTACAGACACGCAGCAGTTTTAGCTGCGGTGTACAGTACCATTCATTTGAATGGGTAAAAAAAAACGCTGTGCCGACGCTGCGGAAAAAACCGCGCGGATTTGCTGCGGTTTTGAATCCGCAGAAAGAATTGCATGTCAATTCTTTCTGTGGAAAACGCTGCGGGTTCCTATCTCCACCATTGTGGAGATAGTGAATCCGCAGGACCAAACCGCAGGCAAAACCGCAGATAATCCGCAGGTCTTTGGACCTGCGGATTATCTGCGGTTTTTGCTAAATCCGTGCGGATTAATCCGCAGCGGAATCCGCAGCGTGTGAACGTGGCCTAACTCTCCTGGTGCCAGATATTGTAACCAGGAGGCGAGCATGGCCCACCTGTCTGCTCAGGCTCACTCAGCAGACTGAAGCTGAATACTACTGCGCAGCTGCTACAGACTGTGGGCTGCCCATTGTGACACGTGGTCCCATTGTGAGACGTGGTCGAACACATCCAAGCATTGTGTGCTATGAATGGCATGATTCCTATCACAGTGTTCCATGGATGGACACATCCTATTTACTGCAGGCAAGCAGCGCACCTAGCTGCTGCTGCTGCTACAAGCCACTAGAATACCGTCCGTCTGTCAGACAGGTGGACGTAGGCAGAACATTCAAATAACTCGCCAGATAAATCGTTGCTTTTCCATTTTATTCATATATGAATTAATTCAAAATTGAACAGTAAATTTCAAAGTTGGAAGGCCACAAGAGGGGGACAATGTTTCAAAAATGAAGCGACATATCATTGCATGAGGGATGTGGTAGGAATTGAATGCTTGAATTAAGACTGGGGAAGTTCTGAGGCGAAGGGGCTGCAGGCCTTGTAGCAGGTGGGTGTGCAGAAATGTAGCTATCCAAAGCCAAACACATTACTGCAGCTTGTCACACCTATACCTACCAAACAGCAAAGGCCAAGATAGATCATTATTTTACGGACACATTGAATACAGTGCAATGCCTCCCATATAGCGGTGAATAAGAGTAGTAGTAGTAGTAGTAGTAGTAGTAGTAGAAGAGTTGGTCAAGTTAAATCAAGGCTAAGGAATTGGAAATGTGCAACTTGGACCAAGAAAAACTAATTGCAGAGCAGCGACATTGGAAAAAAGCATTCAAATCATGCTTTGAAAACACTACTTGCTTATCCCGATTTCAATTCAATCTGTCTTTGGAAACCGCTTAAGAGAGTGAGTGCACCATTCCCAGAGAAACTGCCATACTGGGCTGATACGTGGAGTGAAGTGAGCAAGCTCTTTTTCCATCTCCCTGTTCTAAAAATCCATTTAATATATGGTCCCCAGATAGGGGACGTATCAGATATTAAACTGATAAGAACAGATACTACACTTGATCTTAGCCAAAAGGCCGAGAAGCGATAACCAGAAATGGTTTGCCGCTTGCAAGGCCACAGGGCTTAAGACAGGCACCCATTGTGGAGAATGACACAGACACCACCCTGAGGAAGACATTCAAACCAAGTCTGGGCGCATAACAAAAGCGCAGGCGGCTGATTTTTTTTTTTTTTTTTTCCCCCAGGATTCCACTCCACGCGCTTTTAATTTGCATAGGCCAACCCCTTTTTTGTTAGGCCACCCTCCCCTCACGGTCAAACGCGCTTCAGTACTAGGAAAGAGGCCAGAGGAGCACTGCTCCTACACCGCCCCCTCTACTACCCTCCCTAAATGAAAGGTCTTGCTTTAAGGCTGTGTGCACACGCTGCGGATTGGCCGCTACAGACACGCAGCAGTTTTAGCTGCGGTGTACAGTACCATTCATTTGAATGGGTAAAAAAAAACGCTGTGCCGACGCTGCGGAAAAAACCGCGCGGATTTGCTGCGGTTTTGAATCCGCAGAAAGAATTGCATGTCAATTCTTTCTGTGGAAAACGCTGCGGGTTCCTATCTCCACCATTGTGGAGATAGTGAATCCGCAGGACCAAACCGCAGGCAAAACCGCAGATAATCCGCAGGTCTTTGGACCTGCGGATTATCTGCGGTTTTTGCTAAATCCGTGCGGATTAATCCGCAGCGGAATCCGCAGCGTGTGAACGTGGCCTAACTCTCCTGGTGCCAGATATTGTAACCAGGAGGCGAGCATGGCCCACCTGTCTGCTCAGGCTCACTCAGCAGACTGAAGCTGAATACTACTGCGCAGCTGCTACAGACTGTGGGCTGCCCATTGTGACACGTGGTCCCATTGTGAGACGTGGTCGAACACATCCAAGCATTGTGTGCTATGAATGGCATGATTCCTATCACAGTGTTCCATGGATGGACACATCCTATTTACTGCAGGCAAGCAGCGCACCTAGCTGCTGCTGCTGCTACAAGCCACTAGAATACCGTCCGTCTGTCAGACAGGTGGACGTAGGCAGAACATTCAAATAACTCGCCAGATAAATCGTTGCTTTTCCATTTTATTCATATATGAATTAATTCAAAATTGAACAGTAAATTTCAAAGTTGGAAGGCCACAAGAGGGGGACAATGTTTCAAAAATGAAGCGACATATCATTGCATGAGGGATGTGGTAGGAATTGAATGCTTGAATTAAGACTGGGGAAGTTCTGAGGCGAAGGGGCTGCAGGCCTTGTAGCAGGTGGGTGTGCAGAAATGTAGCTATCCAAAGCCAAACACATTACTGCAGCTTGTCACACCTATACCTACCAAACAGCAAAGGCCAAGATAGATCATTATTTTACGGACACATTGAATACAGTGCAATGCCTCCCATATAGCGGTGAATAAGAGTAGTAGTAGTAGTAGTAGTAGTAGTAGTAGAAGAGTTGGTCAAGTTAAATCAAGGCTAAGGAATTGGAAATGTGCAACTTGGACCAAGAAAAACTAATTGCAGAGCAGCGACATTGGAAAAAAGCATTCAAATCATGCTTTGAAAACACTACTTGCTTATCCCGATTTCAATTCAATCTGTCTTTGGAAACCGCTTAAGAGAGTGAGTGCACCATTCCCAGAGAAACTGCCATACTGGGCTGATACGTGGAGTGAAGTGAGCAAGCTCTTTTTCCATCTCCCTGTTCTAAAAATCCATTTAATATATGGTCCCCAGATAGGGGACGTATCAGATATTAAACTGATAAGAACAGATACTACACTTGATCTTAGCCAAAAGGCCGAGAAGCGATAACCAGAAATGGTTTGCCGCTTGCAAGGCCACAGGGCTTAAGACAGGCACCCATTGTGGAGAATGACACAGACACCACCCTGAGGAAGACATTCAAACCAAGTCTGGGCGCATAACAAAAGCGCAGGCGGCTGATTTTTTTTTTTTTTTTTTCCCCCAGGATTCCACTCCACGCGCTTTTAATTTGCATAGGCCAACCCCTTTTTTGTTAGGCCACCCTCCCCTCACGGTCAAACGCGCTTCAGTACTAGGAAAGAGGCCAGAGGAGCACTGCTCCTACACCGCCCCCTCTACTACCCTCCCTAAATGAAAGGTCTTGCTTTAAGGCTGTGTGCACACGCTGCGGATTGGCCGCTACAGACACGCAGCAGTTTTAGCTGCGGTGTACAGTACCATTCATTTGAATGGGTAAAAAAAAACGCTGTGCCGACGCTGCGGAAAAAACCGCGCGGATTTGCTGCGGTTTTGAATCCGCAGAAAGAATTGCATGTCAATTCTTTCTGTGGAAAACGCTGCGGGTTCCTATCTCCACCATTGTGGAGATAGTGAATCCGCAGGACCAAACCGCAGGCAAAACCGCAGATAATCCGCAGGTCTTTGGACCTGCGGATTATCTGCGGTTTTTGCTAAATCCGTGCGGATTAATCCGCAGCGGAATCCGCAGCGTGTGAACGTGGCCTAACTCTCCTGGTGCCAGATATTGTAACCAGGAGGCGAGCATGGCCCACCTGTCTGCTCAGGCTCACTCAGCAGACTGAAGCTGAATACTACTGCGCAGCTGCTACAGACTGTGGGCTGCCCATTGTGACACGTGGTCCCATTGTGAGACGTGGTCGAACACATCCAAGCATTGTGTGCTATGAATGGCATGATTCCTATCACAGTGTTCCATGGATGGACACATCCTATTTACTGCAGGCAAGCAGCGCACCTAGCTGCTGCTGCTGCTACAAGCCACTAGAATACCGTCCGTCTGTCAGACAGGTGGACGTAGGCAGAACATTCAAATAACTCGCCAGATAAATCGTTGCTTTTCCATTTTATTCATATATGAATTAATTCAAAATTGAACAGTAAATTTCAAAGTTGGAAGGCCACAAGAGGGGGACAATGTTTCAAAAATGAAGCGACATATCATTGCATGAGGGATGTGGTAGGAATTGAATGCTTGAATTAAGACTGGGGAAGTTCTGAGGCGAAGGGGCTGCAGGCCTTGTAGCAGGTGGGTGTGCAGAAATGTAGCTATCCAAAGCCAAACACATTACTGCAGCTTGTCACACCTATACCTACCAAACAGCAAAGGCCAAGATAGATCATTATTTTACGGACACATTGAATACAGTGCAATGCCTCCCATATAGCGGTGAATAAGAGTAGTAGTAGTAGTAGTAGTAGTAGTAGTAGAAGAGTTGGTCAAGTTAAATCAAGGCTAAGGAATTGGAAATGTGCAACTTGGACCAAGAAAAACTAATTGCAGAGCAGCGACATTGGAAAAAAGCATTCAAATCATGCTTTGAAAACACTACTTGCTTATCCCGATTTCAATTCAATCTGTCTTTGGAAACCGCTTAAGAGAGTGAGTGCACCATTCCCAGAGAAACTGCCATACTGGGCTGATACGTGGAGTGAAGTGAGCAAGCTCTTTTTTCCATCTCCCTGTTCTAAAAATCCATTTAATATATGGTCCCCAGATAGGGGACGTATCAGATATTAAACTGATAAGAACAGATACTACACTTGATCTTAGCCAAAAGGCCGAGAAGCGATAACCAGAAATGGTTTGCCGCTTGCAAGGCCACAGGGCTTAAGACAGGCACCCATTGTGGAGAATGACACAGACACCACCCTGAGGAAGACATTCAAACCAAGTCTGGGCGCATAACAAAAGCGCAGGCGGCTGATTTTTTTTTTTTTTTTTTCCCCCAGGATTCCACTCCACGCGCTTTTAATTTGCATAGGCCAACCCCTTTTTTGTTAGGCCACCCTCCCCTCACGGTCAAACGCGCTTCAGTACTAGGAAAGAGGCCAGAGGAGCACTGCTCCTACACCGCCCCCTCTACTACCCTCCCTAAATGAAAGGTCTTGCTTTAAGGCTGTGTGCACACGCTGCGGATTGGCCGCTACAGACACGCAGCAGTTTTAGCTGCGGTGTACAGTACCATTCATTTGAATGGGTAAAAAAAAACGCTGTGCCGACGCTGCGGAAAAAACCGCGCGGATTTGCTGCGGTTTTGAATCCGCAGAAAGAATTGCATGTCAATTCTTTCTGTGGAAAACGCTGCGGGTTCCTATCTCCACCATTGTGGAGATAGTGAATCCGCAGGACCAAACCGCAGGCAAAACCGCAGATAATCCGCAGGTCTTTGGACCTGCGGATTATCTGCGGTTTTTGCTAAATCCGTGCGGATTAATCCGCAGCGGAATCCGCAGCGTGTGAACGTGGCCTAACTCTCCTGGTGCCAGATATTGTAACCAGGAGGCGAGCATGGCCCACCTGTCTGCTCAGGCTCACTCAGCAGACTGAAGCTGAATACTACTGCGCAGCTGCTACAGACTGTGGGCTGCCCATTGTGACACGTGGTCCCATTGTGAGACGTGGTCGAACACATCCAAGCATTGTGTGCTATGAATGGCATGATTCCTATCACAGTGTTCCATGGATGGACACATCCTATTTACTGCAGGCAAGCAGCGCACCTAGCTGCTGCTGCTGCTACAAGCCACTAGAATACCGTCCGTCTGTCAGACAGGTGGACGTAGGCAGAACATTCAAATAACTCGCCAGATAAATCGTTGCTTTTCCATTTTATTCATATATGAATTAATTCAAAATTGAACAGTAAATTTCAAAGTTGGAAGGCCACAAGAGGGGGACAATGTTTCAAAAATGAAGCGACATATCATTGCATGAGGGATGTGGTAGGAATTGAATGCTTGAATTAAGACTGGGGAAGTTCTGAGGCGAAGGGGCTGCAGGCCTTGTAGCAGGTGGGTGTGCAGAAATGTAGCTATCCAAAGCCAAACACATTACTGCAGCTTGTCACACCTATACCTACCAAACAGCAAAGGCCAAGATAGATCATTATTTTACGGACACATTGAATACAGTGCAATGCCTCCCATATAGCGGTGAATAAGAGTAGTAGTAGTAGTAGTAGTAGTAGTAGTAGAAGAGTTGGTCAAGTTAAATCAAGGCTAAGGAATTGGAAATGTGCAACTTGGACCAAGAAAAACTAATTGCAGAGCAGCGACATTGGAAAAAAGCATTCAAATCATGCTTTGAAAACACTACTTGCTTATCCCGATTTCAATTCAATCTGTCTTTGGAAACCGCTTAAGAGAGTGAGTGCACCATTCCCAGAGAAACTGCCATACTGGGCTGATACGTGGAGTGAAGTGAGCAAGCTCTTTTTCCATCTCCCTGTTCTAAAAATCCATTTAATATATGGTCCCCAGATAGGGGACGTATCAGATATTAAACTGATAAGAACAGATACTACACTTGATCTTAGCCAAAAGGCCGAGAAGCGATAACCAGAAATGGTTTGCCGCTTGCAAGGCCACAGGGCTTAAGACAGGCACCCATTGTGGAGAATGACACAGACACCACCCTGAGGAAGACATTCAAACCAAGTCTGGGCGCATAACAAAAGCGCAGGCGGCTGATTTTTTTTTTTTTTTTTTCCCCCAGGATTCCACTCCACGCGCTTTTAATTTGCATAGGCCAACCCCTTTTTTGTTAGGCCACCCTCCCCTCACGGTCAAACGCGCTTCAGTACTAGGAAAGAGGCCAGAGGAGCACTGCTCCTACACCGCCCCCTCTACTACCCTCCCTAAATGAAAGGTCTTGCTTTAAGGCTGTGTGCACACGCTGCGGATTGGCCGCTACAGACACGCAGCAGTTTTAGCTGCGGTGTACAGTACCATTCATTTGAATGGGTAAAAAAAAACGCTGTGCCGACGCTGCGGAAAAAACCGCGCGGATTTGCTGCGGTTTTGAATCCGCAGAAAGAATTGCATGTCAATTCTTTCTGTGGAAAACGCTGCGGGTTCCTATCTCCACCATTGTGGAGATAGTGAATCCGCAGGACCAAACCGCAGGCAAAACCGCAGATAATCCGCAGGTCTTTGGACCTGCGGATTATCTGCGGTTTTTGCTAAATCCGTGCGGATTAATCCGCAGCGGAATCCGCAGCGTGTGAACGTGGCCTAACTCTCCTGGTGCCAGATATTGTAACCAGGAGGCGAGCATGGCCCACCTGTCTGCTCAGGCTCACTCAGCAGACTGAAGCTGAATACTACTGCGCAGCTGCTACAGACTGTGGGCTGCCCATTGTGACACGTGGTCCCATTGTGAGACGTGGTCGAACACATCCAAGCATTGTGTGCTATGAATGGCATGATTCCTATCACAGTGTTCCATGGATGGACACATCCTATTTACTGCAGGCAAGCAGCGCACCTAGCTGCTGCTGCTGCTACAAGCCACTAGAATACCGTCCGTCTGTCAGACAGGTGGACGTAGGCAGAACATTCAAATAACTCGCCAGATAAATCGTTGCTTTTCCATTTTATTCATATATGAATTAATTCAAAATTGAACAGTAAATTTCAAAGTTGGAAGGCCACAAGAGGGGGACAATGTTTCAAAAATGAAGCGACATATCATTGCATGAGGGATGTGGTAGGAATTGAATGCTTGAATTAAGACTGGGGAAGTTCTGAGGCGAAGGGGCTGCAGGCCTTGTAGCAGGTGGGTGTGCAGAAATGTAGCTATCCAAAGCCAAACACATTACTGCAGCTTGTCACACCTATACCTACCAAACAGCAAAGGCCAAGATAGATCATTATTTTACGGACACATTGAATACAGTGCAATGCCTCCCATATAGCGGTGAATAAGAGTAGTAGTAGTAGTAGTAGTAGTAGTAGTAGAAGAGTTGGTCAAGTTAAATCAAGGCTAAGGAATTGGAAATGTGCAACTTGGACCAAGAAAAACTAATTGCAGAGCAGCGACATTGGAAAAAAGCATTCAAATCATGCTTTGAAAACACTACTTGCTTATCCCGATTTCAATTCAATCTGTCTTTGGAAACCGCTTAAGAGAGTGAGTGCACCATTCCCAGAGAAACTGCCATACTGGGCTGATACGTGGAGTGAAGTGAGCAAGCTCTTTTTCCATCTCCCTGTTCTAAAAATCCATTTAATATATGGTCCCCAGATAGGGGACGTATCAGATATTAAACTGATAAGAACAGATACTACACTTGATCTTAGCCAAAAGGCCGAGAAGCGATAACCAGAAATGGTTTGCCGCTTGCAAGGCCACAGGGCTTAAGACAGGCACCCATTGTGGAGAATGACACAGACACCACCCTGAGGAAGACATTCAAACCAAGTCTGGGCGCATAACAAAAGCGCAGGCGGCTGATTTTTTTTTTTTTTTTTTCCCCCAGGATTCCACTCCACGCGCTTTTAATTTGCATAGGCCAACCCCTTTTTTGTTAGGCCACCCTCCCCTCACGGTCAAACGCGCTTCAGTACTAGGAAAGAGGCCAGAGGAGCACTGCTCCTACACCGCCCCCTCTACTACCCTCCCTAAATGAAAGGTCTTGCTTTAAGGCTGTGTGCACACGCTGCGGATTGGCCGCTACAGACACGCAGCAGTTTTAGCTGCGGTGTACAGTACCATTCATTTGAATGGGTAAAAAAAAACGCTGTGCCGACGCTGCGGAAAAAACCGCGCGGATTTGCTGCGGTTTTGAATCCGCAGAAAGAATTGCATGTCAATTCTTTCTGTGGAAAACGCTGCGGGTTCCTATCTCCACCATTGTGGAGATAGTGAATCCGCAGGACCAAACCGCAGGCAAAACCGCAGATAATCCGCAGGTCTTTGGACCTGCGGATTATCTGCGGTTTTTGCTAAATCCGTGCGGATTAATCCGCAGCGGAATCCGCAGCGTGTGAACGTGGCCTAACTCTCCTGGTGCCAGATATTGTAACCAGGAGGCGAGCATGGCCCACCTGTCTGCTCAGGCTCACTCAGCAGACTGAAGCTGAATACTACTGCGCAGCTGCTACAGACTGTGGGCTGCCCATTGTGACACGTGGTCCCATTGTGAGACGTGGTCGAACACATCCAAGCATTGTGTGCTATGAATGGCATGATTCCTATCACAGTGTTCCATGGATGGACACATCCTATTTACTGCAGGCAAGCAGCGCACCTAGCTGCTGCTGCTGCTACAAGCCACTAGAATACCGTCCGTCTGTCAGACAGGTGGACGTAGGCAGAACATTCAAATAACTCGCCAGATAAATCGTTGCTTTTCCATTTTATTCATATATGAATTAATTCAAAATTGAACAGTAAATTTCAAAGTTGGAAGGCCACAAGAGGGGGACAATGTTTCAAAAATGAAGCGACATATCATTGCATGAGGGATGTGGTAGGAATTGAATGCTTGAATTAAGACTGGGGAAGTTCTGAGGCGAAGGGGCTGCAGGCCTTGTAGCAGGTGGGTGTGCAGAAATGTAGCTATCCAAAGCCAAACACATTACTGCAGCTTGTCACACCTATACCTACCAAACAGCAAAGGCCAAGATAGATCATTATTTTACGGACACATTGAATACAGTGCAATGCCTCCCATATAGCGGTGAATAAGAGTAGTAGTAGTAGTAGTAGTAGTAGTAGTAGAAGAGTTGGTCAAGTTAAATCAAGGCTAAGGAATTGGAAATGTGCAACTTGGACCAAGAAAAACTAATTGCAGAGCAGCGACATTGGAAAAAAGCATTCAAATCATGCTTTGAAAACACTACTTGCTTATCCCGATTTCAATTCAATCTGTCTTTGGAAACCGCTTAAGAGAGTGAGTGCACCATTCCCAGAGAAACTGCCATACTGGGCTGATACGTGGAGTGAAGTGAGCAAGCTCTTTTTCCATCTCCCTGTTCTAAAAATCCATTTAATATATGGTCCCCAGATAGGGGACGTATCAGATATTAAACTGATAAGAACAGATACTACACTTGATCTTAGCCAAAAGGCCGAGAAGCGATAACCAGAAATGGTTTGCCGCTTGCAAGGCCACAGGGCTTAAGACAGGCACCCATTGTGGAGAATGACACAGACACCACCCTGAGGAAGACATTCAAACCAAGTCTGGGCGCATAACAAAAGCGCAGGCGGCTGATTTTTTTTTTTTTTTTTTCCCCCAGGATTCCACTCCACGCGCTTTTAATTTGCATAGGCCAACCCCTTTTTTGTTAGGCCACCCTCCCCTCACGGTCAAACGCGCTTCAGTACTAGGAAAGAGGCCAGAGGAGCACTGCTCCTACACCGCCCCCTCTACTACCCTCCCTAAATGAAAGGTCTTGCTTTAAGGCTGTGTGCACACGCTGCGGATTGGCCGCTACAGACACGCAGCAGTTTTAGCTGCGGTGTACAGTACCATTCATTTGAATGGGTAAAAAAAAACGCTGTGCCGACGCTGCGGAAAAAACCGCGCGGATTTGCTGCGGTTTTGAATCCGCAGAAAGAATTGCATGTCAATTCTTTCTGTGGAAAACGCTGCGGGTTCCTATCTCCACCATTGTGGAGATAGTGAATCCGCAGGACCAAACCGCAGGCAAAACCGCAGATAATCCGCAGGTCTTTGGACCTGCGGATTATCTGCGGTTTTTGCTAAATCCGTGCGGATTAATCCGCAGCGGAATCCGCAGCGTGTGAACGTGGCCTAACTCTCCTGGTGCCAGATATTGTAACCAGGAGGCGAGCATGGCCCACCTGTCTGCTCAGGCTCACTCAGCAGACTGAAGCTGAATACTACTGCGCAGCTGCTACAGACTGTGGGCTGCCCATTGTGACACGTGGTCCCATTGTGAGACGTGGTCGAACACATCCAAGCATTGTGTGCTATGAATGGCATGATTCCTATCACAGTGTTCCATGGATGGACACATCCTATTTACTGCAGGCAAGCAGCGCACCTAGCTGCTGCTGCTGCTACAAGCCACTAGAATACCGTCCGTCTGTCAGACAGGTGGACGTAGGCAGAACATTCAAATAACTCGCCAGATAAATCGTTGCTTTTCCATTTTATTCATATATGAATTAATTCAAAATTGAACAGTAAATTTCAAAGTTGGAAGGCCACAAGAGGGGGACAATGTTTCAAAAATGAAGCGACATATCATTGCATGAGGGATGTGGTAGGAATTGAATGCTTGAATTAAGACTGGGGAAGTTCTGAGGCGAAGGGGCTGCAGGCCTTGTAGCAGGTGGGTGTGCAGAAATGTAGCTATCCAAAGCCAAACACATTACTGCAGCTTGTCACACCTATACCTACCAAACAGCAAAGGCCAAGATAGATCATTATTTTACGGACACATTGAATACAGTGCAATGCCTCCCATATAGCGGTGAATAAGAGTAGTAGTAGTAGTAGTAGTAGTAGTAGTAGAAGAGTTGGTCAAGTTAAATCAAGGCTAAGGAATTGGAAATGTGCAACTTGGACCAAGAAAAACTAATTGCAGAGCAGCGACATTGGAAAAAAGCATTCAAATCATGCTTTGAAAACACTACTTGCTTATCCCGATTTCAATTCAATCTGTCTTTGGAAACCGCTTAAGAGAGTGAGTGCACCATTCCCAGAGAAACTGCCATACTGGGCTGATACGTGGAGTGAAGTGAGCAAGCTCTTTTTCCATCTCCCTGTTCTAAAAATCCATTTAATATATGGTCCCCAGATAGGGGACGTATCAGATATTAAACTGATAAGAACAGATACTACACTTGATCTTAGCCAAAAGGCCGAGAAGCGATAACCAGAAATGGTTTGCCGCTTGCAAGGCCACAGGGCTTAAGACAGGCACCCATTGTGGAGAATGACACAGACACCACCCTGAGGAAGACATTCAAACCAAGTCTGGGCGCATAACAAAAGCGCAGGCGGCTGATTTTTTTTTTTTTTTTTTCCCCCAGGATTCCACTCCACGCGCTTTTAATTTGCATAGGCCAACCCCTTTTTTGTTAGGCCACCCTCCCCTCACGGTCAAACGCGCTTCAGTACTAGGAAAGAGGCCAGAGGAGCACTGCTCCTACACCGCCCCCTCTACTACCCTCCCTAAATGAAAGGTCTTGCTTTAAGGCTGTGTGCACACGCTGCGGATTGGCCGCTACAGACACGCAGCAGTTTTAGCTGCGGTGTACAGTACCATTCATTTGAATGGGTAAAAAAAAACGCTGTGCCGACGCTGCGGAAAAAACCGCGCGGATTTGCTGCGGTTTTGAATCCGCAGAAAGAATTGCATGTCAATTCTTTCTGTGGAAAACGCTGCGGGTTCCTATCTCCACCATTGTGGAGATAGTGAATCCGCAGGACCAAACCGCAGGCAAAACCGCAGATAATCCGCAGGTCTTTGGACCTGCGGATTATCTGCGGTTTTTGCTAAATCCGTGCGGATTAATCCGCAGCGGAATCCGCAGCGTGTGAACGTGGCCTAACTCTCCTGGTGCCAGATATTGTAACCAGGAGGCGAGCATGGCCCACCTGTCTGCTCAGGCTCACTCAGCAGACTGAAGCTGAATACTACTGCGCAGCTGCTACAGACTGTGGGCTGCCCATTGTGACACGTGGTCCCATTGTGAGACGTGGTCGAACACATCCAAGCATTGTGTGCTATGAATGGCATGATTCCTATCACAGTGTTCCATGGATGGACACATCCTATTTACTGCAGGCAAGCAGCGCACCTAGCTGCTGCTGCTGCTACAAGCCACTAGAATACCGTCCGTCTGTCAGACAGGTGGACGTAGGCAGAACATTCAAATAACTCGCCAGATAAATCGTTGCTTTTCCATTTTATTCATATATGAATTAATTCAAAATTGAACAGTAAATTTCAAAGTTGGAAGGCCACAAGAGGGGGACAATGTTTCAAAAATGAAGCGACATATCATTGCATGAGGGATGTGGTAGGAATTGAATGCTTGAATTAAGACTGGGGAAGTTCTGAGGCGAAGGGGCTGCAGGCCTTGTAGCAGGTGGGTGTGCAGAAATGTAGCTATCCAAAGCCAAACACATTACTGCAGCTTGTCACACCTATACCTACCAAACAGCAAAGGCCAAGATAGATCATTATTTTACGGACACATTGAATACAGTGCAATGCCTCCCATATAGCGGTGAATAAGAGTAGTAGTAGTAGTAGTAGTAGTAGTAGTAGAAGAGTTGGTCAAGTTAAATCAAGGCTAAGGAATTGGAAATGTGCAACTTGGACCAAGAAAAACTAATTGCAGAGCAGCGACATTGGAAAAAAGCATTCAAATCATGCTTTGAAAACACTACTTGCTTATCCCGATTTCAATTCAATCTGTCTTTGGAAACCGCTTAAGAGAGTGAGTGCACCATTCCCAGAGAAACTGCCATACTGGGCTGATACGTGGAGTGAAGTGAGCAAGCTCTTTTTCCATCTCCCTGTTCTAAAAATCCATTTAATATATGGTCCCCAGATAGGGGACGTATCAGATATTAAACTGATAAGAACAGATACTACACTTGATCTTAGCCAAAAGGCCGAGAAGCGATAACCAGAAATGGTTTGCCGCTTGCAAGGCCACAGGGCTTAAGACAGGCACCCATTGTGGAGAATGACACAGACACCACCCTGAGGAAGACATTCAAACCAAGTCTGGGCGCATAACAAAAGCGCAGGCGGCTGATTTTTTTTTTTTTTTTTTCCCCCAGGATTCCACTCCACGCGCTTTTAATTTGCATAGGCCAACCCCTTTTTTGTTAGGCCACCCTCCCCTCACGGTCAAACGCGCTTCAGTACTAGGAAAGAGGCCAGAGGAGCACTGCTCCTACACCGCCCCCTCTACTACCCTCCCTAAATGAAAGGTCTTGCTTTAAGGCTGTGTGCACACGCTGCGGATTGGCCGCTACAGACACGCAGCAGTTTTAGCTGCGGTGTACAGTACCATTCATTTGAATGGGTAAAAAAAAACGCTGTGCCGACGCTGCGGAAAAAACCGCGCGGATTTGCTGCGGTTTTGAATCCGCAGAAAGAATTGCATGTCAATTCTTTCTGTGGAAAACGCTGCGGGTTCCTATCTCCACCATTGTGGAGATAGTGAATCCGCAGGACCAAACCGCAGGCAAAACCGCAGATAATCCGCAGGTCTTTGGACCTGCGGATTATCTGCGGTTTTTGCTAAATCCGTGCGGATTAATCCGCAGCGGAATCCGCAGCGTGTGAACGTGGCCTAACTCTCCTGGTGCCAGATATTGTAACCAGGAGGCGAGCATGGCCCACCTGTCTGCTCAGGCTCACTCAGCAGACTGAAGCTGAATACTACTGCGCAGCTGCTACAGACTGTGGGCTGCCCATTGTGACACGTGGTCCCATTGTGAGACGTGGTCGAACACATCCAAGCATTGTGTGCTATGAATGGCATGATTCCTATCACAGTGTTCCATGGATGGACACATCCTATTTACTGCAGGCAAGCAGCGCACCTAGCTGCTGCTGCTGCTACAAGCCACTAGAATACCGTCCGTCTGTCAGACAGGTGGACGTAGGCAGAACATTCAAATAACTCGCCAGATAAATCGTTGCTTTTCCATTTTATTCATATATGAATTAATTCAAAATTGAACAGTAAATTTCAAAGTTGGAAGGCCACAAGAGGGGGACAATGTTTCAAAAATGAAGCGACATATCATTGCATGAGGGATGTGGTAGGAATTGAATGCTTGAATTAAGACTGGGGAAGTTCTGAGGCGAAGGGGCTGCAGGCCTTGTAGCAGGTGGGTGTGCAGAAATGTAGCTATCCAAAGCCAAACACATTACTGCAGCTTGTCACACCTATACCTACCAAACAGCAAAGGCCAAGATAGATCATTATTTTACGGACACATTGAATACAGTGCAATGCCTCCCATATAGCGGTGAATAAGAGTAGTAGTAGTAGTAGTAGTAGTAGTAGTAGAAGAGTTGGTCAAGTTAAATCAAGGCTAAGGAATTGGAAATGTGCAACTTGGACCAAGAAAAACTAATTGCAGAGCAGCGACATTGGAAAAAAGCATTCAAATCATGCTTTGAAAACACTACTTGCTTATCCCGATTTCAATTCAATCTGTCTTTGGAAACCGCTTAAGAGAGTGAGTGCACCATTCCCAGAGAAACTGCCATACTGGGCTGATACGTGGAGTGAAGTGAGCAAGCTCTTTTTCCATCTCCCTGTTCTAAAAATCCATTTAATATATGGTCCCCAGATAGGGGACGTATCAGATATTAAACTGATAAGAACAGATACTACACTTGATCTTAGCCAAAAGGCCGAGAAGCGATAACCAGAAATGGTTTGCCGCTTGCAAGGCCACAGGGCTTAAGACAGGCACCCATTGTGGAGAATGACACAGACACCACCCTGAGGAAGACATTCAAACCAAGTCTGGGCGCATAACAAAAGCGCAGGCGGCTGATTTTTTTTTTTTTTTTTTCCCCCAGGATTCCACTCCACGCGCTTTTAATTTGCATAGGCCAACCCCTTTTTTGTTAGGCCACCCTCCCCTCACGGTCAAACGCGCTTCAGTACTAGGAAAGAGGCCAGAGGAGCACTGCTCCTACACCGCCCCCTCTACTACCCTCCCTAAATGAAAGGTCTTGCTTTAAGGCTGTGTGCACACGCTGCGGATTGGCCGCTACAGACACGCAGCAGTTTTAGCTGCGGTGTACAGTACCATTCATTTGAATGGGTAAAAAAAAACGCTGTGCCGACGCTGCGGAAAAAACCGCGCGGATTTGCTGCGGTTTTGAATCCGCAGAAAGAATTGCATGTCAATTCTTTCTGTGGAAAACGCTGCGGGTTCCTATCTCCACCATTGTGGAGATAGTGAATCCGCAGGACCAAACCGCAGGCAAAACCGCAGATAATCCGCAGGTCTTTGGACCTGCGGATTATCTGCGGTTTTTGCTAAATCCGTGCGGATTAATCCGCAGCGGAATCCGCAGCGTGTGAACGTGGCCTAACTCTCCTGGTGCCAGATATTGTAACCAGGAGGCGAGCATGGCCCACCTGTCTGCTCAGGCTCACTCAGCAGACTGAAGCTGAATACTACTGCGCAGCTGCTACAGACTGTGGGCTGCCCATTGTGACACGTGGTCCCATTGTGAGACGTGGTCGAACACATCCAAGCATTGTGTGCTATGAATGGCATGATTCCTATCACAGTGTTCCATGGATGGACACATCCTATTTACTGCAGGCAAGCAGCGCACCTAGCTGCTGCTGCTGCTACAAGCCACTAGAATACCGTCCGTCTGTCAGACAGGTGGACGTAGGCAGAACATTCAAATAACTCGCCAGATAAATCGTTGCTTTTCCATTTTATTCATATATGAATTAATTCAAAATTGAACAGTAAATTTCAAAGTTGGAAGGCCACAAGAGGGGGACAATGTTTCAAAAATGAAGCGACATATCATTGCATGAGGGATGTGGTAGGAATTGAATGCTTGAATTAAGACTGGGGAAGTTCTGAGGCGAAGGGGCTGCAGGCCTTGTAGCAGGTGGGTGTGCAGAAATGTAGCTATCCAAAGCCAAACACATTACTGCAGCTTGTCACACCTATACCTACCAAACAGCAAAGGCCAAGATAGATCATTATTTTACGGACACATTGAATACAGTGCAATGCCTCCCATATAGCGGTGAATAAGAGTAGTAGTAGTAGTAGTAGTAGTAGTAGTAGAAGAGTTGGTCAAGTTAAATCAAGGCTAAGGAATTGGAAATGTGCAACTTGGACCAAGAAAAACTAATTGCAGAGCAGCGACATTGGAAAAAAGCATTCAAATCATGCTTTGAAAACACTACTTGCTTATCCCGATTTCAATTCAATCTGTCTTTGGAAACCGCTTAAGAGAGTGAGTGCACCATTCCCAGAGAAACTGCCATACTGGGCTGATACGTGGAGTGAAGTGAGCAAGCTCTTTTTCCATCTCCCTGTTCTAAAAATCCATTTAATATATGGTCCCCAGATAGGGGACGTATCAGATATTAAACTGATAAGAACAGATACTACACTTGATCTTAGCCAAAAGGCCGAGAAGCGATAACCAGAAATGGTTTGCCGCTTGCAAGGCCACAGGGCTTAAGACAGGCACCCATTGTGGAGAATGACACAGACACCACCCTGAGGAAGACATTCAAACCAAGTCTGGGCGCATAACAAAAGCGCAGGCGGCTGATTTTTTTTTTTTTTTTTTCCCCCAGGATTCCACTCCACGCGCTTTTAATTTGCATAGGCCAACCCCTTTTTTGTTAGGCCACCCTCCCCTCACGGTCAAACGCGCTTCAGTACTAGGAAAGAGGCCAGAGGAGCACTGCTCCTACACCGCCCCCTCTACTACCCTCCCTAAATGAAAGGTCTTGCTTTAAGGCTGTGTGCACACGCTGCGGATTGGCCGCTACAGACACGCAGCAGTTTTAGCTGCGGTGTACAGTACCATTCATTTGAATGGGTAAAAAAAAACGCTGTGCCGACGCTGCGGAAAAAACCGCGCGGATTTGCTGCGGTTTTGAATCCGCAGAAAGAATTGCATGTCAATTCTTTCTGTGGAAAACGCTGCGGGTTCCTATCTCCACCATTGTGGAGATAGTGAATCCGCAGGACCAAACCGCAGGCAAAACCGCAGATAATCCGCAGGTCTTTGGACCTGCGGATTATCTGCGGTTTTTGCTAAATCCGTGCGGATTAATCCGCAGCGGAATCCGCAGCGTGTGAACGTGGCCTAACTCTCCTGGTGCCAGATATTGTAACCAGGAGGCGAGCATGGCCCACCTGTCTGCTCAGGCTCACTCAGCAGACTGAAGCTGAATACTACTGCGCAGCTGCTACAGACTGTGGGCTGCCCATTGTGACACGTGGTCCCATTGTGAGACGTGGTCGAACACATCCAAGCATTGTGTGCTATGAATGGCATGATTCCTATCACAGTGTTCCATGGATGGACACATCCTATTTACTGCAGGCAAGCAGCGCACCTAGCTGCTGCTGCTGCTACAAGCCACTAGAATACCGTCCGTCTGTCAGACAGGTGGACGTAGGCAGAACATTCAAATAACTCGCCAGATAAATCGTTGCTTTTCCATTTTATTCATATATGAATTAATTCAAAATTGAACAGTAAATTTCAAAGTTGGAAGGCCACAAGAGGGGGACAATGTTTCAAAAATGAAGCGACATATCATTGCATGAGGGATGTGGTAGGAATTGAATGCTTGAATTAAGACTGGGGAAGTTCTGAGGCGAAGGGGCTGCAGGCCTTGTAGCAGGTGGGTGTGCAGAAATGTAGCTATCCAAAGCCAAACACATTACTGCAGCTTGTCACACCTATACCTACCAAACAGCAAAGGCCAAGATAGATCATTATTTTACGGACACATTGAATACAGTGCAATGCCTCCCATATAGCGGTGAATAAGAGTAGTAGTAGTAGTAGTAGTAGTAGTAGTAGAAGAGTTGGTCAAGTTAAATCAAGGCTAAGGAATTGGAAATGTGCAACTTGGACCAAGAAAAACTAATTGCAGAGCAGCGACATTGGAAAAAAGCATTCAAATCATGCTTTGAAAACACTACTTGCTTATCCCGATTTCAATTCAATCTGTCTTTGGAAACCGCTTAAGAGAGTGAGTGCACCATTCCCAGAGAAACTGCCATACTGGGCTGATACGTGGAGTGAAGTGAGCAAGCTCTTTTTCCATCTCCCTGTTCTAAAAATCCATTTAATATATGGTCCCCAGATAGGGGACGTATCAGATATTAAACTGATAAGAACAGATACTACACTTGATCTTAGCCAAAAGGCCGAGAAGCGATAACCAGAAATGGTTTGCCGCTTGCAAGGCCACAGGGCTTAAGACAGGCACCCATTGTGGAGAATGACACAGACACCACCCTGAGGAAGACATTCAAACCAAGTCTGGGCGCATAACAAAAGCGCAGGCGGCTGATTTTTTTTTTTTTTTTTTCCCCCAGGATTCCACTCCACGCGCTTTTAATTTGCATAGGCCAACCCCTTTTTTGTTAGGCCACCCTCCCCTCACGGTCAAACGCGCTTCAGTACTAGGAAAGAGGCCAGAGGAGCACTGCTCCTACACCGCCCCCTCTACTACCCTCCCTAAATGAAAGGTCTTGCTTTAAGGCTGTGTGCACACGCTGCGGATTGGCCGCTACAGACACGCAGCAGTTTTAGCTGCGGTGTACAGTACCATTCATTTGAATGGGTAAAAAAAAACGCTGTGCCGACGCTGCGGAAAAAACCGCGCGGATTTGCTGCGGTTTTGAATCCGCAGAAAGAATTGCATGTCAATTCTTTCTGTGGAAAACGCTGCGGGTTCCTATCTCCACCATTGTGGAGATAGTGAATCCGCAGGACCAAACCGCAGGCAAAACCGCAGATAATCCGCAGGTCTTTGGACCTGCGGATTATCTGCGGTTTTTGCTAAATCCGTGCGGATTAATCCGCAGCGGAATCCGCAGCGTGTGAACGTGGCCTAACTCTCCTGGTGCCAGATATTGTAACCAGGAGGCGAGCATGGCCCACCTGTCTGCTCAGGCTCACTCAGCAGACTGAAGCTGAATACTACTGCGCAGCTGCTACAGACTGTGGGCTGCCCATTGTGACACGTGGTCCCATTGTGAGACGTGGTCGAACACATCCAAGCATTGTGTGCTATGAATGGCATGATTCCTATCACAGTGTTCCATGGATGGACACATCCTATTTACTGCAGGCAAGCAGCGCACCTAGCTGCTGCTGCTGCTACAAGCCACTAGAATACCGTCCGTCTGTCAGACAGGTGGACGTAGGCAGAACATTCAAATAACTCGCCAGATAAATCGTTGCTTTTCCATTTTATTCATATATGAATTAATTCAAAATTGAACAGTAAATTTCAAAGTTGGAAGGCCACAAGAGGGGGACAATGTTTCAAAAATGAAGCGACATATCATTGCATGAGGGATGTGGTAGGAATTGAATGCTTGAATTAAGACTGGGGAAGTTCTGAGGCGAAGGGGCTGCAGGCCTTGTAGCAGGTGGGTGTGCAGAAATGTAGCTATCCAAAGCCAAACACATTACTGCAGCTTGTCACACCTATACCTACCAAACAGCAAAGGCCAAGATAGATCATTATTTTACGGACACATTGAATACAGTGCAATGCCTCCCATATAGCGGTGAATAAGAGTAGTAGTAGTAGTAGTAGTAGTAGTAGTAGAAGAGTTGGTCAAGTTAAATCAAGGCTAAGGAATTGGAAATGTGCAACTTGGACCAAGAAAAACTAATTGCAGAGCAGCGACATTGGAAAAAAGCATTCAAATCATGCTTTGAAAACACTACTTGCTTATCCCGATTTCAATTCAATCTGTCTTTGGAAACCGCTTAAGAGAGTGAGTGCACCATTCCCAGAGAAACTGCCATACTGGGCTGATACGTGGAGTGAAGTGAGCAAGCTCTTTTTCCATCTCCCTGTTCTAAAAATCCATTTAATATATGGTCCCCAGATAGGGGACGTATCAGATATTAAACTGATAAGAACAGATACTACACTTGATCTTAGCCAAAAGGCCGAGAAGCGATAACCAGAAATGGTTTGCCGCTTGCAAGGCCACAGGGCTTAAGACAGGCACCCATTGTGGAGAATGACACAGACACCACCCTGAGGAAGACATTCAAACCAAGTCTGGGCGCATAACAAAAGCGCAGGCGGCTGATTTTTTTTTTTTTTTTTTCCCCCAGGATTCCACTCCACGCGCTTTTAATTTGCATAGGCCAACCCCTTTTTTGTTAGGCCACCCTCCCCTCACGGTCAAACGCGCTTCAGTACTAGGAAAGAGGCCAGAGGAGCACTGCTCCTACACCGCCCCCTCTACTACCCTCCCTAAATGAAAGGTCTTGCTTTAAGGCTGTGTGCACACGCTGCGGATTGGCCGCTACAGACACGCAGCAGTTTTAGCTGCGGTGTACAGTACCATTCATTTGAATGGGTAAAAAAAAACGCTGTGCCGACGCTGCGGAAAAAACCGCGCGGATTTGCTGCGGTTTTGAATCCGCAGAAAGAATTGCATGTCAATTCTTTCTGTGGAAAACGCTGCGGGTTCCTATCTCCACCATTGTGGAGATAGTGAATCCGCAGGACCAAACCGCAGGCAAAACCGCAGATAATCCGCAGGTCTTTGGACCTGCGGATTATCTGCGGTTTTTGCTAAATCCGTGCGGATTAATCCGCAGCGGAATCCGCAGCGTGTGTGAACGTGGCCTAACTCTCCTGGTGCCAGATATTGTAACCAGGAGGCGAGCATGGCCCACCTGTCTGCTCAGGCTCACTCAGCAGACTGAAGCTGAATACTACTGCGCAGCTGCTACAGACTGTGGGCTGCCCATTGTGACACGTGGTCCCATTGTGAGACGTGGTCGAACACATCCAAGCATTGTGTGCTATGAATGGCATGATTCCTATCACAGTGTTCCATGGATGGACACATCCTATTTACTGCAGGCAAGCAGCGCACCTAGCTGCTGCTGCTGCTACAAGCCACTAGAATACCGTCCGTCTGTCAGACAGGTGGACGTAGGCAGAACATTCAAATAACTCGCCAGATAAATCGTTGCTTTTCCATTTTATTCATATATGAATTAATTCAAAATTGAACAGTAAATTTCAAAGTTGGAAGGCCACAAGAGGGGGACAATGTTTCAAAAATGAAGCGACATATCATTGCATGAGGGATGTGGTAGGAATTGAATGCTTGAATTAAGACTGGGGAAGTTCTGAGGCGAAGGGGCTGCAGGCCTTGTAGCAGGTGGGTGTGCAGAAATGTAGCTATCCAAAGCCAAACACATTACTGCAGCTTGTCACACCTATACCTACCAAACAGCAAAGGCCAAGATAGATCATTATTTTACGGACACATTGAATACAGTGCAATGCCTCCCATATAGCGGTGAATAAGAGTAGTAGTAGTAGTAGTAGTAGTAGTAGTAGAAGAGTTGGTCAAGTTAAATCAAGGCTAAGGAATTGGAAATGTGCAACTTGGACCAAGAAAAACTAATTGCAGAGCAGCGACATTGGAAAAAAGCATTCAAATCATGCTTTGAAAACACTACTTGCTTATCCCGATTTCAATTCAATCTGTCTTTGGAAACCGCTTAAGAGAGTGAGTGCACCATTCCCAGAGAAACTGCCATACTGGGCTGATACGTGGAGTGAAGTGAGCAAGCTCTTTTTCCATCTCCCTGTTCTAAAAATCCATTTAATATATGGTCCCCAGATAGGGGACGTATCAGATATTAAACTGATAAGAACAGATACTACACTTGATCTTAGCCAAAAGGCCGAGAAGCGATAACCAGAAATGGTTTGCCGCTTGCAAGGCCACAGGGCTTAAGACAGGCACCCATTGTGGAGAATGACACAGACACCACCCTGAGGAAGACATTCAAACCAAGTCTGGGCGCATAACAAAAGCGCAGGCGGCTGATTTTTTTTTTTTTTTTTTCCCCCAGGATTCCACTCCACGCGCTTTTAATTTGCATAGGCCAACCCCTTTTTTGTTAGGCCACCCTCCCCTCACGGTCAAACGCGCTTCAGTACTAGGAAAGAGGCCAGAGGAGCACTGCTCCTACACCGCCCCCTCTACTACCCTCCCTAAATGAAAGGTCTTGCTTTAAGGCTGTGTGCACACGCTGCGGATTGGCCGCTACAGACACGCAGCAGTTTTAGCTGCGGTGTACAGTACCATTCATTTGAATGGGTAAAAAAAAACGCTGTGCCGACGCTGCGGAAAAAACCGCGCGGATTTGCTGCGGTTTTGAATCCGCAGAAAGAATTGCATGTCAATTCTTTCTGTGGAAAACGCTGCGGGTTCCTATCTCCACCATTGTGGAGATAGTGAATCCGCAGGACCAAACCGCAGGCAAAACCGCAGATAATCCGCAGGTCTTTGGACCTGCGGATTATCTGCGGTTTTTGCTAAATCCGTGCGGATTAATCCGCAGCGGAATCCGCAGCGTGTGAACGTGGCCTAACTCTCCTGGTGCCAGATATTGTAACCAGGAGGCGAGCATGGCCCACCTGTCTGCTCAGGCTCACTCAGCAGACTGAAGCTGAATACTACTGCGCAGCTGCTACAGACTGTGGGCTGCCCATTGTGACACGTGGTCCCATTGTGAGACGTGGTCGAACACATCCAAGCATTGTGTGCTATGAATGGCATGATTCCTATCACAGTGTTCCATGGATGGACACATCCTATTTACTGCAGGCAAGCAGCGCACCTAGCTGCTGCTGCTGCTACAAGCCACTAGAATACCGTCCGTCTGTCAGACAGGTGGACGTAGGCAGAACATTCAAATAACTCGCCAGATAAATCGTTGCTTTTCCATTTTATTCATATATGAATTAATTCAAAATTGAACAGTAAATTTCAAAGTTGGAAGGCCACAAGAGGGGGACAATGTTTCAAAAATGAAGCGACATATCATTGCATGAGGGATGTGGTAGGAATTGAATGCTTGAATTAAGACTGGGGAAGTTCTGAGGCGAAGGGGCTGCAGGCCTTGTAGCAGGTGGGTGTGCAGAAATGTAGCTATCCAAAGCCAAACACATTACTGCAGCTTGTCACACCTATACCTACCAAACAGCAAAGGCCAAGATAGATCATTATTTTACGGACACATTGAATACAGTGCAATGCCTCCCATATAGCGGTGAATAAGAGTAGTAGTAGTAGTAGTAGTAGTAGTAGTAGAAGAGTTGGTCAAGTTAAATCAAGGCTAAGGAATTGGAAATGTGCAACTTGGACCAAGAAAAACTAATTGCAGAGCAGCGACATTGGAAAAAAGCATTCAAATCATGCTTTGAAAACACTACTTGCTTATCCCGATTTCAATTCAATCTGTCTTTGGAAACCGCTTAAGAGAGTGAGTGCACCATTCCCAGAGAAACTGCCATACTGGGCTGATACGTGGAGTGAAGTGAGCAAGCTCTTTTTCCATCTCCCTGTTCTAAAAATCCATTTAATATATGGTCCCCAGATAGGGGACGTATCAGATATTAAACTGATAAGAACAGATACTACACTTGATCTTAGCCAAAAGGCCGAGAAGCGATAACCAGAAATGGTTTGCCGCTTGCAAGGCCACAGGGCTTAAGACAGGCACCCATTGTGGAGAATGACACAGACACCACCCTGAGGAAGACATTCAAACCAAGTCTGGGCGCATAACAAAAGCGCAGGCGGCTGATTTTTTTTTTTTTTTTTTCCCCCAGGATTCCACTCCACGCGCTTTTAATTTGCATAGGCCAACCCCTTTTTTGTTAGGCCACCCTCCCCTCACGGTCAAACGCGCTTCAGTACTAGGAAAGAGGCCAGAGGAGCACTGCTCCTACACCGCCCCCTCTACTACCCTCCCTAAATGAAAGGTCTTGCTTTAAGGCTGTGTGCACACGCTGCGGATTGGCCGCTACAGACACGCAGCAGTTTTAGCTGCGGTGTACAGTACCATTCATTTGAATGGGTAAAAAAAAACGCTGTGCCGACGCTGCGGAAAAAACCGCGCGGATTTGCTGCGGTTTTGAATCCGCAGAAAGAATTGCATGTCAATTCTTTCTGTGGAAAACGCTGCGGGTTCCTATCTCCACCATTGTGGAGATAGTGAATCCGCAGGACCAAACCGCAGGCAAAACCGCAGATAATCCGCAGGTCTTTGGACCTGCGGATTATCTGCGGTTTTTGCTAAATCCGTGCGGATTAATCCGCAGCGGAATCCGCAGCGTGTGAACGTGGCCTAACTCTCCTGGTGCCAGATATTGTAACCAGGAGGCGAGCATGGCCCACCTGTCTGCTCAGGCTCACTCAGCAGACTGAAGCTGAATACTACTGCGCAGCTGCTACAGACTGTGGGCTGCCCATTGTGACACGTGGTCCCATTGTGAGACGTGGTCGAACACATCCAAGCATTGTGTGCTATGAATGGCATGATTCCTATCACAGTGTTCCATGGATGGACACATCCTATTTACTGCAGGCAAGCAGCGCACCTAGCTGCTGCTGCTGCTACAAGCCACTAGAATACCGTCCGTCTGTCAGACAGGTGGACGTAGGCAGAACATTCAAATAACTCGCCAGATAAATCGTTGCTTTTCCATTTTATTCATATATGAATTAATTCAAAATTGAACAGTAAATTTCAAAGTTGGAAGGCCACAAGAGGGGGACAATGTTTCAAAAATGAAGCGACATATCATTGCATGAGGGATGTGGTAGGAATTGAATGCTTGAATTAAGACTGGGGAAGTTCTGAGGCGAAGGGGCTGCAGGCCTTGTAGCAGGTGGGTGTGCAGAAATGTAGCTATCCAAAGCCAAACACATTACTGCAGCTTGTCACACCTATACCTACCAAACAGCAAAGGCCAAGATAGATCATTATTTTACGGACACATTGAATACAGTGCAATGCCTCCCATATAGCGGTGAATAAGAGTAGTAGTAGTAGTAGTAGTAGTAGTAGTAGAAGAGTTGGTCAAGTTAAATCAAGGCTAAGGAATTGGAAATGTGCAACTTGGACCAAGAAAAACTAATTGCAGAGCAGCGACATTGGAAAAAAGCATTCAAATCATGCTTTGAAAACACTACTTGCTTATCCCGATTTCAATTCAATCTGTCTTTGGAAACCGCTTAAGAGAGTGAGTGCACCATTCCCAGAGAAACTGCCATACTGGGCTGATACGTGGAGTGAAGTGAGCAAGCTCTTTTTCCATCTCCCTGTTCTAAAAATCCATTTAATATATGGTCCCCAGATAGGGGACGTATCAGATATTAAACTGATAAGAACAGATACTACACTTGATCTTAGCCAAAAGGCCGAGAAGCGATAACCAGAAATGGTTTGCCGCTTGCAAGGCCACAGGGCTTAAGACAGGCACCCATTGTGGAGAATGACACAGACACCACCCTGAGGAAGACATTCAAACCAAGTCTGGGCGCATAACAAAAGCGCAGGCGGCTGATTTTTTTTTTTTTTTTTTCCCCCAGGATTCCACTCCACGCGCTTTTAATTTGCATAGGCCAACCCCTTTTTTGTTAGGCCACCCTCCCCTCACGGTCAAACGCGCTTCAGTACTAGGAAAGAGGCCAGAGGAGCACTGCTCCTACACCGCCCCCTCTACTACCCTCCCTAAATGAAAGGTCTTGCTTTAAGGCTGTGTGCACACGCTGCGGATTGGCCGCTACAGACACGCAGCAGTTTTAGCTGCGGTGTACAGTACCATTCATTTGAATGGGTAAAAAAAAACGCTGTGCCGACGCTGCGGAAAAAACCGCGCGGATTTGCTGCGGTTTTGAATCCGCAGAAAGAATTGCATGTCAATTCTTTCTGTGGAAAACGCTGCGGGTTCCTATCTCCACCATTGTGGAGATAGTGAATCCGCAGGACCAAACCGCAGGCAAAACCGCAGATAATCCGCAGGTCTTTGGACCTGCGGATTATCTGCGGTTTTTGCTAAATCCGTGCGGATTAATCCGCAGCGGAATCCGCAGCGTGTGAACGTGGCCTAACTCTCCTGGTGCCAGATATTGTAACCAGGAGGCGAGCATGGCCCACCTGTCTGCTCAGGCTCACTCAGCAGACTGAAGCTGAATACTACTGCGCAGCTGCTACAGACTGTGGGCTGCCCATTGTGACACGTGGTCCCATTGTGAGACGTGGTCGAACACATCCAAGCATTGTGTGCTATGAATGGCATGATTCCTATCACAGTGTTCCATGGATGGACACATCCTATTTACTGCAGGCAAGCAGCGCACCTAGCTGCTGCTGCTGCTACAAGCCACTAGAATACCGTCCGTCTGTCAGACAGGTGGACGTAGGCAGAACATTCAAATAACTCGCCAGATAAATCGTTGCTTTTCCATTTTATTCATATATGAATTAATTCAAAATTGAACAGTAAATTTCAAAGTTGGAAGGCCACAAGAGGGGGACAATGTTTCAAAAATGAAGCGACATATCATTGCATGAGGGATGTGGTAGGAATTGAATGCTTGAATTAAGACTGGGGAAGTTCTGAGGCGAAGGGGCTGCAGGCCTTGTAGCAGGTGGGTGTGCAGAAATGTAGCTATCCAAAGCCAAACACATTACTGCAGCTTGTCACACCTATACCTACCAAACAGCAAAGGCCAAGATAGATCATTATTTTACGGACACATTGAATACAGTGCAATGCCTCCCATATAGCGGTGAATAAGAGTAGTAGTAGTAGTAGTAGTAGTAGTAGTAGAAGAGTTGGTCAAGTTAAATCAAGGCTAAGGAATTGGAAATGTGCAACTTGGACCAAGAAAAACTAATTGCAGAGCAGCGACATTGGAAAAAAGCATTCAAATCATGCTTTGAAAACACTACTTGCTTATCCCGATTTCAATTCAATCTGTCTTTGGAAACCGCTTAAGAGAGTGAGTGCACCATTCCCAGAGAAACTGCCATACTGGGCTGATACGTGGAGTGAAGTGAGCAAGCTCTTTTTCCATCTCCCTGTTCTAAAAATCCATTTAATATATGGTCCCCAGATAGGGGACGTATCAGATATTAAACTGATAAGAACAGATACTACACTTGATCTTAGCCAAAAGGCCGAGAAGCGATAACCAGAAATGGTTTGCCGCTTGCAAGGCCACAGGGCTTAAGACAGGCACCCATTGTGGAGAATGACACAGACACCACCCTGAGGAAGACATTCAAACCAAGTCTGGGCGCATAACAAAAGCGCAGGCGGCTGATTTTTTTTTTTTTTTTTTCCCCCAGGATTCCACTCCACGCGCTTTTAATTTGCATAGGCCAACCCCTTTTTTGTTAGGCCACCCTCCCCTCACGGTCAAACGCGCTTCAGTACTAGGAAAGAGGCCAGAGGAGCACTGCTCCTACACCGCCCCCTCTACTACCCTCCCTAAATGAAAGGTCTTGCTTTAAGGCTGTGTGCACACGCTGCGGATTGGCCGCTACAGACACGCAGCAGTTTTAGCTGCGGTGTACAGTACCATTCATTTGAATGGGTAAAAAAAAACGCTGTGCCGACGCTGCGGAAAAAACCGCGCGGATTTGCTGCGGTTTTGAATCCGCAGAAAGAATTGCATGTCAATTCTTTCTGTGGAAAACGCTGCGGGTTCCTATCTCCACCATTGTGGAGATAGTGAATCCGCAGGACCAAACCGCAGGCAAAACCGCAGATAATCCGCAGGTCTTTGGACCTGCGGATTATCTGCGGTTTTTGCTAAATCCGTGCGGATTAATCCGCAGCGGAATCCGCAGCGTGTGAACGTGGCCTAACTCTCCTGGTGCCAGATATTGTAACCAGGAGGCGAGCATGGCCCACCTGTCTGCTCAGGCTCACTCAGCAGACTGAAGCTGAATACTACTGCGCAGCTGCTACAGACTGTGGGCTGCCCATTGTGACACGTGGTCCCATTGTGAGACGTGGTCGAACACATCCAAGCATTGTGTGCTATGAATGGCATGATTCCTATCACAGTGTTCCATGGATGGACACATCCTATTTACTGCAGGCAAGCAGCGCACCTAGCTGCTGCTGCTGCTACAAGCCACTAGAATACCGTCCGTCTGTCAGACAGGTGGACGTAGGCAGAACATTCAAATAACTCGCCAGATAAATCGTTGCTTTTCCATTTTATTCATATATGAATTAATTCAAAATTGAACAGTAAATTTCAAAGTTGGAAGGCCACAAGAGGGGGACAATGTTTCAAAAATGAAGCGACATATCATTGCATGAGGGATGTGGTAGGAATTGAATGCTTGAATTAAGACTGGGGAAGTTCTGAGGCGAAGGGGCTGCAGGCCTTGTAGCAGGTGGGTGTGCAGAAATGTAGCTATCCAAAGCCAAACACATTACTGCAGCTTGTCACACCTATACCTACCAAACAGCAAAGGCCAAGATAGATCATTATTTTACGGACACATTGAATACAGTGCAATGCCTCCCATATAGCGGTGAATAAGAGTAGTAGTAGTAGTAGTAGTAGTAGTAGTAGAAGAGTTGGTCAAGTTAAATCAAGGCTAAGGAATTGGAAATGTGCAACTTGGACCAAGAAAAACTAATTGCAGAGCAGCGACATTGGAAAAAAGCATTCAAATCATGCTTTGAAAACACTACTTGCTTATCCCGATTTCAATTCAATCTGTCTTTGGAAACCGCTTAAGAGAGTGAGTGCACCATTCCCAGAGAAACTGCCATACTGGGCTGATACGTGGAGTGAAGTGAGCAAGCTCTTTTTCCATCTCCCTGTTCTAAAAATCCATTTAATATATGGTCCCCAGATAGGGGACGTATCAGATATTAAACTGATAAGAACAGATACTACACTTGATCTTAGCCAAAAGGCCGAGAAGCGATAACCAGAAATGGTTTGCCGCTTGCAAGGCCACAGGGCTTAAGACAGGCACCCATTGTGGAGAATGACACAGACACCACCCTGAGGAAGACATTCAAACCAAGTCTGGGCGCATAACAAAAGCGCAGGCGGCTGATTTTTTTTTTTTTTTTTTCCCCCAGGATTCCACTCCACGCGCTTTTAATTTGCATAGGCCAACCCCTTTTTTGTTAGGCCACCCTCCCCTCACGGTCAAACGCGCTTCAGTACTAGGAAAGAGGCCAGAGGAGCACTGCTCCTACACCGCCCCCTCTACTACCCTCCCTAAATGAAAGGTCTTGCTTTAAGGCTGTGTGCACACGCTGCGGATTGGCCGCTACAGACACGCAGCAGTTTTAGCTGCGGTGTACAGTACCATTCATTTGAATGGGTAAAAAAAAACGCTGTGCCGACGCTGCGGAAAAAACCGCGCGGATTTGCTGCGGTTTTGAATCCGCAGAAAGAATTGCATGTCAATTCTTTCTGTGGAAAACGCTGCGGGTTCCTATCTCCACCATTGTGGAGATAGTGAATCCGCAGGACCAAACCGCAGGCAAAACCGCAGATAATCCGCAGGTCTTTGGACCTGCGGATTATCTGCGGTTTTTGCTAAATCCGTGCGGATTAATCCGCAGCGGAATCCGCAGCGTGTGAACGTGGCCTAACTCTCCTGGTGCCAGATATTGTAACCAGGAGGCGAGCATGGCCCACCTGTCTGCTCAGGCTCACTCAGCAGACTGAAGCTGAATACTACTGCGCAGCTGCTACAGACTGTGGGCTGCCCATTGTGACACGTGGTCCCATTGTGAGACGTGGTCGAACACATCCAAGCATTGTGTGCTATGAATGGCATGATTCCTATCACAGTGTTCCATGGATGGACACATCCTATTTACTGCAGGCAAGCAGCGCACCTAGCTGCTGCTGCTGCTACAAGCCACTAGAATACCGTCCGTCTGTCAGACAGGTGGACGTAGGCAGAACATTCAAATAACTCGCCAGATAAATCGTTGCTTTTCCATTTTATTCATATATGAATTAATTCAAAATTGAACAGTAAATTTCAAAGTTGGAAGGCCACAAGAGGGGGACAATGTTTCAAAAATGAAGCGACATATCATTGCATGAGGGATGTGGTAGGAATTGAATGCTTGAATTAAGACTGGGGAAGTTCTGAGGCGAAGGGGCTGCAGGCCTTGTAGCAGGTGGGTGTGCAGAAATGTAGCTATCCAAAGCCAAACACATTACTGCAGCTTGTCACACCTATACCTACCAAACAGCAAAGGCCAAGATAGATCATTATTTTACGGACACATTGAATACAGTGCAATGCCTCCCATATAGCGGTGAATAAGAGTAGTAGTAGTAGTAGTAGTAGTAGTAGTAGAAGAGTTGGTCAAGTTAAATCAAGGCTAAGGAATTGGAAATGTGCAACTTGGACCAAGAAAAACTAATTGCAGAGCAGCGACATTGGAAAAAAGCATTCAAATCATGCTTTGAAAACACTACTTGCTTATCCCGATTTCAATTCAATCTGTCTTTGGAAACCGCTTAAGAGAGTGAGTGCACCATTCCCAGAGAAACTGCCATACTGGGCTGATACGTGGAGTGAAGTGAGCAAGCTCTTTTTCCATCTCCCTGTTCTAAAAATCCATTTAATATATGGTCCCCAGATAGGGGACGTATCAGATATTAAACTGATAAGAACAGATACTACACTTGATCTTAGCCAAAAGGCCGAGAAGCGATAACCAGAAATGGTTTGCCGCTTGCAAGGCCACAGGGCTTAAGACAGGCACCCATTGTGGAGAATGACACAGACACCACCCTGAGGAAGACATTCAAACCAAGTCTGGGCGCATAACAAAAGCGCAGGCGGCTGATTTTTTTTTTTTTTTTTTCCCCCAGGATTCCACTCCACGCGCTTTTAATTTGCATAGGCCAACCCCTTTTTTGTTAGGCCACCCTCCCCTCACGGTCAAACGCGCTTCAGTACTAGGAAAGAGGCCAGAGGAGCACTGCTCCTACACCGCCCCCTCTACTACCCTCCCTAAATGAAAGGTCTTGCTTTAAGGCTGTGTGCACACGCTGCGGATTGGCCGCTACAGACACGCAGCAGTTTTAGCTGCGGTGTACAGTACCATTCATTTGAATGGGTAAAAAAAAACGCTGTGCCGACGCTGCGGAAAAAACCGCGCGGATTTGCTGCGGTTTTGAATCCGCAGAAAGAATTGCATGTCAATTCTTTCTGTGGAAAACGCTGCGGGTTCCTATCTCCACCATTGTGGAGATAGTGAATCCGCAGGACCAAACCGCAGGCAAAACCGCAGATAATCCGCAGGTCTTTGGACCTGCGGATTATCTGCGGTTTTTGCTAAATCCGTGCGGATTAATCCGCAGCGGAATCCGCAGCGTGTGAACGTGGCCTAACTCTCCTGGTGCCAGATATTGTAACCAGGAGGCGAGCATGGCCCACCTGTCTGCTCAGGCTCACTCAGCAGACTGAAGCTGAATACTACTGCGCAGCTGCTACAGACTGTGGGCTGCCCATTGTGACACGTGGTCCCATTGTGAGACGTGGTCGAACACATCCAAGCATTGTGTGCTATGAATGGCATGATTCCTATCACAGTGTTCCATGGATGGACACATCCTATTTACTGCAGGCAAGCAGCGCACCTAGCTGCTGCTGCTGCTACAAGCCACTAGAATACCGTCCGTCTGTCAGACAGGTGGACGTAGGCAGAACATTCAAATAACTCGCCAGATAAATCGTTGCTTTTCCATTTTATTCATATATGAATTAATTCAAAATTGAACAGTAAATTTCAAAGTTGGAAGGCCACAAGAGGGGGACAATGTTTCAAAAATGAAGCGACATATCATTGCATGAGGGATGTGGTAGGAATTGAATGCTTGAATTAAGACTGGGGAAGTTCTGAGGCGAAGGGGCTGCAGGCCTTGTAGCAGGTGGGTGTGCAGAAATGTAGCTATCCAAAGCCAAACACATTACTGCAGCTTGTCACACCTATACCTACCAAACAGCAAAGGCCAAGATAGATCATTATTTTACGGACACATTGAATACAGTGCAATGCCTCCCATATAGCGGTGAATAAGAGTAGTAGTAGTAGTAGTAGTAGTAGTAGTAGAAGAGTTGGTCAAGTTAAATCAAGGCTAAGGAATTGGAAATGTGCAACTTGGACCAAGAAAAACTAATTGCAGAGCAGCGACATTGGAAAAAAGCATTCAAATCATGCTTTGAAAACACTACTTGCTTATCCCGATTTCAATTCAATCTGTCTTTGGAAACCGCTTAAGAGAGTGAGTGCACCATTCCCAGAGAAACTGCCATACTGGGCTGATACGTGGAGTGAAGTGAGCAAGCTCTTTTTCCATCTCCCTGTTCTAAAAATCCATTTAATATATGGTCCCCAGATAGGGGACGTATCAGATATTAAACTGATAAGAACAGATACTACACTTGATCTTAGCCAAAAGGCCGAGAAGCGATAACCAGAAATGGTTTGCCGCTTGCAAGGCCACAGGGCTTAAGACAGGCACCCATTGTGGAGAATGACACAGACACCACCCTGAGGAAGACATTCAAACCAAGTCTGGGCGCATAACAAAAGCGCAGGCGGCTGATTTTTTTTTTTTTTTTTTCCCCCAGGATTCCACTCCACGCGCTTTTAATTTGCATAGGCCAACCCCTTTTTTGTTAGGCCACCCTCCCCTCACGGTCAAACGCGCTTCAGTACTAGGAAAGAGGCCAGAGGAGCACTGCTCCTACACCGCCCCCTCTACTACCCTCCCTAAATGAAAGGTCTTGCTTTAAGGCTGTGTGCACACGCTGCGGATTGGCCGCTACAGACACGCAGCAGTTTTAGCTGCGGTGTACAGTACCATTCATTTGAATGGGTAAAAAAAAACGCTGTGCCGACGCTGCGGAAAAAACCGCGCGGATTTGCTGCGGTTTTGAATCCGCAGAAAGAATTGCATGTCAATTCTTTCTGTGGAAAACGCTGCGGGTTCCTATCTCCACCATTGTGGAGATAGTGAATCCGCAGGACCAAACCGCAGGCAAAACCGCAGATAATCCGCAGGTCTTTGGACCTGCGGATTATCTGCGGTTTTTGCTAAATCCGTGCGGATTAATCCGCAGCGGAATCCGCAGCGTGTGAACGTGGCCTAACTCTCCTGGTGCCAGATATTGTAACCAGGAGGCGAGCATGGCCCACCTGTCTGCTCAGGCTCACTCAGCAGACTGAAGCTGAATACTACTGCGCAGCTGCTACAGACTGTGGGCTGCCCATTGTGACACGTGGTCCCATTGTGAGACGTGGTCGAACACATCCAAGCATTGTGTGCTATGAATGGCATGATTCCTATCACAGTGTTCCATGGATGGACACATCCTATTTACTGCAGGCAAGCAGCGCACCTAGCTGCTGCTGCTGCTACAAGCCACTAGAATACCGTCCGTCTGTCAGACAGGTGGACGTAGGCAGAACATTCAAATAACTCGCCAGATAAATCGTTGCTTTTCCATTTTATTCATATATGAATTAATTCAAAATTGAACAGTAAATTTCAAAGTTGGAAGGCCACAAGAGGGGGACAATGTTTCAAAAATGAAGCGACATATCATTGCATGAGGGATGTGGTAGGAATTGAATGCTTGAATTAAGACTGGGGAAGTTCTGAGGCGAAGGGGCTGCAGGCCTTGTAGCAGGTGGGTGTGCAGAAATGTAGCTATCCAAAGCCAAACACATTACTGCAGCTTGTCACACCTATACCTACCAAACAGCAAAGGCCAAGATAGATCATTATTTTACGGACACATTGAATACAGTGCAATGCCTCCCATATAGCGGTGAATAAGAGTAGTAGTAGTAGTAGTAGTAGTAGTAGTAGAAGAGTTGGTCAAGTTAAATCAAGGCTAAGGAATTGGAAATGTGCAACTTGGACCAAGAAAAACTAATTGCAGAGCAGCGACATTGGAAAAAAGCATTCAAATCATGCTTTGAAAACACTACTTGCTTATCCCGATTTCAATTCAATCTGTCTTTGGAAACCGCTTAAGAGAGTGAGTGCACCATTCCCAGAGAAACTGCCATACTGGGCTGATACGTGGAGTGAAGTGAGCAAGCTCTTTTTCCATCTCCCTGTTCTAAAAATCCATTTAATATATGGTCCCCAGATAGGGGACGTATCAGATATTAAACTGATAAGAACAGATACTACACTTGATCTTAGCCAAAAGGCCGAGAAGCGATAACCAGAAATGGTTTGCCGCTTGCAAGGCCACAGGGCTTAAGACAGGCACCCATTGTGGAGAATGACACAGACACCACCCTGAGGAAGACATTCAAACCAAGTCTGGGCGCATAACAAAAGCGCAGGCGGCTGATTTTTTTTTTTTTTTTTTCCCCCAGGATTCCACTCCACGCGCTTTTAATTTGCATAGGCCAACCCCTTTTTTGTTAGGCCACCCTCCCCTCACGGTCAAACGCGCTTCAGTACTAGGAAAGAGGCCAGAGGAGCACTGCTCCTACACCGCCCCCTCTACTACCCTCCCTAAATGAAAGGTCTTGCTTTAAGGCTGTGTGCACACGCTGCGGATTGGCCGCTACAGACACGCAGCAGTTTTAGCTGCGGTGTACAGTACCATTCATTTGAATGGGTAAAAAAAAACGCTGTGCCGACGCTGCGGAAAAAACCGCGCGGATTTGCTGCGGTTTTGAATCCGCAGAAAGAATTGCATGTCAATTCTTTCTGTGGAAAACGCTGCGGGTTCCTATCTCCACCATTGTGGAGATAGTGAATCCGCAGGACCAAACCGCAGGCAAAACCGCAGATAATCCGCAGGTCTTTGGACCTGCGGATTATCTGCGGTTTTTGCTAAATCCGTGCGGATTAATCCGCAGCGGAATCCGCAGCGTGTGAACGTGGCCTAACTCTCCTGGTGCCAGATATTGTAACCAGGAGGCGAGCATGGCCCACCTGTCTGCTCAGGCTCACTCAGCAGACTGAAGCTGAATACTACTGCGCAGCTGCTACAGACTGTGGGCTGCCCATTGTGACACGTGGTCCCATTGTGAGACGTGGTCGAACACATCCAAGCATTGTGTGCTATGAATGGCATGATTCCTATCACAGTGTTCCATGGATGGACACATCCTATTTACTGCAGGCAAGCAGCGCACCTAGCTGCTGCTGCTGCTACAAGCCACTAGAATACCGTCCGTCTGTCAGACAGGTGGACGTAGGCAGAACATTCAAATAACTCGCCAGATAAATCGTTGCTTTTCCATTTTATTCATATATGAATTAATTCAAAATTGAACAGTAAATTTCAAAGTTGGAAGGCCACAAGAGGGGGACAATGTTTCAAAAATGAAGCGACATATCATTGCATGAGGGATGTGGTAGGAATTGAATGCTTGAATTAAGACTGGGGAAGTTCTGAGGCGAAGGGGCTGCAGGCCTTGTAGCAGGTGGGTGTGCAGAAATGTAGCTATCCAAAGCCAAACACATTACTGCAGCTTGTCACACCTATACCTACCAAACAGCAAAGGCCAAGATAGATCATTATTTTACGGACACATTGAATACAGTGCAATGCCTCCCATATAGCGGTGAATAAGAGTAGTAGTAGTAGTAGTAGTAGTAGTAGTAGAAGAGTTGGTCAAGTTAAATCAAGGCTAAGGAATTGGAAATGTGCAACTTGGACCAAGAAAAACTAATTGCAGAGCAGCGACATTGGAAAAAAGCATTCAAATCATGCTTTGAAAACACTACTTGCTTATCCCGATTTCAATTCAATCTGTCTTTGGAAACCGCTTAAGAGAGTGAGTGCACCATTCCCAGAGAAACTGCCATACTGGGCTGATACGTGGAGTGAAGTGAGCAAGCTCTTTTTCCATCTCCCTGTTCTAAAAATCCATTTAATATATGGTCCCCAGATAGGGGACGTATCAGATATTAAACTGATAAGAACAGATACTACACTTGATCTTAGCCAAAAGGCCGAGAAGCGATAACCAGAAATGGTTTGCCGCTTGCAAGGCCACAGGGCTTAAGACAGGCACCCATTGTGGAGAATGACACAGACACCACCCTGAGGAAGACATTCAAACCAAGTCTGGGCGCATAACAAAAGCGCAGGCGGCTGATTTTTTTTTTTTTTTTTTCCCCCAGGATTCCACTCCACGCGCTTTTAATTTGCATAGGCCAACCCCTTTTTTGTTAGGCCACCCTCCCCTCACGGTCAAACGCGCTTCAGTACTAGGAAAGAGGCCAGAGGAGCACTGCTCCTACACCGCCCCCTCTACTACCCTCCCTAAATGAAAGGTCTTGCTTTAAGGCTGTGTGCACACGCTGCGGATTGGCCGCTACAGACACGCAGCAGTTTTAGCTGCGGTGTACAGTACCATTCATTTGAATGGGTAAAAAAAAACGCTGTGCCGACGCTGCGGAAAAAACCGCGCGGATTTGCTGCGGTTTTGAATCCGCAGAAAGAATTGCATGTCAATTCTTTCTGTGGAAAACGCTGCGGGTTCCTATCTCCACCATTGTGGAGATAGTGAATCCGCAGGACCAAACCGCAGGCAAAACCGCAGATAATCCGCAGGTCTTTGGACCTGCGGATTATCTGCGGTTTTTGCTAAATCCGTGCGGATTAATCCGCAGCGGAATCCGCAGCGTAGTGAACGTGGCCTAACTCTCCTGGTGCCAGATATTGTAACCAGGAGGCGAGCATGGCCCACCTGTCTGCTCAGGCTCACTCAGCAGACTGAAGCTGAATACTACTGCGCAGCTGCTACAGACTGTGGGCTGCCCATTGTGACACGTGGTCCCATTGTGAGACGTGGTCGAACACATCCAAGCATTGTGTGCTATGAATGGCATGATTCCTATCACAGTGTTCCATGGATGGACACATCCTATTTACTGCAGGCAAGCAGCGCACCTAGCTGCTGCTGCTGCTACAAGCCACTAGAATACCGTCCGTCTGTCAGACAGGTGGACGTAGGCAGAACATTCAAATAACTCGCCAGATAAATCGTTGCTTTTCCATTTTATTCATATATGAATTAATTCAAAATTGAACAGTAAATTTCAAAGTTGGAAGGCCACAAGAGGGGGACAATGTTTCAAAAATGAAGCGACATATCATTGCATGAGGGATGTGGTAGGAATTGAATGCTTGAATTAAGACTGGGGAAGTTCTGAGGCGAAGGGGCTGCAGGCCTTGTAGCAGGTGGGTGTGCAGAAATGTAGCTATCCAAAGCCAAACACATTACTGCAGCTTGTCACACCTATACCTACCAAACAGCAAAGGCCAAGATAGATCATTATTTTACGGACACATTGAATACAGTGCAATGCCTCCCATATAGCGGTGAATAAGAGTAGTAGTAGTAGTAGTAGTAGTAGTAGTAGAAGAGTTGGTCAAGTTAAATCAAGGCTAAGGAATTGGAAATGTGCAACTTGGACCAAGAAAAACTAATTGCAGAGCAGCGACATTGGAAAAAAGCATTCAAATCATGCTTTGAAAACACTACTTGCTTATCCCGATTTCAATTCAATCTGTCTTTGGAAACCGCTTAAGAGAGTGAGTGCACCATTCCCAGAGAAACTGCCATACTGGGCTGATACGTGGAGTGAAGTGAGCAAGCTCTTTTTCCATCTCCCTGTTCTAAAAATCCATTTAATATATGGTCCCCAGATAGGGGACGTATCAGATATTAAACTGATAAGAACAGATACTACACTTGATCTTAGCCAAAAGGCCGAGAAGCGATAACCAGAAATGGTTTGCCGCTTGCAAGGCCACAGGGCTTAAGACAGGCACCCATTGTGGAGAATGACACAGACACCACCCTGAGGAAGACATTCAAACCAAGTCTGGGCGCATAACAAAAGCGCAGGCGGCTGATTTTTTTTTTTTTTTTTTCCCCCAGGATTCCACTCCACGCGCTTTTAATTTGCATAGGCCAACCCCTTTTTTGTTAGGCCACCCTCCCCTCACGGTCAAACGCGCTTCAGTACTAGGAAAGAGGCCAGAGGAGCACTGCTCCTACACCGCCCCCTCTACTACCCTCCCTAAATGAAAGGTCTTGCTTTAAGGCTGTGTGCACACGCTGCGGATTGGCCGCTACAGACACGCAGCAGTTTTAGCTGCGGTGTACAGTACCATTCATTTGAATGGGTAAAAAAAAACGCTGTGCCGACGCTGCGGAAAAAACCGCGCGGATTTGCTGCGGTTTTGAATCCGCAGAAAGAATTGCATGTCAATTCTTTCTGTGGAAAACGCTGCGGGTTCCTATCTCCACCATTGTGGAGATAGTGAATCCGCAGGACCAAACCGCAGGCAAAACCGCAGATAATCCGCAGGTCTTTGGACCTGCGGATTATCTGCGGTTTTTGCTAAATCCGTGCGGATTAATCCGCAGCGGAATCCGCAGCGTGTGAACGTGGCCTAACTCTCCTGGTGCCAGATATTGTAACCAGGAGGCGAGCATGGCCCACCTGTCTGCTCAGGCTCACTCAGCAGACTGAAGCTGAATACTACTGCGCAGCTGCTACAGACTGTGGGCTGCCCATTGTGACACGTGGTCCCATTGTGAGACGTGGTCGAACACATCCAAGCATTGTGTGCTATGAATGGCATGATTCCTATCACAGTGTTCCATGGATGGACACATCCTATTTACTGCAGGCAAGCAGCGCACCTAGCTGCTGCTGCTGCTACAAGCCACTAGAATACCGTCCGTCTGTCAGACAGGTGGACGTAGGCAGAACATTCAAATAACTCGCCAGATAAATCGTTGCTTTTCCATTTTATTCATATATGAATTAATTCAAAATTGAACAGTAAATTTCAAAGTTGGAAGGCCACAAGAGGGGGACAATGTTTCAAAAATGAAGCGACATATCATTGCATGAGGGATGTGGTAGGAATTGAATGCTTGAATTAAGACTGGGGAAGTTCTGAGGCGAAGGGGCTGCAGGCCTTGTAGCAGGTGGGTGTGCAGAAATGTAGCTATCCAAAGCCAAACACATTACTGCAGCTTGTCACACCTATACCTACCAAACAGCAAAGGCCAAGATAGATCATTATTTTACGGACACATTGAATACAGTGCAATGCCTCCCATATAGCGGTGAATAAGAGTAGTAGTAGTAGTAGTAGTAGTAGTAGTAGAAGAGTTGGTCAAGTTAAATCAAGGCTAAGGAATTGGAAATGTGCAACTTGGACCAAGAAAAACTAATTGCAGAGCAGCGACATTGGAAAAAAGCATTCAAATCATGCTTTGAAAACACTACTTGCTTATCCCGATTTCAATTCAATCTGTCTTTGGAAACCGCTTAAGAGAGTGAGTGCACCATTCCCAGAGAAACTGCCATACTGGGCTGATACGTGGAGTGAAGTGAGCAAGCTCTTTTTCCATCTCCCTGTTCTAAAAATCCATTTAATATATGGTCCCCAGATAGGGGACGTATCAGATATTAAACTGATAAGAACAGATACTACACTTGATCTTAGCCAAAAGGCCGAGAAGCGATAACCAGAAATGGTTTGCCGCTTGCAAGGCCACAGGGCTTAAGACAGGCACCCATTGTGGAGAATGACACAGACACCACCCTGAGGAAGACATTCAAACCAAGTCTGGGCGCATAACAAAAGCGCAGGCGGCTGATTTTTTTTTTTTTTTTTTCCCCCAGGATTCCACTCCACGCGCTTTTAATTTGCATAGGCCAACCCCTTTTTTGTTAGGCCACCCTCCCCTCACGGTCAAACGCGCTTCAGTACTAGGAAAGAGGCCAGAGGAGCACTGCTCCTACACCGCCCCCTCTACTACCCTCCCTAAATGAAAGGTCTTGCTTTAAGGCTGTGTGCACACGCTGCGGATTGGCCGCTACAGACACGCAGCAGTTTTAGCTGCGGTGTACAGTACCATTCATTTGAATGGGTAAAAAAAAACGCTGTGCCGACGCTGCGGAAAAAACCGCGCGGATTTGCTGCGGTTTTGAATCCGCAGAAAGAATTGCATGTCAATTCTTTCTGTGGAAAACGCTGCGGGTTCCTATCTCCACCATTGTGGAGATAGTGAATCCGCAGGACCAAACCGCAGGCAAAACCGCAGATAATCCGCAGGTCTTTGGACCTGCGGATTATCTGCGGTTTTTGCTAAATCCGTGCGGATTAATCCGCAGCGGAATCCGCAGCGTGTGAACGTGGCCTAACTCTCCTGGTGCCAGATATTGTAACCAGGAGGCGAGCATGGCCCACCTGTCTGCTCAGGCTCACTCAGCAGACTGAAGCTGAATACTACTGCGCAGCTGCTACAGACTGTGGGCTGCCCATTGTGACACGTGGTCCCATTGTGAGACGTGGTCGAACACATCCAAGCATTGTGTGCTATGAATGGCATGATTCCTATCACAGTGTTCCATGGATGGACACATCCTATTTACTGCAGGCAAGCAGCGCACCTAGCTGCTGCTGCTGCTACAAGCCACTAGAATACCGTCCGTCTGTCAGACAGGTGGACGTAGGCAGAACATTCAAATAACTCGCCAGATAAATCGTTGCTTTTCCATTTTATTCATATATGAATTAATTCAAAATTGAACAGTAAATTTCAAAGTTGGAAGGCCACAAGAGGGGGACAATGTTTCAAAAATGAAGCGACATATCATTGCATGAGGGATGTGGTAGGAATTGAATGCTTGAATTAAGACTGGGGAAGTTCTGAGGCGAAGGGGCTGCAGGCCTTGTAGCAGGTGGGTGTGCAGAAATGTAGCTATCCAAAGCCAAACACATTACTGCAGCTTGTCACACCTATACCTACCAAACAGCAAAGGCCAAGATAGATCATTATTTTACGGACACATTGAATACAGTGCAATGCCTCCCATATAGCGGTGAATAAGAGTAGTAGTAGTAGTAGTAGTAGTAGTAGTAGAAGAGTTGGTCAAGTTAAATCAAGGCTAAGGAATTGGAAATGTGCAACTTGGACCAAGAAAAACTAATTGCAGAGCAGCGACATTGGAAAAAAGCATTCAAATCATGCTTTGAAAACACTACTTGCTTATCCCGATTTCAATTCAATCTGTCTTTGGAAACCGCTTAAGAGAGTGAGTGCACCATTCCCAGAGAAACTGCCATACTGGGCTGATACGTGGAGTGAAGTGAGCAAGCTCTTTTTCCATCTCCCTGTTCTAAAAATCCATTTAATATATGGTCCCCAGATAGGGGACGTATCAGATATTAAACTGATAAGAACAGATACTACACTTGATCTTAGCCAAAAGGCCGAGAAGCGATAACCAGAAATGGTTTGCCGCTTGCAAGGCCACAGGGCTTAAGACAGGCACCCATTGTGGAGAATGACACAGACACCACCCTGAGGAAGACATTCAAACCAAGTCTGGGCGCATAACAAAAGCGCAGGCGGCTGATTTTTTTTTTTTTTTTTTCCCCCAGGATTCCACTCCACGCGCTTTTAATTTGCATAGGCCAACCCCTTTTTTGTTAGGCCACCCTCCCCTCACGGTCAAACGCGCTTCAGTACTAGGAAAGAGGCCAGAGGAGCACTGCTCCTACACCGCCCCCTCTACTACCCTCCCTAAATGAAAGGTCTTGCTTTAAGGCTGTGTGCACACGCTGCGGATTGGCCGCTACAGACACGCAGCAGTTTTAGCTGCGGTGTACAGTACCATTCATTTGAATGGGTAAAAAAAAACGCTGTGCCGACGCTGCGGAAAAAACCGCGCGGATTTGCTGCGGTTTTGAATCCGCAGAAAGAATTGCATGTCAATTCTTTCTGTGGAAAACGCTGCGGGTTCCTATCTCCACCATTGTGGAGATAGTGAATCCGCAGGACCAAACCGCAGGCAAAACCGCAGATAATCCGCAGGTCTTTGGACCTGCGGATTATCTGCGGTTTTTGCTAAATCCGTGCGGATTAATCCGCAGCGGAATCCGCAGCGTGTGAACGTGGCCTAACTCTCCTGGTGCCAGATATTGTAACCAGGAGGCGAGCATGGCCCACCTGTCTGCTCAGGCTCACTCAGCAGACTGAAGCTGAATACTACTGCGCAGCTGCTACAGACTGTGGGCTGCCCATTGTGACACGTGGTCCCATTGTGAGACGTGGTCGAACACATCCAAGCATTGTGTGCTATGAATGGCATGATTCCTATCACAGTGTTCCATGGATGGACACATCCTATTTACTGCAGGCAAGCAGCGCACCTAGCTGCTGCTGCTGCTACAAGCCACTAGAATACCGTCCGTCTGTCAGACAGGTGGACGTAGGCAGAACATTCAAATAACTCGCCAGATAAATCGTTGCTTTTCCATTTTATTCATATATGAATTAATTCAAAATTGAACAGTAAATTTCAAAGTTGGAAGGCCACAAGAGGGGGACAATGTTTCAAAAATGAAGCGACATATCATTGCATGAGGGATGTGGTAGGAATTGAATGCTTGAATTAAGACTGGGGAAGTTCTGAGGCGAAGGGGCTGCAGGCCTTGTAGCAGGTGGGTGTGCAGAAATGTAGCTATCCAAAGCCAAACACATTACTGCAGCTTGTCACACCTATACCTACCAAACAGCAAAGGCCAAGATAGATCATTATTTTACGGACACATTGAATACAGTGCAATGCCTCCCATATAGCGGTGAATAAGAGTAGTAGTAGTAGTAGTAGTAGTAGTAGTAGAAGAGTTGGTCAAGTTAAATCAAGGCTAAGGAATTGGAAATGTGCAACTTGGACCAAGAAAAACTAATTGCAGAGCAGCGACATTGGAAAAAAGCATTCAAATCATGCTTTGAAAACACTACTTGCTTATCCCGATTTCAATTCAATCTGTCTTTGGAAACCGCTTAAGAGAGTGAGTGCACCATTCCCAGAGAAACTGCCATACTGGGCTGATACGTGGAGTGAAGTGAGCAAGCTCTTTTTCCATCTCCCTGTTCTAAAAATCCATTTAATATATGGTCCCCAGATAGGGGACGTATCAGATATTAAACTGATAAGAACAGATACTACACTTGATCTTAGCCAAAAGGCCGAGAAGCGATAACCAGAAATGGTTTGCCGCTTGCAAGGCCACAGGGCTTAAGACAGGCACCCATTGTGGAGAATGACACAGACACCACCCTGAGGAAGACATTCAAACCAAGTCTGGGCGCATAACAAAAGCGCAGGCGGCTGATTTTTTTTTTTTTTTTTTCCCCCAGGATTCCACTCCACGCGCTTTTAATTTGCATAGGCCAACCCCTTTTTTGTTAGGCCACCCTCCCCTCACGGTCAAACGCGCTTCAGTACTAGGAAAGAGGCCAGAGGAGCACTGCTCCTACACCGCCCCCTCTACTACCCTCCCTAAATGAAAGGTCTTGCTTTAAGGCTGTGTGCACACGCTGCGGATTGGCCGCTACAGACACGCAGCAGTTTTAGCTGCGGTGTACAGTACCATTCATTTGAATGGGTAAAAAAAAACGCTGTGCCGACGCTGCGGAAAAAACCGCGCGGATTTGCTGCGGTTTTGAATCCGCAGAAAGAATTGCATGTCAATTCTTTCTGTGGAAAACGCTGCGGGTTCCTATCTCCACCATTGTGGAGATAGTGAATCCGCAGGACCAAACCGCAGGCAAAACCGCAGATAATCCGCAGGTCTTTGGACCTGCGGATTATCTGCGGTTTTTGCTAAATCCGTGCGGATTAATCCGCAGCGGAATCCGCAGCGTGTGAACGTGGCCTAACTCTCCTGGTGCCAGATATTGTAACCAGGAGGCGAGCATGGCCCACCTGTCTGCTCAGGCTCACTCAGCAGACTGAAGCTGAATACTACTGCGCAGCTGCTACAGACTGTGGGCTGCCCATTGTGACACGTGGTCCCATTGTGAGACGTGGTCGAACACATCCAAGCATTGTGTGCTATGAATGGCATGATTCCTATCACAGTGTTCCATGGATGGACACATCCTATTTACTGCAGGCAAGCAGCGCACCTAGCTGCTGCTGCTGCTACAAGCCACTAGAATACCGTCCGTCTGTCAGACAGGTGGACGTAGGCAGAACATTCAAATAACTCGCCAGATAAATCGTTGCTTTTCCATTTTATTCATATATGAATTAATTCAAAATTGAACAGTAAATTTCAAAGTTGGAAGGCCACAAGAGGGGGACAATGTTTCAAAAATGAAGCGACATATCATTGCATGAGGGATGTGGTAGGAATTGAATGCTTGAATTAAGACTGGGGAAGTTCTGAGGCGAAGGGGCTGCAGGCCTTGTAGCAGGTGGGTGTGCAGAAATGTAGCTATCCAAAGCCAAACACATTACTGCAGCTTGTCACACCTATACCTACCAAACAGCAAAGGCCAAGATAGATCATTATTTTACGGACACATTGAATACAGTGCAATGCCTCCCATATAGCGGTGAATAAGAGTAGTAGTAGTAGTAGTAGTAGTAGTAGTAGAAGAGTTGGTCAAGTTAAATCAAGGCTAAGGAATTGGAAATGTGCAACTTGGACCAAGAAAAACTAATTGCAGAGCAGCGACATTGGAAAAAAGCATTCAAATCATGCTTTGAAAACACTACTTGCTTATCCCGATTTCAATTCAATCTGTCTTTGGAAACCGCTTAAGAGAGTGAGTGCACCATTCCCAGAGAAACTGCCATACTGGGCTGATACGTGGAGTGAAGTGAGCAAGCTCTTTTTCCATCTCCCTGTTCTAAAAATCCATTTAATATATGGTCCCCAGATAGGGGACGTATCAGATATTAAACTGATAAGAACAGATACTACACTTGATCTTAGCCAAAAGGCCGAGAAGCGATAACCAGAAATGGTTTGCCGCTTGCAAGGCCACAGGGCTTAAGACAGGCACCCATTGTGGAGAATGACACAGACACCACCCTGAGGAAGACATTCAAACCAAGTCTGGGCGCATAACAAAAGCGCAGGCGGCTGATTTTTTTTTTTTTTTTTTCCCCCAGGATTCCACTCCACGCGCTTTTAATTTGCATAGGCCAACCCCTTTTTTGTTAGGCCACCCTCCCCTCACGGTCAAACGCGCTTCAGTACTAGGAAAGAGGCCAGAGGAGCACTGCTCCTACACCGCCCCCTCTACTACCCTCCCTAAATGAAAGGTCTTGCTTTAAGGCTGTGTGCACACGCTGCGGATTGGCCGCTACAGACACGCAGCAGTTTTAGCTGCGGTGTACAGTACCATTCATTTGAATGGGTAAAAAAAAACGCTGTGCCGACGCTGCGGAAAAAACCGCGCGGATTTGCTGCGGTTTTGAATCCGCAGAAAGAATTGCATGTCAATTCTTTCTGTGGAAAACGCTGCGGGTTCCTATCTCCACCATTGTGGAGATAGTGAATCCGCAGGACCAAACCGCAGGCAAAACCGCAGATAATCCGCAGGTCTTTGGACCTGCGGATTATCTGCGGTTTTTGCTAAATCCGTGCGGATTAATCCGCAGCGGAATCCGCAGCGTGTGAACGTGGCCTAACTCTCCTGGTGCCAGATATTGTAACCAGGAGGCGAGCATGGCCCACCTGTCTGCTCAGGCTCACTCAGCAGACTGAAGCTGAATACTACTGCGCAGCTGCTACAGACTGTGGGCTGCCCATTGTGACACGTGGTCCCATTGTGAGACGTGGTCGAACACATCCAAGCATTGTGTGCTATGAATGGCATGATTCCTATCACAGTGTTCCATGGATGGACACATCCTATTTACTGCAGGCAAGCAGCGCACCTAGCTGCTGCTGCTGCTACAAGCCACTAGAATACCGTCCGTCTGTCAGACAGGTGGACGTAGGCAGAACATTCAAATAACTCGCCAGATAAATCGTTGCTTTTCCATTTTATTCATATATGAATTAATTCAAAATTGAACAGTAAATTTCAAAGTTGGAAGGCCACAAGAGGGGGACAATGTTTCAAAAATGAAGCGACATATCATTGCATGAGGGATGTGGTAGGAATTGAATGCTTGAATTAAGACTGGGGAAGTTCTGAGGCGAAGGGGCTGCAGGCCTTGTAGCAGGTGGGTGTGCAGAAATGTAGCTATCCAAAGCCAAACACATTACTGCAGCTTGTCACACCTATACCTACCAAACAGCAAAGGCCAAGATAGATCATTATTTTACGGACACATTGAATACAGTGCAATGCCTCCCATATAGCGGTGAATAAGAGTAGTAGTAGTAGTAGTAGTAGTAGTAGTAGAAGAGTTGGTCAAGTTAAATCAAGGCTAAGGAATTGGAAATGTGCAACTTGGACCAAGAAAAACTAATTGCAGAGCAGCGACATTGGAAAAAAGCATTCAAATCATGCTTTGAAAACACTACTTGCTTATCCCGATTTCAATTCAATCTGTCTTTGGAAACCGCTTAAGAGAGTGAGTGCACCATTCCCAGAGAAACTGCCATACTGGGCTGATACGTGGAGTGAAGTGAGCAAGCTCTTTTTCCATCTCCCTGTTCTAAAAATCCATTTAATATATGGTCCCCAGATAGGGGACGTATCAGATATTAAACTGATAAGAACAGATACTACACTTGATCTTAGCCAAAAGGCCGAGAAGCGATAACCAGAAATGGTTTGCCGCTTGCAAGGCCACAGGGCTTAAGACAGGCACCCATTGTGGAGAATGACACAGACACCACCCTGAGGAAGACATTCAAACCAAGTCTGGGCGCATAACAAAAGCGCAGGCGGCTGATTTTTTTTTTTTTTTTTTCCCCCAGGATTCCACTCCACGCGCTTTTAATTTGCATAGGCCAACCCCTTTTTTGTTAGGCCACCCTCCCCTCACGGTCAAACGCGCTTCAGTACTAGGAAAGAGGCCAGAGGAGCACTGCTCCTACACCGCCCCCTCTACTACCCTCCCTAAATGAAAGGTCTTGCTTTAAGGCTGTGTGCACACGCTGCGGATTGGCCGCTACAGACACGCAGCAGTTTTAGCTGCGGTGTACAGTACCATTCATTTGAATGGGTAAAAAAAAACGCTGTGCCGACGCTGCGGAAAAAACCGCGCGGATTTGCTGCGGTTTTGAATCCGCAGAAAGAATTGCATGTCAATTCTTTCTGTGGAAAACGCTGCGGGTTCCTATCTCCACCATTGTGGAGATAGTGAATCCGCAGGACCAAACCGCAGGCAAAACCGCAGATAATCCGCAGGTCTTTGGACCTGCGGATTATCTGCGGTTTTTGCTAAATCCGTGCGGATTAATCCGCAGCGGAATCCGCAGCGTGTGAACGTGGCCTAACTCTCCTGGTGCCAGATATTGTAACCAGGAGGCGAGCATGGCCCACCTGTCTGCTCAGGCTCACTCAGCAGACTGAAGCTGAATACTACTGCGCAGCTGCTACAGACTGTGGGCTGCCCATTGTGACACGTGGTCCCATTGTGAGACGTGGTCGAACACATCCAAGCATTGTGTGCTATGAATGGCATGATTCCTATCACAGTGTTCCATGGATGGACACATCCTATTTACTGCAGGCAAGCAGCGCACCTAGCTGCTGCTGCTGCTACAAGCCACTAGAATACCGTCCGTCTGTCAGACAGGTGGACGTAGGCAGAACATTCAAATAACTCGCCAGATAAATCGTTGCTTTTCCATTTTATTCATATATGAATTAATTCAAAATTGAACAGTAAATTTCAAAGTTGGAAGGCCACAAGAGGGGGACAATGTTTCAAAAATGAAGCGACATATCATTGCATGAGGGATGTGGTAGGAATTGAATGCTTGAATTAAGACTGGGGAAGTTCTGAGGCGAAGGGGCTGCAGGCCTTGTAGCAGGTGGGTGTGCAGAAATGTAGCTATCCAAAGCCAAACACATTACTGCAGCTTGTCACACCTATACCTACCAAACAGCAAAGGCCAAGATAGATCATTATTTTACGGACACATTGAATACAGTGCAATGCCTCCCATATAGCGGTGAATAAGAGTAGTAGTAGTAGTAGTAGTAGTAGTAGTAGAAGAGTTGGTCAAGTTAAATCAAGGCTAAGGAATTGGAAATGTGCAACTTGGACCAAGAAAAACTAATTGCAGAGCAGCGACATTGGAAAAAAGCATTCAAATCATGCTTTGAAAACACTACTTGCTTATCCCGATTTCAATTCAATCTGTCTTTGGAAACCGCTTAAGAGAGTGAGTGCACCATTCCCAGAGAAACTGCCATACTGGGCTGATACGTGGAGTGAAGTGAGCAAGCTCTTTTTCCATCTCCCTGTTCTAAAAATCCATTTAATATATGGTCCCCAGATAGGGGACGTATCAGATATTAAACTGATAAGAACAGATACTACACTTGATCTTAGCCAAAAGGCCGAGAAGCGATAACCAGAAATGGTTTGCCGCTTGCAAGGCCACAGGGCTTAAGACAGGCACCCATTGTGGAGAATGACACAGACACCACCCTGAGGAAGACATTCAAACCAAGTCTGGGCGCATAACAAAAGCGCAGGCGGCTGATTTTTTTTTTTTTTTTTTCCCCCAGGATTCCACTCCACGCGCTTTTAATTTGCATAGGCCAACCCCTTTTTTGTTAGGCCACCCTCCCCTCACGGTCAAACGCGCTTCAGTACTAGGAAAGAGGCCAGAGGAGCACTGCTCCTACACCGCCCCCTCTACTACCCTCCCTAAATGAAAGGTCTTGCTTTAAGGCTGTGTGCACACGCTGCGGATTGGCCGCTACAGACACGCAGCAGTTTTAGCTGCGGTGTACAGTACCATTCATTTGAATGGGTAAAAAAAAACGCTGTGCCGACGCTGCGGAAAAAACCGCGCGGATTTGCTGCGGTTTTGAATCCGCAGAAAGAATTGCATGTCAATTCTTTCTGTGGAAAACGCTGCGGGTTCCTATCTCCACCATTGTGGAGATAGTGAATCCGCAGGACCAAACCGCAGGCAAAACCGCAGATAATCCGCAGGTCTTTGGACCTGCGGATTATCTGCGGTTTTTGCTAAATCCGTGCGGATTAATCCGCAGCGGAATCCGCAGCGTGTGAACGTGGCCTAACTCTCCTGGTGCCAGATATTGTAACCAGGAGGCGAGCATGGCCCACCTGTCTGCTCAGGCTCACTCAGCAGACTGAAGCTGAATACTACTGCGCAGCTGCTACAGACTGTGGGCTGCCCATTGTGACACGTGGTCCCATTGTGAGACGTGGTCGAACACATCCAAGCATTGTGTGCTATGAATGGCATGATTCCTATCACAGTGTTCCATGGATGGACACATCCTATTTACTGCAGGCAAGCAGCGCACCTAGCTGCTGCTGCTGCTACAAGCCACTAGAATACCGTCCGTCTGTCAGACAGGTGGACGTAGGCAGAACATTCAAATAACTCGCCAGATAAATCGTTGCTTTTCCATTTTATTCATATATGAATTAATTCAAAATTGAACAGTAAATTTCAAAGTTGGAAGGCCACAAGAGGGGGACAATGTTTCAAAAATGAAGCGACATATCATTGCATGAGGGATGTGGTAGGAATTGAATGCTTGAATTAAGACTGGGGAAGTTCTGAGGCGAAGGGGCTGCAGGCCTTGTAGCAGGTGGGTGTGCAGAAATGTAGCTATCCAAAGCCAAACACATTACTGCAGCTTGTCACACCTATACCTACCAAACAGCAAAGGCCAAGATAGATCATTATTTTACGGACACATTGAATACAGTGCAATGCCTCCCATATAGCGGTGAATAAGAGTAGTAGTAGTAGTAGTAGTAGTAGTAGTAGAAGAGTTGGTCAAGTTAAATCAAGGCTAAGGAATTGGAAATGTGCAACTTGGACCAAGAAAAACTAATTGCAGAGCAGCGACATTGGAAAAAAGCATTCAAATCATGCTTTGAAAACACTACTTGCTTATCCCGATTTCAATTCAATCTGTCTTTGGAAACCGCTTAAGAGAGTGAGTGCACCATTCCCAGAGAAACTGCCATACTGGGCTGATACGTGGAGTGAAGTGAGCAAGCTCTTTTTCCATCTCCCTGTTCTAAAAATCCATTTAATATATGGTCCCCAGATAGGGGACGTATCAGATATTAAACTGATAAGAACAGATACTACACTTGATCTTAGCCAAAAGGCCGAGAAGCGATAACCAGAAATGGTTTGCCGCTTGCAAGGCCACAGGGCTTAAGACAGGCACCCATTGTGGAGAATGACACAGACACCACCCTGAGGAAGACATTCAAACCAAGTCTGGGCGCATAACAAAAGCGCAGGCGGCTGATTTTTTTTTTTTTTTTTTCCCCCAGGATTCCACTCCACGCGCTTTTAATTTGCATAGGCCAACCCCTTTTTTGTTAGGCCACCCTCCCCTCACGGTCAAACGCGCTTCAGTACTAGGAAAGAGGCCAGAGGAGCACTGCTCCTACACCGCCCCCTCTACTACCCTCCCTAAATGAAAGGTCTTGCTTTAAGGCTGTGTGCACACGCTGCGGATTGGCCGCTACAGACACGCAGCAGTTTTAGCTGCGGTGTACAGTACCATTCATTTGAATGGGTAAAAAAAAACGCTGTGCCGACGCTGCGGAAAAAACCGCGCGGATTTGCTGCGGTTTTGAATCCGCAGAAAGAATTGCATGTCAATTCTTTCTGTGGAAAACGCTGCGGGTTCCTATCTCCACCATTGTGGAGATAGTGAATCCGCAGGACCAAACCGCAGGCAAAACCGCAGATAATCCGCAGGTCTTTGGACCTGCGGATTATCTGCGGTTTTTGCTAAATCCGTGCGGATTAATCCGCAGCGGAATCCGCAGCGTGTGAACGTGGCCTAACTCTCCTGGTGCCAGATATTGTAACCAGGAGGCGAGCATGGCCCACCTGTCTGCTCAGGCTCACTCAGCAGACTGAAGCTGAATACTACTGCGCAGCTGCTACAGACTGTGGGCTGCCCATTGTGACACGTGGTCCCATTGTGAGACGTGGTCGAACACATCCAAGCATTGTGTGCTATGAATGGCATGATTCCTATCACAGTGTTCCATGGATGGACACATCCTATTTACTGCAGGCAAGCAGCGCACCTAGCTGCTGCTGCTGCTACAAGCCACTAGAATACCGTCCGTCTGTCAGACAGGTGGACGTAGGCAGAACATTCAAATAACTCGCCAGATAAATCGTTGCTTTTCCATTTTATTCATATATGAATTAATTCAAAATTGAACAGTAAATTTCAAAGTTGGAAGGCCACAAGAGGGGGACAATGTTTCAAAAATGAAGCGACATATCATTGCATGAGGGATGTGGTAGGAATTGAATGCTTGAATTAAGACTGGGGAAGTTCTGAGGCGAAGGGGCTGCAGGCCTTGTAGCAGGTGGGTGTGCAGAAATGTAGCTATCCAAAGCCAAACACATTACTGCAGCTTGTCACACCTATACCTACCAAACAGCAAAGGCCAAGATAGATCATTATTTTACGGACACATTGAATACAGTGCAATGCCTCCCATATAGCGGTGAATAAGAGTAGTAGTAGTAGTAGTAGTAGTAGTAGTAGAAGAGTTGGTCAAGTTAAATCAAGGCTAAGGAATTGGAAATGTGCAACTTGGACCAAGAAAAACTAATTGCAGAGCAGCGACATTGGAAAAAAGCATTCAAATCATGCTTTGAAAACACTACTTGCTTATCCCGATTTCAATTCAATCTGTCTTTGGAAACCGCTTAAGAGAGTGAGTGCACCATTCCCAGAGAAACTGCCATACTGGGCTGATACGTGGAGTGAAGTGAGCAAGCTCTTTTTCCATCTCCCTGTTCTAAAAATCCATTTAATATATGGTCCCCAGATAGGGGACGTATCAGATATTAAACTGATAAGAACAGATACTACACTTGATCTTAGCCAAAAGGCCGAGAAGCGATAACCAGAAATGGTTTGCCGCTTGCAAGGCCACAGGGCTTAAGACAGGCACCCATTGTGGAGAATGACACAGACACCACCCTGAGGAAGACATTCAAACCAAGTCTGGGCGCATAACAAAAGCGCAGGCGGCTGATTTTTTTTTTTTTTTTTTCCCCCAGGATTCCACTCCACGCGCTTTTAATTTGCATAGGCCAACCCCTTTTTTGTTAGGCCACCCTCCCCTCACGGTCAAACGCGCTTCAGTACTAGGAAAGAGGCCAGAGGAGCACTGCTCCTACACCGCCCCCTCTACTACCCTCCCTAAATGAAAGGTCTTGCTTTAAGGCTGTGTGCACACGCTGCGGATTGGCCGCTACAGACACGCAGCAGTTTTAGCTGCGGTGTACAGTACCATTCATTTGAATGGGTAAAAAAAAACGCTGTGCCGACGCTGCGGAAAAAACCGCGCGGATTTGCTGCGGTTTTGAATCCGCAGAAAGAATTGCATGTCAATTCTTTCTGTGGAAAACGCTGCGGGTTCCTATCTCCACCATTGTGGAGATAGTGAATCCGCAGGACCAAACCGCAGGCAAAACCGCAGATAATCCGCAGGTCTTTGGACCTGCGGATTATCTGCGGTTTTTGCTAAATCCGTGCGGATTAATCCGCAGCGGAATCCGCAGCGTGTGAACGTGGCCTAACTCTCCTGGTGCCAGATATTGTAACCAGGAGGCGAGCATGGCCCACCTGTCTGCTCAGGCTCACTCAGCAGACTGAAGCTGAATACTACTGCGCAGCTGCTACAGACTGTGGGCTGCCCATTGTGACACGTGGTCCCATTGTGAGACGTGGTCGAACACATCCAAGCATTGTGTGCTATGAATGGCATGATTCCTATCACAGTGTTCCATGGATGGACACATCCTATTTACTGCAGGCAAGCAGCGCACCTAGCTGCTGCTGCTGCTACAAGCCACTAGAATACCGTCCGTCTGTCAGACAGGTGGACGTAGGCAGAACATTCAAATAACTCGCCAGATAAATCGTTGCTTTTCCATTTTATTCATATATGAATTAATTCAAAATTGAACAGTAAATTTCAAAGTTGGAAGGCCACAAGAGGGGGACAATGTTTCAAAAATGAAGCGACATATCATTGCATGAGGGATGTGGTAGGAATTGAATGCTTGAATTAAGACTGGGGAAGTTCTGAGGCGAAGGGGCTGCAGGCCTTGTAGCAGGTGGGTGTGCAGAAATGTAGCTATCCAAAGCCAAACACATTACTGCAGCTTGTCACACCTATACCTACCAAACAGCAAAGGCCAAGATAGATCATTATTTTACGGACACATTGAATACAGTGCAATGCCTCCCATATAGCGGTGAATAAGAGTAGTAGTAGTAGTAGTAGTAGTAGTAGTAGAAGAGTTGGTCAAGTTAAATCAAGGCTAAGGAATTGGAAATGTGCAACTTGGACCAAGAAAAACTAATTGCAGAGCAGCGACATTGGAAAAAAGCATTCAAATCATGCTTTGAAAACACTACTTGCTTATCCCGATTTCAATTCAATCTGTCTTTGGAAACCGCTTAAGAGAGTGAGTGCACCATTCCCAGAGAAACTGCCATACTGGGCTGATACGTGGAGTGAAGTGAGCAAGCTCTTTTTCCATCTCCCTGTTCTAAAAATCCATTTAATATATGGTCCCCAGATAGGGGACGTATCAGATATTAAACTGATAAGAACAGATACTACACTTGATCTTAGCCAAAAGGCCGAGAAGCGATAACCAGAAATGGTTTGCCGCTTGCAAGGCCACAGGGCTTAAGACAGGCACCCATTGTGGAGAATGACACAGACACCACCCTGAGGAAGACATTCAAACCAAGTCTGGGCGCATAACAAAAGCGCAGGCGGCTGATTTTTTTTTTTTTTTTTTCCCCCAGGATTCCACTCCACGCGCTTTTAATTTGCATAGGCCAACCCCTTTTTTGTTAGGCCACCCTCCCCTCACGGTCAAACGCGCTTCAGTACTAGGAAAGAGGCCAGAGGAGCACTGCTCCTACACCGCCCCCTCTACTACCCTCCCTAAATGAAAGGTCTTGCTTTAAGGCTGTGTGCACACGCTGCGGATTGGCCGCTACAGACACGCAGCAGTTTTAGCTGCGGTGTACAGTACCATTCATTTGAATGGGTAAAAAAAAACGCTGTGCCGACGCTGCGGAAAAAACCGCGCGGATTTGCTGCGGTTTTGAATCCGCAGAAAGAATTGCATGTCAATTCTTTCTGTGGAAAACGCTGCGGGTTCCTATCTCCACCATTGTGGAGATAGTGAATCCGCAGGACCAAACCGCAGGCAAAACCGCAGATAATCCGCAGGTCTTTGGACCTGCGGATTATCTGCGGTTTTTGCTAAATCCGTGCGGATTAATCCGCAGCGGAATCCGCAGCGTGTGAACGTGGCCTAACTCTCCTGGTGCCAGATATTGTAACCAGGAGGCGAGCATGGCCCACCTGTCTGCTCAGGCTCACTCAGCAGACTGAAGCTGAATACTACTGCGCAGCTGCTACAGACTGTGGGCTGCCCATTGTGACACGTGGTCCCATTGTGAGACGTGGTCGAACACATCCAAGCATTGTGTGCTATGAATGGCATGATTCCTATCACAGTGTTCCATGGATGGACACATCCTATTTACTGCAGGCAAGCAGCGCACCTAGCTGCTGCTGCTGCTACAAGCCACTAGAATACCGTCCGTCTGTCAGACAGGTGGACGTAGGCAGAACATTCAAATAACTCGCCAGATAAATCGTTGCTTTTCCATTTTATTCATATATGAATTAATTCAAAATTGAACAGTAAATTTCAAAGTTGGAAGGCCACAAGAGGGGGACAATGTTTCAAAAATGAAGCGACATATCATTGCATGAGGGATGTGGTAGGAATTGAATGCTTGAATTAAGACTGGGGAAGTTCTGAGGCGAAGGGGCTGCAGGCCTTGTAGCAGGTGGGTGTGCAGAAATGTAGCTATCCAAAGCCAAACACATTACTGCAGCTTGTCACACCTATACCTACCAAACAGCAAAGGCCAAGATAGATCATTATTTTACGGACACATTGAATACAGTGCAATGCCTCCCATATAGCGGTGAATAAGAGTAGTAGTAGTAGTAGTAGTAGTAGTAGTAGAAGAGTTGGTCAAGTTAAATCAAGGCTAAGGAATTGGAAATGTGCAACTTGGACCAAGAAAAACTAATTGCAGAGCAGCGACATTGGAAAAAAGCATTCAAATCATGCTTTGAAAACACTACTTGCTTATCCCGATTTCAATTCAATCTGTCTTTGGAAACCGCTTAAGAGAGTGAGTGCACCATTCCCAGAGAAACTGCCATACTGGGCTGATACGTGGAGTGAAGTGAGCAAGCTCTTTTTCCATCTCCCTGTTCTAAAAATCCATTTAATATATGGTCCCCAGATAGGGGACGTATCAGATATTAAACTGATAAGAACAGATACTACACTTGATCTTAGCCAAAAGGCCGAGAAGCGATAACCAGAAATGGTTTGCCGCTTGCAAGGCCACAGGGCTTAAGACAGGCACCCATTGTGGAGAATGACACAGACACCACCCTGAGGAAGACATTCAAACCAAGTCTGGGCGCATAACAAAAGCGCAGGCGGCTGATTTTTTTTTTTTTTTTTTCCCCCAGGATTCCACTCCACGCGCTTTTAATTTGCATAGGCCAACCCCTTTTTTGTTAGGCCACCCTCCCCTCACGGTCAAACGCGCTTCAGTACTAGGAAAGAGGCCAGAGGAGCACTGCTCCTACACCGCCCCCTCTACTACCCTCCCTAAATGAAAGGTCTTGCTTTAAGGCTGTGTGCACACGCTGCGGATTGGCCGCTACAGACACGCAGCAGTTTTAGCTGCGGTGTACAGTACCATTCATTTGAATGGGTAAAAAAAAACGCTGTGCCGACGCTGCGGAAAAAACCGCGCGGATTTGCTGCGGTTTTGAATCCGCAGAAAGAATTGCATGTCAATTCTTTCTGTGGAAAACGCTGCGGGTTCCTATCTCCACCATTGTGGAGATAGTGAATCCGCAGGACCAAACCGCAGGCAAAACCGCAGATAATCCGCAGGTCTTTGGACCTGCGGATTATCTGCGGTTTTTGCTAAATCCGTGCGGATTAATCCGCAGCGGAATCCGCAGCGTGTGAACGTGGCCTAACTCTCCTGGTGCCAGATATTGTAACCAGGAGGCGAGCATGGCCCACCTGTCTGCTCAGGCTCACTCAGCAGACTGAAGCTGAATACTACTGCGCAGCTGCTACAGACTGTGGGCTGCCCATTGTGACACGTGGTCCCATTGTGAGACGTGGTCGAACACATCCAAGCATTGTGTGCTATGAATGGCATGATTCCTATCACAGTGTTCCATGGATGGACACATCCTATTTACTGCAGGCAAGCAGCGCACCTAGCTGCTGCTGCTGCTACAAGCCACTAGAATACCGTCCGTCTGTCAGACAGGTGGACGTAGGCAGAACATTCAAATAACTCGCCAGATAAATCGTTGCTTTTCCATTTTATTCATATATGAATTAATTCAAAATTGAACAGTAAATTTCAAAGTTGGAAGGCCACAAGAGGGGGACAATGTTTCAAAAATGAAGCGACATATCATTGCATGAGGGATGTGGTAGGAATTGAATGCTTGAATTAAGACTGGGGAAGTTCTGAGGCGAAGGGGCTGCAGGCCTTGTAGCAGGTGGGTGTGCAGAAATGTAGCTATCCAAAGCCAAACACATTACTGCAGCTTGTCACACCTATACCTACCAAACAGCAAAGGCCAAGATAGATCATTATTTTACGGACACATTGAATACAGTGCAATGCCTCCCATATAGCGGTGAATAAGAGTAGTAGTAGTAGTAGTAGTAGTAGTAGTAGAAGAGTTGGTCAAGTTAAATCAAGGCTAAGGAATTGGAAATGTGCAACTTGGACCAAGAAAAACTAATTGCAGAGCAGCGACATTGGAAAAAAGCATTCAAATCATGCTTTGAAAACACTACTTGCTTATCCCGATTTCAATTCAATCTGTCTTTGGAAACCGCTTAAGAGAGTGAGTGCACCATTCCCAGAGAAACTGCCATACTGGGCTGATACGTGGAGTGAAGTGAGCAAGCTCTTTTTCCATCTCCCTGTTCTAAAAATCCATTTAATATATGGTCCCCAGATAGGGGACGTATCAGATATTAAACTGATAAGAACAGATACTACACTTGATCTTAGCCAAAAGGCCGAGAAGCGATAACCAGAAATGGTTTGCCGCTTGCAAGGCCACAGGGCTTAAGACAGGCACCCATTGTGGAGAATGACACAGACACCACCCTGAGGAAGACATTCAAACCAAGTCTGGGCGCATAACAAAAGCGCAGGCGGCTGATTTTTTTTTTTTTTTTTTCCCCCAGGATTCCACTCCACGCGCTTTTAATTTGCATAGGCCAACCCCTTTTTTGTTAGGCCACCCTCCCCTCACGGTCAAACGCGCTTCAGTACTAGGAAAGAGGCCAGAGGAGCACTGCTCCTACACCGCCCCCTCTACTACCCTCCCTAAATGAAAGGTCTTGCTTTAAGGCTGTGTGCACACGCTGCGGATTGGCCGCTACAGACACGCAGCAGTTTTAGCTGCGGTGTACAGTACCATTCATTTGAATGGGTAAAAAAAAACGCTGTGCCGACGCTGCGGAAAAAACCGCGCGGATTTGCTGCGGTTTTGAATCCGCAGAAAGAATTGCATGTCAATTCTTTCTGTGGAAAACGCTGCGGGTTCCTATCTCCACCATTGTGGAGATAGTGAATCCGCAGGACCAAACCGCAGGCAAAACCGCAGATAATCCGCAGGTCTTTGGACCTGCGGATTATCTGCGGTTTTTGCTAAATCCGTGCGGATTAATCCGCAGCGGAATCCGCAGCGTGTGAACGTGGCCTAACTCTCCTGGTGCCAGATATTGTAACCAGGAGGCGAGCATGGCCCACCTGTCTGCTCAGGCTCACTCAGCAGACTGAAGCTGAATACTACTGCGCAGCTGCTACAGACTGTGGGCTGCCCATTGTGACACGTGGTCCCATTGTGAGACGTGGTCGAACACATCCAAGCATTGTGTGCTATGAATGGCATGATTCCTATCACAGTGTTGTTCCATGGATGGACACATCCTATTTACTGCAGGCAAGCAGCGCACCTAGCTGCTGCTGCTGCTACAAGCCACTAGAATACCGTCCGTCTGTCAGACAGGTGGACGTAGGCAGAACATTCAAATAACTCGCCAGATAAATCGTTGCTTTTCCATTTTATTCATATATGAATTAATTCAAAATTGAACAGTAAATTTCAAAGTTGGAAGGCCACAAGAGGGGGACAATGTTTCAAAAATGAAGCGACATATCATTGCATGAGGGATGTGGTAGGAATTGAATGCTTGAATTAAGACTGGGGAAGTTCTGAGGCGAAGGGGCTGCAGGCCTTGTAGCAGGTGGGTGTGCAGAAATGTAGCTATCCAAAGCCAAACACATTACTGCAGCTTGTCACACCTATACCTACCAAACAGCAAAGGCCAAGATAGATCATTATTTTACGGACACATTGAATACAGTGCAATGCCTCCCATATAGCGGTGAATAAGAGTAGTAGTAGTAGTAGTAGTAGTAGTAGTAGAAGAGTTGGTCAAGTTAAATCAAGGCTAAGGAATTGGAAATGTGCAACTTGGACCAAGAAAAACTAATTGCAGAGCAGCGACATTGGAAAAAAGCATTCAAATCATGCTTTGAAAACACTACTTGCTTATCCCGATTTCAATTCAATCTGTCTTTGGAAACCGCTTAAGAGAGTGAGTGCACCATTCCCAGAGAAACTGCCATACTGGGCTGATACGTGGAGTGAAGTGAGCAAGCTCTTTTTCCATCTCCCTGTTCTAAAAATCCATTTAATATATGGTCCCCAGATAGGGGACGTATCAGATATTAAACTGATAAGAACAGATACTACACTTGATCTTAGCCAAAAGGCCGAGAAGCGATAACCAGAAATGGTTTGCCGCTTGCAAGGCCACAGGGCTTAAGACAGGCACCCATTGTGGAGAATGACACAGACACCACCCTGAGGAAGACATTCAAACCAAGTCTGGGCGCATAACAAAAGCGCAGGCGGCTGATTTTTTTTTTTTTTTTTTCCCCCAGGATTCCACTCCACGCGCTTTTAATTTGCATAGGCCAACCCCTTTTTTGTTAGGCCACCCTCCCCTCACGGTCAAACGCGCTTCAGTACTAGGAAAGAGGCCAGAGGAGCACTGCTCCTACACCGCCCCCTCTACTACCCTCCCTAAATGAAAGGTCTTGCTTTAAGGCTGTGTGCACACGCTGCGGATTGGCCGCTACAGACACGCAGCAGTTTTAGCTGCGGTGTACAGTACCATTCATTTGAATGGGTAAAAAAAAACGCTGTGCCGACGCTGCGGAAAAAACCGCGCGGATTTGCTGCGGTTTTGAATCCGCAGAAAGAATTGCATGTCAATTCTTTCTGTGGAAAACGCTGCGGGTTCCTATCTCCACCATTGTGGAGATAGTGAATCCGCAGGACCAAACCGCAGGCAAAACCGCAGATAATCCGCAGGTCTTTGGACCTGCGGATTATCTGCGGTTTTTGCTAAATCCGTGCGGATTAATCCGCAGCGGAATCCGCAGCGTGTGAACGTGGCCTAACTCTCCTGGTGCCAGATATTGTAACCAGGAGGCGAGCATGGCCCACCTGTCTGCTCAGGCTCACTCAGCAGACTGAAGCTGAATACTACTGCGCAGCTGCTACAGACTGTGGGCTGCCCATTGTGACACGTGGTCCCATTGTGAGACGTGGTCGAACACATCCAAGCATTGTGTGCTATGAATGGCATGATTCCTATCACAGTGTTCCATGGATGGACACATCCTATTTACTGCAGGCAAGCAGCGCACCTAGCTGCTGCTGCTGCTACAAGCCACTAGAATACCGTCCGTCTGTCAGACAGGTGGACGTAGGCAGAACATTCAAATAACTCGCCAGATAAATCGTTGCTTTTCCATTTTATTCATATATGAATTAATTCAAAATTGAACAGTAAATTTCAAAGTTGGAAGGCCACAAGAGGGGGACAATGTTTCAAAAATGAAGCGACATATCATTGCATGAGGGATGTGGTAGGAATTGAATGCTTGAAGTAAGACTGGGGAAGTTCTGAGGCGAAGGGGCTGCAGGCCTTGTAGCAGGTGGGTGTGCAGAAATGTAGCTATCCAAAGCCAAACACATTACTGGCAGCTTGTCACACCTATACCTACCAAACAGCAAAGGCCAAGATAGATCATTATTTTACGGACACATTGAATACAGTGCAATGCCTCCCATATAGCGGTGAATAAGAGTAGTAGTAGTAGTAGTAGTAGTAGTAGTAGAAGAGTTGGTCAAGTTAAATCAAGGCTAAGGAATTGGAAATGTGCAACTTGGACCAAGAAAAACTAATTGCAGAGCCAGCGACATTGGAAAAAAGCATTCAAATCATGCTTTGAAAACACTACTTGCTTATCCCGATTTCAATTCAATCTGTCTTTGGAAACCGCTTAAGAGAGTGAGTGCACCATTCCCAGAGAAACTGCCATACTGGGCTGATACGTGGAGTGAAGTGAGCAAGCTCTTTTTCCATCTCCCTGTTCTAAAAATCACATTAATATATGGTCCCAGATAGGGGACGTATCAGATATTAAACTGATAAGAACAGATACTACACTTGATCTTAGCCAAAAGGCCCGAGAAGCGATAACCAGAAATGGTTTGCTCGCTTGCAAGGCCACAGGGCTTAAGACAGGCACCCATTGTGGAGAATGACACAGACACCACCCTGAGGAAGACATTCAAACCAAGTCTGGGCGCATAACAAAAGCGCAGGCGGCTGATTTTTTTTTTTTTTTTTTCCCCAGGATTCCACTCCACGCGCTTTTAATTTGCATAGGCCAACCCCTTTTTTGTTAGGCCACCCTCCCCTCACGGTCAAACGCGCTTCAGTACTAGGAAAGAGGCCAGAGGAGCACTGCTCCTACAACCGCCCCCTCTACTACCCTCCCTAAATGAAAGGTCTTGCTTTAAGGCTGTGTGCACACGCTGCGGATTGGCCGCTACAGACACGGCAGCAGTTTTAGCTGCGGTGTACAGTACCATTCATTTGAATGGGTAAAAAAAAACGCTGTGCCGACGCTGCGGAAAAAACCGCGCGGATTTGCTGCGGTTTTGAATCCGCAGAAAGAATTGCATGTCAATTCTTTCTGTGGAAAACGCTGCGGGTTCCTATCTCCACCATTGTGGAGATAGTGAATCCGCAGGACCAAACCGCAGGCAAAACCGCAGATAATCCGCAGGTCTTTGACCTGCGGATTATCTGCGGTTTTTGCTAAATCCGTGCGGATTAATCCGCAGCGGAATCCGCAGCGTGTGAACGTGGCCTAACTCTCCTGGTGCCAGATATTGTAACCAGGAGGCGAGCATGGCCCACCTGTCTGCTCAGGCTCACTCAGGCAGACTGAGCTGAATACTACTGCGCAGCTGCCTACAGACTGTGGGCTGCCCATTGTGACACGTGGTCCCATTGTGAGACGTGGTCGAACACATCCAAGGTGTGCTATGAATGGCATGATTCCTATCACAGTGTTCCATGGATGGACACATCCTATTTACTGCAGGCAAGCAGCGCACCTAGCTGCTGCTGCTGCTACAAGCCACTAGAATACCGTCCGTCTGTCAGACAGGTGGACGTAGGCAGAACATTCAAATAACTCGCCAGATAAATCGTTGCTTTTCCATTTTATTCATATATGAATTAATTCAAAATTGAACAGTAAATTTCAAAGTTGGAAGGCCACAAGAGGGGGACAATGTTTCAAAAATGAAGCGACATATCATTGCATGAGGGATGTGGTAGGAATTGAATGCTTGAATTAAGACTGGGGAAGTTCTGAGGCGAAGGGGCTGCAGGCCTTGTAGCAGGTGGGTGTGCAGAAATGTAGCTATCCAAAGCCAAACACATTACTGCAGCTTGTCACACCTATACCTACCAAACAGCAAAGGCCAAGATAGATCATTATTTTACGGACACATTGAATACAGTGCAATGCCTCCCATATAGCGGTGAATAAGAGTAGTAGTAGTAGTAGTAGTAGTAGTAGTAGAAGAGTTGGTCAAGTTAAATCAAGGCTAAGGAATTGGAAATGTGCAACTTGGACCAAGAAAAACTAATTGCAGAGCAGCGACATTGGAAAAAAGCATTCAAATCATGCTTTGAAAACACTACTTGCTTATCCCGATTTCAATTCAATCTGTCTTTGGAAACCGCTTAAGAGAGTGAGTGCACCATTCCCAGAGAAACTGCCATACTGGGCTGATACGTGGAGTGAAGTGAGCAAGCTCTTTTTCCATCTCCCTGTTCTAAAAATCCATTTAATATATGGTCCCCAGATAGGGGACGTATCAGATATTAAACTGATAAGAACAGATACTACACTTGATCTTAGCCAAAAGGCCGAGAAGCGATAACCAGAAATGGTTTGCCGCTTGCAAGGCCACAGGGCTTAAGACAGGCACCCATTGTGGAGAATGACACAGACACCACCCTGAGGAAGACATTCAAACCAAGTCTGGGCGCATAACAAAAGCGCAGGCGGCTGATTTTTTTTTTTTTTTTTTCCCCCAGGATTCCACTCCACGCGCTTTTAATTTGCATAGGCCAACCCCTTTTTTGTTAGGCCACCCTCCCCTCACGGTCAAACGCGCTTCAGTACTAGGAAAGAGGCCAGAGGAGCACTGCTCCTACACCGCCCCCTCTACTACCCTCCCTAAATGAAAGGTCTTGCTTTAAGGCTGTGTGCACACGCTGCGGATTGGCCGCTACAGACACGCAGCAGTTTTAGCTGCGGTGTACAGTACCATTCATTTGAATGGGTAAAAAAAAACGCTGTGCCGACGCTGCGGAAAAAACCGCGCGGATTTGCTGCGGTTTTGAATCCGCAGAAAGAATTGCATGTCAATTCTTTCTGTGGAAAACGCTGCGGGTTCCTATCTCCACCATTGTGGAGATAGTGAATCCGCAGGACCAAACCGCAGGCAAAACCGCAGATAATCCGCAGGTCTTTGGACCTGCGGATTATCTGCGGTTTTTGCTAAATCCGTGCGGATTAATCCGCAGCGGAATCCGCAGCGTGTGAACGTGGCCTAACTCTCCTGGTGCCAGATATTGTAACCAGGAGGCGAGCATGGCCCACCTGTCTGCTCAGGCTCACTCAGCAGACTGAAGCTGAATACTACTGCGCAGCTGCTACAGACTGTGGGCTGCCCATTGTGACACGTGGTCCCATTGTGAGACGTGGTCGAACACATCCAAGCATTGTGTGCTATGAATGGCATGATTCCTATCACAGTGTTCCATGGATGGACACATCCTATTTACTGCAGGCAAGCAGCGCACCTAGCTGCTGCTGCTGCTACAAGCCACTAGAATACCGTCCGTCTGTCAGACAGGTGGACGTAGGCAGAACATTCAAATAACTCGCCAGATAAATCGTTGCTTTTCCATTTTATTCATATATGAATTAATTCAAAATTGAACAGTAAATTTCAAAGTTGGAAGGCCACAAGAGGGGGACAATGTTTCAAAAATGAAGCGACATATCATTGCATGAGGGATGTGGTAGGAATTGAATGCTTGAATTAAGACTGGGGAAGTTCTGAGGCGAAGGGGCTGCAGGCCTTGTAGCAGGTGGGTGTGCAGAAATGTAGCTATCCAAAGCCAAACACATTACTGCAGCTTGTCACACCTATACCTACCAAACAGCAAAGGCCAAGATAGATCATTATTTTACGGACACATTGAATACAGTGCAATGCCTCCCATATAGCGGTGAATAAGAGTAGTAGTAGTAGTAGTAGTAGTAGTAGTAGAAGAGTTGGTCAAGTTAAATCAAGGCTAAGGAATTGGAAATGTGCAACTTGGACCAAGAAAAACTAATTGCAGAGCAGCGACATTGGAAAAAAGCATTCAAATCATGCTTTGAAAACACTACTTGCTTATCCCGATTTCAATTCAATCTGTCTTTGGAAACCGCTTAAGAGAGTGAGTGCACCATTCCCAGAGAAACTGCCATACTGGGCTGATACGTGGAGTGAAGTGAGCAAGCTCTTTTTCCATCTCCCTGTTCTAAAAATCCATTTAATATATGGTCCCCAGATAGGGGACGTATCAGATATTAAACTGATAAGAACAGATACTACACTTGATCTTAGCCAAAAGGCCGAGAAGCGATAACCAGAAATGGTTTGCCGCTTGCAAGGCCACAGGGCTTAAGACAGGCACCCATTGTGGAGAATGACACAGACACCACCCTGAGGAAGACATTCAAACCAAGTCTGGGCGCATAACAAAAGCGCAGGCGGCTGATTTTTTTTTTTTTTTTTTCCCCCAGGATTCCACTCCACGCGCTTTTAATTTGCATAGGCCAACCCCTTTTTTGTTAGGCCACCCTCCCCTCACGGTCAAACGCGCTTCAGTACTAGGAAAGAGGCCAGAGGAGCACTGCTCCTACACCGCCCCCTCTACTACCCTCCCTAAATGAAAGGTCTTGCTTTAAGGCTGTGTGCACACGCTGCGGATTGGCCGCTACAGACACGCAGCAGTTTTAGCTGCGGTGTACAGTACCATTCATTTGAATGGGTAAAAAAAAACGCTGTGCCGACGCTGCGGAAAAAACCGCGCGGATTTGCTGCGGTTTTGAATCCGCAGAAAGAATTGCATGTCAATTCTTTCTGTGGAAAACGCTGCGGGTTCCTATCTCCACCATTGTGGAGATAGTGAATCCGCAGGACCAAACCGCAGGCAAAACCGCAGATAATCCGCAGGTCTTTGGACCTGCGGATTATCTGCGGTTTTTGCTAAATCCGTGCGGATTAATCCGCAGCGGAATCCGCAGCGTGTGAACGTGGCCTAACTCTCCTGGTGCCAGATATTGTAACCAGGAGGCGAGCATGGCCCACCTGTCTGCTCAGGCTCACTCAGCAGACTGAAGCTGAATACTACTGCGCAGCTGCTACAGACTGTGGGCTGCCCATTGTGACACGTGGTCCCATTGTGAGACGTGGTCGAACACATCCAAGCATTGTGTGCTATGAATGGCATGATTCCTATCACAGTGTTCCATGGATGGACACATCCTATTTACTGCAGGCAAGCAGCGCACCTAGCTGCTGCTGCTGCTACAAGCCACTAGAATACCGTCCGTCTGTCAGACAGGTGGACGTAGGCAGAACATTCAAATAACTCGCCAGATAAATCGTTGCTTTTCCATTTTATTCATATATGAATTAATTCAAAATTGAACAGTAAATTTCAAAGTTGGAAGGCCACAAGAGGGGGACAATGTTTCAAAAATGAAGCGACATATCATTGCATGAGGGATGTGGTAGGAATTGAATGCTTGAATTAAGACTGGGGAAGTTCTGAGGCGAAGGGGCTGCAGGCCTTGTAGCAGGTGGGTGTGCAGAAATGTAGCTATCCAAAGCCAAACACATTACTGCAGCTTGTCACACCTATACCTACCAAACAGCAAAGGCCAAGATAGATCATTATTTTACGGACACATTGAATACAGTGCAATGCCTCCCATATAGCGGTGAATAAGAGTAGTAGTAGTAGTAGTAGTAGTAGTAGTAGAAGAGTTGGTCAAGTTAAATCAAGGCTAAGGAATTGGAAATGTGCAACTTGGACCAAGAAAAACTAATTGCAGAGCAGCGACATTGGAAAAAAGCATTCAAATCATGCTTTGAAAACACTACTTGCTTATCCCGATTTCAATTCAATCTGTCTTTGGAAACCGCTTAAGAGAGTGAGTGCACCATTCCCAGAGAAACTGCCATACTGGGCTGATACGTGGAGTGAAGTGAGCAAGCTCTTTTTCCATCTCCCTGTTCTAAAAATCCATTTAATATATGGTCCCCAGATAGGGGACGTATCAGATATTAAACTGATAAGAACAGATACTACACTTGATCTTAGCCAAAAGGCCGAGAAGCGATAACCAGAAATGGTTTGCCGCTTGCAAGGCCACAGGGCTTAAGACAGGCACCCATTGTGGAGAATGACACAGACACCACCCTGAGGAAGACATTCAAACCAAGTCTGGGCGCATAACAAAAGCGCAGGCGGCTGATTTTTTTTTTTTTTTTTTCCCCCAGGATTCCACTCCACGCGCTTTTAATTTGCATAGGCCAACCCCTTTTTTGTTAGGCCACCCTCCCCTCACGGTCAAACGCGCTTCAGTACTAGGAAAGAGGCCAGAGGAGCACTGCTCCTACACCGCCCCCTCTACTACCCTCCCTAAATGAAAGGTCTTGCTTTAAGGCTGTGTGCACACGCTGCGGATTGGCCGCTACAGACACGCAGCAGTTTTAGCTGCGGTGTACAGTACCATTCATTTGAATGGGTAAAAAAAAACGCTGTGCCGACGCTGCGGAAAAAACCGCGCGGATTTGCTGCGGTTTTGAATCCGCAGAAAGAATTGCATGTCAATTCTTTCTGTGGAAAACGCTGCGGGTTCCTATCTCCACCATTGTGGAGATAGTGAATCCGCAGGACCAAACCGCAGGCAAAACCGCAGATAATCCGCAGGTCTTTGGACCTGCGGATTATCTGCGGTTTTTGCTAAATCCGTGCGGATTAATCCGCAGCGGAATCCGCAGCGTGTGAACGTGGCCTAACTCTCCTGGTGCCAGATATTGTAACCAGGAGGCGAGCATGGCCCACCTGTCTGCTCAGGCTCACTCAGCAGACTGAAGCTGAATACTACTGCGCAGCTGCTACAGACTGTGGGCTGCCCATTGTGACACGTGGTCCCATTGTGAGACGTGGTCGAACACATCCAAGCATTGTGTGCTATGAATGGCATGATTCCTATCACAGTGTTCCATGGATGGACACATCCTATTTACTGCAGGCAAGCAGCGCACCTAGCTGCTGCTGCTGCTACAAGCCACTAGAATACCGTCCGTCTGTCAGACAGGTGGACGTAGGCAGAACATTCAAATAACTCGCCAGATAAATCGTTGCTTTTCCATTTTATTCATATATGAATTAATTCAAAATTGAACAGTAAATTTCAAAGTTGGAAGGCCACAAGAGGGGGACAATGTTTCAAAAATGAAGCGACATATCATTGCATGAGGGATGTGGTAGGAATTGAATGCTTGAATTAAGACTGGGGAAGTTCTGAGGCGAAGGGGCTGCAGGCCTTGTAGCAGGTGGGTGTGCAGAAATGTAGCTATCCAAAGCCAAACACATTACTGCAGCTTGTCACACCTATACCTACCAAACAGCAAAGGCCAAGATAGATCATTATTTTACGGACACATTGAATACAGTGCAATGCCTCCCATATAGCGGTGAATAAGAGTAGTAGTAGTAGTAGTAGTAGTAGTAGTAGAAGAGTTGGTCAAGTTAAATCAAGGCTAAGGAATTGGAAATGTGCAACTTGGACCAAGAAAAACTAATTGCAGAGCAGCGACATTGGAAAAAAGCATTCAAATCATGCTTTGAAAACACTACTTGCTTATCCCGATTTCAATTCAATCTGTCTTTGGAAACCGCTTAAGAGAGTGAGTGCACCATTCCCAGAGAAACTGCCATACTGGGCTGATACGTGGAGTGAAGTGAGCAAGCTCTTTTTCCATCTCCCTGTTCTAAAAATCCATTTAATATATGGTCCCCAGATAGGGGACGTATCAGATATTAAACTGATAAGAACAGATACTACACTTGATCTTAGCCAAAAGGCCGAGAAGCGATAACCAGAAATGGTTTGCCGCTTGCAAGGCCACAGGGCTTAAGACAGGCACCCATTGTGGAGAATGACACAGACACCACCCTGAGGAAGACATTCAAACCAAGTCTGGGCGCATAACAAAAGCGCAGGCGGCTGATTTTTTTTTTTTTTTTTTCCCCCAGGATTCCACTCCACGCGCTTTTAATTTGCATAGGCCAACCCCTTTTTTGTTAGGCCACCCTCCCCTCACGGTCAAACGCGCTTCAGTACTAGGAAAGAGGCCAGAGGAGCACTGCTCCTACACCGCCCCCTCTACTACCCTCCCTAAATGAAAGGTCTTGCTTTAAGGCTGTGTGCACACGCTGCGGATTGGCCGCTACAGACACGCAGCAGTTTTAGCTGCGGTGTACAGTACCATTCATTTGAATGGGTAAAAAAAAACGCTGTGCCGACGCTGCGGAAAAAACCGCGCGGATTTGCTGCGGTTTTGAATCCGCAGAAAGAATTGCATGTCAATTCTTTCTGTGGAAAACGCTGCGGGTTCCTATCTCCACCATTGTGGAGATAGTGAATCCGCAGGACCAAACCGCAGGCAAAACCGCAGATAATCCGCAGGTCTTTGGACCTGCGGATTATCTGCGGTTTTTGCTAAATCCGTGCGGATTAATCCGCAGCGGAATCCGCAGCGTGTGAACGTGGCCTAACTCTCCTGGTGCCAGATATTGTAACCAGGAGGCGAGCATGGCCCACCTGTCTGCTCAGGCTCACTCAGCAGACTGAAGCTGAATACTACTGCGCAGCTGCTACAGACTGTGGGCTGCCCATTGTGACACGTGGTCCCATTGTGAGACGTGGTCGAACACATCCAAGCATTGTGTGCTATGAATGGCATGATTCCTATCACAGTGTTCCATGGATGGACACATCCTATTTACTGCAGGCAAGCAGCGCACCTAGCTGCTGCTGCTGCTACAAGCCACTAGAATACCGTCCGTCTGTCAGACAGGTGGACGTAGGCAGAACATTCAAATAACTCGCCAGATAAATCGTTGCTTTTCCATTTTATTCATATATGAATTAATTCAAAATTGAACAGTAAATTTCAAAGTTGGAAGGCCACAAGAGGGGGACAATGTTTCAAAAATGAAGCGACATATCATTGCATGAGGGATGTGGTAGGAATTGAATGCTTGAATTAAGACTGGGGAAGTTCTGAGGCGAAGGGGCTGCAGGCCTTGTAGCAGGTGGGTGTGCAGAAATGTAGCTATCCAAAGCCAAACACATTACTGCAGCTTGTCACACCTATACCTACCAAACAGCAAAGGCCAAGATAGATCATTATTTTACGGACACATTGAATACAGTGCAATGCCTCCCATATAGCGGTGAATAAGAGTAGTAGTAGTAGTAGTAGTAGTAGTAGTAGAAGAGTTGGTCAAGTTAAATCAAGGCTAAGGAATTGGAAATGTGCAACTTGGACCAAGAAAAACTAATTGCAGAGCAGCGACATTGGAAAAAAGCATTCAAATCATGCTTTGAAAACACTACTTGCTTATCCCGATTTCAATTCAATCTGTCTTTGGAAACCGCTTAAGAGAGTGAGTGCACCATTCCCAGAGAAACTGCCATACTGGGCTGATACGTGGAGTGAAGTGAGCAAGCTCTTTTTCCATCTCCCTGTTCTAAAAATCCATTTAATATATGGTCCCCAGATAGGGGACGTATCAGATATTAAACTGATAAGAACAGATACTACACTTGATCTTAGCCAAAAGGCCGAGAAGCGATAACCAGAAATGGTTTGCCGCTTGCAAGGCCACAGGGCTTAAGACAGGCACCCATTGTGGAGAATGACACAGACACCACCCTGAGGAAGACATTCAAACCAAGTCTGGGCGCATAACAAAAGCGCAGGCGGCTGATTTTTTTTTTTTTTTTTTCCCCCAGGATTCCACTCCACGCGCTTTTAATTTGCATAGGCCAACCCCTTTTTTGTTAGGCCACCCTCCCCTCACGGTCAAACGCGCTTCAGTACTAGGAAAGAGGCCAGAGGAGCACTGCTCCTACACCGCCCCCTCTACTACCCTCCCTAAATGAAAGGTCTTGCTTTAAGGCTGTGTGCACACGCTGCGGATTGGCCGCTACAGACACGCAGCAGTTTTAGCTGCGGTGTACAGTACCATTCATTTGAATGGGTAAAAAAAAACGCTGTGCCGACGCTGCGGAAAAAACCGCGCGGATTTGCTGCGGTTTTGAATCCGCAGAAAGAATTGCATGTCAATTCTTTCTGTGGAAAACGCTGCGGGTTCCTATCTCCACCATTGTGGAGATAGTGAATCCGCAGGACCAAACCGCAGGCAAAACCGCAGATAATCCGCAGGTCTTTGGACCTGCGGATTATCTGCGGTTTTTGCTAAATCCGTGCGGATTAATCCGCAGCGGAATCCGCAGCGTGTGAACGTGGCCTAACTCTCCTGGTGCCAGATATTGTAACCAGGAGGCGAGCATGGCCCACCTGTCTGCTCAGGCTCACTCAGCAGACTGAAGCTGAATACTACTGCGCAGCTGCTACAGACTGTGGGCTGCCCATTGTGACACGTGGTCCCATTGTGAGACGTGGTCGAACACATCCAAGCATTGTGTGCTATGAATGGCATGATTCCTATCACAGTGTTCCATGGATGGACACATCCTATTTACTGCAGGCAAGCAGCGCACCTAGCTGCTGCTGCTGCTACAAGCCACTAGAATACCGTCCGTCTGTCAGACAGGTGGACGTAGGCAGAACATTCAAATAACTCGCCAGATAAATCGTTGCTTTTCCATTTTATTCATATATGAATTAATTCAAAATTGAACAGTAAATTTCAAAGTTGGAAGGCCACAAGAGGGGGACAATGTTTCAAAAATGAAGCGACATATCATTGCATGAGGGATGTGGTAGGAATTGAATGCTTGAATTAAGACTGGGGAAGTTCTGAGGCGAAGGGGCTGCAGGCCTTGTAGCAGGTGGGTGTGCAGAAATGTAGCTATCCAAAGCCAAACACATTACTGCAGCTTGTCACACCTATACCTACCAAACAGCAAAGGCCAAGATAGATCATTATTTTACGGACACATTGAATACAGTGCAATGCCTCCCATATAGCGGTGAATAAGAGTAGTAGTAGTAGTAGTAGTAGTAGTAGTAGAAGAGTTGGTCAAGTTAAATCAAGGCTAAGGAATTGGAAATGTGCAACTTGGACCAAGAAAAACTAATTGCAGAGCAGCGACATTGGAAAAAAGCATTCAAATCATGCTTTGAAAACACTACTTGCTTATCCCGATTTCAATTCAATCTGTCTTTGGAAACCGCTTAAGAGAGTGAGTGCACCATTCCCAGAGAAACTGCCATACTGGGCTGATACGTGGAGTGAAGTGAGCAAGCTCTTTTTCCATCTCCCTGTTCTAAAAATCCATTTAATATATGGTCCCCAGATAGGGGACGTATCAGATATTAAACTGATAAGAACAGATACTACACTTGATCTTAGCCAAAAGGCCGAGAAGCGATAACCAGAAATGGTTTGCCGCTTGCAAGGCCACAGGGCTTAAGACAGGCACCCATTGTGGAGAATGACACAGACACCACCCTGAGGAAGACATTCAAACCAAGTCTGGGCGCATAACAAAAGCGCAGGCGGCTGATTTTTTTTTTTTTTTTTTCCCCCAGGATTCCACTCCACGCGCTTTTAATTTGCATAGGCCAACCCCTTTTTTGTTAGGCCACCCTCCCCTCACGGTCAAACGCGCTTCAGTACTAGGAAAGAGGCCAGAGGAGCACTGCTCCTACACCGCCCCCTCTACTACCCTCCCTAAATGAAAGGTCTTGCTTTAAGGCTGTGTGCACACGCTGCGGATTGGCCGCTACAGACACGCAGCAGTTTTAGCTGCGGTGTACAGTACCATTCATTTGAATGGGTAAAAAAAAACGCTGTGCCGACGCTGCGGAAAAAACCGCGCGGATTTGCTGCGGTTTTGAATCCGCAGAAAGAATTGCATGTCAATTCTTTCTGTGGAAAACGCTGCGGGTTCCTATCTCCACCATTGTGGAGATAGTGAATCCGCAGGACCAAACCGCAGGCAAAACCGCAGATAATCCGCAGGTCTTTGGACCTGCGGATTATCTGCGGTTTTTGCTAAATCCGTGCGGATTAATCCGCAGCGGAATCCGCAGCGTGTGAACGTGGCCTAACTCTCCTGGTGCCAGATATTGTAACCAGGAGGCGAGCATGGCCCACCTGTCTGCTCAGGCTCACTCAGCAGACTGAAGCTGAATACTACTGCGCAGCTGCTACAGACTGTGGGCTGCCCATTGTGACACGTGGTCCCATTGTGAGACGTGGTCGAACACATCCAAGCATTGTGTGCTATGAATGGCATGATTCCTATCACAGTGTTCCATGGATGGACACATCCTATTTACTGCAGGCAAGCAGCGCACCTAGCTGCTGCTGCTGCTACAAGCCACTAGAATACCGTCCGTCTGTCAGACAGGTGGACGTAGGCAGAACATTCAAATAACTCGCCAGATAAATCGTTGCTTTTCCATTTTATTCATATATGAATTAATTCAAAATTGAACAGTAAATTTCAAAGTTGGAAGGCCACAAGAGGGGGACAATGTTTCAAAAATGAAGCGACATATCATTGCATGAGGGATGTGGTAGGAATTGAATGCTTGAATTAAGACTGGGGAAGTTCTGAGGCGAAGGGGCTGCAGGCCTTGTAGCAGGTGGGTGTGCAGAAATGTAGCTATCCAAAGCCAAACACATTACTGCAGCTTGTCACACCTATACCTACCAAACAGCAAAGGCCAAGATAGATCATTATTTTACGGACACATTGAATACAGTGCAATGCCTCCCATATAGCGGTGAATAAGAGTAGTAGTAGTAGTAGTAGTAGTAGTAGTAGAAGAGTTGGTCAAGTTAAATCAAGGCTAAGGAATTGGAAATGTGCAACTTGGACCAAGAAAAACTAATTGCAGAGCAGCGACATTGGAAAAAAGCATTCAAATCATGCTTTGAAAACACTACTTGCTTATCCCGATTTCAATTCAATCTGTCTTTGGAAACCGCTTAAGAGAGTGAGTGCACCATTCCCAGAGAAACTGCCATACTGGGCTGATACGTGGAGTGAAGTGAGCAAGCTCTTTTTCCATCTCCCTGTTCTAAAAATCCATTTAATATATGGTCCCCAGATAGGGGACGTATCAGATATTAAACTGATAAGAACAGATACTACACTTGATCTTGAGCGGCGGCGACGACGACGACGGGTGCAAAAACAAGCGTCTATATCTGTTAACCAAGCTGTATAGCATTTTAAAGACAAAAGCCTCTATTAATAAAGTTTTAAAACTTTTACTGCCATGCTATTTGAAACTGCTAACACAATTACGGAGACTTCAGCAGCACGTCATTAAGCTACTCTATAATTATTTTAATTTTTGTTAATTTATTCATAAACATCAGCATATCTAAAATCTTATTTATGCTTTTACCCGTTGCTATTTTGCTGTGTCAAGTATATTATTTCTCTCTCTCTCTCCAACTAAAATAGACTGCACTGACAATGGAATCAACATATAAGGTCTCAAACACTAACTCAATTTTTTTTGGTGGGAAAGTTAAACGCATGTGTATTGAATATGGTTTTAAAAATTTTTTTCTTGTATTTTGAGTTGTTGGTTTGGAAATCTATACTTGCCTAAACTACTGTGAAGCAATTAATTGGATGAAAGGCAAAAGTTTTATACAGACATATGTCACTAATTTTAGGCACTGTGTGATCCATACTGAAATTTTAGCATCTCTCAGTGGGATGACTATTCATTATAGTATTCATAAGGAGACAAAACACAAAAGACACACACATATATTGGTACTTTGTGCTTTCATGTAATAATCATTTGTCTTTGGTTTACATTATTATTAGATGTAATCTTTTTGCTGACACTATAGTATAGCGCTATAGTGCATTAACCCATTAACTACCTGGGGTATTACATTTTTCGAATTTCTGTGTTTTTTGGCCTCCCCTTTCTTCCCAGACATAATTTATTTCTTTATAAACATTTTTGGTCAACCATGTAAGGCCTAGGGCTTGTTTTTGTGGAGCAAGTTGGAATTTTAAACCACAACATTACTTTTACTATAGCATGCACTGGAACACGGTAAAAAAAAAGAAAAGTATTAATACATATAAAAAGGTCAATTCAACTTTTTTTTTCTTGGGTTTTACATACGACTAACTAAATTATAAAAATGACCTGCCATCCATTATAATTCTCAAGGTATATCATTACAAGTTCACAGACTAAGGAGTTATTTTTTGGACTAACGAGCTAAATTTGTTTTGGATAACATTGTAGTTAGTGTAGATTTGATTAATTGCACACTATTATATTACATGTTATTGTATTTTATTGCATTTTATTGCAATGTATGTAGCCTAGTGGCAAAATAAAGGAATTCTGAATTTTTAATATTTTTTCTCCCCCATTAGCTATCAGCTTAACTCTTTTTTTCAGACTGATAGATCATGCGATTATGAACACAGTGATACCAAATAGGTCTATATTTGAAGCTTTTGAGTTTTTATGTTGGAATGTAGTGAAAGGGGGGGTGATTTCATCTTTTATATTTATAAAATTTAAAATAATTTTTAGTTACATTTTTTTACATAATTTGCTATATTGCAATAGTCTACATAGGAAACTAGAAACTACAGTATCTTCAGAGCTCCTTCTACATACAGGTGAGTATCAGATCACTTATGTGTAGCTCAAATGCTCACTTGAAATGAACGCCAACCACAGGGCATGTAGGGCACCCCTGTGGTCTGGCTTCCACAATACTATCGCCCTTCTAATCAGTAGTGACCTCTCTAATCAGTTGTGGTATCATGTCTGGAAGTAGCTGGAGAGCCCTACTGTAACTACACCATGTATCCACATAAAAGCTCATCCATGACCAGAAGGGGGAGCACAAGCCCATAGTATGTAGGGTGACTGCCTTTTCTGGATGGCAGGAAAGAGTAGAGTGGAGAGTAGTGTAGTGTAGTGTACTGCAGTGTGGAGGAAGGGAACCAAAAAAAGAGCACATGGAGATTCCCGGTGCTGAAGCTATCAAAAGCTCACCATAGGATTTGTCAAAGAGAGTAGGGGGGAGGGAACAGACTCCAGGGCGACCAGCGAATGCCAATCCTGAAGCAGAATCTGGAGACCTGGGTACTGCGGGTCCTCAGGTCACCCCTTAGAGCATTAGAAGCACCGCATAATAGAGGGTTCAGAGCTGGGACAGAGAACAGCTTCCAAAGATGACGCAATGTAGACTGGCTGTAGATGCCATAGAGAGCACAAGCAAGGATTACAGATCAGCTCATAAGCTGTTGAATCTTCAAAGAGATTACATAGAAAGGAAGGCTCTTTCTAAGCACTTAGTCTGCATCCAAAATGGTCAGACCTCCAACCTAGTGACCAGAAGCCCTGGACTCATCATACATCTAACATCAGTAAAAGTAAAGACTGAATTCCTTTTCCCTCCTTGCTTCTTTCTGCTACACTGCTCCTTACATCCCCCATCATCAATCACCCCAGGTACATGCTTTTGCTCAGGAGATTAATCCTTCTTGCTGCATTAACATCTACCCCCCCCCCATGGGGACCTGTTGTGAGTTCATTTTCCCCTTCGTCACTGAGGTATGGTGAACTCCCTATTCTGGTAAAGGAATTTCCCACGCAGCAATGGCATAAAATGAGACTAGGGACTTTTTTTTTTTAAGTGGCGGAGGAATACAGTGCGGAAGGATACCTACCTTCCGTCATTGGATTCCTGCAGCCCGTAGAGAGCGGCAGCATCAGCTGATGCTGCAGTTCTCTACCCAAGATCGTCGTGGGACACACTCGTGGACTGCTTCGGATCATGGGTGAGTATTTTTGTGGTTTGTTATGTTAATATTTATTCCGTAAAAGACAATGGCTTCGGGGAACAATGTGACAAGTATTGGTAAGTATGTTACTCTATGTTATATGTACTGTATGTCTATGTATGTATTGTATGAATGTATTGTATGTAGCATGCATGTAGTATGTATGTAGTATGTATGTAGCATGTAGTATGTATGTAGCATGCATATAGTATATATGTAGTATGTATGTAGTATATATGTAGCATGTAGTATGTATGTAGCATGCATGTAGTATGTATGTAGCATGCATGTAGTATGTATGTAGTATGTATGTAGCATGTAGTATGTATGTAGCATGCATGTAGTATGTATGTAGCATGCATGTAGTATGTAGCATGTATGTAGTATGCATGTAGTATATATATAGTATGTATGTAGTATGTATGTAGCATGTAGTATGTATGTAGCATGTAGTATGTATGTAGCATGCATGTAGTATGTATGTAGCATGCATGTAGTATGTATGTAGCATGCATGTAGTATGTATGTAGTATGTATGTAGCATGCATGTAGTATGTATGTAGCATGCATGTAGTATGTATGTAGCATGCATGCAGTATGTATGTAACATGCATATAGTATATATGTAGTATGTATGTAGCATGTAGTATGTATGATCATATATGTAGTATGTAGTATGTATGTAGCATGCATGTAGTATGTAGCATATATGTAGTATGCATGTAGTATATATGTAGTATGTAGGTTGCATGCATGTAGTATATATGTAGTATGTATGTTGCATGCATGTAGTATATATGTAGTATGTATGTTGCATGCATGTAGTATATATGTAGTATGTAGTATATATGTAGCATGTAGTATGTAGCATGCATGTAGTATGTAGCATGTATGTAGTATGCATGTAGTATATATGTAGTATGTATGTTGCATGCATGTAGTATATATGTAGTATGAATGTAGCATGTATGTAGTATGTAGCATGTATGTAGCATGCATGTAGTATGCATGTTGCATGTAGTATATATGTAGTATGTATGTTACATGTAGTATATATGTAGTATGCATGTTGTATGCATGTAGCATGTATGTAGCATGTAATTTTTTTTTTTTTTTACATTCAACACATTAGCCGGATGATGGGACTACTACTGTCCCATCATTGGCTAATGTGTCAATCACTGTCATGGTAGCAGGCATCGCCCGATGGGACTTGTAGTCCCATCGGACGATGCCTGCACAGACCCCCGAAGCCTGCACAGACCACCGGCAGGCCGGCACAGCCCCCCGGCAGGCCGGCACAGACCACCGGAGCCTGCACAGAGAGACCCCCTGGCAGGCCAGCACAGCCCCCCGAAAGGCCCATACAGACCCCAGAGAGGCTGTACAAGGCAAAAATAGGGTTTTTCTTATTCCGATACCGGAAGTCCCATAGACTTGAATGGGACTTCCGGTATCGGAATCGGCGATACCGATAATTTTTTTTAAGATCGGCCGATCCATTTCCGATCCGATACTTTGAAGTATCGGACGGTATCGCTCAACTCTAATTACGAACAACATCAGAAAGGAGTTAATGTTACTGTCTAGAATGAAATTCATATTACTGGACCAATAATTACCACATTGATGAACATAGAGTGACAACACTCTAAAAAATATTTGATAACCATATTAATACAAATATTATTCTGTCATGGCACATGCGTTGATGCATTGGCACATGCGTTCAACCTTTTAAAAAGGACAGATTTATACATGGTTACATCTTTTGAGAAAGGTGCAGGGAATACAGGAGGTTAAAATTAATATATATATATATATATATATATATATACATACATACATACATACATACATACATACATACATACAGTTGTGCTAAAAAATTAACATACCCTTTAAAGAAGTTTTGCTTTCTTGGCCTTTCAGAGAATGTGAATGGTAACACCAAAACTTTTTCTCCAGTCATGGTTTGTGGTTGGGTGAAACCATTTATTGTCAAAATACTGTGTTTTCTAAATCATAATGACAACCAACCCAAAACATCCAAATGACACTGATCTAATGATTAAATACCCTTGTGATTTTAGCATGATAATATGCACAGAATTTGACACAAATGGGTTTGCATGGCTACTAAAGGTAACACCCCCACCTGTAAACTGTTTGCTTGCAATCAGTGTCTGCATAAATGCTGAATGAGATTATGAGATACAGACAGGCTCTTGCATCTTTCATCCACTCACAATGTTTCTGGATTGTGAATCATGAGAAAGCGAAAACATGGTCAGCGGATCTACGGGAAAAGGTAGCTGAACTGTGTAAAATAAGAAAGGGATACAAAAAGATGTTCAAAAAATTGATAATGCCAGTCAGCAGTATTCAAAATCTGATTAACAAATGGAAAATCAGGGTCTGGCTCACTATGTAAAAACAAAACCATGATCAGGTAGGCAGCCAATAAAACTTTTGTCCACATGTGGTAATAGCAGGAACACAGGATGCAGTGATGAGACGCGAGACAGATATGACTTTAAACTTTAACTTTTATAGATAAATGCCGTTAAGGCTATTGTTACGCAACTAACAGAGCCAATACACAAACAAGGATTGGGAGAACACGACTAATTCGGCAAAAACCGAGCTGGAGTGAGGCAGCCATCTTATTTTGTCAGTAAGCTCGGCGCCGTCTCCCTGCAGTCCAACGAGAGTCTCCCTCCTGTCGCTGTCCTCTCTGGTAGCTGCTCGTGGTTCTCACTCCTTGGCCCTCACCAAGTCTCCACCTCCTTCCCTCTCGTTCTGCTGACTCACACACACACAGTCTGGCCCTCTCCGCCCCTCTTCTCTTGACTCCTCCCCTAACTGCCCTGTCAGTCTCAGCGGTCCATCCCATCCCCTAGCTCTGCTCCCAGGAAACAGATACCCCAGGAACCTAGAAGATGGTCCCCCTCGGTTATTGTCCAGGTACTCGGCGTAGGCCTCTCCTCCTAACCACAAATGACAGGAAAATTTATCGCATCTAGTGATGAGCAAACGTGTACTTGCCCGAGTATCACCGTACTCGGTGTACTTGCCCGCCGAGCAACATGCCAGCTCATATCTTTGTGTGCTCAAAGTTTGGCCAGTTTACGGCTGTTTTCTTTTTTGGAGTTTAGAGCTGTTTTCTTTTCTGCGTGCAGCTCATATCTGTGTGCGCTCTCTCAAAGTTTGTCCCGCTTACAGCTGTTTTCTTTTTGGGTCCCGGGGTATAACTGGACTTATATAAAACAGTTTTTCAAGCAAAAAATTTATAAAAAATACAGGCCTCATTTATCCTTGCCAAAAATTGGGCCATTTTAGCCCTATACATTGTATTTTATTTGCAGTCTGTTATAGTACTTATTAAATCTGATAAGACAAATCACATTTTAAACTAAAGGACAGATATGTAAAAGTGTGGTTTTCCATTACACGTATCACATACAAGTTGCCTCACAAATCACCTTTTTCTATTGAACATGTCTAATATTCTAGTCCATTTACAATGGCCAAGGCGTGTGGCAAGGGATGGGGAAGTGGACGTGATGGTGATGGCAGGCCAAGGACGTGGGCAAGCTGAAATTGGGGCCACCAAAAACACCCACATCTTCTAGTTGGACCTTAGTGTACAAGGTCCTAGGAGACCGCGGCAAGACAGCACTATTGAAACCCGAGCAGTGTGAAAAGGATGTTAGTTGGATAGTGGATAATACTTCCAGTTTCTTATCCACCACCAGTAGACTGTCTTCAACACGGTCAAGTCACAGTTGACGTGAATCAGTACCGCATATTCCTTACCCTGCCTGATCCTCCTTCCTCCCACCATGCTGAGTGCCCGGAGACAATTGATCCCACACTTGGACACTCGAAGCGCTGAAGAGCTGTTCAGTTTTCCATTTGGAGATTCGTGCCTCTCGCCCGGTCCACTTGAAGGAAGGGGGGAAGATGATATTCCATGTAGTGATGCACAAATCTTTGAGCAGCCACGGTCACAAGAGGTGGACGATGATGACACAATTGCTGGAAAGTCAGGAGGCCCAGGGTGGGAAAGTGGAAGATGAGGTGGTGGATGATGTAGTAACAGACCCAACCTTGCAGGAGGACATGCACAGCGAGGACAGCAGCACACAGGGGGAGGTAGGGGTCGCAACACTTCAGGCACGATGAAGCAGTGTGGTGGCTGCAGACAGAAGGCGTGCAACCATTCCCCATAACACCAACCGGATGGAAGTTGCCAGTCAAACTGAACTGTTAGTTCTTCACGAGTCTGGTTATTTTTAAAAGACTCTGCCGATAACCCATTTGTAACACCTGTCATGCTAGCATCAGCAGGGGGTAGTAGTAGCAGCAAAACTACCAGCCTTACCTACCACCACCAGCATGATCAGGCACATGACAGCAAAGCAACCGATTTTGTGGGCCCAAACCCAGGCTCCAGGAGCAGTGTCTGCTGGTGACACAACACTGCAAACCCAGGCTCCAGGAGCAGTGTCTGCGGGTGACACAACACTGCTTCATGCACTGTTGTGCATGCAAGCCAATCCCCTGTCCACGGTGCATGCGAAGCCTCCTGCCCTGCACCTGCTGTTGGCCACAGTCAAATACTAGCATCATCAAGCACGTCCACGTCCTTGTCCCAGAGCAGCCTTCAATTTTCCATACCCAAGTAATTGGAACATAAGCGTAAATACGCAGCCAATGCCGCACAGGCCACAGTACTCAATTCTCATATTTCTTGTCTGCTTATGGGCGAAATGTTGCCTTTTAAGCTCATGGAGATGGAAGCTTTCTGCAACCTGATGGCTGCTGTCCCAAGGTACTTGGTTCCCAGCCGCCACTATTTCTCCCGCTATGCCATCCCGGCATTACACAAGCACATGTCCCACAACATTACCCGTGCCCTCAACAATGCAGTTACTGGGAAAGTACACCTAACCACGGACACGTGGACAAGTGATTGTGGCCAGGGACGTTACATCTCGCTGACGGCACACTGGGTTAAAATAGTGGATGCCGGGTCCCAGTCAGACATTGGGATGGAACACGTCCTCTCGGCCCCAAGGATGGTGGGCCCTATCTCAATCAGGGTTGCCCCCACTGTGTACAGCTCTTCCACCTCCTGCTTTTCAGCCTCCATGTCTGAAAGGAGCACATCAGTCACAAGCTGGAAGCGCTAGCTACAGCAAAAGCAAAGCGGCAACAGACTGTCTGTGCTGAAGCTAATTTCCTTAGGTGACAAACCGCACAATGCTGAAGATTTGTTGACAGCAGGCAGATGTGTGGCTAACACCACTGAATTTCCAGCCCGGCATGGTTGTGTGTGATAATGGCAGGAACCTTTTGGCAGCTCTGACAAACTGACACACGTACCATGCATGGCCCATGTGCTGAAACTCGTTGTTCAACATTTCTAAAAAACTATCCAGAGATGCCGGGTCTGCTGGTTAAAGTATGCCGACTGTGTGTACATTTTAGAAAGTCAGCTACAGCTTCAGCCGCCCTTGCTGTACTTCTGCAGCGATTGCAGATCCCGGCTCACCGACTGGTGTGTGACACACACGTTGGAACTCTACACTTCATGTGTTGGAAAGGATTTGTGAGCAGAAGTGGACAGTTGTTGAATGCATCAACAAGGCCATCATGTTTCAGGTTTGACAACACACATAAGACTGGACATGGATGTCAGGCACATGTAAAACTTTAAGGAGTCCACCACCAAGATGGTCAGCGGTGATGACGCCATAATTAGCATCACTATCCCGCTCATCTTCATTCTGAAAAGCTCTCTGATCACAATGATAGATGATGCATTGCAGTCAGAGCATGAGGACATGGATCAAGGAACCATACGAGGTGATCCACGAGGACATGGATCAAGGGACCATACAAGGTGATCACACACAGCTCAGCATCATGTGATCCCAACGTGGATTGGTTGATGAGGAGGAGGAAGAGGAAGAAGAGGAGCTACTTTCATGTGCTATAAACGGGACTACAACCACAACTGTCATACCATCTGTTCAGCGTGGATGGTCTGAGGATGGAGGAGGAGGAGGACTCCTTGGTCAGTCGTCCTGTTGTTGAGGACACAGAAGGTTTGCCTGTTACCAGTCTGGCACGCATGGCTGACTTTATGCTGCACTGCCTTTCCTGTGACCCTCGTATTGTCAAAATATTTCATAACAGTCATTACTGGCTAGTGACACTTTTAGACACACGCTACAAGGATAACTTTGTATCTCTTGTTCCAGAGGCAGACAGGTGTACCAAAATGGTGCAGTACCATAGGGCCATCATTGCAGAGTTATTTAAAAAAATTCCCTTCTCAAAACGCAAGCAGTGGAGACAACATTTTGTTGGCCTACCAAGACAGGTGACACACAAGTCCATTCCAGCAGAGGCAGGGGAACACTGGAAAGTTCTGGGACAGTTTTGTAAGACCCTACCATCGCCCATGCACTGTGGCGCAAGGTAATCTCACAAGGAATACAATCTTTTCTAAGATGCTGAGGGAGTACCTTGCTGACCATACCAACATCCTCTGTGAATCCTCTTTACCTTTCAATTATTGGGTATCCAAGCTGGACACATTGCATGACCTGGATCTCTACATCCTGGCCTGCTCTGCTGCTAGCATTTTGTCCGAGAAGGTTTTTAGTGCTGGTGGTGGCATTATCACAGATAAGCGCATTCGCCTTTCTATGGAAAATGCAGACAGGCTGACTCTTATAAAAATGAACAAGGGATGGATTGGGCCTGACTTTGCGACACCACAAAATGATGACAGCGAAGCATAAACTCCAATGTAGTGTGTGAGGTGTGTTCACATGCACCTCTTCACAACCAAACATGGATATATGCTTCGTGTTTTTTGCTATTTAGTGTCCTCCTCATCCTCACTGTCCACCACCTCTTAAAAAAACACAGGTTGAACAGATTCAATCATGCTCCGGCCACTCTATGTTTTTGCAAGGGTGTTATGATGGCCATCACAAAAAATGAAAAAAAATTTACACCTCCATGGGGGGGACCCGCTCCTAGAAATTGGCCCTATTTTTTAAACAGGCCTTTCTCCAAGTCTCATCATTCATCGCCACTAGATCAAAAGGGTTTATGTCTTCCAAGAGGCTACCACCAGTGTCGAATTTGTTACAAGGGTGGTGGTTTTGCTGGCCATTAAATACTTGTTCTGCCAAAGGTTGAGTAGAAGCATAGAATCATAGAATCGTAGAGTTGGAAGGGACCTCCTGGACCATCTGGTCCAACCCCCTGCTCAAAGCAGGATTCGCTAAATCATCCCAGTCAGATGTCTGTCCAGCCTCTGTTTGAAGACTTCCATTGAAGGAGAAGTCACCACTTCTCGTGGCAGCTTATTCCACTCATTGATCACTCTAACTGTCAAAAAGTTTTTTCTAATATCTAATCTGTGTCTCCTCCCATTCAGTTTCATCCCATTGCTTCTAGTCTTTCCTTGTGCAAATGAGAATAAAGTTGATCCTTCTACAATGTGACAGCCCTTTAGATATTTGTAGACAGCTATTAAGTCTCCTCTCAGTCTTCTCTTTTGCAAACTAAACAATCCCAAATCCTGCAACCTTTCCTCATAACACAGGATTTGCAGACCGGTCACCATTCTGGTTGCTCTTTTCTGAACTTGCTCCAGTTTGTTGATGTCTTTTTTAAAATGTGGTGCCCAAAACTGGACACAATATTCCAGATGAGGTCTGACCAAAGAGGAGTAGATAATGACTTCACGTGATCTAGACTGTATGCTTCTGTTAATACATCCTAGAATTGCATTTGCCTTTTTTGCTGCTGCATCACACTGTTGACTCATATTCAGTCTGTGATCTATTAGTATACCCAAGTCTTTTTCACATGTGCTGTTGCTTAGCCCTATTCCTCCCATTCTGAATATGCTTTTTTCATTTTTATTGCCCAGATGTAGTACTTTGCATTTTTCCCTGTTCAAAACCATTCTGTTAGTTGCTGCCCACTTCTCCAGTTTATTTATGTCTTTTTGAATCCTCTCTCTTCTCTAGTATTAGCTATCCCTCCTAGCTTTGTGTCATCAGCAAATTTAATCAGTTTACCCTCAATTCCTTCATCTAAATCATTGATAAAGATGTTGAATAATACAGGGCCCAGGACAGAGCCCTGTGGTACCCCACTTGAGAGATTCTTCCAACTGGATGTGCAGCCATTTACGACCACTCTTTGGGTCTGATCACTAAGCCAGTTATGAATCCACCTAACAGTTGCCTTGTCCATTCCATACTTAGTCATTTTTTCAATAAGTATTGTATGAGATACTTTGTCAAATGCTTTGTTGAAGTCAAGATATACTATATCTACAGCATTTCCTTGATCCACCCAATCAGTGATTCCGTCATAGAAGGAAATTAAGTTAGTCTGACATGACTTATTAGTTACAAACCCATGCTGACTCTGTTTAATCACGTCATTCTTATCCAGGTACTGACATACATGTTGTTTAATAATTTGTTCAAAGATCTTTCCTGGTATAGAAGTCAGACTCACCGGCCTATAGTTGCCTGGTTCCACCTTCTTCCCCTTTTGAAGATAGGAACAACATTTGCTCTTCTCCAGTCTTCTGGGACTTCTCCTGTTCTCCAAGAATTTTCAAAGATTATGGAGAGGGGTTCAAAAATTTCTTCTGCTATCTCCTTCAATACTCTGGGGTGTAATTCATCTGGACCTGGAGACTTGAATTCATTTAGGTTAGCTAAGTGTTTCCTAACTATCTTTCTGTTTATAGATATCCTGGATTCTTCTATTCCTTTAATAGGACAGTGAAGAACAGTTGATGTTACATTTCCTTTCTGAGAGAAAACAGATGCTAAATAGGAATTTAAAAGTTCGGCCTTCTCAATATCCTGTCTTACCATTTCATCATTTTCATCCTGTAAAAATCCTATAGCATCTTTGACTTTTCTTTTACTTTTGACATATCCCCAAAATCCTTTATTATTGCTTTTGACATCTCTTGCAAGCCTCAATTCATTGTCAGCTTTAGATAATCTGATTTGTGCCATGCAGGTTCTGCAGACAGCATTATATTCTTCTTTAGATATGCCTCCCTCTTTCCATTTTATAAACATTTTTTTTTTCCTTTTCAGCATGTGCTTAAGTTCTGTGTTCATCCATCCTGGCTTCCTATTCTTCCCTCTTTTTGGAATTGTTAACAATTGTGCTTTGAGAATTTCATTTTTCAAGATTTCCCATCCTTCCTAGACATTTTTGTCTTTAAGGATATCCAGCCATTGGATCCCTCCAATTCTCTTTCTGAATCCCTTAAAATCTGCCTTTCTGAAATCTAACCTTGACGTCTGAGTCTTCACAGGTCTTCCTCCTCTAGTTATCCAAAATTCTAAAATAGCATGGTCGCTAACTCCTAGGGTCCCAGCCACTTTTACCTCCTCAACCATTTCCTCCCTGTTTATAAGGATTAGATCCAAGGTAGCAGTTCCCCTTGTTTTCTCCCCTACCTTTTGGAAGATGAAGTTGTCAGCAAGAGAGGATAAGAATTTTCTTGACCTGTTAATTTTGCCTGAGAGAGATTCCCAACAAATGTCTGGATAGTTGAAATCTCCCATGACAACTATGTCATATTTTTTGGAGAACTTGGCCATTTGATGAATAAAGAGTTCATCCATATCTTCAGCTTGCACAGGCGGCCTGTAGTAAATGCCTACAATGGTGTCCTTTCCATTGCTCTGTTCTTGTATTCTTACCCAAACAGTTTCCACAGAACTCCCAGTTTCTGAAGTTTCAATCTCTGTGCAGATATACGCGTTTCTAACATACAATGTGACACTTCCTCCTCGTTTATCAAGTCTGTTTCTTGCAAATAAGTTGTATCCTTCTAGTCTTGTATTCCAATCATGTGTATTGTCCCACCAAGTTTCAGTGATTCCAATGACATCATATTTCTTTTCCTGTGTTAGTAGTTCCAATTCTCCTTGTTTGTTGCCCATGCTTTGTGCATTAGTATAGAAACATTTTAGTTTGTGATTGGTTTCTCTTTCTCCAATATTTGTATTATTTAGATTCTTTTGTCTTTGTTCTTCCTTTCCACTTCTAATAGCAGAGTTCTCAATAGCATTTGTCAGGTGTATGGCTTTTTCTGGTCTTTTGCTTCCCTTCCCATGTTGTTCTAGTTTAATGTTTGCCAGCCCATACACCAAGTGTATGGGCATTCCAAGTGTATGAGACCCGCTCCTTTAAATTGGGCTCCTTTAAATTGGGCAAAGTTTAAAATCAGGCCTTCCTACACGTCTCATCATCTGCCGTCACTAGATCACAAGTATTAACGTGTTCCGTGCTGCTACAGCCAGGGTTACAATCCGAACAAGGGGGTTTTTTTTGCTGGGGGTCAAATACTTGTTCTGCCAAAGGTTGAAGTGTACCCCACAGGGGGAAATGTTTCATAGTCAACACACTTAGTGTATGGGCATTCCAAGTCTAGGAGACACGCTCCTTTTTGATGGGACATTTTTTGTTAATAGGCCCTCCTACAGGTTTCTTCCAAGGGGAATTGTGGTTATTGGGGGTGCATATGACTTGGCAGTAGGGCAGGCCTTGCTGTCAATGCATATCAAAACAGGAGTACAAAATGAATAATGCAAAGTGGATTTTTCTGTGCCCATCCAGCATGTGGGTTCAAAGGCTTATTGGGGTGCATATGACTTGGTAGCTGGGAAGGCCTTGCTGTCAATGCATAAGAAAACAGTATATACCAATTTTAAGGCTTAATTCAACAGCACTTCCATAAATGCATCATATCCAAAACAGAAAAATCGGAAGCTTATGGCAAATAGTATTAAAAAAAATCTTTATTAAATACATTAAAATTAATTTAATAAATTTCAGTGGAGATTTAAGTTACAGAAAAACACTGTTCAAAAAGGACAAAACATGTTCCTGAAAAAATGACAAAGTAACAAATAATTTTGTGAATGCCCAGTTACAGAATAATAAATCCTTACTGCGTCACACAGATTATACCAACAATGTTTTTTTAAAAGGAATTCAAAGGACTTTACAAATATGCGCCTATCAGGTGATATAAAGCAACCTCATACACATATGACTAAAGTTAGTAATTAGGTGAGTAAGTGTCACCTGAAGGTTATATCCACAAAGAATGATTATGAAGGGTTTATTTAGCCTGATCCAGGCTAAATAATCCTAATACTGGCTCACATATCAAAAAAAGGCCTCACAAGAGAAAATCAGTAAATCAAGATGAAAAAAATAGCAATTATGCTTATTAGACTGGTATAGAAAAAATATTGTGCTAAAAAGTACAAAAGCTAATAAAGATGGCCTTTAATCAGAGTTTGCAAATGACAATGATACATACATATATCTGAAGTTAATACTCAAATGAGTGGGTGTCACCTGAAAGTTATATCCACAATAGATGATTCATAAAGGGTTAATTGCCTGAAAAAGGCTAAATAGTCCTAATGCTAACTCATATAAAATGAATATGAAGTGCATCTACTAGTAAAAATAGCCACAAATAAAAGCTAGCGGGTAATAGAGACTCAAAGTGAATCAAAACCCATAAGGAGGTATAATATTAGGGCTTATTACAAATATTAACTTGCATAGTTCAACTATTTAGTAGCAGTGGCCCATAAAAGAGGCTAATCACGATCATTAAGATGCTCCACAAATGGAACATGTTACCTGATGAACAGTGCTGTGCCCCAACGTGCGTTTTGCGTACTTGCTTCTTCCTGGGGTGTGTGTTAGGCCTTGCTGTCAATGCATATGAAAACAGAATGGGAGTACAAAATGAATAATGTGAAGTGGATTTTCCGGTGGCCATCCAATATGTGGCTTGCTCAAAAAAGTTTATTGGGGTGCATGCAACTTTGGGGCAAGACAGGCCTTCTTTGCATTCAATGCAACATTTTTTCTGGAAGCCCTCCTGAACCTCTCGTGAAAGGGGTATTGTGGTGCGTTACAATTCTTGACAGCCCATCCACTCACTGCATAGACAATAAGGCTGTGTGCACACGTTGCGGTTTCTGCTGCGGAATTTGACTAAATCCGCAGGTAAATCTGCAGGTCAAAATACCTGCGATTTATCTGTGGATTTTATGCGGATTGGTCTGCGGTTTTCTGTTGTGGTTTAACACTTGTCATGGAGCAGATGCCAAACCGCTGCGGAATCCGCTCAAAGAAGTGACATGCTGCAGTTTTGAAACGGCAGCAAATCCGCGAGGAAAATTCCGCACCGTGTGCACTGCGTTTTTTTGTTTTTCATAGGTTATAATGGTACTGTAGGATCCGCTGCAAAATCCACAGCTGTGCACACACCCTAACAGTTTAGGACACCCACTGTTTAATTACGGCCCTTTAAGAAGATTATTGCCGCATGATGCATCGGTAAAAATAGGCTCTGTGACTTTAAGAGTCACTCCTTCATAAATGAAACAAGATGTGTCTGCTGTGTCACACACACACACACTTCATGGCCAGCTAGGGTTGTTAAATGTTACAATGATATTTCCAAGTAAATGCATTTGCATTGGTTGAAAACAATGTTAAAGTTGAAAAACGCTTCAAAAATGCTGCATCTGAACATAGCCCAAGTGGGGAAGGAACATTTTGGTCTGGGGTTGGTTAATTATTTTGCCTTAAATACAAGCCATTAATCTGGAATGGATGTCCCTATACATATTTCCTAGCAAAATCCGTTTTGGTTTCGTTTTCGTCTATTTTTTGGTGCACTCCGTTAAAAATGGCATGAAACTCTGACAACATTGTTTAAATCTGTGAACTAGGAGTCAGGAATGATTCCAGGGGCTATCCCCATGATGTCCCCATGTCAACTGAGCAGTGTTTCCATCATTTTCAGTTGTTTTTATACCTTAAAAGGACCCTCCGGGGGGGATCGTGGCAAAAATGCTCCGGTCTCCCATAGACTTACACTGGACTTGTTGTTCTGTCCAAGTACCCGAGTATTCCAATTTGCTCGTCCAGAGCATTTTAGTGCTCGCCCATCACTAATCGTGTTGCATATTCAACTTATTGGCATCACAGATGCCGATACAGTTGAAAGCATTGATGGAGAAGAGCGTGTCGGCTGAAGCTCCCTCTCCTATCACTCTCGCTCTGCTTGTGCGGGTACACGATATTGTCACATCATCGTGCGCCACGATGTGGCAGCAGTGAAGCTGATGAGACCAGAGCCGAGCCTACAGCAGCTCAGGGAATAAGGAGAATAGGTGACTATTGTATATGTGTACTGTGTGTGTTTATATATGTGTACATATACAGTTGTGGCCAAAAGTATTGACACCACTGCAATTTTGTCAGATAATACTCAGTTTCTTCCTGAAATTGATTGCAATCACAAATTTTTTGGTATTATTATCTTCATTTAATTTGTCTTAAATGAAAAAACACAAAAGAGAATGAAGCAAAAAGCAAAACATTGATCATTTCACACATAACTCCAAAAATGGGCCATACAAAAGTATTGGCTCCCTCAGTGTAATACTTGGTTGCACAACCTTTAACCAAAATAACTGCGACCAACCGCTTCCGGTAACCATCAATGAGTTTCTTACAATGCTCTGCTGAAATTTTAGACCATTCTTCTTTGGCAAACTGCTCCAGGTCCCTGATATTAGAAAGGGTGCCTTCTCCAAACTGCCATTTTTAGATCTCTCCACAGGTGTTCTATGGGATTCAGGTCTGGACTCATTGCTGGCCACCTTAGAAGTCTCCAGTGCTTTCTCTCAAACCATTTTCTAGTGCTTTTTGAAGTGTGTTTTGGGTCATTGTCCTGCTGGAAGACCCATGACCTCTGAGGGAGACCCAGCTTTCTCACACTGAGCCCTACATTATGCTGCAAAATTTATTGGTAGTCTTCAGACTTCATAATGCCATGCACACAGTCAAGCAGTCCAGTGCAAGAGGCAGCAAAGCAACCCCAAAACATCAGGGAACCTCCGCCATGTTTGACTGTAGGGACCATGTTTTTTTCTTTGAATGCCTCTTTTTTCTCCTGTAAACTCTATGTTGATGCCTTTGCCCAAAAAGCTCTACTTTTGTCTCATCTGACCAGAGAACATTCTTCCAAAACATTTAGGCTTTTTCAGGTAAGTTTTGGCAAACTCTAGCCTGGCTTTTTTTTTGTCTCGGGGTAAGAAGTGGGGTCTTCCTGGGTCTCCTACCATGCAGTCCCTGTTATGAATAAGTCACCGAAGGAGGAAGGAAAAAACAAAAATACAAGCTAAGTCCTGAAAAACGGAGAGATTGGTAGTTATCGGATTGCAGACCCCTGATCCTAGCCACAACAACTAACAGTAGCCGTGGGGGGTTCCTACGATGCCCTAGACCCCTCGATCACATCCGGAGAACTAAATAGGCCTAAAGAAAGAAAGGGGAAATCTAAACTGCCCCAGAGCAGACCCCAAAGCAATAGGCAGCCCCCCACATATAATGACGGTGAAGCAAGATGAAAACACTAACACAGATAGAAAGATTCTGAGCAAATGATGGGGCCCAAGCTAACTAAAAAGGACAGGATAGAAAAGCAGCTGTCTGCAATCCGTAAAAAACCCTACCAAAAAATGTCCCAACCGTCTGATAGGGATAGGAAAAACAGGCCCTGAAGTCGCTAGGACTTCAAAAAGACTATATCAGCACTCAGGTAAATTCTGAAGACAGAGCAAAGAGAAAAACTGATCAAAGAACAAAAATGGAACTCAGCACACCCCCGACCGGGGATGGCTGAACTCCAAAAAACAAGGTAAACAAAACAAAACTAATAAGTTCAATAGCAGAGCAAAAACTTATCTTTGGGAAGCAGGAGTCAGACTGGTCTCCAAGAATGCAGCAGAGAAATCACCAGCGACTCAGAGGGGCGTCGGCTGCCTTATATCCAGTCAGAAGTTCCTATTACCCAGTCATCATCTACCAGATCAGGTGTTTGGTAATCAGCCTCACTACCTTCCTTCACCAGAAGAGGGAGTTCATCAGACATCGACGGTGAAGGGGAAAATGAACTCACAACAGTACCTCCCCCTTGAGGAGGGGTCACCGAACCCTCATCCACGCCACCAGGGCAATCAGGATGGGCCCAATGAAAGGCATGAACCAACCAATCTTTCGGCATGAATATCGGATGCAGGGACACAATAATTATCCTCCTGGCCATAACCCTTCCATTTAACCAAATACTGTAGTCTCCGTCCAGCCAGGCGAGAATCCAGTATCTTCTCAACCTCATATTCCACATTACCTTCAACCAATACCGGGTCAGGAGGTGCCACCACAGGAACTACTGGCTCAACAAACCTCTTTAACAGAGACTTATTAAACACGTTATGGATCTTAAATGTAACAGGAAGACCCAATCGAAAAGAGACTGGATTAAGAATCTCCAAAATCTTGTAAGGTCCAATAAATCTAGGTTTAAACTTTGGAGAAGCCATCTTCATAGTGATATTCTTTGATGACAACCAAACCATATCACCCACCTTAAACTGGGACCAATGGTCCTATGCCAGTTGGAAAGCCGCTGGGCCTTTTCCTGAGAGAGAGACAACTTATCCACCACTTGGTCTATCCACCACTTGGTCCCAGATCTGGTGCATTCTCTCCACCACAGTGTCAACACCTGGGTAGGCAGAAGGCTCCACCTGCCCTGAAGAGAAGCGAGGATGAAACCCAAAGTTACAAAAAAAAAGGTGACATCAAAGTGGCAGAACTAGCTCTATTATTTAAAGCAAATTCGGCCAAGGGCAAAAATGAAAACCAATCATCCTGATCAGCAGGAATAAAATATCTCAAACACGACTCCAAAGTCTGGTTTGTTCTCTCCATCTGCCCATTGGTCTGAGGGTGAAACGCAGAGGAGAAGGACAACTGAATTCCAAGCTTGGAACAGAAAGTCCTCCAAAATCTAGACACAAACTGAACTCCTCTGTCAGATACAATGTTCTCAGGAATCCCGTGCAAACGAACCACCTGTTGCAAAAACAAGGGCACCAACTCTGAGGAAGATGGCAACTTAGGGAGTGGTACAAGATGGACCATCTTAGAGCATCTATCACAAATCACCCAAATAACAGTCATTCTCTGAGAGACGGGCATATCAGAGATAAAATCCATTGAAATATGGGTCCATGGCCTCCTGGGCACCGGCAAAGGCATCAACAACCCACTAGAGCGAAAACAAGGTTTAGACCGAGAGCAAGTCCCACAGGACTGCACAAAATTCCTGACATCACGAGACAAGGCGGGCCACCAAAAAGACCGACTCACCAAATCTCTAGTACCAAAAATACCTGGATGACCAGCCAATGCAGAGCAATGAACTTCAGACATCACTCTCTTCCTCCACTGGTCAGGAACATACAATTTTACAATGGGACAACGCTCAGGTTTGTCCTCCTTAAATACTTCCAGAGCACGTCTCAAATCGAGCGAGAGAGATGGCAGAAAGAACTACCCCCTCACATAAGATGGTGGCAGGCTTGGTCACAATAGGAGAATCAGCAAAGAAACTCCTAGAGAGGGCGTCTGCCTTGACATTCTTAGTGCCCGGAAGAAAAGAGACCACAAAATCAAAACGTGTGAAAAACAAGGCCCACCTAGCCTGTCTAGGATTCAAGCGTTTGGCCGACTCCAGGTAAATCAAATTCTTGTGGTCAGTGAGGACCATGGCTTGATGTTTAGCTCCCTCCCTCCAACCAATGTCTCCACTCCTCAAATGCCCATTTCATGGCTAACAGTTCCCGATTTCCCACATCATAGTTACGTTCAGATGGAGAGAACTTTCGGGAAAAGAAAGCACAGGGATTCATTTTAGATGTTACAGGATCCTTTTGGGACAAAACAGCTCCTGCACCAATCTCAGAAGCATCCACCTCTACCTGACACGGGAGTGAGACATCAGGTTGCCGCAAAATCGGGACAGAAGTGAATCTTCGCTTCAGCTCCTGAAAGGAAGAAACTGCCTCCGGAGACCAATTCAACACATCAGCACCCTTCTTAGTCAGATCAGTCAATGGCTTGGCAATACTAGAAAATTTTGGTATAAATTTCCGATAAAAATTAGCAAAACCCAAAAACTTCTGGAGGGCCTTCAAAGAAGTGGGCTGAACCCAATCATAAATGGCCTGTACCTTGGCCGGGTCCATTTCAATAGTTGACGGACACAAAATAAATAAAAAAAAAGAAATCCTCTGTACCCCAAAAAGGCATTTCGATCCTTTGACATACAGGGAATTCTCCCTCAAGATCCGGAACACAGTCCGAACATGTTCCACATGAGAATCCCAATCCTTGGAGAATATCAAAATATCATCAAGATAGATAATCAAAAATTTATCCACAAAGTCTCGGAAAATGTCGTTCATGAAGCACTGGAAGACAGAAGGGGCATTAGTGAGCCCAAAAGGCATCACCAGGTACTCAAAATGTCCCTCCGGAGTATTAAACGCCGTCTTCCATTCATCCCCATGCTTAATGCGGATAAGATTATACGCCCCCCTGAGGTCAAGCTTGGTAAACCAGCAAGCACCTTTAACTCTGGAGAATAGATACGAAATCAGGAGTAATGGATACTGATATTTAATAGTAATTTTGTTGAAGGACACGATAATCAATACAAGGCCTTAATGAACCATCCTTTTTGGCCACGAAAAAAACCAGCACTTAAGGGTGAAGAGGATAGTCTAATATGACCCTTCTCCAACCCCTCCTTAATATAGGATCGCATAGCCTCATGCTCGGGTACAGATAAATTGAAGAGCCGACCCTTGGGAAATTTACACCCCGGGCTCAGTTCAATTGCACAGTCATAACTCCTATGAGGAGGCAAAGACGCAGACTCATTCTCACTAAATACATCATAAAAGTCCGCCAAATAGTCAGGAACATCATGCGACTGAGGAGAGGTGGAAAAAACCGAAGCCTCACTAAGGGCACACCGACAACCCCAACTCACCACAGACACAGATTTCCAATCCAAAACTGGATTATGAATTTGCAACCAGGGAAACCCCAGAACAATGGTATCATGCAAATTATGCAACACCAAAAATCTGCAATTTTCTTGATGGTCTGGGGCGACCCGCATTACCACCTGGGACCAAAACTGAGGTTTATTTTTCGCCAAATGAGTGGCATCAATCCCTCTCAAAGGGATAGGTGTCCGCAGAGGTGTCATCGGAAATCCACAACGTTTAGCAAAATCCAAGTCCATTAGGTTCAGGGCTGCTCCCGAATCCACAAAAGCCTTGGCGGAAAAGTGGACAGGGACCAGATCACAGTAATTGCCAGAAGAAACTTAGGTTGAACACCACCCACAGAAAACGTGTGTGCAAAACGTTTCTCTCGTTCAGGACAGACAGAAATAATATGCGAGGCATCTCCACAAAAAAAACACAGCTTAAATTACGCCTACTGAACTCCTGACGTTGCTCCCTGGACAAAACTCTATCACATTGCATAGGTTCAGACACTTGTTCAACAGGTGGCAACACCTCTCGTGCAGTCCTGCGTTCACGTAAACGCTGATTAACCTGAATGGCTAATGACATAGAATCGTCAAGACCAGAGGGAACAAGAAATCCCACCATGGTATCTTTTACGGCTTCTGACAAACCCTTCCGAAAGAGAGCTGCCAAGGCATTATAATTCCAGGTAGTAAGGACCGCCCACTTTCAGAATTTTTGACAGTAATATTCTGCAGAATCTCGACCCTGGCTCAATGCCAACAGGGTCTTTTCAGCCTGATCAATAGCATTAGGTTCGTCATACAACAACCCCAAGGCTTGAAAAAATGCATTCACATTAGTCAGAATAGGATCATCTCGTTTCAAAGAAAACGCCCAATCCTGGGGATCGCCACACAGCAAAGAGATGACAATTTTAACCTGCTGCGCGGAGCTCCCTGACGAGTTAGGCTTCAAGGCAAAAAATAATTTACAATTATTTTTGAAATTCATAAATTTAGACCGATCCCCAAAAAACACATCAGGAGTAGGGATCTTTGGTTCAGCAGCATGTGAATGAGCAAGTTAGGCGGAAATTCCCCGCACTTCTGCAGCGAGCTGCTCCACACGATCAGACAATTGCTTTATCTCCATTGAGAGAAAAAAAATTCCCCCTACGGCCTCAGAGATATAGAGGAGAAAATATACACAGTTTTTTTTTTTCTTTTACAATTCTTTCCTGCTATTGAGTACCCTAGGATCTGCGGTATGGCTGGTGATTCTGTTATGAATGAGTCACCGTAGGAGGAAGAAACAGAAATACTAGCTAAGTCCAGAAAACCAGAGAAGTTGGCAGCTATCGGATTGCAGACCCCTGAACCTATCAACAACAACTAGCAGTAGCCGTGGGGGGTTCCTACGGTGCCCTAGACCCCTCGATCACAGCCGGAGAACTACATAGCCTAAAGACAGAAAGGGAAATCTAAACTGCCCCAGAGCAGACCCCAAAGCAATAGGCAGCCCCCAACATATAATGACGGTGAAGCAAGATGAAAAAACACTCACACAGATAGAAAGATAGGCTGAGCAAATGATGGGGCCCAAGCTAACTAAATAGGACAGGATAGGAAAGCTGCTGTCTGCAATCTGCCAAAAACCCTATCAAAACAAGGGCCAACAGGCTGATAGGGAAAAGGCCCTGAAGACGCTAGACTTCAAAAAGACTATATCAGCACTCAGGTATTTTCTGAAGACAGAGCAAAAAGGAATTCAACTCACCCCACCAGGGAATGGCAGAAATTCAGAAAAAACAAGGCAAAACAAAACAAAACACAAATTCAAAAAGCAGAGCAGAAAACTTAGCTTTTGAGGAGCAGGAATCAGACTGGTCTCCTAGAATCCCTCAGAGAGATCACCAGCAAGGCAGAAGGGCGTCGGCTGCCTTATATCAAGTCAGCAATTCCCGTCACCCAGTCATCATCATACCCAGGTGCATGGTAATCAGCCTCACCACCTTCCTTCACCAGAAGAGGGAGTTCATCAGACCTCAATGGTGAAGGGGAAAATGAACTCACAACAGTCAGCTGGTCCACGGTTGTGCCATTGGCTCTTGTTCCTTCTGCTGCCCCTCCAGGTTCCAGCACCGTCAGCAGGTCCTCTCTAGTTCCATTCACTCTTGCAGCTTCTGCTACCCATACAGGTTCCAGCACCGTCAGCTGGTTCTCGGCAGTGCCTTTGACCTAGGTGCCTCCTTCTCGGTCTGCTGGTCCTTGGTAGTGCTTTGTAGCACAGGTACCTCCTGCTTAGTAACTGTGTTCCAGCACCGTCAGCTGGTCCACGGTTGTGCCATTGGCTCTTGTTCCTTCTGCTGCCCCTCCAGGTTCCAGCACCATCAGCTGATCCTCGCTAGTTCCATTTGCTCTTGCAGCTTCTGCTACCCATCCGGGTTCCAGCACCATCAGCTGGTTCTCGGCAGTGCCTTTGGCCTAGGTGCCTCCTTCTCTGTATCCGAGTTCCAGCAATGTCTGCTGGTCCTTGGTAGTGCTTTGAAGCACAGGTAACTCCTGCTTAGTAACCGTGTGCCAGCACTGTCAGCTGGTCCACGGTTGTGCCATTGGCTCTTGATCCTTCTGCTGCCCCTCCGGGTTCCAGCACCGTCAGCTGGTCCTCGCTAGTTCCAATTGCTCTTGTTCCTTCTGCTACCCAACCGGGTTCCAGTACCGTCAGCTGGTTCTCGGCAGTTCCTCAGCCTTCTTGTACCTTCTGCTACTTTTCCAAGTTCAAGCTTGTGGAAATGGTTTTTGGTTCTCACTCTGGATCTCCCTGACGACGACGACCCTGAAGACGATGACCCTGAAGACCACACCAAAGAAGACCAAAAAGATGACCCTGAAGAAGATGACCACGAGGACAAAGAACATGAAGACAGCCACCAAGATGCAGAGCAACAAGAGACAGAAGACCAAGAAGCAGAAGAACAAAAAGCAGAAGAACCAAAAGCAGAAGAACATTAAGCATAAGACTAAAATTCCGAGCAAAAGATATTATCTAAATTAGAAGCAGAAGAAGACTAAGCAGTGTATGGGGGTGAGTCCGTTCCTCCTCGTGGTGCCACTGGAAAATACCTGCTGCTGCAGGCCAAACTGAACGCGGACAAATCCTGTTGTAAATCTTTTGTGACAGGCAGAACGGAAGGTGTAATCTTCAAACTTTTATAGATCACAACTACAGGAATGCTTGTCACAATTAAGAATATGATGAAGAAGAAGAATAGGAAGAAGATGAAGAAGTAGAATATGAAGAAGAATAATAGTTGAATAAGAAGAATATGAATAATGTACAAAAAAAGATAATAGGAATAAGGTGAAGAAGAAGAAGATGAATAAGGTGAAGAAGAAGTAGATGAAAAAGATGCTGCTGCTGCTGAGGATCACGAAGGAGAAAGTGTGGGATAAGTAAAAAAGAAGGTGAAGAGCATGGAAGTAGTGAAGCTTACATATCTGACAAAATATAAAAAAGGTTAACATAGTCAATATCTTTGTAACTCCGAACGTCTTTAAAAAAAAAAAAGATTAATTCCTGCTCTTCCATTTGATTGGGCTAAACCTCTATGCCTTTAATGTCTCCTCCACCTCCCCCAATACATTCTATATTATTCTTAGTTGTTTTTCTTCATGTAGAATTAACGTACAAGGAAAGAAAGGTTTTTTTTAATTCCGATATTTCTGTCCCATTGACTTGAATGGGGCTTCCAGGAACGGAATCGGCGATACCCGATACTTTTTGGGTATCGGTCCGATCCGATCCAATCCGATATTTTACGATATCGGATGGTATCGCTCAACACTAGTCATGAGGTTATTCTTCTCTAGATACTCCAGTATAGTATCTCTTACACAACCTTCCAGGATTTTACCCACAGTTGAGGTTAAACTTACTGGCCTATAATTTCCAAGTTCAGTTTTTGTCCCTTTTTTGAATATTGGCACCACATTTGCTGTACGCCAGTCCTGTGGTACAGACCCTGTTATTATGGAATCTTTAAAGATTAAAATTAATGATCTATCTATGACTGTGCTTAATTCCTGCAGTATAGGGGTGTATCCCATCCGGGCCTGGGGATTTGTCAATTTTAATGATTTTTAGATGCCACCGTTGTTAGGGACGGTGGAACGCACCAAATATAAATAATAGGAGGTGCGTTCGCCGCCCGGCGTCCACCGTGCGGTAGGTGTAAAGACCGCTGCTGGAGAATGGCAAACTCACTAGATGACGAAGTAGAGCACTTGGGTTAACATCACCCGAGGTAGTTAAGGCAGACTCTGTTTAGGACACAGAGATGCCCTAATATAAAAGAGAAAGGAACGCTGGACCTGTTAACTCCACAGGCCAGCCGGCGTGTGGTGTCGCAGCCGCGAACGCCAATAGATGCTGCTACTGCAGCATGGCGGTAACTGTAGCAGCTAAGCGACGGTGCCGGGGAGCCAGACACCGACGGACACTAGTGTAAGGTGCGGTAAGCACAGTGGCGCCTAGCTTGCCACTACCTGGAATTGACTATAACCAACAGTCTGTCACCATTCGTAATATCAGAGGGAAGGGGGTTTCAAATAAGTCAGTCACCAGACACATGCATCCATCCATCACCTTTCACACACAACATAATAGTCTACACTAGCGCATGGCCGAGCCGCCATGCGGGCTTTTTATAGCCATGCGCTTCCGGGACCTTCCAGTACTCTGGGAAGGACCAATCAGATCCGACACAGGACCTGAGCATGTGACCCCTGCTCTCCACTGAGAGGTCATCTTGCGGGCATGCCCAGCAGCACGGCGAGAGGACTTAGCCTCTGGAGAGGGTCCCTGCAGAGCAGGTTGCGCTACCATTGCTGCACCACAGGTGGCAGCAACATCCAGGCTCACAGAGCGAGTCAGAGCTGGATCACCGGGATTCCTGAGCGGTCGGAGGGGAATGGGAGACCACTGGATGTACGGCTCTGGATTCCTGTTGTGCAGTCCCAGGAATCTGATGCCTAACAACCATACTTCCTGCTGGGTTAAGCAGGTGGCAAGGGAAAGGGAAGTGGACATCATGATGCATGCAGAGGACAAGGCCATGGGCAAGCTGAAAATATGCCACAACTAGAGTTGAGCGAAACGGGTCGAAAAATTTCAAAAGTCGCCGACTTTTGGCAAAGTCGGGTTTCATGAAACGAAACCCGAACCTAGGATGAGGTCGGCCACGAGGTCGGCGACTTACGTGCCAAAGTCGCGTTTCAAAAGTTTGTTTTGCGCTCTTTTTCAGCCAATCAGGATCCACGGACACTGTGGGCAACGTGATGACATAGGCAGGGGTCACCACCATCTTTCAGAAGGGCATGCAAGTGATTGGCTTGCTTTGGTGGGCGTCACAGGGGGTATAAAAGGGCGTGCATGCCGACCGCCATCTTACTTCTGCCGATCTTAGCATAGGGAGAGGTTGCTGCTGCTGATTCTGTAGGGAGAGTGTTAGGCAGGGAAGAAGAAAAAAAACTGCTTCTGCTGCTAGCGATTTTGCCTGTACAACACACCAGTCACTGTGTGTGCAGTGCAAGGGGAGGCTATATTGTGGTGGATCAGCGGTGTTGTTTGTTAGGCTGCCTTCTAAGGCTTCCTGACAGCTGCATTGCTGTTTACCCACTGCTCTGCAAACTGCTTTTTTAAAAGCAATCCCAATTTTTTTTTTTGTCCTGCTGAGGTACTGAGCGTGCATTTTTTCACACCATACAGCGGTGTACGCTCCTCACACAGTACCGTGTAACGGCTGTTATCACAGCCACAGTGAAGCTATCTGTGTGTCACTCTGTGAGAATAAGTCGAGGACATGTTCCGTTCTTACAGACCTGCACCTACTAGTTTTGTCTAGCTTTCAAACAGTTAAATATATTTGCTGTTTGATCACATTCAAAACTATAGAGAGACAGCGTGTGTCAGTCCGTATACTTAAAAAAACACGGAGCTTGACAATTTTACGTACACCGGATAGCCGTGTACGTGCACGCTCCTCTCAGTACCGTGTAACGGCTGTTATCACGGCCACAGTGAAGCTATCTGTGTGTCACTGTGGAAGGATAAGTGGAGGACTTGTTCCGTTCTTACAGACCTACACTCTAGGGAGATTCCTATTCTGCCCAATTCTACATACACCTTGTAGTTTGTGATACACTAGCCAATTTCTGCCTGTGACATAGCGCTCTGATATTCAGTGGGCCTCACACAATCCAAAAGTGTCCAGTGTCCACTAGTGTGTGCGGAAATTCAAAATCTCCCTTATCCTGTAGTCACTTTTTTCACACCTGTGCCATCGAGCCTGTGACATAGCGCTGTGATATTCAGTGGGCCTCACACAATCCATAAGTGTCCAGTGTCCACAAGTGTGTGCAGAAATTCAAAATCTCTGTGATCCTGTAGTCACTTTTCACACCTGTGCCATCGAGCCTGTGACATAGCGCTCTGATAATCAGTGGGCCTCACACAATCCAAAAGTGTCCAGTGTCCACTAGTGTGTGCAGAAATTCAAAATCTCCCTTATCCTGTAGTCACTTTTTTCACACCTGTGCCATCAAGCCTGTGACATAGCGCTCTGATATTCAGTGGGCCTCAAACAATCCAAAAGTGTCCAGTGTCCACTAGTGTGTGCAGAAATTCAAAATCTCTATGATCCTGTAGTCACTTTTTTCACACCTGTGCCATCGAGCCTGTAACATAGCGCTCTGATATTCAGTGGGCCTCACACAATCCAAAAGTGTCCAGTGTCCACTAGTGTGTGCAGAAATTCAAAATCTCTGTGATCCTGTAGTCACTTTTTTCACACCTGTGCCATCGAGCCTGTGACATAGCGCTCTGATATTCAGTGGGCCTCACACAATCCAAAAGTGTCCAGTGTCCACTAGTGTGTGCGGAAATTCAAAATCTCCCATATCCTGTAGTCACTTTTTTCACACCTGTGCCATCGAGCCTGTGACATAGCGCTCTGATATTCAGTGGGCCTCAAACAATCCAAAAGTGTCCAGTGTCCACTAGTGTGTGCAGAAATTCAAAATCTCTGTGATCCTGTAGTCACTTTTTTCACACCTGTGCCATCGAGCCTGTGACATAGCGCTCTGATATTCAGTGGGCTTCACACAATCCAAAAGTGTCCAGTGTCCACTAGTGTGTGCAGAAATTGAAAATCTCTGTGATCCTGTAGTCACTTTTTTCACACCTGTGCCATCGAGCCTGTCACATAGCGCTCTGATATTCAGTGGGCCTCACACAATCCAAAAGTGTCCAGTGTCCACTAGTGTGTGCAGAAATTCAAAATCTCTGTGATACTGTAGTCACTTTTTTCACACCTGTGCCATCGAGCCTGTGACATAGCGCTGTGATATTCAGTGGGCCTCACAAAATCCATAAGTGTCCAGTGTCCACAAGTGTGTGCAGAAATTCAAAATCTCCCCTGTCCTATAGACACCTTGTACCTTGTTTTACATTACTATATAGTTTGTTGGATTTTGTCTACATTTCTACAAAAAATGAGGAAGGCTGGTGGAAGACGCCGTGGAATTGGGCGGGGGTTGGCAGCTGGTAATGATGGTGTTGGTGGTGGATCTGATGGTAGTGGCAAGAGCAAAATAGGACCGAATGCAGGAGGTGTTGAGCCTGCGTCATCGTATGGCTCCATAAGGCTTCGAAGGCTTAGTTTTCTAGGAGTTGGCAAACCGCTTTTAAAGCCAGAGCATCAGGAAAAAGTTTTGTCTTACATTGCTGACTCAGCCTCCAGCTCTATCGCCTCCTCTTCTGAAGTTGTAAAAAGTAAAAGCACTGAGTCGTCATTGGAGGCTCATGTTCATGAACCACACCTTTCCTTGTGTCCTTCACCCCAACCAAGATTGAAGGATGACGCAGGCCATACTACTGATTACTCCATGGAGCTGTTTTCACATACCATGCCTGGATTATCAAGTGAAATGGTGAATTACCCAGGCCAAGATGAATCTGACATGGAGTGCACTGATGCACAGCCGCTGATAGATGATTCTGCTGGTACATTCACTCAGAGCACTACATTGTCCTCGCAGTGTACAGAGCCAGATTCTGACCCTGATGAGACTCAGGTGCCCCTTCCTGCACACTATACCACCATACACGGTGACACAGAGGAAGGTGCACATGACATTGAAGAGGAGGTGATGGATGACCCAGTTGTTGACCCAGATTGGCATCCATTGGGGGAAGAGGGTGCTGCTTCCAATAGCTCAGATGAGGAGCATCCACAGCAGACATCGACATCACAACAGCTGTTATCTGGCAGGCCCGGAGCACTCCAAAGACAGGTTCCAAAAATCAAAAGAGTTGCTGGACAACTTGTCCAGAGGGTCAAAAGATCACAGCGTGCTAGGCCACAAAATGTCTGCCAAAGTAGGAAGAGTGCAGTGTGGCACTTTTTTGAACAAAATCCTCATGATCAGGCCAAGGTTATCTGTAAGAAGTGCGCAAAGACCTTTAGCCGAGGGAAAAATCTGAAAAATTTGAATACCAGACATTTAACCACCATGCACTTGCAAGCGTGGACACAACACCAAACCTCAAGTGCCACATGTGCAACTGATCACAAAGAAGGTAGTCAGCAACGCTACATTGTTTCCCCCACTGTAAGCCCACCGGTTAGCACAGCAGCAAATGTTGAGGTGTCGTTGCAAGGCCACAGCAGTCAGGGAAACCCACTGTTATATCAACGAAATACTGAATCTAGGCCATCAGAAAGAACACCAACTCCATCACCATCATCAACCCTCTCTCAGTCCGCCCTGTCCACCGCTACTTCCACCATATGCAGCTCTCAAGTGCAGCTCACCCTCCCAGACACTATGAGTAGGTCAAGAAAGTACTCAGTCTCTCATCCGCGTACACTGGGTTTGAACGCCCACATTGCCAAACTAATCTCGTTTGAGATGATGCCCTATTGGTTGGTGGAAAGGGCAGCTTTCCGCGAACTCATGGCCTATGCAGTACCACGCTATGACCTACCCAGTCGCCACTTCTTCTCTCGCAAAGCCATCCCAGCCCTCCACCATCATGTGAAAGACCGCATTGTCCATGCACTCAAGCAGTCAGTGAGTGGAAAGGTGCACATCACAACTGATGCATGGTCCAGTCGGCATGGCCAGGGCCATTACGTGTCCATCACTGCGCACTGGGTTAATGTGGTGAATGCAGGGTCCACAGGGCACAGCGGTGGTGGGACAGTGCTGCCTAGCCCATGGTATAGGAAACAGTTGGCTGTAGGCGTTCGACCCTCCTCCTCCTCCTCCAGAAGCGAAAGCTCGTCCACATCCAGAAGCGAAAGCTCGTCCACAGAGCGCAGTCGTACGAGCACTCCATCTGCAGCTGCCACTGTTGCACACGAGGTGTCCCCCTATCGAGCAGCTAGTGGAAAGTGTCAGCAGGCTATGTTGCAGATGATGTGTTTGGGCGACAGACACACCGCCGAGGTGCTGGCCGAGTACTTGAAGCGACAAACTTAGTCATGGCTGGGCAGTGTACATCTTGAGGCAGGCAAGGTAGTTAGTGATAACGGCCGTAATTTTGTGGCAGCCATAGCCCTTTCAAAACTCAGCCACATACCTTGCTTGGCTCACACCTTGAACCTGGTGGTGCAGTGCTTCCTCAAAAATTATCCGGAGTTAACAGCCCTGCTGCAGAAGGTGCGAAGACTGTGCGCGCACATCTGCCGGTCGCCTGTACACTCCGTTCGTATGCAGAAGCAGCAGCGATTGCTCCACCTTCCCAACCACCGCCTCATTATCGACATTGCAACAAGGTGGAACTCCACCCTGCACATGGTGGAGCGGCTGTGCGAGCAGAGGCAGGCCATAATGCATTTGTGGGAGGATACACGGCCAGGCACTTTGAGAGCAGACATGGAGTTGACAGGTGTGCAGTGGTCGAAGCTGAAAGACCTCTGTAAAGTCCTTCAGTGTTTTGAGGAATGCACACGGCTGGTAAGCGCAGACGACGCCATCCTAAGCATGAGCATCCCACTTATGCGTCTGCTCATGCAAACTTTGACGCACCTTAAGGAGCAGGCGTCTGCAGCCAATGTTGATGAGGAGGAAGAGGAGGAGGGAATCCTTGATGACATTCAGCCATTGTCTGCTCAGGGACCTCTCCTGGACGAGGTGGAGGAAGAAGAGGAGGAAGATGGGGATGATTACTCAGGGGAGGAGGATGCATCTCGTGGGGCAAGTGAAAATGTTGGCGTGGCAAGGTCTGGTACAGGGTTTGTGCGTGACTGGAGGGATGTGGATTTGCCAGAAAGTGCTCCTCCAACCAGCACTCGCAGTGCATCATTGACACCGGGAACATTGGCCCACATGTCAGATTATGCCTTGCAGATCCTAAAAAGGGACCCCCGCATTGCCAAAATGATGAACGATGACGACTACTGGTTGGCCAGCATCCTGGTTCCACGCTATAAAGGCAAATTACAAAACATCATGCCACAGGAGAACCTTGACCTAATATTGGCTAATAAACAAGCAACTCTGGTAAATCGGTTGCTTGAGGCATTCCCAGCACACAGCAGCGGTGATGGTTCTCACACGAGCCGTACGGGCCGGGGGCAGCTTGGCAGAGGTGTTCATGGTGCACACAGCAGAAGTGGCGTTGGAGACAGGGGTTTCATGACAATGTTGTGGACTGATTTTTCAAGTACCGCTCACACAACTGGTAATACTGCATCGATGGAAAGTGACAGGAGACAGCAGTTGTCAACTATGGTTACAAACTACTTTTCCTCCCATATCGATGTTCTCCCACACAGGTCATTCCCCTTTGACTATTGGGCCGCTAAACTGGACACCTGGCCTGAATTGGCACAATATGCCTTACAGGAGCTCGCTTGCCCAGCTGCAAGTGTGCTATCGGAAAGAGTCTTCAGTGCAGCTGGATCAATCCTGACAGAAAAAAGGACCCGTCTGTCAACCCAAAATGTGGATGATCTAACCTTCATTAAAATGAACCATGCATGGGTTTCCAAGGATTTTGTCCCACCTTCCCCTGATGACACATAGGGTGACAGAAAAATGGCTTGCTTTGGTCCACCTCTTCCTGGGACTTGACCTATTTCGCCTTTTGCATCAGCTGAATGTCCAACATCAATATATGCCACTTTCTAAAACTCCCTAACTGTGCTGCCTCCCCCCCATGGCCGGGGTCACCACCTAGCGCACGACACCGTGCGAGTGCCGTTGCCCTGGACAGGTGGGTAGGCCGACTCTTGGGCGCGGGAACTGGCACAGGGTCCCTCATAGTGCAATCAAGTGTCTCTGATGGTGGTGGTGCACACCCACTGTCAGACACACCGCCGTACTATGAGGGGCCCAGTGACGCCCATGAGTGGGCCCCCCTTGCTTGGGCAGGGCCCCAGCATTTGCAATCTTTACCTCTCCCTGCTCCTCCGCTGTGTAGTCTGGGCCGTCAAGTCCATACTGTGCCTGACACCGTCTGAGCCGGCCTCCTGATGTATAGACATATATTTTGAATGTGTACGCTATCCATACATGTTATCCGGGGATGCGGTACCCTTTCTCACCTTTGTGCAATCACGTGCAAGCCATACTGGGCCTAACACCGACTGAGCCTGCCTCCTGATGTATAGACATATATTTTGAATGTGTACGCTATCCATACATGTTATCCGGGGATACGGTACCCTTTCTCACCTTTGTGCAATCACGTGCAAGCCATACTGGGCCTAACACCATCCGAGCCTGCCTCCTGATGTATTGACATATATTTTGAATGTGTACGCTATCCATACATGTTATCCGGGGATACGGTACCCTTTCTCACCTTTGTGCAATCACGTGTAATCCATACTGGGCGTGAGAACGGCTGGCGAGCTGTTAAGCAAGCTACAGCACCTGTGGTTTGCACACGTAAGTTTTTCATTTTTTCAGGAATGACGGTTAGGCCTAATTCCGGAACTGCGGTTGACCTGCACTTACTGGGAAATCATCGTTCGCGGGTAATAATTGTAATCAGTGATCCCCATCACTAACGTTGTTCAGCGGGTTATCTGCACCTGTAAGCGACAAACGCTGGCCTTTTCAGTGTAGTGCACATGCAGCCACGGACATGTAAGGGCATGACACACCAGTTATTGGCCAATCTCATGTGCCAGAGCCGCACGTGTCCCTCTAGTAAGCCGGACTCGGACCGCGGGGCATGACGGAGTCTCGTTCGTTAACGGAATTAAGCTTGCAATGTGTGCATCTTTTCTGTAGCTGGAATGGTTGAGGTTTCCCAGGTGGAGTCGAATTTAACCGTAGGCTCCACTCCTGGTGGTGCCCTTCTGGACATTCCTATAAGGTTCAGCTTTGCAACCATACTGCCCACGTAAAACAAACACTTTGCCTTCATGAACGCTGTTTGGAGGGTCATGACTCGTGGGAATAACGCCGCCCAATCAGTTAACCTGCTAGAGAGATCCTTCGTTGCTCCCAAGCATGACATCACACTCTCTAGGAGGAAGGTAATGCCACTGTGGCGACAGTACTCCTGGGGGCGACACAAGTGCACTGATGCCCAGCCACTGCTCGATGAATCTGCTGGTACATTGACCCAGACCACTACATTCCCCTCGCACGCTACACGGCCTGAATCTGACCCTGATGAAACTCAGGTTACCCTTCCCATATACAGTTCCATCTTACACGGTGACAAAGAGGAAGCTGCAGATGAAAGTGCAGGTTCGGCCCACCCACCATCAGACACACCACCGTACTATCAGGGGCCCTGTGTCAGTGCCGTCGCCAACGAGTGGGCCCCCCCTGCTTGCTCAGGATCACAGCACTTGCTAGGTTGAAATACTGTGCAGTGAGATGGAAGATGGGGACGACGAGGAGTCCAGACTAGTACAGGGATTCCCTAGCGAGGAGACTTATTTGATTGTTTTCAATGTTGGGACAGCAATTTTTGGGGAGCACTATACTCTGGAGAATGATAGATGGGGCCCACCATACACTGGAACATTCCAAAGGTGGACATCAGACACTGGAGCAGCATTTACAGGGCCCATTATACAGTAGAGCATTAGAAATGGGGCCCATTATGTTTGGAGCATTATTTGGGCCCATAAGACAGTGGAGCTTCATCCATGGGGACCAACATATACTGTAGCATTATGTGGAGCTCATCATATACTGTTTCAAACATTATATGGGACCAATGATTCTGTATGGAGAAATAGATGGGCCTCGTCATGAGATGTAAAAAGTGAAGTATTTTTCATTGTACTATACCGCTATTTCTCTGCAGTATCGGAACATGATGAGTTGTGGTATGTGTTAAAGGGGCGCTCTTTCGCCCAGGGCACATGAAAACCTGGAGCCAGCCCTACCCCCCCACAACTTTAGCCAAATAACCCCCATGTTTCAGTGCGTAACTTGTATTATGAAGTTAATTAAGGTTGACAAGCTTAAGTAAGAAGAATTGATGCTTTTGGCATTCAAATGGGCACTGTAGGTGTGTTTCCTGTCCTCCTCTCACTGCCGACTTTTATTCTCCATTGACTTACATTGGGTTTCGTGTTTCGGGACGTCCCCGACTTTTCCCTATAATCGGCCGATCTTGCTCGACCCGACTTTTGGAAAAGTCGGGTTTCATGAAACGAAACTCGACCCTAAAAAAAAAAGTCGCTCAACCCTAGCCACAACAAACACCCACATCTTCTCGCTCGACCTTCCTGTCCGAATTACTAGGGGACCGCAGCAGCACATCAATATTAAACCCAGAGCAGTGTCAAAAGGTTGTTGTTTGGATAGCAGATAATACTTCCAGTCACTTTGCCACCACCAGCAGCACCCTGTCTTCCTTACAGTCAAGTTAGAGTAGCCGTGAGTCTGGACCACATATTCCTCACCCTGATCCTCCTTCCTCCCATCATGCCAAGTGCACAGAGACAACTGATCACACAATTGGACACTCCGAAGAGCTGACAACTCTTCCATTCATAGATTGGAGGCTCTCGCCCGGTTCACTTGAAGAGGGCAAGACGAGATGGCATGTAGCGATACTCAAATATTTGAGCAGCTTTGGTCACACCAAGGGGACGGTGGGAACGTGTCACAAGAGACACAATTGCCAGAAAGTCAGGAGGAAGACCTGGATGCGGAAGTGGAAGACGAGGTGGAGTATGATATATTAACTGACCCAACCTGGCAGGAGGACATGCAGAGCAAGGACAGCAGCACACAAGTGAAGGGAGACTTAGCATCCCAACAGACAGCAAGAAGCAGTGTGGTGGCCGCAGACAGTAGGTGGGCAATCGTTGGTCTTAACATCAACACGACGGACGTTGGCACTACAACTGTTAGGACTTCCTGAGTCTGGTTGTTTTTTAAAGAATCTGCTGATAACTACAAACAGGCCATTTGCACCACCTGCCATGCCCACATCAGAAGGGCTAGCACAACTACCAGCCTGACCACCACCAGCATGATCAGGCACATAGCAGCAAAGCATCCGACTTTGTGGGCCAAACCTCAGGCTCCAGGAACAGTGTCTGTGGGTGACAACACTGCTTCTTCCACGGTTGTGTGTGCAAGCCAATCCCCTGTCCACGGTGCATGCGAAGATGCCCACACTCAACTAGCACCATCATCAAGCATGTCCACGTCCTTGTCCCACCGCTGCCTTCAGTTGTTCATACCTCAGTCATTGGAACGCAAGCGGAAATGGCTGCCAACATCCCACAGGCCACAGTACTAACTTCACACATTTCTCATCTGCTTGCATTCAAAATATTGCCTTGTATGCTCATGGAGACAGATGCTTTCTGCAACCTGATAGCGGCAGCCATCTGGAGGTACTTGGTCCCCAGCCGCCACTATTTCTGCTGGTGTTCCGTCCCAGCATTACACAAGCACACGTCCCACAACATTACTTGTGCCCTGAAAAATGCTGTTACTGGGAATATCCATCTAACCATGGACCGTGGACAAGTGTTATGGATCTGCAACTCAGGACTAGGGTAGAAGGGGGAAGAGCTGACCCTGGACTAGGACTAGGCTGAAACCCTACGATGGAGCGGGCGACCTATTTCTTGTGAATAGACCCACCGACGTTTCCTTGGCTAAACTCAAATGAAGACTGGGAACAAAAAAGGGTAACCTCCTAGTAGGAAAATAGAGGAAGCTGCAGAAATGAACAGAAAATCAAAAATTAAAACAGGCAGAACTAGAGGACCCAGAACTGCACAATATCACGCAGCGAAAGCAGTCAAAGCACCAAGCCAGAACACTAGCCAGAGGATTAACACTGTTGTCCAGTCTGAGATTTCAGAGATCCAATCGTTATCCTCACCATCAGGTGGCAGATCTCTACTAATTAAATCAACCTCACCACCTCCTGTTGCCACCAGAGTGAGCCCGGAAGGAGAACTCACAACTGGTAGACCAGAAAATGAGTTCACAAGTTAACATAGTGGAAGCCGAGACCCAGTTGGACCTTGGGATGGAACATGGCCTCCCGACGCTAATGATTGTGGGTTGTAATCAGGGTTGCCTTCTCTTCAGCTTCCATCTCTGAAATAACCACATTAGTCACAAGCTGGAAACATTGCAGCACTGCCTCAGCCAAGCGTCAATAGGCTGTGCTGAAGCTAATATGCTTAGGTGATAAACCGCACAATGCTGAAGCGTTGTGGACAGCTCTGAAAGAGCAGGCAGATCTGTGGCTGACATCGTTGAACCTACAGCCAGGCATGGACATGTTTGACAATGACCAGAACCTGGTGGAGGCTCTGAGGCGAGGCGAGCTCACACACGTACAATGCCTGGCCCTTGTGCTTAACCTCGTTGTTTAACGTTTTCTCAAAAGCTACCCAGAGCGCTGCCAGATCTGCTTAGAAAGTATGCCGCCTGTGTGCCCATTTTAGAAAGTCACCTACAGCTTCTGCCACCTTTGTCGTGCTGCAGCAGCGTTTGCAGCTTCTGGCTCATAGACTAGTGTGTGATGTCCCCACGCGTTGGAACTCTACAATGCATATGTTGAAAAGGATTTGTGAGCAGAATAGGGCAGTTGTTGACTACCAGCATCCTCAAGGCCATCGGTATTCAACTCAAACTCCACACATAAGACCTCAGGAGTGGACATGGATGTCAGACATATGTACCATCCTACAAAATTTTGAGGAGTCCACCAAGATGGTGAGCAGTGATGATGCCATAATTAGCGTCACCATCCCACTTCTCTGTATTCTGGAGCAAGGAGCCATACACACAGCTAAACCTCATGTCATCCCATCGTGGATTGGTTGTCAATGAGGAAGAGAAGGAGGAGGAATAACAGGATCTAGTTTCATGCACTATAGGCAGTACTAATAGCACAATTGTCATACCGTCTACTCTGTGTGGATGGCCTGAGGACAGCGAGGAGGAGGACAGCATGGTCTGTCGTCCTCTTGGTGAGGACACGGAAGTCTTGCCTGTTAGCAGTCTACCACGCATTGGTGACTTTTTGTTGTGCTGCCTTTCCCATGACCCTCGCATTCCCAAAATCTTGGGTGACACTCATTACTGGTTGGTGACACTTCTTGACCCACGCTACAAGGAGTGCTTTCATTCTCTTATTCCAGAGGCATACAGTTCTACTAAAACAGGGCAGTACCAGAGGGCTCTTCTTGCTGAATTATTAAAAAAATTCCCGTCTGAAAACGCTGGCTGCAGAGGTCACAGTTCGTTTGACAACCAAGGAGTACAGGTGAGAGAGACACAACTCCAATCCAGCAGAGGAACACTGGCTAAGTTCTGGGAGAGTTTTCTCAGACCCTCCCATCGCCCTGGCCCTGAGGCGTGGGGTACTCTCAAGAGTTCAAAGTTTTGGAAGATGCTGAGGGAGTAACTTGATGACTGTAAGAACATCCTCCATGATTCCTCTTTGCCTTATAATTATTGGTTATCCAAGCTGGACACGTGGTATGAACTGTCTCTATCTACTATACATGTGCGCTGTGCTCATGGTCACAGAGCGCACGGCACCTCGCTTTCAGGAGGTCACTGGTCACACAGCGCCTCGCTCTCTGGCAGTACTGCTGTTAGCAGTGGGAGCAAATGGGAACAGTCCTTCGCGGCACCAGTGTTGTAAGGACAAAGCACGCTGCTCAGCCTCCTACATGCTACTTGTTCCCACAAAAACGCTCTGCTGGGGTGCATGCTTTCTCTTAGCCTTGCCCCCTGCCTCTAGGTCACTGGGTCTGTCTGCTGCAGTCCATCGCAGTGCCGGCACTTCGGGTGTGTAGTGCGCTACCCCCCTTGCTGCTTGCATGCTGATAGCTGGGGACTCACTCTTGCTTCACTTGCTTTTTTTCCCTCAGCTTCCGGCCAGGTTCCATGTGTAAACAGGCCACCTCTTCCTGGATCATGGGACCTGTCCAGTCCCCTATTTCTTCCCCAGGGGATGCAGCCTTGACACTTGCAGATCCAGCACAGCATAGGTACCCAGAGCCCGGTCTTCCTCCATACAAATCTGTCCTCTCAGATCTTTCATGCAAGCATCATAGAAGGCATGTGATACAATTTTCAATTGCAAATTGTACATTACATCCAGAACAGTTATTAAGGTTGAAGGAAGACTTTAAGTCCATCTAGTTCAACCCATATCCTATCCTAACTTGCCCTAACATGTTGATCCAGAGGAAGGCAAAAAATCCCCATGTGGCAAACAGTAAGCTTCACATTGGGGAAAAAAATTCCTTCCCGACTCCACATACCGCAATCAGACTAGCTCCCTGGATCAACGCAATATTAAGGAAACTAGTGTATATACCCTGTAATATTATACTTTTCAAGAAAGGCATCCAGTCCCTTCTTAAATTATATTAGGGAATCACTCATTACAACATCATATGGCAGAGAGTTCCATAGTCTCACTGCTCTTACAGTAAAGAATCCGCGTCTGTGAGTATGCTTAAACCTTCTTTTCTCCAGATGTAGAGGATGCCCCCTTGTCCCCGTCACAGGTCTAAGAGTAAGAAGTCATTAGAAAGGTCTTTGTATTGTCCCCGCATATATTTATTCATTGTAATAAGATCACCCCTAAGCCTTCGATTTTCCAAACTAAATAACCCCAAGTGTAATAACCTGTCTTGATATTGCAGACCTCCTAGTTCCCTAATAACCTTGGTCGCTCTTCTCTGCACCCGCTCCAGTTCAGCTATGTCTTTCTTATACACCGGAGACCAGAACTATACACAGTATTCTAAGTGTGGTCGCACTAGTGACTTATATAGAGGTAAAATTATGTTCTCCTCATGAGCATCTATGCCTCTTTTAATGCATCCCATTATTTTATTTGCCTTTGCAGCAGCTGCCTGACACTGGCCACTAAATGTGAGTTTGTCGTCCACCCATACACCCAGGTCTTTTTCAGTGACAGTTTTGCCCAGTGTTTTACAATTAAGCACATAATTATACATCTTGTTCGTTCTACCCAAGTGCATGACCTTACCTTTATCCCCATTAAAGCTCATTTGCCATTTATCAGCCCAAGCTTCTAGTTTACATAAATCCTCCTGTAATATAAAATTGTCCTCCTCTGTATTGATTACCCTGCAGAGTTTAGTGTCATCTGCAAATATTGAAATTCTACTCTCCATGCCCCCTACAAGGTCATTAATAAATATGTTAAAAAGAAGCGGGCCCAAAACTGACCCCTATGGTACCCCACTGCTAACCGTGACCCAGTCCGAGTGTGCTCCATTAATAACCACCCTTTGTTTCCTATCCCTGAGCCAGCTCTTAACCCACCTACACATCTTTTCCCCTATCCCCATTGTTCTCATTTTATGTATCAACCTTTTGTGTGGCACCGTATCAAAAGCTTTTGAAAAGTTCCTGTACACCACGTCCACTGCATTCCCTTGGTCCAGTCCTGAACTTACCTCTTCATAAAAGCTTATCAGATTAGTCTGACAGGAACTGTCCCTTGTAAACCCATGTTGATATTGGGTCATGAGGTTATTCTCCTTTGACCATGAAGGTATAATGAATACTGTTGCAGACCAGAAGGTCCTAAAGTGTGTGGGGAGAGAGGCAGTGAGTGTACCTGTCGGTGTGAAGGACCTGAAGCACGTGACCATTGGGGGAGTGGCCGGGGCCAGACACCGAGTAGCGATGATGACCAGCAAAGCCAGAGAGTAATCAGGACGTGCCGAAGTCAAGCCAGGAGGTCGGAGCAGTGCCAAAGGATGAGACACAAAGAGTTGTCAGGACGAAGCCAGAAGTCAGGAAACCGAAGATATCAAAGAAGTACCAATGGGACAGGAGGAAGGTCCTTTAGCTCAGCTCACACAGGAGCTGCATCTTCCAGCAGGAGTGCCAGGTAAGAAGAAAGTTTATTTTTTCTATTTAATTATTATGTTTCCCTGCAGGATGGAGACACATGGACCATGTGTCTCCATCCTGCCAGGGCAGATTGGAGACAGGGGAAGGCAAAATGGAGATGGGCAGGATTGGAGACATTGGGGTCAGGATGGAGATGGGGCAGGATGGAGATGAGGCAGAATTGGAGGCAGGGGCAGGATGGATACGGGGGCAGGATGGAGATGGGGCAGGATGGAGATGGGGCAGGATGGAGATGGGGCAGGATGGAGATGGGGCAGGATAAAGACATTGGGGGCAGGTTGGAGACGAGGCAGGATGCAGACGGGGGCAGGATTGGAGACTTGGGCAGGATTGGAGACGGGGCAGGATTGGAGACATTGCGGCAGAATTGGAGACATTGGGGCAGGATTGGAGACATTGGGGGCAGCATGGAGATATGGCAGGATGGAGACATTGTGCAGGATTGGAGACATTGGGGCAGGATTGGAGACATTGGGGGCAAGATGGAGACGAGGCAGGATGCAGACGGGGGCAGGATTGGAGACTTGGGCAGGATTGGAGACGGGGCAGGATTGGCGATGGGGGGCAGGATGGAGATGGGGCAGGATTAGAGACATTGGGGGCAGGATTGGAGACGGGGCAGGATTGGAGACAGGGGCAAGATGGAGACAGGGTAGGACTGGAGACATTGGGGGCAGGATGGAGATGGGGGCAGGATGGAAACGGGGCAAGATGGAGACAGTGCAGGATTGGAGACATTGGGGGCAGGATGGAGATGGGGCAGGATTGGAGACAATGGGGGCAGGATGGAGATGGGGCAGGATGGAGATGAGGGTAGGATGGAGACATTGGGGGCAAGTTGGAGACGGGGCAGGATGGAGATGGGAGCAGGATGCAGACAGGGGCAGGATTGGATACTTGGGCAGGATTGGAGACAGGGGCAGGATTGAAGACGGGGGCAGGATTGGAGACATTGGGGCAGGATTGGAGATATTGGGGGCAGGATGGAGATGGGGCAGGACAGAGATGGAGCAGGATAGAGACATTGGGGGCAGGATTGGAGACATTGGGGCAAGATGGAGATAGGGCAGGATTGGAGATGGGACAGGATGTGGCAGGATTGGAGACAGGGCAGGATTGGAGACGGGGCAGGATTGGAGACGGGGCAGGATTGGAGACGGGGCAGGATTGGAGACAGGGCAGGATTGGAGACAGGGCAGGATTGGAGACAGGGCAGGATTGGAGATGGGGCAGGATGGAGATGGGGCAGGATTGGAGACATTGGGGGCAAGATGGAGACAGGGCAGGATTGGAGACATTGGTGGCAGGATGGAGACATAGGGGGCAGGATGGAAACATTGGAGCAGGATTGGGGACAGGGTGGAGACGGGGCAGGATTGGAGATACAAGGGGAAGGATTGGAGATACAGGGTTGTTATGAATGAGTCACCGAGGAGGAAAAACAAAAACAAGCTAAGCCACAGAAAACCAGAGATATTGGTAACTAAGCGAATTGCAGACCCCTGATCCTATCCACACAACTAGCAGTAGCCGTGGAGCGTACCTACGATGATCCTAGATGCCTCGTCACAGCCGGAGAACTAAATAAGCCTAAAGCAAGAAAAGGGGAAATCTAAACTGCCCCAGAGCAGACCCCAAAGCAATAGACAGCCCCCAAACATGTATTGTTGGTGAGACAAGATGAAAACACAAACACAGATAGAAAAATAGGCTGAGCAAACGATAGGGCCCACACTAACTAGAAAGGACAGGAAAGGAAAGATGCTGTCTGCAATCACGCACAAAGCCTGCCAAAAATGTCCAACACATTCTGATAACAAAAACTCTGAAGTTGCTAGACTTCAATTCCCTATATCAGCACTCTGGTATATTCTGAAGACTGAGCAAAAAGAGACCAATCTGATCAGGGACAAAAAGCAAACTGGCATAAACAGAGACATAAGAATGGAAATTCAGCACAGCCCCAATAGGGGCTGGCTGACCACAAAAACTGAGTAAACCAGACCTAATTTCATGTGAAAAAATAGCAGAGCACACTTAGCTTGAGAAGGCAGGAACAGAACTGGAAACAAGAACCTCAGGGCAGAAAAAATCACCAGCACAAAATTAGGGAGTCGGCTGACTTAAATCCAGTCAGAGTCTCCTAATGTCTACTCACAGTCCTCCTCCTCAGGTGGCAGGTCTCTGCAATTTAGATCAGCTTCATTACCTACTGTCACCACTAGAAGGAGCCCGGATGGAGAAATCACGACTCCTCTGTCAACACAGCCAGCTCCACCACCCTCACCAGAAGCCAGAGGTAAACCAGAAAATGAGTTCACAACAGTAGCCCCCCTTGAGGAGGGGTCACCGAACCCTCATCCATGCCACCAGGCCGATCAGGATGGGCCCGGTGAAAAGTACGAACCAATCTATCGGCATGAATGACAGAGGCAGAGACCCAAGAATTGTCCTCCTGGCCATAACCCTTCCACGTGACCAAATACTGGAGTCTCCGTCTAGCCAGACGAGAATCCAGTATTTTCTCTACCTCACATTCCACATTACCTTCAACCAACACAGGGTCAGGAGGTGCCACCATAGGAACCACTGGCTCAACAAACCTCTTCAACAGAGACTTATGAAACACGTTATGGATCTTAAATGTAACTGGAAGAGCCAGTCGAACAGAAACCGGGTTAAGAATCTCCAAAATCCTATACGGTCCAATAAATCTTGGCTTGAACTTTGGAGACGCAACCTTCATTTGACGACAACCAAACCATATCACCCACTTTAAACCGGGGACCAATGGTCCTATGCCGGTCGGAAAACCGCTGGGCCTTTTCTTGAGAGAGGGACAACCTGGGCAGGTTGAAGATTCCACTTGCCCTGAAGAAAATCGAGGATGAAACACAAAGTTACAGAAAAATGGCGACATCAATGTGGCAGAACTAGCTCTATTATTTAGGGCGAATTTGGCAAAGGGCAAAAATGAGACCCAATCATCCTGATCAGCAGATATAAAACATCTCAAATAGGACTCCAAAGTCTGGTTTGTTCTCTCAGTCTGCCCATAGGTCTGTGGGTGAAACGCAGAGGAGAAGGATAACTGAATTCCCAGCTTGGAACGAAAAGCTTTCCAAAATCTGGAGACAAACTGGACTCCTCTGTCCCACACAATGTTCTCAGGAATCCCTTGCAACCGAACCACCTGTTGTAAAAACAAGAGTACCATCTCTGAGGAAGATGGCAGCTTTGGGAGTGGTACAAGATGGACCATCTTCGAAAATCTATCACAAATCACCCAGATAACAGTCATTCTCTGAGAGACAGGAAGATCAGAAATAAATTCCATTGAGATATGGGTCCATGGCCTCTTGGGCACCGGCAAGGGCTTCAACAACCCACTAGAACGAGAACAGGGTTTAGATCGGGAACAAGTCCCACAAGACTGCACAAAATTCCTGACATCACGAGATAAGGTGGGCCACCAAAAAGACCAACTCACCAAATCTCTGGTACCAAAAAGACCTGGATGACCAGCCAACGTGGAGCAATGAACTTCAGACATCACTCTCTTCCTCCACTGGTCAGGAACATACAATTTTCCCATAGGACAACGCTCAGGTTTGTCCTCCTGAAATTCTTCCAGGGCACGTCTCGGGCGAGATGGCAGAAAGAACTACCCCCTCACCTAAGATGGTAGTAGGTTTGGTCACAATAGAAGAATTAGCAAAGAAACTCCTATAAAGGGCATCTGGCTTAACATTCTTAGTGCCCGGAAGAAAGGAGACCACAAAATCAAAATGCGTGAAAAACAAGGCCCACCTAGCCTGTCTAGGATTCAAGCGTTTGGCCGACTCCAGGTAAATCAAATTCTTGTGGTCAGTGAGGACCACAACTTGATGTCTAGCTCCCTCCAACCAATGTCTCCACTCCTCGAATGCCCACTTCATGGCCAATAATTCCGGATTCCCCACATCATAATTGCGTTCACATGGGGAGAACTTTCGGGAAAAGAAGGCACAGGGATTCATTTTAGAAGTCACCGGATCTTTTTGGGACAAAACAGCTCCTGCACTAATCTCTGAAGCATCTACCTCTACCTGAAATGGAAGTGAGACATCAGGTTGCCGTAAAACCGGAGCAGAAGAGAACCTCCGCTTCAGCTCCTGAAATGCCAAAACAGCCTCTGGAGACCAATTCAGCACATCAGCGCCCTTCTTGGTCAGATCGGTCAGTGGTTTGGCAATACCAGAAAAATTAGCTATAAATTTACGATAAAAATTAGCAAAACCCAAAAACTTCTGGAGAGCCTTCACTGAACCCAATCATAAATGGCCTGTACCTTGGCCAGGTCCATTTCATTAGTTGACGGAGACAAAATAAATCCCAAAAATGAAATCCTATGTACACCAAAAAGGCATTTCGATCCCTCAACATACAGGGAATTCTCCCTCAAAATCCGGAACACAGTCCGAACATGTTCCACATGAGAATGCCAATCACTGGAAAAGATCAGAATATCATCCAAATACAGTTTTGGCCAAAAGTATTGACAACCCCACAATTTTGTCAGATAATACTCAGTTTCTTCTTGAAAATGATTGCAAACACAAATTCTTTGGTATTATTATCTTCATTTAATTTGTCTTAAATGAAAAAAGAGAGTGAAGCAAAAAGCAAAACATTGATCATTTCACATAAAACTCCAAAAATGGTCCAGACAAAAGTATTGGCACCCTCAGCCTAATACTTGGTTGCACAACCTTTAGCCAAAATAACTGTGACCAACCGCTTCCGGTAACCATCAATTAGTTTTTTACAATGCTCTGCTGGAATTTTAGACCATTCTTCTTTGGCAAACTGCTCCAGGTCCCTGATATTTGAAGGGTGCCTTCTCCAAACTGCCATTTTTAGATCTCTCCACAGGTGTTCTATGGGATTCAGGTCTGGACTCATTGCTGGCCACCTTAGAAGTCTCCAGTGGTTTCTCTCAAACCATTCTCTAGTGCTTTTTGAAGTGTGTTTTGAGTCATTGTCCTGCTGGAAGACCCATGACTTCTGAGGGAGACCCAGCTTTCTCACACTGGGCCCTACATTATGCTGCAAAATTTGTTGGTAGTCTTCAGACTTCATAATGTCATGCACACAGTCAAGCAGTCCAGTGCCAGAGGACGAAAAGCAACCCCAAAACATCAGGGAACCTCCACCATGTTTGACTGTAGGGACCGTGTTCTTTTCTTTGAATGCCTCTTGTTTTCTCCTGTAAACTCTATGTTGATGCCTTTGCCCAAAAAGCTCTACTTTTGTCTCATCTGACCAGAGAACAATCTTCCAAAACATTTTAGGTTTTTTCAGGTAAGTTTTGGCAAACTCCAGCTTGGCTTTTTTCTGTCTCGGGGTAAGAAGTGGGGTCTTCCTGGGTCTCCTACCATGCAGTCCCTTTTCATTCAGATGCCGAAGGATAGTACAGGTTGACACTGTTGCACCCTCGGACTGCAGGGCAGCTTGAACTTGTTTGGATGTTAGTCCAGGTTCTTTATCCAACATCCGCACAATCTTGCGTTGAAATCTCTTGTCAATTTTTCTTTTCCGTTAACATCTAGGGAGGTTAGCCACAGTGCCATGGGCTTTAAACTTCTTGATGACACTGCGCACGGTAGACACAGGAACATTCAGGACTTTGGAGATGGACTTGTAGCCTTGAGATTGCTCATGCTTCCTCACAATTTGGTTTCTCAAGTCCTCAGACAGTTCTTTGGTCTTCTTTCTTTTCTCCATGCTCAATGTGGCACACACAAGGACACAGGACAGAGGTTGAGTCAACTTTAATCCATGTCAACTGGCTGCAAGTGTGATTTAATTATTGCCAACACCTGTTAGGTGTCACAGGTAAGTTACAGGTGCTATTAATTACACAAATTAGAGAAGCATCACATGATTTTTCGAACAGTGCCAATACTTTTGTCCACCCTCTTTTTTATGTTTGGTGTGGAATTATATCCAATTTGGCTTTAGGACAATTCTTTTTGTGTTTTTTCATTTAAGACAAATTAAATGAAGATTATAATACCAAAGAATTTGTGTTTGCAATCATTTTCAGGAAGAAACTGAGTATTATCTGACAATTGCAGGGGTGTCAATACTTTTGGCCACAACTGTAGATGATCAAAAACTTATCCACAAAGTCCCAGAAAATATCATTCATGAAGGATTGGAAGACAGAAGGGGCATTAGTGAGCCCAAAAGGCATCACCAGGTACTCAAAATGTCCCTCCGGAGTATTAAACGCCGTCTTCCATTCATTCCCATGCTTGATGCGAATAAGATTATACGCTCCCCTGAGGTCAAGCTTAGTAAACCAGCAGGCACCTTTAACTCTGGAGAAAAAATCAGAAATCAGGGGTAATGGATACTGATATTTAACCGTAATCTTGTTAAGGGAACGATAGTCAATACAAGGCCTTAATGAACCATCTTTCTTAGCCACAAAAAAAACAGCACCTAAGGGTGAAGAGGATGGTCTAATATGACCCTTCTCCAATGGCTCCTTCATATAAGATCGCATAGCCTCGTGTTCAGGTACAGATAAGTTGAAAAGCCGACCCTTGGAAATTTACACCTAGACCTCAACTCAATTGCAGTCATAACTCCTACAAGGAGGCAGGGACGCAGACTTACTCTCACTAAATACATCATAAAAATCAGTCAAATAGTCAGGAACATCATGAGACTGGGTAGAGGTGGAGAAAACAGGAGTGTCACCAAGAGCACACCGACAGCCCCAACTCACCACAGACACAGATTTCCAATCCAAAACTGGATTATGGATTTGCCACCAGGGAAAACCCAGAATAGTATCATGCAAATTATGCAGTACCAAAAATCTACAATTTTTTTGGTGGTCAGGGGCGACCCGCATTATCACCTGGGTCCAAAACTGAGGTTTATTCTCCGCCAAAGGAGTAGCATCAATACCCCTCAACGGAATAGGCGTCCGCAGAGGTATCATGGGAAAACCACAACGTTTAGCAAAATCCAAATCCAACAGATTCAAAGCCGCTCCTGAATCCACAAAAGCCTTGACGGAAAATGTGGATAAGGAGCAGATCAGAGCAATTGCCAAAAGAAACTTAGGTTGTACACCACCCACAGCAAATGTGTGTTCAAAACGTTTCTCTCATTTAGGGCAGACAGAAATAATATGAGAGGCATCTCCACAGAAAAAACAGAGCTTATTACGCCTTCTATACTCCTGACGTTGCACCCTAGACAAAACTCTATCACATTGCATAGGTTCAGACAGTTGTTGAAAAGGTGGCAACACCTCTCGTGTAGTTTTACGGTCACGTAAACGCCGATCAACTTGAATGGCTAATGACGTAAAATCGTCAAGACCAGAGGGAACAGGAAATCCCACCATAATATCTTTTATAGTTTCTGATAAACCCTTGCGAAAGAGAGCTGCCAAGGCACCATCATTCCATGTAGTAAGGACCGCCCACTTTTGGAATTTTTGACAATATAACTCTGCAGAATCATGACCCTGGTTCAATGCCAATAAGGCTTTCTCAGCTTGATCAATAGCATTAGGTTCATCATACAACAACCCCAAGGCTTGAAAAAATGCATCCACATTAGTAAGAATAGGATCTTCAGGTGTCAAAGAAAACGCCCAATCCTGAGGATCGCCGCGCAGCAAGGAGATGACAATTTTAACCTGCTGCACAGAGCTCCCCGATGAGTTAGGCTTCAAGGCAAGAAATTATTTACAATTATTCTTAAAATTCAAAAATTTAGACTGATCCCCAGAAAACACATCAGGAGTAGGGATTTTTGGTTCAACAGCATGTGATTGAGCCAGATAGGTGGAAATTCACTGCACTTCAGCAGTGAGCTGCTCCACAAGATCAGACAATTGCTTAATCTCCATTAAGTAAAAAATCCTCCTACGGCACAAGAGAAAAAGAGGAAAAAATAAATATAAAAAAAAAATTCTGACACTTTTTTTTTTACAATTTTTTTTTCCTGCTTTTGAGTACCCTAGAATCTGCAGTATGGCTGGTGATTCTGTTATGAATGAGTCACCGAGGAGGAAAAACAAAAACAAGCTAAGCCACAGAAAACCAGAGAAGTTGGTAACTAAGCGGATTGCAGACCCCTGATCCTATCCACACAACTGGCAGTAGCCGTGGAGCGTACCTACGATGATCCTAGATGCCTCGTCACAGCCGGAGAACTAAATAAGCCTAAAGCAAGAAAAGGGGAAATCTAAACTGCCCCAGAGCAGACCCCAAAGCAATAGACAGCCCCCAAACATGTATTGTTGGTGTGACAAGATGAAAAGACAAACACAGATAGAAGAATAGGCTGAGCAAACGATGGGGCCCAGGACAGGAAAGGAAAGGTGCTGTCTGCAATCACGCACAAAACCCTGCCAAAAAATGTCCAACACATTCTGATAACAAAAACCCTGAAGTCGCTAGACTTCAATTCCCTATATCAGCACTCTGGTATATTCTGAACACTGAGCAAAAAGAGACCAATCTGATCAGGGACAAAAAGCAAACTGGCATAAACAGAGACATAAGAATGGAAATTCAGCACAGCCCCAGCAGGGCTGGCTGACCACAAAAACTGAGTAAGCCAGACCAAACCTCATGTGAAAAAATAGCAGAGCACACTTAGCTTGAGAAGGCAGGAACAGAACTGGAAACCAGAGCCTCAGGGCAGGAAAAAATCACCAGCACAAAATTAGGGAGTCGGCTGTCTTAAATCCAGTCAGAGACTCCTGATGTCCACTCACAGTCCTCCTCCTCAGGTGGCAGGCCTCTGCAATTTAGATCAGCTTCAATACCTACTGTCCCCACTAGAGGGAGCCCAGAGGGAAAACTCATGACTACTTTGTCAACACAGCCAGCTCCACCACCCTCACAAGAAGCCAGAGGTAAACCAGAAAATGAGTTCACAACACAGGGGGGCAGGATGGCAGACACTGGGGGCAGGATGGCAGACACTGGGGGCAGGATGGCAGACACAAGGGGCATGATTAGAGACATCGGGGCAGGACGGGAGACACGGGGGCAGGACTGGAGACACGGGGGGCAGGATTGCAGGTACTGGGGGCATGATTGGAGACAAAGGGGGCAGGATGAAAGACATGGGGCAGGATTGCAGGTACAGGGGGCATGATTTCAGACACAGGGGGCATGATCGCAGACACAGGGGGCATGATTGGAGACAAAGGGGGCAGGATGAAAGACACAAGGGGCATGATTGGAAACAGGGCAAAATGGAGACATGGTGCAGGATTGGAGACACAGGGGGCAGGATTGGAGACAGATGGGGCAAGATCATGGGGCAGGATGGATACGATGGAGGCAGATGGGGAGATCATATGGGGCACAATGGATACTCATGAGGGTGGGATGGGAGAACATATGGCTGAAGCCAGGAATGAGACACATGGGGGCCAGAATGGAGGATATTATTACCATAGGGGCTAATTAAAGGATATTATTACTGCAGTGATGTATTTATTTTATCTTTTGAGTATACTGTTTTAAATGGGGGGGCAGTTCTGTTACTGTATAGAGTGATACTATGTTGCCTTTTTTTATTCATGTGATGTAATGTAGAAGTTGGGAAAAAAATAAGTAATGTGTTCTGCAAGTGGAGCTCTAGATAACAGTGTTAATTCCTGCAGAGACGAGCCCTGGCTGGAAGAAGTGATGGCGATCTGTGCTGGATGAAAGATGAAAAGCAAGGATGAAGGACTTCACCTAGATACATCACTGGTGAGTTAGCGTGTTACCTATACACTGATACTATACACTGTATACTATATACAGAGGTCCTGTGTATAATATCACCAGTGATCACTGTATTACTTGTACGTTATATACAGAGCTCCTGTGTATAATGGCATTAATCACTGTATTACCAGTACACAGCCACTGGATAGTAAGTCCAGATCCCCAATGTATAATGGCACTTATGGCGATAGTATTGTTTTTTTTATTACTGATCAGTATTGTAGTATTCAGTCACTATGTGGTGGTAATATGTGATCTGGACATGGTGTTGTGGTATTTGTCCCTTCTATGTGCTATTATTTGGTCACTTTGTGGTGGTAATATGTGGTCTGATCATGGGGCGGCGGTATTTATTCCTTGTATGTGATATTGTTCGGTCACTGTGGTAGTAATATATAGTCTGGTCCTGGTGTGGCGGTATTTGCTCCTTGTATGTGGTATTAATTACAGGTCACTATGTGGTGGTAATATTGTGTCCGGTCAAGGGGCGGTGGTATTTGTTCATTGTATGTGATATTAATAGTCATTTTAAAATTGAAAAATAAATACAAATGTACCTAAATTGTATTGCACATTTTAACAAATGTTTAATAGGTTACAGTAGAGTTCAGCCAAAAGTGTCTACAGTGTTGTGATGGCAGCTTAAAAAATATTTTGGCGAAAAAAAAAATCTGCCGGCTATATGTGTGAGCTGGTGATGGGAACTGTTAATGTGTGATTGGTGAGAAGTGGAGTTTTCCAAGAGAGGGCGGTGGGACTGTGGACAGTTTGAAGGGTGGAGGCGGGGCTGGGGTGGAGCTTGGGCGGAGTCTTACGGAGGCCCCGAAAATTTTAATGATATGGGGCCCCAAAATTCCTAGTGGCAGCCCTGCCCCTGCCCATATGCTGCAGCAGTTCAGGAATGTGCGGACACTGGACAGTGTGGAATGGATAGCTCCTCTTGGTCTGGCCTGCCCTGCCTGCACCAGGTAAGAGTACTACCAGAGCTGAGCAGGACTGAGGGACTGGGACTGAGGCGCTGGCATGATTTTGAGGGGCTCCTGGGGTGGGGGAGAACTGAACATGGCAGGCATGATTTTGGGAGGCTCCGTCCTGGGGAGAACTGAAGCATGATGGCCTTGCTGCTCATGAATGGGGGGCCCCTGGCCTGGGAAGAAGGGAAGCATGGCCTTGGCTGCTCATGAATGGGGGGCCACTGGGGAGAAGCATGGCTGCTCATGAATGGGGGGCCCCTGGGGAGAAGCATGACTGCTCATGAATGGGGGGCCACTGGGGGTGATGCTTGGCTGCTCATGAATGGGACGACTCATGGGGGAGAAGAAACATGAATCGGGCGGCCCACATAGAGGGAGAAGCAGCATAAACTGGGGGGGCACATGGGGAGAAGCAGCAAAAACTGGGGGGGCCACATAGGGTGAGAAGCACTATGCCAAAAGTAGACCGCATATGGGGAGAGCATTATGAAACAAAGGGAAACGGGGGTGCCTATATATTACCTATCTATATGTTTACATAACTTTGTTGCCCTATGAAGGATGGGGGCCCGAAAAATTTCTTGCACAGGGGCCCACTACAGTCTGTGTCTGCCTCTGCATGGGGGCAGAGCTGTATACCATGGGGGCAGTTCTGTATACCATGAGGAGGAGTGATGTATACCATGGGGGGCAGCGCTGTATACCATGGGGCAGTGCTGTATACCATGGGGGGAAGTGCTGTATACTATGGGGGGAGTGGTGTATACCATGGGGGAGTACTGTATACCATGGGGCAGTGCTGTATACCATGGGGCTGTGCTGTATACCATGGGGGGCAGTGCTGTATACCATAGGGGGCAGTGCTGTATACCATGGGAGGCCGTGCTGTATACCATGGGGGGCAGTGCTGTATACCATGGGGGCCGTGCTGTATACCATGGGGGCAGTGCTGTATACCATGGGGGGCAGTACGGTATATCATGGGGCAGTGCTGTATACCATGGGGCTGTGCTGTATACCATGGGGGCTGTGCTGTATACCATAGGGGTGGCAGTGCTGTATACCATGGGGCTGTGCTGTATACCATGGGGGGCAGTGCTGTATACCATAGGGGGCAGTGCTGTATACCATGGGAGGCCGTGCTGTATACCATGGGGGGCAGTGCTGTATACCATGGGGGGGAGTGCTGTATACCATGGTGGGCGGTGCTGTATACCATGGGGGCAGTGCTGTATACCATGGGGGGCAGTGCTGTATACCATGGGGGGCAGTACGGTATATCATGGGGCAGTGCTGTATACCATGGGGCTGTGCTGTATACCATGGGGGCAGTGCTGTATACCATAGGGGTGGCAGTGCTGTATACCATGGGGCTGTGCTGTATACCATGGGGGGAAGTGCTGTATACTATGGGGGGAGTGGTGTATACCATGGGGGAGTACTGTATACCATGGGGCAGTGCTGTATACCATGGAGCTGTGCTGTATACCATGGGGGCAGTGCTGTATACCATAGGGGCAGTGCTGTATACCATGGGAGGCCGTGCTGTATACCATGGGGGGCAGTGCTGTATACCATGGGGGCAGTGCTGTATACCATAGGGATGGTAGTGCTGTATACCATGGGGCTGTGCTGTATACCATGGGGGGCAGTGCTGTATACCATAGGGGGGCAGTGCTGTATACCATGGGAGGCCATGCTGTATACCATGGGGGGCAGTGCTGTATACCATGGGGGGAGTGCTGTATACCATGGGGGGCGGTGCTGTATACCATGGGGGCAGTGCTGTATACCATGGGGGGCAGTGCTGTATACCATGGGGGGCAGTACGGTATATCATGGGGCAGTGCTGTATACCATGGGGCTGTGCTGTATACCATGGGGGCAGTGCTGTATACCATAGGGGTGGCAGTGCTGTATACCATGGGGGCTGTGCTGTGTACCATGGGGGCAGTGCTGTATACCTTGTGGGGGCAGTGCTGTCTACCATGGGGGGCCAGTGCTGTATACCATGGGGGCAGTGCTGTATACCATGGGGGAGTGGTGTAAACCATGGGGGGCAGTGCTGTATACCATGGGGGGAGTGCTGTATACCATGGGGGGCGGTGCTGTATACCATGGGGGCAGTGCTGTATACCATGGGGGGCAGTGCTGTATACCATGGGGGGCAGTACGGTATATCATGGGGCAGTGCTGTATACCATGGGGCTGTGCTGTATACCATGGGGGCAGTGCTGTATACCATAGGGGTGGCAGTGCTGTATACCATGGGGCTGTGCTGTATACCATGGGGGGAAGTGCTGTATACTATGGGGGGAGTGGTGTATACCATGGGGGAGTACTGTATACCATGGGGCAGTGCTGTATACCATGGGGCTGTGCTGTATACCATGGGGGCAGTGCTGTATACCATAGGGGGCAGTGCTGTATACCATGGGAGGCCGTGCTGTATACCATGGGGGCAGTGCTGTATACCATGGGGGCAGTGCTGTATACCATGGGGGGCAGTACGGTATATCATGGGGCAGTGCTGTATACCATGGGGCTGTGCTGTATACCATGGGGGCAGTGCTGTATACCATAGGGGTGGCAGTGCTGTATACCATGGGGCTGTGCTGTATATCATGGGGGGCAGTGCTGTATACCATAGGGGGCAGTGCTGTATACCATGGGAGGCCTTGCTGTATACCATGGGGGGCAGTGCTGTATACCATGGGGGGAGTGCTGTATACCATGGAGGGCAGTGCTGTATACCATGGGGGCAGTGCTGTATACCATGGGGGGCAGTGCTGTATACCATGGGGGGCAGTACGGTATATCATGGGGCAGTGCTGTATACCATGGGGCTGTGCTGTATACCATGGGGGCAGTGCTGTATACCATAGGGGTGGCAGTGCTGTATACCATGGGGCTGTGCTGTATACCATGGGGGGAAGTGCTGTATACTATGGGGGGAGTGGTATATACCATGGGGGAGTACTGTATACCATGGGGCAGTGCTGTATACCATGGGGCTGTGCTGTATACCATGGGGGGCAGTGCTGTATACCATAGGGGCAGTGCTGTATACCATGGGGGAAGTGCTGTATACTATGGGGGGAGTGGTGTATACCATGGGGGCAGTTCTGTATACCATAGGGGTGGCAGTGCTGTATACCATGGGGCTGTGCTGTATACCATGGGGGGCAGTGCTGTATACCATAGGGGGGCAGTGCTGTATACCATGGGAGGCCATGCTGTATACCATGGGGGGCAGTGCTGTATACCATGGGGGGAGTGCTGTATACCATGGGGGGCGGTGCTGTATACCATGGGGGCAGTGCTGTATACCATGGGGGGCAGTGCTGTATACCATGGGGGGCAGTACGGTATATCATGGGGCAGTGCTGTATACCATGGGGCTGTGCTGTATACCATGGGGGCAGTGCTGTATACCATAGGGGTGGCAGTGCTGTATACCATGGGGGCTGTGCTGTATACCATGGGGGCAGTGCTGTATACCTTGTGGGGGGCAGTGCTGTCTAACATGGGGGGCCAGTGCTGTATACCATGGGGGCAGTGCTGTATACCATGGGGGAGTGGTGTAAACCATGGGGGGCAGTGCTGTATGCCATGGGACAGTGCTGTATACCATGGGGGCAGTGCTGTATCCTATGAGAGGCTGTGCTGTATACCATGGGGGGCTGCGCTGTATACCAAGGGGGCTGAACTGTATACCATGGGGGGCGTGCTTTATACCATGGGGCTGTGCTGTATACCATGGGGCTGTGCTGTATACCATGGGGGGCAGTGCTGTATACCATAGGTCTGTGCTGTATGCCATGTGGGGCTGTGTTATATACCATGTGGGGCTGTGTTATATACTTTGTGGCTGTGTTATATACCATAGGGGTACATTATATTTTATGGAGGAGTGTTAAAATAAATAAAAATAAATCTTTATTTTTATATAGCGCTAACATATTCCGCAGCGCGTTACAGTTTGCACACATCATCATCACTGTCCCCGATGGGGCTCACAATCTAAATTCCCTATCAGTATGTCTTTGGAATGTGGGAGGAAACCGGAGTACCCGGAGGAAACCCACGCAAACATGGGGAGAACATACAAACTCCTTGCAGATGTTGTCCTTGGTGGGATTCGAACCCAGGACCCACTGAGCCACCGTGCCGCCCTAGAGAGTGTTGTGAATTCACTTTCTGTCCTACCTCTGGTTGCTAGTTAAGGTAGTGGAGCTGGTTGTTTTGACAGAGGGGTCGCGAGTTCTCTTTCCGGGCTCCCTCTCATGGTTACAGGAGGTAATGGAGCTGATCTAATTAACAGAGGCCTGCCACCTGATAATGAGGAGGACGATGGGACATCTGGAGTTTTTGACTGGATTTAAGACAGCTGACTCCCTCTATCCCTGCGGTGATTTTTTCCTGCCTCCTGAGGTCTTAGTTTCAAGCTCAGTCCCTGCATACTCAAGCTAAGTGCTCTTTTGCTATTGTTCACATTTGATTTGGTGCTGTCTATTCAGTTTTGTGTGGTCAGCCAGCCCCGGCTGGGGCTGTGCTGAATTTCCATTTTTATGCTACTGCTTGTGCCAGTCTTATGAATGAGTCACCGAAGAGGAAAAATCAAAAAGCAAGCTAAGCCCAGAAAACCGGAGAGGTTGGTAACTAGCGGATTGCAGACCCCTGATCCTATCCACAACAACTAGCAGTAGCCGTGGAGCGTGCCTACGGTGATCCTAGACACCTCGTCACGGCCGGAGAACTAAATAAGCCTAAAGAAAGAAAGGGAAAATCTAAACTGACCCAGAGCAGACCCCAAAGCAATAGACAGCCCCCAACATGTATTGTCGGTGAAACAAGATGAAAACACAGACACAGGTAGAAAGATAGGCTGAGCAAACGATGGGGCCCTCGCTAACTAGAAAGGACAGGAAAGAAAAGCTGCTGTCTGCAATCACGCAAAAAACCCTGCCAAAAAGAATGTCCAACACGTCTGATGGAAAAAGGCCCTGAAGTCGCTAGACTTCAAATCACTATATCAGCACTCAGGTATATTCTGAAGACAGAGCAAAAGAGATGAACTGATCAGAGACAAAATGGGGATTCAGCCCAGTCCCAGCCAGGGCTGGCTGAACACAAAAACTAAGTAAACCAGACAAAAACTCATATGAACAGTAGCAGAGAAAACTTAGCTTTAGGAAGGCAGGAACCAAACTGGAAACCAGGAGCCAGAGTCAGGAAAAATCACCAGCAAGAAACTAGGGATTCGGCTGCCTTAAATCCAATCAGAAACTCCTGATGTCCAATCGCAGTCTTCCTCAGGTGGCCGGTCTCTGCCATCCAGATCAGCCTCATTACCTCCCTTCACCAACAGAGGGAGTCCAGATAGAGAACTCACTACTCCTCTGTCAGCACAGCCAGCTCCATAACCCTAACCAGAAGCCAGAGGCAAACCTGAAAATGAGCTCACAACAGCCAGTTTGTTTTTCTCCCTTATTAGATTAGCTTCTTTTTGCTCTGCTTTCAGAATATGCCAGAGTGCTGATATAGTGGGCGAAGTCGAGTAACTTGAGTATTTTTCTATCAGACGTGTTGGACATTTTTTGCGTGATTGCATACAGTGTCTTTCCTTTCCTGTCCTGTCGCTAGCGAGATCGCTGCTGAGTCACAAGTTTTGTGACACAACAGCGATCTCACCAGTGAGATCACTGTGTGTGACAGCAATCAGCGACCGGCCCCCCTGCCAGTATCGCTGATCGCTCTTGGAAACCGCTGGACATTTCTTCCATCGCTGGTCTCCCGCTGGCCAGCATGCCTCGCTGCGTGTGACAGGCGGGAGACCAGCGATCAGCTGATAACTAACGTACACATTGGGTATCCAAGGGACGCGCGTCCCTTGGATACCCGATGTGTCCGTTAGTTACCAGCTCCCTGCATCAGCGCACTGGTAACTAACGAACACAGCGATGCCGTGCGCTCGGCATCGCTGTGCTGATCGCTGGTGAAGCTGTCTGTTTGACAGCTCACCAGCGATCACATAACGACTTACCAGCGATCCTGACACGTTGATATCGTTGTCGGGATCGCAGGTGGGTCGCTATGTGTGACTCCAGCTTTAATGTGGACCCCATCATTTGCTCAGCCTATTTTCCTACCTGTGTTTGTGTTTTCATCTTGTCTCACTGACAATATACAGTGGGGAAAAAAGTATTTAGTCAGTCAGCAATAGTGCAAGTTCCACCACTTAAAAAGATGAGAGGCGTCTGTAATTTACATCATAGGTAGACCTCAACTATGGGAGACAAACTGAGAAAAAAAAATCCAGAAAATCACATTGTCTGTTTTTTTTTCATTTTATTTGCATATTATGGTGGAAAATAAGTATTTGGTCAGAAACAAGCAATCAAGATTTCTGGCTCTCACAGACCTGTAACTTCTTATTTAAGAGTCTCCTCTTTACTCCACTCATTACCTGTAGTAATGGCACCTGTTTAAACTTGTTATCAGTATAAAAAGACACCTGTGCACACCCTCAAACAGTCTGACTCCAAACTCCACTATGGTGAAGACCAAAGAGCTGTCAAAGGACACCAGAAACAAAATTGTAGCCCTGCACCAGGCTGGGAAGACTGAAGCTGCAATAGCCAACCAGCTTGGAGTGAAGAAATCAACTGTGGGAGCAATAATTAGAAAATGGAAGACATACAAGACCACTGATAATCTCCCTCGATCTGGTGCTCCACGCAAAATCCCACCCCGTGGGGTCAGAATGATCACAAGAACGGTGAGCAAAAATCCCAGAACCACGCGGGGGGACCTAGTGAATGAACTGCAGAGAGCTGGGACCAATGTAACAAGGCCTACCATAAGTAACACACTACGCCACCATGGACTCAGATCCTGCAGTGCCAGACGTGTCCCACTGCTTAAGCCTGTACATGTCCGGGCCCGTCTGAAGTTTGCTAGAGAGCATTTGGATGATCCAGAGGAGTTTTGGGAGAATGTCCTATGGTCTGATGAAACCAAACTGGAACTGTTTGGTAGAAACACAACTTGTCGTGTTTGGAGGAAAAAGAATACTGAGTTGCATCCATCAAACACCATACCTACTGTAAAGCATGGTGGTGGAAACATCATGCTTTGGGGCTGTTTCTCTGCAAAGGGGCCAGGACGACTGATCCGGGTACATGAAAGAATGAATGGGGCCATGTATCGTGAGATTTTGAGTGCAAACCTCCTTCCATCAGCAAGGGCATTGAAGATGAAACGTGGCTGGGTCTTTCAACATGACAATGATCCAAAGCACACCGCCAGGGCAACGAAGGAGTGGCTTCGTAAGAAGCATTTCAAGGTCCTGGAGTGGCCTAGCCAGTCTCCAGATCTCAACCCTATAGAAAACCTTTGGAGGGAGTTGAAAGTCCGTGTTGCCAAGCGAAAAGCCAAAAACATCACTGCTCTAGAGGAGATCTGCATGGAGGAATGGGCCAACATACCAACAACAGTGTGTGGCAACCTTGTGAAGACTTACAGAAAACGTTTGACCTCTGTCATTGCCAACAAAGGATATATCACAAAGTATTGAGATTAAATTTTGTTTCTGACCAAATACTTATTTTCCACCATAATATGCAAATAAAATAAAAAAAAAAACAGACAATGTGATTTTCTGGATTTTTTTTTCTCAGTTTGTCTCCCATAGTTGAGGTCTACCTATGATGTAAATTACAGACGCCTCTCATCTTTTTAAGTGGTGGAACTTGCACTATTGCTGACTGACTAAATACTTTTTTTCCCCACTGTATGTTTGGGGGCTATCTATTCCTTTGGGGTCTGCTCTGGGGCAGTTTAGATTTCCCCTTTCTTGCTTTAGGCTTATTTAGTTCTCCAGTTGTGTCAACTGCAGCTCTTCCTTCCGTCAGTGGTCACGTAGTACCGCACCTTAAAGTCATGAATATGATCATATTCATGACTTTAATGAGAGGTACCACATGACCGCTGAAGAAAGGTGCCTGAGACCGGGAAAAGCAGGGGGCTGCAGAGACTGTGCCAGGGGGGTCAGCATGATCTGACAACCCCACTCCCCCCCCGCCGACCCCCAGTATATGACTCACGTATAAGCCGAGAGGGGGACTTTCAGCCCCCTAAAAATGGGCTGAAAATCTCAGCTTATACGCGATTATATACAGTAACCAACAATGCAGTCTGAATGATGTGATTGGAGACAGGAGACTGTTAGTTAAAAAAAGAAGCTTAGAACCATTTGGGAAGGGAATAAACAGTTCTCAAGATTGTGTCACTGTGAGCATTGTCTGTCACATCTGTAAATGTTTGACCAGAAATGCAGCTATGTAATTGTCTGAATGCATTCTTTATATTTCAAGATGGACTCAAAATAGCCATTTGTATATTCGCACTACACTATTAACACTGCAGCAATCATATCTTTATTCAGCCTTTCTAGAAAATCTTAAGCTTAACCCATTGAGTACTCTGGATAATCATGACAATCTTTTTGACCAGTATCTATAGGTAAGTAATGTTAAAATTAGCTGCTACTATGTATTCCGGAAATAAAAGAGAGAACTGCAAGAATGTGAAAATGTTCTAAAACATAACTGGGACCATGCTCAATTTTTGATAACTGTTCCGTTCTGTTATTAAATATTGGAGATACAATAAATGATCTGACATCCTTTCCAAAAATACTTTACAGATAAAAAGAGCATTTTTTATTATTCCTATTTATTATCCAGGAAAGATGGAACATGCAGTCTCCCTCATAGAAGTTATCTCAGCCAAAATTGATCACATTACGTTCTCTGCATCTACAAGTATTCAGCTGTCACTTTTTGCTATTGAACACTTACCATTTGATGCAGCCAAAGTAATGGCTTTCAAAAAGAGAAAAAATATAGTGGCAAAAGATATATTTCTATTGAGCTACTGAGCCAAATTAACAGCATTGCTTTATCAAAGTTATATGTAGTACATTGTGTCCAATGTGATCAACCAGTCAACAAAAAACGTAGCTTTACAAGTGAGGTCTTTAAAGCACGCAAATGTTCTGAAGTCTTTGCAAACCAGGATGTGGTTTACACATGGGGGTACCTTTGTTAAAAATATACTCTTGTCACACCAGACACACTTGCCCAAAATTGTACTTCCTATAACAGCACAGAACACTTTTACCCTAGTCATCTTATTGGCTGTCAAGGAGGAGACAGAGATGAAGGCATCAGTAACAAATAGGCCAAGTGTAAAGGACCGGGTCTCCTAGACTAGTAAGTGCATGGGCTGACAAACATTTCCGCATGGTGGGGAACTTTTAAAAAAATATGTTATTACAATCATAGACACCCTTGCCCAAAATTGTACTTCCATAAACAGCACAGAACACATTTACCCTGGTCATGTAGTCGCAAATAAGAAGTAGACATTGAAAAGGGCTCAGTAAAAAATGGGCCCAAGGTAAAGGACCGGGTCTCTTAGACTTATAATGTCCATACATGCAGTGCATGGGCTGTCAACCAGTTCCCAATGGGGGGTACACATTTTTAAATACTATAGCTGGGCATCATAGACACCCTTGTCAAAAATTGGACTCCCTGTAAGCAAAAGGAAACAAAGAATCTACATTTGTTCCACCAAAATTTGTTAACACTTCAGAACTGTTGCTGAAATTGGGCAAAAAGCTAGTGATACATGTTCTTTAAAATCGTAGTAAATCTCTAAACTAATGTGCAAGAAATTTATGGATGCTTTCATTAAAGCTATTGAGAAGAAGCAACAATGCAGTCTGAATAACGAGATTGTGGACAGGAAACAGTTATTTAAAAAAAAAACTAAAAACATTTTTAAAGTTTACCCTGAAAACTCAAGCTGCCAAAGCCATCCTGTAATTGCAAATGGTTATGGAAAACCCGACAATATGTTGAGAGCAGGATGCAATATATTGATGGATGACAAACATTTCATAATTTTTTATGGTATGATGTGACCCTCTATGAAGAATTTTTTTCAGGAGAACATGACGATTAACATCAATTATATGTTTATTCAGCCCTTCAATAAAAACAGAAGCTTAACCCATTGACTACTCGGGAGAATCAATGCAATAAACTTTCCCAGGATCTACAGGCAATTAATTAAAAAACAGCTGCTACTATGTAATCCTGAAATACAAGAGAGAAGTGCAATAATATGAAGATGTTTGAAAACATAACTGTGACCATGCTAAATTTTCCCTAACTGTTCCTTTCAGCTGTGGAGTAAATATTGGAGACACCATAGATTATCACAGAGCCTTTCAACAACGTAATTTAGAGATAATAAGGTCATTTTTTATCTTTCTGTTCATAATCCAGTAAAGAAGGAACATGCAGTCTCACTCATAGAAGTTATCACTTCAAAAAATGATTATGTCCTCTGCATCTACAAAAATTCAGCCATCACTTTTTTGTATTTAACTCTTACCATTTGATGCAGCCAAAGTTATGGTTCTCAAGGAGAGAAACAAATATAGTGGACAAAGAAATATTTGTAATGCGCTACAGAGCCAAACTAACAGCATTGCTTTATCAAATTTATATGAAGTGTATTGTGTCCAATGTGAGCACCTAATCAACACAAAAAGGAGCTTTTCAATTGAGCTCTTTAAGGTACACAAATGTTATGAAGTCTTTGCCAACAACGATGTGGTTTCACCAATGCGGGGGACCTGTTTTAATAAATAAACTATTGCCATCACAGCCCCCCTTTCCCAAAGTCACCAGCCTATAACAGTACTGAACATGCTCACCCACATCATGTAGTCACAGATAAGAAAGATACATTGCAGGAAACCGAGTTAAGAAGAAGGCAAATTAAGGGTACCTTTTTTAAAAATGTACTATTTCCATCACAGTCCCCCTTGCCAAAAAGTGACCGACCTATAACAGTACAGAACACATTCACCCACGTCATATAGTCGGAGATAAGGAAGAGACATTGCAGGAAAGCGAGTTAAGAAGAAGGCCCAATATAGGGGGGTGGGTCTCTGAGACTTGTAATGGACTGCATAGGCTAACAAGAATTTCACCAATGGGGGTACCTTTTTTAATAAATAAACTATTTCCATTAACAGCCCCCCTTGCCCAAAATTCATCGGCCTATAACAGTACAGAAAAGTTCACCATGGTTATCTAGAGGCAGGTAAGGAAGAGACATTGCAGGAAACCGAGTTAAGAAGTGGGTGCAATGTATGGGTGTGGGTCTCTGAGACTTGTAATGGAGTGCATATGCTGACAAGCATTTCACCAATGGGTTTTTTTTAAAAATAGACTATGGGCATCATGGACACCCTTGCCAAAAATTGGACTGCCTGTAGCAGCACAGAACACATTAACCCTGGTCACGTAGCCGTGACAATAAGGAGACATAATAAGAAACCATACTGAAATAAACAACTAAATTACAAATGGGAAGCCACGTATGAAAGAAAATAACAAAAGGGAGGGCGAACACAGGTTCATAGATATGAAGCCACAATGTGTTCAATGAGATATGTTTGTCCCTAGCAACAGCTCACAGACAGTGATATAAACAGAAATATTATTGTGACGAACGGCCCACCGCCGTTCGTCCAAATACGGAGGCGACTAACGGGGGTCCCGCTGCCACCAAAACGCGACGGACAGCGGACCCTGTGTCACCACTATGTCACAGTCCCACCACTGACACGTGTGTATCAGCGGACGGAGGGACGAGACACAATGCCGGCACACGGCTATCACAGGCACAGTTGGGGCTTATCTTAGTTATCCCACCACTGGCACCATGTGACAAAAATATCTAGTAAGCTACTCTCGCTCTACAATTTGCCGCAGGGGGAGTTTAATTTGGATGCCCCGCCACTGCTATCAATCTTCCAAGTACTGTGGGGATTTATGTATATCCCACTTTCTCAGTTTCACTTTGGAACTCGCAGCTCTCCGGCGCCCCCCTTACCCTCAGGTCAGTCAGGGAACTGCACCTAGGATAATTAGTCGCCGGACGGACTGCCTGTTGTGAACCGGCAATTAGGCTTCTGCAGTAAGGGAATTATCAATGCTGTGGCCGCAGCCCCTTATTCAGCAATATAAGACCCTTCTGTACTGCCAGCAAGCCGCAATAGCCGTGCACAACGTGCTGCCACCAGTCACGGTTACTTAATTCACAGTGTTAAATTAAGAGGGTCCGTGGCAAACCCCTTGAATTAGTAGCGATTATCTATCAAAGGCGTATAGTTCGATTCTTAGAGCATAGAGACAGAACTAAATAATTTTATCATTTATTCCCCGAAAATGTAGGGCAGTGGTTACAGATAAAAGTTGCTATAAAATTGAGACATAAAGTATGTACAGTACAGATATAAAATAAAGGGATTAAAAACAGAGGTACACTCACGGTTGTTCATGACTCGTTAGGCAAAACCATGCGGCGGAGAAAGAAGGCGGAGCCACATATCTCCACTCATCTGGAGTTCTTGTCAGCACAAGGATTGGAGCTCTTCTGAGCTGGTTTTGCCAAGGGAATGCCTTATAGGCTTTGCTTTGTGACATCACGGAGAGATGCATTCTGGGTTGATCCCACCTCTCTCATCCAAGTTATGTTTTGGCTACAAAACTTACATTAGCTATAACTTTATGGGAGAAGCTGGTATGGACTCATCAGTGGTATCATGTTTCCCAGCGTAATGAGCCCATCAAGAAAACATCAAACATCTATGCGATATGACCGTCCATTTGGGCGCAAATCATATCTCAGGTTCTCGACATGTTAGGACTTCGGAAGTGACACTGTAGCGGAGCTGGGACCGCTCGGATCACAGAGATATGGTTATTATAACTCTATGTTATAGGGCTTTCGCAGGGCAGGCTCTTAAAGGTTTACTTCTAACTCCTGATTTCAAACTAAGAGTTTTTTTTCCCCGCACTTTTTTTCTCTTTCAGCTGAGGCTGAGAGAAGCCAAATGGTGTGACAGGAAGTGTCCTAGCTAATTAACATTCCTGCTCTGCCAGAGGAAGTGGCAGGGTTGATAAAACCTGGGGGGAAGGAATTCCTACTACTGACAGTTTACAATGTCCTAGGATGGAGGATTTCTAGCACAGTCCAACAGAAAACATATTTTGCAGACATTGTATATCACAATTATATAATACTATTTCAAAAAATTGAGTTACTTTTGCATCACGCAATCCCTTCGCCTTGGTGTTCTGCTGGTTGTGGATGATAAGAATAAGGAGGATGCTAACAGCAAACAGACCAACTCAGGAAGCGGATACCAATGTGTGGTTGTGAAGAAGTGCCTGAGAATACACCTCCCCAAAAAAGCCAATGCATTTAAGGTTATATTTCGGTGTTTTCATTTGGAGGTGTACAGAAGTCTTGCCCAGTCCAGCCCTTGTTCATTTTGATAAGGGTCAGCCTGTCAGCATTGTCAGTTGACAGGTGGATGCGCTTATCTGTTATAATTCCCCCAGCGGCACTAAAAACCCGCTCTGACAGCAGGGCAGACCAGGGCCTCCAAGACGTAGAAAGCTAGTTCATGCCATGTGTCCAGAACGGATACCCAATAATTAAAAGGCACAGAGGAATCTTGGAGGACGTTTCTACGATCTGCAAGGTACTCCCTCACCATCTTCCCAAACATTGAACTTCTTGTGACAGCACCCCTTGCCTCTGTGGTGGCAGGATGGGAGGGTCGGAGAAAATTTTCCCAGGACTTAGCCATTGTTTCCCTGCCTGACCTGGATTGTACTTCTGTCTCTCTCCCTTGAACTCCTTGACTGTACAACAAACTCTGACATCTGCTGCCAGCATTCTAACATGGGAATTTTTTCACTAATTTCAATAAGGGCTCTATGGTAATACACCATTTTTAGACCCCTGTCTGACTCTGGAATAAGAGATTGAAAATTTTACTTGTAGTGTGGGTCTAAAAGTGTAACCAACCAGTAATGAGTGTCACTGAAAATTTTTATAATGTGAGGGTCATGGGAAATGCAGCGTAATATAAAGTTAGCCATGCATGCCAGACTACTAACAGGCATGTCTTCCATGTCCACACCAACATGATGACTGACCATGGTGTGCTCCTCTTCTTCATCCTCATACTCCTCCTCCCTGTCCTCAGGCCATCCTCGGTGAACATACGGTATGACAGCTGTGTGTAGTGAATGGAAGCGGAGGCAGAAATGGTGAAGTTCAATTTCGTTTTTTATTTTTAAAGTGGAACCTCGGGACCACAGTCCGGGGGGCTCTGAAGGGGGCATAACTAGTGAGCCCCGGGTACCCATAGTAAAGTCCCTCAGACAGGACCAGAATGGAATACCCGGAGGACACAGGTGCTACCTCCAGTTAGACCCTGGACACGTGGCAGCTGTCCCAGTGGAACCAAAAGGGATAACAGAAATAATAGCAGTCCGTAATGAGATGGGTCCTGGATCCGGGTAGTTGGTAGAAAGCTGGCTCCAGTAACCTTGTCACAGTCCTCGGACTCGGATGGCTGTTGACGGAACGGGACAGCTTTTGCACAGATGATATCCAAGATAGCCAGGGTAATCAGGATACAAATATTCTGTGGCGACAGATAGCATAAGAGAATGCACAGAGACTGCAAATGCAGCACAGACAGGTTAGCAACAGAACCGGATGCAGCAATGATTGATACTCGTTGCTCCGGCACTCTCCCTATGAAGGAGAGGCCAGAAATAGCAGCCAGTGCTGTTGTGAGCTCATTTTCGAGTTTGCCTCTGACTTCTGGTGAGGGTTATGGAGCTGGCTGTGCTGACAGAGGAGTAGTGAGTTCTCTATCTGGACTCCCTCTGTTGGTGAAGGGAGGTAATGAAGCTGATCTAAATGGGAGAGACCGGCCACCTGAGGAAGAGGACTGCGATTGGACATCAGGAGTTTCTGATTGGATTTAAGGCAGCCGAATCCCTAGTTTCTTGCTGGTGATTTTTCCTGACTGTTGCTCCTGGTTTCCAGTTTGGTTCCTGCCTTCCTAAAGCTAAGTTTTCTCTGCTATTGTTCATATGAGTTTTTGTCTGGTTTACTTAGTTTTTGTGTTCAGCCAGCCCTGGCTGGGACTGGGCTGAATTCCCATTTTGTCTCTGATCAGTTGATCTCTTTTGCTCTGTCTTCAGAATATACCTGAGTGCTGATATAGTGATTTGAAGTCTAGCGACTTCAGGGCCTTTTTCTATCAGACGTGTTGGACATTTTTTTTGCAGGGTTTTTTTCGTGATTGCAGACAGCAGCTTTTCCTTCCTGCCCTTTCTAGTTAGCGAGGGCCCCATCGTTTGCTCAGCCTATCTTTCTACCTGTGTCTGTGTTTTCATCTTGTTTCACCGACAATACATGTTGGGGGCTGTCTATTGCTTTGGGGTCTGCTCTGGGGCAGTTTAGATTTTCTCTTTCTTTCTTTAGGCTTATTCAGATCTCCGGCCGTGACGAGGTGTCTAGGACCACCGTAGGCATGCTCCACGGCTACTGCTAGTTGTTGTGGATAGGGTCAGGGGTCTGCAATCCGCTAGTTACCAACCTCTCTGGTTTTCTGGGCTTAGCTTGCTTTTTGTTTTTTTCCTCCTCGGTGACTCATTCATAACACAGTGCGCTGCCATTGGATAATTACCAATTTTAAAAAATGCACACTGTCCCTTTAAGGAGCCAAGGGAGCACGCACGCGTGCCCTAATAGCTTTAGCGGAAGACCTGCTGACAGGACGCCAGGAGGTGGGGGAAGGGGAGAGAACAGGATGCTGAGAAGCAGCATGGGACACACAGGGAGTCGACTGCTGCACAGGGACAGCATGCAAGGCACGAGGTGAGTGCCCTGAACAGCAGCGGCAGACCGGGGCATAGAGCCATGACAAGGACCGGGTGTACAGTAACAGGATCCCCCTCTTTGCGCCCCCTCTTTTTCAAGCCTGCGTGAAATCTTTTAGGAAGAAGAGGAGCCTGGATGTTCTCTTTAGGTTCCCAAGATCTGTTCTCAGGACCAAAGCCCTTCCAGTCCACCAGGTGATAGGTCTTACCCCATACTTTCTTAATGGCCAGGATATGTTTTACATCAAAAACATCATCCTCCGAGACAGGATCAGGAGTGATGCCCAGGTCCCTAAAGAAGGGGCTCAAAACTACTGGTTTGAGGAAAGAAACATGAAAAGAGTTAGGCACACGTAAAGAACTAGGCAACTTCATCTTATAAGAGACTGGATTGATTTGTCCCAAGACTTCAAATGGTCCAATGAATCGGGGACCCAATTTGTAGGATGGCAACTTCAGATGGATATACTTGGAGGAGAGCCATACCTTGTCTCCGGGGTGAAAGGTAGGTGCATCCTAACGTCTCTTGTCTGCATGTCTTTTCATACGCAGGGAGGCTTTCTCCAGAGCAGTTTTGGTGTCCCTCCAAACCTTAGAAAAATCTTCAGAGAAAGTATCGGCAAACGGTACGCCAGATGATCCGAAAATGGGAAGAGATATTCCGGGTTGCAGTCCAAAGATAATTTGAAAGGGAGACTTTCCAAAAGATTCACTTACTTGGTTATTGTAGGAAATTTCAGCCCAGGAGAGTAAGTCTACCCAGTCATCATGATGCGCATTGACAAAGTGATGCAGAAATCCAGCCAGGATTTGATTAGTCATCTCCACTTGTCCATTGGATTGGGGATGGTATGCCGAGGAAAAGTCAAGTTCAATTCTTACCAGTTTACAAAGTGCTTTCCAGAACTTTGAGGTGAACTTGACTCCTCTGTAGGACACGATGTGGAGAGGGAAACCATGGAGACGGAAGATGTGCCGGATGAATAGATCCGCCAGTTCAGGAGCAGTTGTAAGACCAGGTAGCGGAATGAAGTGAGACAACTTAGAAAAGTGGTCCACCACTGACCACACCACCTAACAGCCAGATGAGATTGGAAGATCTGTCATGAAGTCCATTGTGATGTGCTGCCAGGGGGGACGGAATAGGTAGAGGCTGAAGCCTACCTGCAGGTCGACGTTTGACAGTCTTGTTGCGGGCACAGGAAGGACAGGCTGAGACGTACTCCTGGATATCCTTAGCAGGCCACCAGTAGTATCGGGTGATGAGTTGCAGAGTCTTCCTCTGACCGGCATGACCAGCCAACTTGGAAGAGTGACCCCACCGAAAGACACAAGTATGTTCAGGAGCAGACATGAAAGTTTTCCCAGGGGGAAGCCGGGTAAGATCAGCAGAAGGGATAGTGACTAACCTAGAGGGTTTAATGATTTACTGAGGCTCTTCCTCTTGATCAGGAGGCAAAAAGGCTCTGGAAAGTGCGTCTGCCTTGACATTTTTGTCAGCTGGACGAAAATGAAGAACAAAATTAAAACGAGCAAAAAAAAAGCCCAGTCGGCTTGACGGGGATTCAGCCTCTGCGCGGTTTGGAGGTAAGCAAGGTTTTTGTGTTCGGTGTATATGACCATCTGATGAAGAGCTCCTTCAAGAAGATGCCTCCACTCCTGCAGAGCCAATTTGATTACCAACAATTCCCGGTCTCCAATGGAATAATTCCTCTCTGTGGAAGAAAAAACCTTGGAAAAAAAACACATGAGTTCATTCGACCAGTGGATGATTTCTGGGTAAGTACTGCTCCTGCACCTACTGAGGAAGCATCAACCTCAAGAAAAAATTGTTCATTAGAGTTAGGATGATACAGGACTGGTGTGACAGCAAAGGATTTTTTGAGAGAAACAAAAGCCTCCTCTTCATCAGGAGGCCAATTCTTGGGATTTTTGCCTTTCCGGGTCAGAGCTGAGATGGGCGCTAATCGGGTGGAAAAGTTAGGAATGAATTATCTGTAGTAGTTGGCGAAGCCCAGGAATCACTGTATGGCCTTCAGCCCAGACAGACAAGGCCACCTGAGTACAGCTGATAACTTCTCTGGATCCATTTTCAATCCTGTGGAGGAAACAATGTAACCAAGGAAAGGCAAAGAGGATTGTTCAAAAAGGCATTTTTCAAACTTGGCATACAGTCTGTTTTCTCTGAGCCTCTGTAAGACTAGGCGTACCTGCCTCTGGTGCGAGGCCAAGTCAGTGGAAAAAATCAGAATGTCATCCAGGTAGACCACAACACAGGTATAGAACAGATCCCTGAAAATGTCATTGACGAACTCTTGGAAAACAGTGGGTGCATTGCTTGGGACAAACGGCATTACCAGGTACTCGTAGTGACCATCACGGATGTTGAAGGCTGTTTTCCATTCGTCTCCTTCCCGGATTCAGATCAAATTGTAGGCACCTCTGAGATCTAGCTTGGTGAAGATTTTGGCCCCTCGAAGGTGGTCGAACAGTTCTGAAATGAGAGGCAAGGGGTACCTGTTTTTTACAGTGATCTGGTTTAGTACCCATTAATCAATACAGGGCCGCAAGGATCAGTCCTTTTTCTTCACAAAGAAGAATCCTGCTCCTGTTGGTGCTGATGATTTTCAGATAAATCCCCTGGCCAAATTCTCCTGGATGTAGTCCGACATAGCTTGAGTCTCTGCCTGGGAAAGAGGGTAAACTCTCCCACAGGGAGGAGATGTTCCAGGAAGAAGATCTATTGGACAGTCATATGACCTGTGAGGGGGAAGTCTCTCAGCCTCCTTTTTCCTGAAGACATCCGAGAAGGCTCAGTAAGAGGACGGTAACCCAGGCAGGGTAGCAGGTTGGACAGGGGGTGAAACTGGTTCAATCCGGGTTAAGCATCAGTCTGTGCAGGAATCTCCCCAATGCAGAATCTCGCCGGTTCTGCAATTAAGGACTGGTTCGTGTTTCTGGAACCATGGCAAACCTAAAAGCAAGGGGTGAGACAAACCAGGGTACACATAAAAACATATTCTTTCAGAATGCATTATACCTACCCGGAGTTCCACTGGCTCAGTCTGGAACTGGACAGGTTCAGTCAGTGGCTTGCCATCGACAGCGGTCACCTGCAATGGATTGGGAAGAGACTGGACTGGTAAGTGGCAATGATCCACAAGCGTCTGCTGGATAAAATTCCCCGTGGCTCCGGAATCCAACAGACAGAGTCAAGAAAATTGTATTGCTCCGTAGGACATGGATACCGAGATCTGCAATGAAGGAGAGGAATATTCTCTACCTAGGGTGGCCTCTCCTACCGAGCCTAGGCACTGGAGTTTCCCGACTTCTTTGAACAGGAGCGGATCAGGTGTTTGAAACTACCACAATATAGACAGCTTCCCTCTTTGCGACGCGCCTCCTGGCAGCAGCTGGCCAATCTTATTCAGTCAACCTCCATAGCTTCCAAGCCGCTTCCAAACGGCGGTGGATACCGCGTTCAGCCCTGCACACTTGCAATCAACTTCTATAAGCCCCATATTAGCCTTAGGCTGCCGGTCTCACCTGCACATCTGCAAGCTACTATTATATGCCCCATATGGGCCTTTTGCTACTGGTCTCAGTACAGACATTTTCTACAGGTATATTTTTACACCGGTCTCAGTACAGACATCTTCCACAGGCAAATTGCTTCAGCAATCCAGCGGGAACCTCTCCTCATTTCCTTATGGAATATATTGCGTCTAATTGAATTACCAGCACAGCACACCTTAAGGGTAGCTGGAAGTCTGCTATATGCCTACACCATATTTGGAAGCAGGAACTTACAAAAAAATTATTTTGCTCGTGGACATACGTTTGTTCATACGATATAGACAGCAGTCGGACTGACGAAGGCCAAGTGTAGGCCGAAACGTCTTTTTGTAGGACTGCACATAAATAAAATCTTCACTTAAAAAGGACAATTCAGTTGAGTACCAAGTTACTTTATCTTTAAAAATAACCAGACTCTGGAAGATCTAACAGTTGGAATGGCAGCTTCTGGCCTGATGGCGTTACGGAGAATGGATGCAAGCCTTCTGTCTGCGGCACCAGACTGCTTCCTGCATGTTGCGTTGCTATGCCTCCTTCCCCATGTGTGCTGCTGTCCTCAATCTGTATGTCCTCCTGCCAGTTTGGGTCAGTCACTATGTCATCCACCACCTCGTCTTCAACATCCGCACACAGCCCCTCCTCCTGATTTTCCGGCAATTGGGTCTCATCATCGTTCACCTCTTGTGACCGTGGCTGCTCAAATATTTGGCCATCGCTACATGGAATATCATCTTGCCCCGCTTCAAATGGAGCAGGTGAGAGGCCCGATTCTGCAAATGGGAAACTGAACAGCTCTTCGGAGTGTCCGAGTGTGGGATCTGTTGTCTAAGGGCACTCGGCATGGTGGGAGGAAGGAGGATCAGGGTTATTAATAACCTGTCCACACTCATGGCTACTCAGACTTGACCGTGTTAAAGACATGGTGGTGGTGGTGGTGACTGGAAGCATTATCCGCTATCCAACCAACAACCGTTTCACACTGCTCTGGCTTCAATAGTGGTGTGGTGCGGTCCCCTAGAAACTGGGACAGGAATTTTGAGCGTGAAGATGTGGGTCTTTGCTGTGGCCCACTGTCAGCTTGGCCACGGCCTCGTCCTCTGCATGCACCATCAGCATCATATCCACTTCCCCGTCCCTTGCCCCTTGCCTTGCCCATTTTAAATGGACTAATGAAATATGTGAAAAGCTGCCTACAAATGGATGTCTTTGGAGAAAAATTAGATGTGGTAAGTAGGCCTGCAAAGCAAATATTTTTCCACCACAGACACACCAGGCCTCAGCCTGAGATAACAGACTGTATTCCTTAATTGTTTTATTTTTTGGATAAAAAAGACTGCTGGATATAACAACACTGACAGCCAGGCCAAAAACATATAAGCCATAAACTGGCCAAACTTTGGAAACACACAGATAGGTGATAGCACGGACAGAGCACACCAAACAATGTGTGGCCTGTATGTTTTTCTGTTGCCTAAATAATACTGTATTTTGACAAAAATGAGAGCCAGGAAAAACAGAAAAATAAGCGTAAACTGGCCTCAGCTGCTGCACACACAGATATGAGCTGGCATGACAGACCACACCAAACAATGTGTGGCCTGTATTTTTTTTGTGGGACTAATATACTGCTGTATTTAAACAAAAGTGTCAGCCAGCCCAAAAATATTAAACAGCCGTAAACTGGCCAACGTTTGAGCACACATAGATATGAGCTGGCACAGAGATACCACACCAAAAAATGTGCGGCCTGTATTCCAATTGCACCTGGGGCTAGATATATATGGCTAATATAGCCCTCAGGTAGCAGCAGCAACACCAGAACACTTGAAGGGAATGAACCCTCTTGATGTATGCAATGCTCTATATACACACATACAGTGCCTTCAGGCCTTGCATTGATGTGTATACAGTGACGTACACTACCCTGCCTGCCTAACACTGGAACCTATATACTCCGGAATTAGTCCTAAGAAAGACTGCTGGTTTAGCTGGATGTGAGGATTTAGGATGGTAGACCCCACACTAACTAATAAAGCACCAATTCTGACCCTATATCGACTGCAGCTCTCCCTACACTTTCTGATTCCAGACATGACTGCGTGAGCAGGGCGGCGTCCGGTCTCTTATACCCCTGATGATGCTGTGTGGCCAGCCAATCACTGCACGACCACAACAAAGATGGCTGCGGCATTTCATAGCCTGGCAGACAATCCCTGCAGCGTGTTTGGGTCTCTAAAGTCTGCCAAAATTGCTGGGTGGAGATCCGAGTTCACGTCGAACAATCCCGGAAATGCTCGCTGCTCGCCGAGTGCACCGAGCATACTAATACTCGGGCGAGTAACGAGTAGTTGCCAGCATGTTACCTCATCACTATTGGTTATCAATAGTACTACTATATTGCTCCTATGGTGTACAGTTAGAAGTCCATCAGACGTGGCACATTTTCCTGCAATAGTAATCCTTCAAATTGTTTTCAGCAGGGAAATATTATACGCCATTTAAAGTACACCAGTTGAGCATCAAAAGCAAACAGACAGACTTTTTTGACTATCAATAGCATTACAATATTACTCCTGCTGTGTATCAAATCCTTCTGAGGTGGGCAAATTTTCCTGCGATACTAATCCTGCAAAAAAATTTTAGCAGGTAAATATTATACATAAAAATAAAAAAGCCAGAGTTGGTTGGTTAGAAATAGCATCTCTATTTTGCTCCCGCACTGTAACAAGTCCATCTGAGGTGGGAAAATTTTCCTGTCAATTTTTTTCAGCAGAGAAATATTATTATTATTTATTATTATGGCGCTATTTATTCCATGGCACTTTACATGGAATTACCCTGAGGCAGCGAGCTTGTGGGACTGGGGAAAGTGAGCAGCCATTTACTTTAATGAATAGGGAAGTAGAGTGAGATGGGGGAATATGATGCATTCTGTTTTGTCCATATTAAGTTTTCATAAATCAAGTGGAGAAGAAGGATGAAATGGAAGACAGGCATTGTGGGATTCTGGTTACTAGGGAAGTGATATCTGGTCCAGAGGTGTAGATCTGTGTGTCATCAGTGTCACGCTCACGCCTTGGCTGAGTGGCGCGAGCCAGGGGGTTGTGGCCCCACTGTGCCACAAACCAGACTACCCTGAAAGGGGCGTAACTATGGCAGCTACCTCGGTCTTCACTGGAGCCTCTGATGGTGAGGTCAGGCTTGTGCGGCAGGTAGCTGCCGGGTGCCACTCCAGGGTGGTGTCTGGCTGTGGCTGCTGATCCCACTCGGGAACAGGACACCTGGACAGGTGCGAGTGACAAGCAGGATGAGACACAGGGCCAGCCGGCATGGCTTGGAGACACAGGACAGGCGGGCACGGCTTGGAGACACAGGACAGGCGGACACGGCTTGGAGACACAGGACAGGCGGACACGGCTTGGAGACACAGGACAGGCGGACACGGCTTGGAGACACAGGACAGGCGGGCATGGCTTGGAGACACAGGACAGGCGGGCATGGCTTGGAGACACAGGACAGGCGGGCACGGCTTGGAGACACAGGACAGGCGGGCACGGCTTGGAGACACAGGACAGGCGGGCACAGCTTGGAGACACAGGACAGGTGGGCACGGCTTGGAGACACAGGACAGGCGGGCACGGCTTGGAGACACAGGACAGGCGGGCGTGGTATGAGAAGGGGCAGGTAGGGACCTGTTCACACAACAGGTGCAGGCAGGAGGGAGTGGTGTATGTTGGAACAGGATTTGGACCTGTTCACACAGGAGGTGCAGGTATGGATATAGGCAGGAGTGTGGAGTAGGCAGAGACGCAGGTGTGCGGAGTAGGCTGGGTGGCAAGGGAGCCAGGCAGGCAGAGCGGCAAGGGAGCCGTGCAGGCTGAGCGGCTAGAGAGCCGTGCAGGCTTAACGGCTAGAGAGCCGTGCAGGCAGAGCGGCTAGAGAGCCGTGCAGGCAGAGCGGCTAGAGAGCCATGCAGGCAGAGCGGCTAGGGAGCAGTGCAGGCAGAGCGGCTAGGGAGCCATGCAGGCAGAGCGGCTAGGGAGCCGTGCAGGCAGAGCGGCTAGGGAGCCGTGCAGGCAGAGCTGCAAGGGTGCAGATGCACAGATAGAGCTGCAAGGGTGCAGATTCAGAGATAGAGCTGCAAGGGTGCAGATTCACAGACAGAGCTGCAAGGGTGCAGATTCACAGACAGAGCTGCAAGGGTGCAGATTCACAGACAGAGCTGCAAGGGTGCAGATTCACAGACAGGGAGGACACAAGGAAAGATACAGCAAGGAAGGAAGCCATGGACAAGGAGAAAGGGAGACTAAGGTGGGACAGAGTACAGACAAGGTACTGGAACCAAGACTCAAGGGCCAGGATATTCAGCCTCCTGGCAGGCAGACAAAGTACAAGGCAAGACAAGAAGTATTCCTCCAGAGAAGGAGGAAATACACAGAACGGGGCCTGGCTTCCTCAGCAGCAAGATACTAACTGAGATTAGACATTGCTCAGGCAATGTTCCAGTGGGTGTGGCAGGGTTAAATAGTCCAGGCCTCTAGGTGATTGGTCAGGGACCCATTAGCCAGGTGCACCCTGACTGCATAAGAACCAGAGAGTTCAGGCACCGCCCCCTATACACACAGTCAGGAAACATGGAGAGCAGAGGCACAGAGCAGGCAACAGACAGAATTCACAGCATCGCTTGAAGCTGAAAGTAAGTTGGTGTGCGGGGGATGGGAGGCCATGCAGTGATGCCAGCAGGGTTGTTACAGTATCCCCCCTTTACGGCCCCTCTTCCTCATGCCTGCCAGAATGACCAGAAGAAGGAGTACGGGACCACACACAGTCCAGGTTGACACGACATCCTTCAGGTAGGGCGGAATATGTGTGCCATCAGGAATCCCAGAGTGCCAAGCTTCTTGGTGCTTGATGGAGTCATCTGCCAACACAGAGGGTATAAGGACTTGGATTTCTTCCTCCTGGGTAGCAGAAAGCAGGGATCTGGAAGCCTCAGACTTGACGCCTACATCAGCCAGCCAGCTGGAAACAGAAGAGACCTTCACTGAGTCCAACTTCAGCCTGATATCCCAAGAAAATTGGACCTCCTCCTTAGGATCAGGAGGAAGCATCTCTGCCCAGGTATCTTCACCAACTAGCCAAATGGAAGCTGGAGGCATACATACAGGGAGCCACTTCAGCCTGTTACCCTGAAAAAAACTGGTCCTCCTCTTCCAGGTTGGAGCGTGAGAAAATCTCTGTCTCAGTATCTTCACTCACTGACCACACGGGGGTTGAAGGCAAATACTTAGGACCCATCTTCATCCCATAATCCAGGGGAGGACAATCAAGAGACAGGGATGCTCCTGGGAGCAGACCACTGGTATAGTCGCTGGAGACGTGTGAGGCGACTGACACCGCCTCCCCTTCTTCGGAGACGTCATCACCCCTTGACTCGACGACTAGCAGACCAGATGAAGAAGGTGACCTTGCTGACCGACTCTGACGCAAGGGAACCAGACACCTCTTGTCACTTGATTGTTTCAAGCGCGGTGCCCTGCTAGGTTTCCAGACATAAATGGGTGCTAGAATCTCTGGATCAGAATGACCCATGGGCATACCAGTCAGCAAGTGGAAGATGAACTTCTTCATGTATAAAGCTCCGACCTGGAGCTGTAGTTGTCCTTGCAGGACTAGACTGTTCCCCAATAGGGCTCGGCCACCTCGAGACAATGCCCACGCCGGCTCCGGGAGCTGTATGACAAAGACCACACACTGACTCTGTAAGACTGGCGACTTAAACACACCAAAGCTCCCTGAAGGCAGAGAAACAGTCAAAGAGTTTAATGGAGAGGGAGTACTCTCGCCAGGGACAGCCTCTCCCACTGGCTCAGGGTTCTGGAGTACAGGCTTCACAGGGCAGAGGCCAGATTCTGGCTGCAACTTGGCCCGCTTCTTCTTTTTAGACCTCTTGGATCTTGCACGGGAGGCCGCACGGGCAGACTGTGGAACAGGTGATGGCTGGACGGTCATAGGTAGTTGAGACATTTCACCCACAGGTTTCTCTTGTCTGGTCAGTCTCTGAAAACTTGGAGGGGAAGACTTTTCAGGAGCAGCTGGACGAGGCATGTCGAACACTTTACGAAAGGCCACCAGGAAGGCCCCTATGTTCATGACGATAGGATCCCTTGCTTCCCAGAAGGGACAGATCCATGTTAAACCATCACCAGCTAGGTAGGACGTGATGTATCCCACCTTGACCCGGTCAGAGAGGAACAAGCTGCATTCTGCAGGATGTAGTGCAGGCACTTCTTCAGGAACCCTTGGCACTCTTTAGGGTCCCCATAGAACCTAGGCGGGTCTGCTGGGTCGTGCTCTTCATAGGCCAGGAGCTGATTGTAGAGAGCATTTGAGACGATGATTGGTTCAAAGGTCTCCACAATCGGAACCACGCAGGACGGAACAAATTCCTCTGGTTGCTCATACTGGCAGGGAGAGATTTCATCATGCTCTGCGAGCGGAAGGACATGGGACTCAGCGGGGACCATGGCCTGAGCAAACTCTCACGCTCACGCTTTGGCTGAGTGGAGCGAGCCAGGGGGTTGTGGCCCCACTGTGCCACAAACCAGACTACCCTGGAAGGGGCGTAACTACGGCAGCTACCTCGGTCTTCACTGGAGCCTCTGATGGTGAGGTCAGGCTTGTGCAGCAGGTAGCTGCCGGGTGCCACTCCAGGGTGGTGTCTGGCTATGGTTGCTGATCCCACTCAGGAACAGGACACCTGGACAGGTGCGAGTGACAAGCAGGCTGAGACACAGGGCCAGCCGGCACGGCTTGGAGACACAGGACAGGCGGGCACGGCTTGGAGACACAGGACAGGCGGGCACGGCTTGGAGACACAGGACAGGCGGGCACGGCTTGGAGACATAGGACAGGCGGGCACGGCTTGGAGACACAGGACAGGCGGGCACGGCTTGGAGACACAGGACAGGCGGGCACGGCTTGGAGACACAGGACAGGCGGGCACGGCTTGGAGACACAGGACAGACTGGCGTGGTATGAGAAGGGGCAGGTAGGGACCTGTTCACACAGCAGGTGCAGGCAGGAGGAAGTGGTGTATGTTGGAACAGGATTTGGACCTGTTTACACAGGAGGTGCAGGTATGGAAATAGGCAGGAGTGTGGAGTAGGCAGAGCCGCAGGAGTGCGGAGTAGGCTGGGCGGCAAGGGAGCCGGGCAGGCAGAGCGGCAAGGGAGCCATGCAGGCTGAGCGGCTAGAGAGCCGTGCAGGCTTAGCGGCTAGAGAGCCGTGCATGCAGAGCGGCTAGAGAGCCGTGCAGGCAGAGCGGCTAGGGAGCTGTGCAGGCAGAGCTGCAAGGGTGCAGATGCACAGACTGAGCTGCAAGGGTGAACACCACAGAAAGAGGAAAAAACCTCGAAAAAATTGGTTACAGACCAGACAGGCCCAAATGCATTTACACTAATCCAGGGTGCAGCGGACCCAAGTAAAAATGGCAGCTGCACAGGTGCATAAATACCGAATGAAACAGCCAGCCTACAATGAGGGATTGGCCGTGTGGTACACCAGTGCAGAAAAAATAATCCGCATGTGGCAATGTTCACACAGGGAATGCAGGGCTTCTGGCTAACAACCTCTTAGTAACACCATATAGGGGGGCTGCCCAGTGCCAACTAGAATGCATCCCGTGTGAACAGAGGCCACAAGTTTGCAGAAGCATTTGGGCCCAACTGCACCCTGGAAAAAATATAAAAAGTGCACAACAAACATAGCAATATATGTAAGGTATTAGTTGATATCAAGGCCTTAATATGGAAGCTGACAAACTGCGTCAAAGTTCCTTACACTTGTCAGTCCCTACTCTAACATGACAGACAGACAGAGCTGCAAGGGTGCAGATTCACAGACAGAGCTGAACGGGTGCAGATTCACAGACAGAGCTGCAAGGGTGCAGATGCACAGATAGAGCTGCAAGGGTGCAGATTCACAGACAGAGCTGCAATGGTGCAGATTCACAGACAGAGCTGCAAGGGTGCAGATTCACAGACAGAGCTGCAAGGGTGCAGATTCACAGACAGAGCTGCAAGTGTGCAGATTCACAGACAGAGCTGCAAGGGTGCAGATTCACAGACAGAGCTGCAAGGGTGCAGGTATTAGTTGATATCAAGGCCTTAATATGGAAGCTGACAAACTGCGTCAAAGTTCCTTACACTTGTCAGTCCCTACTCTAACATGACAGACAGACAGAGCTGCAAGGGTGCAGATTCACAGACAGAGCTGAACGGGTGCAGATTCACAGACAGAGCTGCAAGGGTGCAGATTCAAAGACAGAGCTGCAAGGGTGCAGATTCACAGACAGAGCTGCAAGGGTGCAGATTCACAGACAGAGCTGCAAGGGTGCAGATTCACAGACAGAGCTGCAAGGGTGCAGATTCACAGACAGGGAGGACACAAGGAAAGATACAGCAAGGAAGGAAGCCACGGACAAGGAGAAAGGGAGACTAAGGTAGGACAGAGTACAGACAAGGTACTGGAACCAAGACTCATGGGCTAGGATATTCAGCCTCCTGGCAGGCAGACAAGGTACAAGGCAAGACAAGAAGTATTCCTCCAGAGAAGGAGGAAATACACAGAACGGGGCCTGGCTTCCTCAGCAGCAAGATACTAACTGAGATTAGACATTGCTCAGGCAATGTTCCAGTGGGTGTGGCAGGGTTAAATAGTTCAGGCCTCTAGGTGATTGGTCAGGGACCCATTAGCCAGGTGCACCCTGACTGCATAAGAACCAGAGAGTTCAGGCGCCGCCCCCCTATACACACAGTCAGGAAACATGGAGAGCAGAGGCACAGGGCTGGCAACAGACAGAATTCACAGCATGGCTTGAAGCAGAAAGTAAGTTGGTGTGCCGGGGATGGGAGGCCATGCAGTGATGCCAGCAGGGTTGTTACAATCAGCCTAGAGGTGATACTGAAAGCTGTGAGATGTAATAAGTCCATCTGTGGTGGGAAAATTTTCCTATGCTAGTATTCCTGCCATTTTTTTCAGCAAATATTTTACGCCATTTATACTGCGCCAGTTGTGCATCAAAATAAAAAAACAGACATGGTTGTTTAGAAATAGCATTCCTATATTGTGTTGGCACTGTAACAAGTCCATCTGAGGTGGGCAAATTTTCCTGCGATACTAATCCTGCAAATTGTTTTTAGAAGGTAAATATTATACATCATTTATACTGCACCAGTTGTGCATCAAAATAAAAAAGACAGACAGACTTGGTTGGTTAGAAAGAGCATTGTTATATTGTTCCTGCACTGTAACATGTTCATCCTAGGTGGGCAAATTTTCCTGTGCTAGTATTCCTGACATTTTTTCAACAAATAAATATTATATGCCATTTATGCTGCACCTGTTGTGCATTAAAATAAAGACAGACTGGGTTGGTCAGAAACAGCATTGCTATATTGCTCCGGCACTGTAACAAGTCTATCTGAGGAGGGCACATGTTCCTGCAAAGTTTTCTCCACAGGTATATATAATTTGTAATTGAAAATGAGCAATGCAGGTGGTAAGGGACAGTGAAGTGGACATGATGCTGATGATGAGCGTAGAGGCCGAGGCTATGGGCAAAGTGAAATCGTGGCCTCTGCGGGAGCACAACAAAACACACACATCATGTCGACCTAGCTTCCTGTCCCACTTTGAAGGGGCACATGGAACATCACTCTTGAAGCCAGACCAGTGTGAAAATGTTGCTGGATGTATAGAAGATAGTGCTTCAAGTCATTTTGCCAGCACCACCCTGTCTTCCACACGAAAAGTAAAGGACTAATTTTTTCACACACCAATTATTTTCATTTTTTTTACAGCCATAAGAGATTTACATTTTTTCTCATAAACTCATTTTAAGGAAACTTCACAGTCATAATGTATCTCATTCCTGCCTGGATAGTGCAGCTGAACAAGAAATTATCTTTATTCTGGTGGAGCTATTGAAAGAACAGATATGTAACAAGCAAAATATATCCTGCCCAGATCTATGAGGTTTTCCCCTTTGTCATTATGCACAGCTGCAGAATTTTTCACTAGACTTGTTGCTGATGACTTTAGGAAGATTTCATCACAAAGCAAACATCCATGCCCCTCTCCTCTTGGAGTAATTTCTTGCGAAAAAGAGGCGGCATAAGGGGGTACTGCATCTCTGTTGTCTCTGCCTTCTGCCCCTCTTCCCCTGCAGAGGTGCTGACTTAGTCACTGCCATGACCTCCATTCCTCACTTTCTGCTTTGGTTGCTGATGCCTTGGGTGCTCATACTGCGTGTAGATCCCCAGGCACTGTGCTGAGAGATCCCATGCATGGTCCCATCCTCTTAAAAGGACAGCAAATTCATCCTAAAATGTACTCAGCAAGTGGATAGAAAAAACTCACTATTTAAGGCACCTCCACCTGAAGGGAGGTGCCTGTGCAACTTTGTAAGTTTGTTCCTAAACATTCATGCTAGTTCTCAGGTCCCAGTGCTAGTATTCCTGTATACTTGCCTGTCTATCAGGCATGCCTGTCTGTTTGTCTATCAGCCTTGCCCACCTGCCTATCAGCCATGCCTGACTGTCTATCAGCCGTTACCACCTGCTGGTTTATCAGCCGGTCCAGCTTGCACCAGCCACTGCTCATCTCTATGTCAGCCAGTCCAGCCGCACCTGCCAGTGCTCATCTGTACTTCAGCCAGTTCCGTCTGCATCAGTGGTTCCCATGTTCTTACAGAACCTGCCTGCATCTACTGGACCTTCCTTTGGGCCATCCCAGCTATCCTCCCTGGGGGGGTCAGCTGCCATCTATCCAAGGTCAGTCCTGTGTAGCACCTGGTCCACCTCATTCTTCTCTCCTCAGATCATGTTATCTTATGCCGTTGTATATCCGAGGTTGGATCAGCGGAGGCTCCAAGTAACACCCCTCCAGGCTTTCTTTGGGCCCCAGCATAGTGGTTCCACCAAGCAGCACCTTACATACAATAAGTCATACACTCCATAGAGGTGACCTTTAAAAGGAAGTAAGTTCTGGTAAATGACATTTTGCACTGTGCCGCAAGTAATGGAATCTGGGTGAGAACAGATACATGACTAAATACACATAATTAATGGGACACAAATACACCTCTCATAGAGATTTAAGAATTAACATGACTAGGATGTTATTATCTGTCTCCCTATTCTCATTTTTCTCCTTACCTTTACCCCAAAACAACAAATGTCATTTTTCCTCTTCCTCCCCTATTTTTTCTCTCTTATTTTATGCATATGCAAAGTAAGCCAATGGTTTTCAGAAAAATGGACCTTTTCTCTTAAGAATAGAAAAAGACATTATAGGTAAACTTGGGGTGTCTGGAATCTAGAGACAAATCAGGAAGAAGTGGAGTTCAAGACCTTAAGGCTATGTGCACACGTTGCGGATTTTACTGTGGATCTTCAGCATTTTTTAAGCTTGGATTTGCACCAAATCCTCAATGTAGTGCCCTGTGGTGCTAATAAAAATATGGATATCTTATAGCCTACATATTGTAATATATTGTTTATATGCTTTGATATAGTGTGGTCACTAGACCAAGGGTGGAAAGTATTGCAAATATGAAATATGGTTGTTTGAATCCAAACACTATATATTGCAATATACTACGGTGTAATATCATTGATGCTGAGCAACAAAGTGTTTGCTCTGTGCTAATACCGTAAGACAAGGTTAAAAATAACAACTGTACAGATAATGAATATTTATGCTGCTTGAACAAGGAAGCCTTGTGTTCAATAATAGTATGATGCTCGAAGACAAGGGAGACCAAAATGTTTTGATGGTTTCATGTAGCAATGGTCAAGCATGACATCAATATTCGAGGACCGATTGTGATACAAATGAGACGAGTATGAGTGTGTGACTGGGTTACGATAGGTATCCAGTTTTCAGAATAGGTGATTATGGAAGTCATGTCATGCTGATCACATGCCACCATCTTAGAGCGTTATGCAATGATCATGAAGAGTTAATTTTGTAACAAGCAACATATGTTGAACTTTGAACAGTGACAGACAATCTTGATTGTTAGAGGCAAACAGATCTTGGGTTGTAATCAGTAGCAAACAACCTTCAAGCATTGTGCTATTGTTAAGAGACATGCCAATGGCAAATAAATCTTGGGTTGGTGCAAACTTTAAGATTGTAGGAGTCTATAACAAACAGACCTTGAAGTCTTCTGCTGTTATCAAGACAACAACCAACTGTGCAATGGCAAGATACTGATGATTCAGCCTAAACATACTGCACAGATGTCATAGGGGAGGACGTGGAAGTTGTGTATAAAAAGGTGGACCCTGTGTCTGTGAGGTAGGGACATTTCCAGAAGGTATCATGGATGCACGGTTTCTGTGATGACAAGACCAGAGTATTTCCTTCTCGCTGACACTGTGGTCCCTCTAGTGGAGAAGTGATGTTACAATTAGGGATGGGCGAATCTACTCGTTAGGACTCGTTACTCTGCGAGTAGTAGGGGACTCGCAGGAGTCGGTACTCTGCGAGTTTCCAAGCGATTACTCGCACAGTAACGAGTCCAATACAAATCAATGGCAATCCTAGTTTTTTCAGAGTTTAATTCAAGCAATCCTAGTTTCTTAGCGATTTTGTGTCCCCCTGCTGACACTAAATCGCTAAGAAACTAGATTGCTTGTATTAAACTCTGAAAAAAAAAAAATTTGGAGTCTTAGCGATTTTGTGTCCCCCTGCTGACTAGTGTTGAGCTTTCCGATTGGCTGCCGAAATGACGTCATCATGATGCGCTGTCTGTGCGCATCATGATGTGCCGTCAGTTCGGGCCTTCGGGGGGGGCTGTGCCGACTGTCCGGGGGTCTGTACCGGCCTGCCGGTGGTCTGTGCAGGCTCCGGTGGTCTGTGCCGGCCTGCCGGGGGGCTGTGCCGGCCTGCCGGTGGTCTATGCAGGCTCCGGTGGTCTGTGCCGGCCTGCCGGGGGGCTGTGCCGGCCTGCCGGTGGTCTATGCAGGCTCCGGTGGTCTGTGCCGGCCTGCCGGGGGGCTGTGCCGGCCTGCCGGGGGGCTGTGCCGGCCTGCCGGGGGGATGTGCAGGCTCCGGGGGGCTGTGCCGGCCTGCCGGGGGGCTGTGCCGGCCTGCCGGGGGGCTGTGCAGGCTCCGGGGGTCTGTGCAGGCATCGTCCGATGGGACTACAAGTCCCATCGGGCGATGCCTGCTACCATGACAGTGATTGACACATTAGCCAATGATGGGACAGTAGTAGTCCCATCATCCGGCTAATGTGTTGAATGTAAAAAAAAAAAAAAAAAAAAAATTACATGCTACATACATGCTACATATATACTACATGCAACATACATACTACATACTACATGCATGCAACATACATACTACATACTACATATACTACATGTAACATACATACTACATATATACTACATGCTACATACATACTACATACATACTACATATACTACATGTAACATACATACTACATATATACTACATGCTACATACATGCAACATACATGCTACATACTACATGCATACTACATACATACTACATATATACTACATATATACTACATATATACTACATGCTACATACATGCAACATACATGCTACATACTACATGCATACTACATACATACTACATATATACTACATATATACTACATATATACTACATGTAACATACATACTACATGCAACATATATACTACATGCAACATACATACTACATACATGCTACATGCATACTACATACATACACTACATGCATACTACATATATACTGCATATATACTACATGCATACAACATACATATATACTACATACAATACATACATATAGACATACAGTACATATAACATAGAGTACATACTTACCGTCACTTGTCACTTTGATACCCGAAGCAATTGTCACCTGAGGGTTAAATATCAAAATAAAAAAACACCAATATACTTACCCCGATCCGCAGAAGTCCACGAGGGTCCCACGTCGATCTTGCGTGGAGAACAGCAGCATCAGCTGTTGCTGCCGTTCTCTACCAGCTCCAGGAATACAATGACGGAAGGTAGGTATCCTTCCGCACTGTATTCCTCCACCACTTTAAAAAAAAAAGTCCCTAGTCTCACTTTATGCCATTGCTGCATGGGAAATTCCCACGCAGCAATGGCATAAAGTGAGACTAGGGACTTTTTTTTTTAAAGTGGTGGAGGAATACAGTGCGGAAGGATACCTACCTTCCGTCATTGTATTCCTGGAGCTGGTAGAGAACGGCAGCATCAGCTGATGCTGCTGTTCTCCACGCAAGATCGACGTGGGACCCTCGTGGACTTCTGCGGATCGGGGTAAGTATATTGGTGTTTTTTTATTTTGATATTTAACCCTCAGGTGACAATGGCTTCGGGGATCAAAGTGACAAGTGACGGTAAGTATGTACTCTATGTTATATGTACTGTATGTCTATATGTATGTATTGTATGTAGTATATATGTATGTTGTATGCATGTAGTATATATGCAGTATATATGTAGTATGCATCTTGCATGCATGTGGTATGTATGTAGCATGTATGTAGTATGTATGTAGTATGTATGTAGCATGTAGTATATATGTAGTATGAATGTAGCATGTATGTAGTATGTAGTATGAATGTAGCATGTATGTAGTATGCATGTTGTATGTATGTAGCATGTATGTAGCATGTAATTTTTTTTTTTTTTTTTACATTCAACACATTAGCCGGATGATGGGACTACTACTGTCCCGTCATTGGCTAATGTGTCAATCACTGTCATGGTAGCAGGCATCGCCCGATGGGACTTGTAGTCCCATCGGACGATGCCTGCACAGCCCCCCGGCAGGCCGGCACAGCCCCCCGGCAGGCCGGCATAGACCACCGGAGCATGCACAGCCCCCCGGCAGGCCGGCACAGCCCCCCGGCAGGCCGGCACAGACCACCGGAGCCTGCACAGCCCCCGGCAGGCCGGCACAGACCCCCGGCAGGCCGGCACAGACCACCGGAGCCTGCACAGACCACCGGCAGGCCGGTACAGACCCCCGGACAGTCGGCACAGCCCCCTCGAAGGCCCGAACTGACGGCGCATCATGATGCGCACAGACAGCGCATCATGATGACGTCATTTCGGCAGCCAATCGGAAAGCTCAACACTAGTCAGCAGGGGGACACAAAATCGCTAAGACTCCTATTTTTTTTTTTTTTTTCAGAGTTTAATACAAGCAATTCTAGTTTCTTAGCGATTTTGTCAGCAGGGGGACACAAAATCGCTAAGAAACTAGAATTGCTTGTAGTAATATCTCTCTCTCTCTCTCCCCAGCACAGGAATCACTGCAATACTCGCATCCCCATTCATTAACATTGGACTCGCTAGACTCGCAACGAGTAGCGAGTTTCCATCTCGGACTCGTTACAGTCTAGCGATTCCGAGTATTTCAGGATTCGCCCATCCCTAGTTACAATACTTGGTAGTGTATAGTATTGATGCTTATTTCTCTATGTACTATAATTCATACTAATTGTATGATTCACATGAAACTAATTAACAAAACGGTAATTATATCTGCCATTCCATAATTCAGCATTATCCTGATGTAATCTTAATAAATTGCTATATCATTGTCATATATTCCATTAATTTGGTGTCTTTATCATTTAAATTAATCATTGTATAATAAAATTGTGTCATATCCAAGTGGTGCCTTCTTTAAAGCCGTATCTGAACCTTATTGCTAAACAGTTGGCAATACATGCCCAACCAATGTTAATGAACGGGAATCCATAATTGGTGTGCATATGCTGTGGAAAAATCCACACGGATTTGCAGCCTTTTATTTTCCGCAGCATGTCAAAAAATTTTTGTGGATCTGCAGTGTCTCTGCACCCATTGACTTCCACTGAGTCAGTCAAATCCGCAGCAAAACCGCAGGTGTAAAAAGGTTTGATGATTTGCTGCGGATGTGCATGTGAAAAATGCTGCAGAAACGCAGGAGTTAGAGTGTGTGGGCGGAGACTATGTGTGAGCGGAGAATATGTGCGGTCTGTCAGCAGGTGTCTGCGTGTACCTGTGTGTGTCTGAATGTGTCTGTGGGTGTGTGCGGGTCTTTGTGTAGTCAGACATCGTCTGATGGGACTTATCCTCCCATCTGGCTATGTCTGTTGTCATATATACAGTGACAGTGTAAGTACGTGTGCCGATTGGGGGGTGGTCCCTTTTTTGCCGTGAACAGACTGGGTCCACCGTGCGGCAGATGTAGAAACCGCTGCTAAAGAGGCAGAGCACAAGGACGGTAATGTGCACAGGGTTAAACTACACCTGGTGCACAAAAGCAAGCTCTGTTGTACTCACAGAGCTGCAAGCATAAACATATGTAAAGTAATGCTGAAGCAATCTCTTTCGCACACAGAGCTGCAAGCAAAACACATATACAAAAATGCTGAGTCTGTTTTAACTTCACAGAAGCTCAGCGTGACAGACGTGGTATAGGGTCACAGGAGTCGCCAAGAGTGACAGGCCTGACTCCGTCTAGACCTACCGATAAACGTCTGACGCAGTGGCGTTGCAACCGCGAACGCACACTGGGCTGCAACTGCAGGGCGACAGGAACAGAGCCGCTGGAAAAGCGCTGCAAAGACGCTGGCGCAATGCAGGGCGCAGGCTGCTGCAACAGGTGAGGCTTGAGCACGCTGGCGCTAGCACTGCTAGAGACTCAATCCCACACACTCTCACAGATGTATTATCAGAGGGAAGGAGTTTCTTAATGAGTCAGTCACCAGTCCAAGCATCCATCACAATACACACAGCAGCAGTATGAAAATACTAGCACATGGCGGAACGCACTTTTTATAGCATGCGGGACCTTCCGGAAATCTCCAGAGCAGAACCAGTGAAATCAGGAGCAGGACCAGAGCACCTGACTCCTGAACTCCAATGAGAGCTCGTCCCGTGAGCATGCTCAGAAGCTGGGAAAAAGAACTTAGCTTCTGGAGATAAATGTGAGAATCTGGGTTGCTGCATAGGCATAGAAGGACCCAGATTCCTTACATTACCCCCCTCCTAGGGCCCCCTCCTCCCTGAACCCTCCGATCCACCAGCCTGTGCCCGACAGTGGCACAAACCTCAGACTCGTCAAAAGGCGAGCCTGATGTCCTGGTAGGTGAAACCAAAAACCGGGACACGCGGATGGTATCAACGGAGGCCAGGTCGCCAGGTCTCAAGAGGGACACCCGGGAGACAATGGGAGCGGGAGTTTTAGGAAGGCGCCGCCGTGCATCGGCGGGTGTAGCCACACTCCGTTCGGGAAGGCTGTCCCGAGCACATAGGGTGCATGCCCGAATGAACTTTTTTACATCCCGAGCCCTGTGCGGCCACCAATACGAACCGGCCAGTGACTTCGTGGTCTGCATAGAGCCACGATGGCCGTCTGCATTTGGCGCGTGTGCCACGTGAGAACTTTAGGCCGCTGGCGAGGAGGAACAAAAGTCTCGCCTACCAACTCACAGTCAGACCATTGCGAGGCGCTGTGTTCCTGGGAAGCAGCGAGTGGATGGTGACAACCGCCTATGGACTCTTGAGCCGGACATGTCTCAGAAATGGCACAAGACACCTCCATGGGCTCGGGAGGTAGAACCTCTGGCTTGGGCAGGTCCAGGGGCTCAAAAAATTTGGGAGCCGGAGTACCTCTCCGTTTGGAGTGAGCACGCTCCATACCACGCTCTGAAAAACAGAGGTCGATACGGGAGGAGATGGAGATTAGCTCCTCCAGAGTGGTAGGGATCTCTCTAGTGGAGAGAGCATCCTTCACATGCTCTGCTAATCCTCTCCAAAAAACTGGGATCAGTGCCTTGTCAGACCACTCTAACTCAGATGCCAGTGTCTGAAAATGGACGGCGTATTGGCTGACTGAGAGTGATCCCTGAGACAAGGCGAGCAGTTGGAGAGAGGTATCGTGTGTCACCCGTTGACTGAGAAACACCTGCTTGATAGCTGTTAGCAGATTAGCCGCGATTTGAACATTCGGGTCACCACGCTCCCATAGCGGCGTAGCCCATTCCAGCGCCTTGCCTGACAGTAGGGATATAATAAAGGCAACCTTGGCCTGCTCTGTAGGGAATTGCGCAGCCAGCAGCTCCAGATGGATCGAGCACTGGCAGATAAAACCCCTGCAGGAGGTGCCATTGTTAGGAATCTGGGTTCTATGATGCCTATGCGGGAATCCAGATTCTCACATTTGTCTCCAGAGGCTAAGTCCTTTTTTCCAGCTTCTGAGCATGCCCATGGGACGAGCTCCCATTGGAGCTCAGGAGTCAGGTGCTCAGGTCCTGCTCCTGATTCCATTATTTTAGCTCTGGGCTCTGGAGATTTCCGGCAGGTCCCGTATGCTATAAAAAGTGCGCATGGCCGTTATGCCATGCACTAGTATTTTCATACTGCTGTGTGTGTATGGTGACGGATGCTTGTACTGGTGACTGCCTCATTAAGAAACCCCTTCCCTCTGATAATACGTCTGGTGTGTGAGTGGTTTTCAGTCAGTACCTGCGCTAGCGCCAGTGCGCACAAGCTCCATCTTTCCAGCAGCTTAGCGTCCTGCATCGCACTTGTGATATTTGCGGTTGCAGCTTGTCCAGGCGTGCGCAGTTGCGACGCCAAGCACACGTGTACACGGTAAGTCCGCTCGGTTGTAGTGTCTTTATTTAACTACTCCGGTTTCTGGCTACCGCACGTGTGCCGCTGAGATCCTGTGCTGTTATCAGGCTCAGCGATACTATTTTGTATTATTTTTCCGGCAGCTCTGTGTCTTTTAACAGAGCTTGCCTTATTGCATCTGGGTGTGTTAGAACCCTGTGCATATTTGTGCTCTGCCTCTCTCAGCAGCGGTTTTACCATCCACCGCACGGTGGACCCCGAGTGGCGAAGGCACTTTAATTATTTTTTTTTTTTGTGCCTTCCGCCACTCCTAACAGCCATCCCCAGAAAATTTTTCGGGCAATGGGAGGCGGGTAACTGTCGGCGCAAGGGCGGACATGGACATACACCCTGCCGCGTCCGTAAGTGAATGGACAGCAGCATCTGTGGCCTGCGAAGCTGCGAGGGCCCTCTCAAGAGTAGCCAAGCGAGCCTCAAGCTGTCGCACGCACTGCAACAGTTGCTGCTGGTCTGCCATCTTTAGCCAGACTCTGGCGCTAGTATTATGTTATGGTCGACGGAACATGCTAAATAAAAATATAAATAAAGCGTGTTCGCCGCCCGGGGTCCACCGTGCGGCAGATGTAGAAACCGCTGCTAAAGAGGCAGAGCACAAGGATGGTAATGTGCACAGGGTTAAACTGCACCTGGTGCACAAAAGCAAGCTCTGTTGTACTCACAGAGCTGCAAGCATAAACATATTGTAGGGATTCGACTTGTTTAGGTGTAGCGGGAGACATATATGCGACAGGTTCTTCCCAAAGTTCATGAGGTTTATTTGCATCCTAAACCCACAAGGCAGCACATTGCCAAAATAGCCTCTAGCTTAGGCAAAAGAACACAAATGTCCGTGGTTGGAGACTCGGACCGAGAGTCTCAGCACATGCTGGGAGGTGTAGTCCTCCCCATATACAACTTTCTGTAGTGTCCCACCTGGACACATGGAAGTCTGTCCACACTCTGACAGACTCCCTCACCCTCTCTCACATGTGCTAGACACCTCAATTACATAGCCCTGTAACCACACCCACAGGTGATCACCTGGCTATGACCTCACTAAAGGTTCTATTGCACACAGACACATAGAAGCTTCCCTGACACACTGTAACAGAAATATCAGCAGTACCTCTGCTGATCAATACTCGAGCCTGCATCCCAAGGCCACCCACCTTGAGACACATACTGGTCATTTAGGACCCTGCTCCTGTTACCACACTGAATGTGCCTGTACACCTGTCCTGGGACACCCACACAGCACCCCCTAGCAGACATAGTGGTCACTACACCACATACCTCCCCCCTCTGTTCAAACTTGTGGGGTTGAACACATGACATCACCCAGGGATCTTGAGACCGGGGACCCATGTCACCTTGCCCTACCAGTCGAGAGTACCATCTCCGTCTGTTTCGATAGTCATACTGCATCATATTTACGTTAGACCTCCCCCGCCCCCAGCGGTCAGTATTTCGGCCTTGGGCTTTGGCCTTCCCGTCAACATCAGTCAGTGTGACCAGACACTCTTTAGTCTCCACCTGTCTGCAGTGCGCTCCGTCACCTGACCTTTCTCTCACTGGCTGGCTCTCCCAGTTCGCACGGTCATGAGTCCCACGTCCAGCTGGGCCAACTGGCTGGTCTGAGTCTGACCCTCTGTCGCTATGTCCACCACCGAGTCTCGTGCCTATGTTACTAAGATTAGAACGGCCACTTGCGGACTCTCGACGTTCTTGCCTTCGACTACCTGTCCTTTCATTCCTTGGAGAATCCCTTCGGGTCCTTACACCTTGGGTTGGAGGTGGATGCCACCTGACGTTCTGTATCTGCTTATTCACCTGCAGTCGATCCTGTCTTAGCTGCTCAATCTCCTTCAGGTACGCTACCCGATATTCCAGGAGCATGCGAAGCTTCCCAATGCTTTCCACCAAACCAACCACAATTGTTGTGAGTTCATTTTTCCCTTCACCATTGAGGTCTGATGAACTCCCTCCTCTGGTGAAGGAAGGTAGTGAGACTGATTACCAAACATCTGGGCAGCTAGATGTTAACTGGGTGGCTGGAATTGAGGACTGGATATAAGGCTGCCGACGCCCTTCTTCCTGGCTGGTGATTTTCCTGCTGGATTCTTGGAGACCAGTCTGATTCCTGCTTCTCAAAGCTAAGTTTTTCTGCTCTGCTTTGTACTCTTCAGTTTTGTTTTTGTTTTGCCTTGTTTTTTGGGAGTTCTGCCATCCCCGGCCGGGGGTGAGCTGAATTCCATTTTTGTCTCTGATCTATTGATCTTTTGCTCTGTCTTCAGAATATCCCTGAGTGCTGATATAGTCTTTTGAAGCCTAGCAACTTCAGGGCCTGTTTTTCCTATCAGTCGGTTGGCTCATTTTGATAGGGTTTTTGCGGATGGCAGACAGCAGCTTGTTATGATGAGTCACCGAAGGAGGAAAAAACAAAATACCAGCTAAGTCCAGAAAAACCAGAGAGGTTGGCAGCTATCGGATTGCAGACCCCTGAACCTATCCACAACAACTAGCAGTAGCCGTGGGGGGTTCCTACGGTGCCCTAGACCCCTCGATCACAGCCGGAGAACTATATAGCCTAAAGACAGAAAGGGGAAAAACTAAACTGCCCCAGAGCAGACCCCAAAGCAATAGGCAGCCCCCAACATATAATGACGGTGAAGCAAGATGAAAACACTAACACAGATAGAAAGATAGGTTGAGCAAATTATGGGGCCCAAGCTAACTACATAGGACAGGATAGGAAAGCTGCTGTCTGCCATCCGCAAAAACCCTATCAAAATGAGCCAACCGACTAATAGGAAAAACAGGCCCTGAAGTCGCTAGGCTTCAAAAGACTATATCAGCACTCAGGTATATTCTGAAGACAGAGCAAAATATCAACAGATCAGAGACAAAAATGGAGTTCAGCTCACCCCCCGGCCGGGGATGGCAGAACTCCCAAAAAACAAGGCAAAACAAAAGCAAAACTGAAGAGTACAAAGAGGAGCAGAAAAACTTAGCTTTGAGATGCAGGAATCAGACTGGTCTCCAACAATCCAGCAGGAAAGTCACCAGTCAGGAAGAAGGGCGTCGGCAGCCTTATATCCAGTCCTCAATTCCAGCCACCCAGTCATCATCTAGCTGCCCAGGTGTTTGGTAATCAGCCTCACTACCTTCCTTCACCAGAGTAGGGAGTTCATCAGACCTCAATGGTGAAGGGAAAAATGAACTCACAACAGCAGCTTTCCTATCTTGTCCTATGTAGTTAGCTTGGGCCCCATCATTTGCTCAACCTATCTTTCTATCTGTGTTAGTGTTTTCATCTTGCTTCACCGTCATTATATGTTGGGGGCTGCCTATTGCTTTGGGGTCTGCTCTGGGGCAGTTTAGTTTTTCCCCTTTCTGTCTTTAGGCTATGTAGCTCTCCGGCTGTGATCGAGGGGTCTAGGGCACCGTAGGAACCCCCTACGGCTACTGCTAGTTGTTGTGGATAGGTTCAGGGGTCTGCAATCCGATAGCTGCCAACCTCTCTGGTTTTTCTGGACTTAGCTGGTATTTTGTTTTTTCCTCCTTCGGTGACTCACCATAACACACAATGACAGGAACCATGTCACCTTCAACAGCGACCTGGATTTCACCAGCAGGTGGGATCCTCACTCTCTTCACACTGGATCGATTCACCATCTCCTGCATCACCTTTCCGAGTCTGCCAGCGACTTTCCCCACCAGATTTCTGGGTACCGGAATTATGTCTTCCACAAAGCCCCGCCGACTTTGCGCTTCCCTTGCAAGCTCCAGACGTCGAGCGGCTTTCCTATTACGCTCCACGAGCATCTGTTTCGTGCGGAGACATTGTAGGTGCATCTCCTTCAGGACAGCCACACTTCTCTCTGTGTCTTCCGTTTCTGCCAGTATCACCAACTGGTCTGTTTCTGGTGCCCAGCTCACACTATAGGCTTTTACTGCCTTTTTAAAAGTCTCATGCACACCTTCGCTGGCACACGATTCTCGCACGTCTTCGGGTACCTCCATCACTCACTTGAAGGTCATGGACTTGCTCTCACCCTGGATAGATGGCTCTGGGTTCCCCACGGACACTTCCCTCAAGGTATCTGCCAAGACCGGGTGACAGTCTTGTGCAGCTCTTAGCTCACCATCTTCCTGAGATTTCGTCTTCAGGACCTTTTTCCAAGATGGGCTTTGGCAGTTCTGCCTTGCTATCAGTCGGGCACGGCCGCTGTACGTCTTTGCCCATCCACTTCTTCTCCCGTAGAAGACCTTTTACTACTCCACTGAGTTCTTGCAGAACTTTATCTCGCTCCTCTGCCAGGTAGCGACGCTCATCCTCTCTCCTGAGAATCTCCTGTTGATGCTTCTCTTGGGCCTCTCTGAGCACCTCCATATCCTTCACTATAGCTTTGTTCCTAGTTTGACACGTTGACAGGTGACCTCTGAGCTCAGAGACTTCCTTCTCCAGCTCATCCCCTCTGTGCTCAGCTGCTAGCCTTAGGACTAGAGTTGAGCGACTTTTGGTTTTTTAGGGTCGCGTTTCGTTTCGTGAAACCCGACTTTTCCAAAAGTCGGGTCGAGCAAGATCGTCCGATTATAGGGAAAAGTCGGGGTCGTCCCGAAACACGAAACCCAATGTAAGTCAATGGGGAATAAAAGTCGGCAGTGAGAGGAGGACAGGAAACACACCTACAGTGCCCATTTGAATGCCAAAAGCATCAATTCTTCTTTCTTAAGCTTGTCAACCTTAATTAACTTCATAATACAAGTTACGCACTGAAAAATGGGGGTTATTTGGCTACAAACTGTGGGGGGGAGGGCTGGCTCCAGGTTTTCATGTGCCCTGGGCGAAAGAGCGCCCCTTTAACACATACCACAACTCATCATGCTTCGATACGGCAGAGAAATAGCGGTATAGTACAATGAAAAATACCTCACTTTTTACATCTCATGACGAGGCCCATCTATTTCTCCATACAGAATCATTGGTCCCATATATTGTTTGAAACAGTATATGATGAGCTCCACATAATGCTACAGTATATGTTGGTCCCCATGGATGAAGCTCCACTGTCTTATGGGCCCAAATAATGCTCCAAACATAATGGGCCCCATTTCTAATGCTCTAGTGTATAATGGGCCCTGTAAATGCTGCTCCAGTGTCTGATGTCCACCTTTGGAATGTTCCAGTGTATGGTGGGCCCCATCTATCATTCTCCAGAGTATAGTGCTCCCCAAAAATTGCTGTCCCAACATTGAAAACAATCAAATAAGTCTCCTCGCTAGGGAATCCCTGTACTTGTCTGGACAGGTGCTGTAGCTTGCTTAACAGCTCGCCAGCCGTTCTCACGCCCAGTATGGATTACACGTGATTGCACAAAGGTGAGAAAGGGTACTGTATCCCCAGATAACATGTATGGATAGCGTACACATTCAAAATATATGTCTATACAGCATGAGGCAGGCTCAGACGGTATTAGGCCCAGTATGGATTGCACGTGATTGCACAAAGGTTAGAAAGGGTACCGTATCCCTGGATAACATGTATGGATAGCGTACACATTCAAAATATATGTCTATACAGCATGAGGCAGGCTCAGACAGTGTTAGGCCCAGTATGGATTGCACGTGATTGCACAAAGGTTAGAAAGGGTACCGTATCCCTGGATAACATGTATGGATAGCGTACACATTCAAAATATATGTCTATACAGCATGAGGCAGGCTCAGACGGTGTTAGGCCCAGTATGGATTGCACGTGATTGCACAAAGGTTAGAAAGGGTACCGTATCCCTGGATAACATGTATGGATAGCGTACACATTCAAAATATATGTCTCAGGAGGCAGGCTCAGACGGTGTTAGGCCCAGTATGGATTGCACGTGATTGCACAAAGGTTAGAAAGGGTACCGCATCCCTGGATAACATGTATGGATAGCGTACACATTCAAAATATATGTCTCAGGAGGCAGGCTCAGACGGTGTTAGGCCCAGTATGGATTGCACGTGATTGCACAAAGGTTAGAAAGGGTACCGTATCCCTGGATAACATGTATGGATAGCGTACACATTCAAAATATATGTCTCAGGAAGCAGGCTCAGACGGTGTTAGGCCCAGTATGGATTGCACGTGATTGCACAAAGGTTAGAAAGGGTACCGTATCCCTGGATAACATGTATGGATAGCGTACACATTCAAAATATATGTCTCAGGAGGCAGGCTCAGACGGTGTCAGGCACAGTATGGATTTGACGGCCCAGATTACACAGCGGAGGAGCAGGGAGAGGTAAAGATTGCAAATGCTGGGGCCCTGCCCAAGCAAGGGGGGCCCACTCGTGGGCGTCGGTACTGGCACTGGGCCCCTCATAGTACAGCGGTGTGTCTGACGGCGGGTGTGCACCACCACCGTCAGAGACACTTGATTGCACTATGAGGGACCCTGTGCCAGTTCCCGCGCCCAAGAGTCGGCCTACCCACCTGTCCAGGGCAACGGCACTCGCACGGTGTCGTGCGGTAGGTGGTGACCCAGGCCATGGGGGGGAGGCAGCACAGTTAGGGAGTTTTAGAAAGTGGCATATGTTGATGTTGGACATTCAGCTGATGCAAAAGGCGAAATAGGTGAAGTACCAGGAAGAGGTGGACCAAAGCAAGCCATTTTTCTGTCACCCTATGTGTCTTCAGGGGAAGGTGGGACAAAATCCTTGGAAACCCATGCGTGGTTCATTTTAATGAAGGTTAGATCATCCACATTTTGGGTTGACAGACGGGTCCTTTTTTCTGTCAGGATTGATCCAGCTGCACTGAAGACTCTTTCCGATAGCACACTTGCAGCTGGGCAAGCGAGCTCCTGTAAGGCATATTGGGCCAATTCAGGCCAGGTGTCCAGTTTAGCGGCCCAATAGTCAAAGGGGAATGACCTGTGTGGGAGAACATCGATATGGGAGGAAAAGTAGTTTGTTACCATAGTTGACAACTGCTGTCTCCTGTCACTTTCCATCGATGCAGTATTACCAGTTGTGTGAGCGGTATTTGAAAAATCAGTCCACAACATTGTCATGAAACCCCTGTCTCCAACGCCACTTCTGCTGTGTGCACCACGAACACCTCTGCCAAGCTGCCCCCGGCCCGTACGGCTCGTGTGAGAACCATCACCGCTGCTGTGTGCTGGGAATGCCTCAAGCAACCGATTTACTAGAGTTGCTTGTTTATTAGCCAATATTAGGTCAAGGTTCTCCTGTGGCATGATGTTTTGTAATTTGCCTTTATAGCGTGGATCCAGGATGCTGGCCAACCAGTAGTCGTCATCGTTCATCATTTTGGCAATGCGGGGGTCCCTTTTTAGGATCCGCAAGGCATAATCTGACATGTGGGTCAATGTTCCCGGGGTCAAAGATGCACTGCGAGTGCTGGGTGGAGGAGCACTTTCTGGCAAATCCACATCCCTCCAGTCACGCACAAACCCTGTACCAGACCTTGCCACGCCAACATTTTCACTTGCCCCATGAGATGCATCCTCCTCCCCTAAGTAATCATCCCCATCATCCTCCTCCTCCTCTTCTTCCTCCACCTCGTCCAGGAGAGGTCCCTGAGCAGACAATGGCTGAATGTCATCAAGGATTCCCTCCTCCTCTTCCTCCTCATCAACATTGGCTGCAGACGCCTGCTCCTTAAGGTGCGTCAAAGTTTGCATGAGCAGACGCATAAGTGGGATGCTCATGCTTAGGATGGCGTCGTCTGCGCTTACCAGCCGTGTGCATTCCTCAAAACACTGAAGGACTTTACAAAGGTCTTTCAGCTTCGACCACTGCACACCTGTCAACTCCATGTCTGCTCTCAAAGTGCCTGGCCGTGTATCCTCCCACAAATGCATTATGGCCTGCCTCTACTCGCACAGCCGCTTCACCATGTGCAGGGTGGAGTTCCACCTTGTTGCAATGTCGATAATGAGGCGGTGGTTGGGAAGGTGGAGCAATCGCTGCAGCTTCTGCATACGAACAGAGTGTACAGGCGACCGGCGGATGTGCGCGCACAGTCTTCGCACCTTCTGGAGCAGGGCTGTTAACTCCGGATAATTTTTGAGGAAGCACTGCACCACCAGGTTCAAGGTGTGAGCCAAGCAAGGTATGTGGCTGAGTTTTGAAAGGGCTATGGCTGCCACAAAATTACGGCCGTTATCACTAACTACCTTGCCTGCCTCAAGATGTACACTGCCCAGCCATGACTCAGTTTGTCGTTTCAAGTACTCGGCCAGCACCTCGGCGGTGTGTCTGTCGCCCAAACACATCATCTGCAACACAGCCTGCTGACGCTTTCCACTAGCTGCTCGATAGGGGGACACATCGTGTGCAACAGTGGCAGCTGCAGATGGAGTGCTCGTACGACTGCGCTCTGTGGACGAGCTTTCGCTTCTGGAGGAGGTGGAGGAGGAGGAGGGTCGAACGCCTACAGCCAACTGTTTCCTATACCGTGGGCTAGGCAGCACTGGCCCACCACCGCTGTCCCCTGTGGACCCTGCATCCACCACATTAACCCAGTGCGCAGTGATGGACACGTAACGGCCCTGGCCATGCCGACTGGACCATGCATCAGTTGTGAGGTGCACCTTTCCGCTCACTGACTGCTTGAGTGCATGGATGTAAAATAATGCTTATCCTGTAAAATACTCAGGACTAGTTACCAGATAAAAATATAGTGGTTTATTTGGATTCTTCCATCAAAGAAAGGTTATTACAGAAAAACAGGTGAATAAAAATAGGTGAGAGATTGTCCATCAGTTCATAGCAAAAGCTTTCCATCTTCATTCTCTGAGATCCCACATGGCAAATGGCGTCTGTCTCTCAGTTCGGCTTCTTCGTAGTAAAGTAACATACCAGCTGTTATGTCATGTCATGGCCCAGAACAGATGACATCTTCGTGTCTGTCTCTCATGATGGTGAGGGAAGAAGAGCGACCTCTACAGTTAGCCATGAATTATATACGTCTCCTAAAGCACGTGGTCTCTACATATATGGAGCTGTCTTTCTACCATGAGCCAAGCTTAAAAATAGCCTATGTCGTGTAAGCTAAAGCAATGTACAGAACTGAGTCTTATAAGAAATTAACGGATTATTAATATTTAACAATTCCCCCTTTTGAGGGAGACAGACATTAATTGGAACCCTCAAATATAACAAGATCTTTTTCTTCTTTTCTTCTTCTTTGACAAAATAATTTAATATCAATAATAATAATAATAATAATAATATCAGATTACCGTTATAAGTACTCAATGACATAATTGACGTGAATTCATGTTATGGTAAGCCGTGAACAATATTCATATAAAATATGTATAATTATACTTCCCTAAGTCTAAATTGAAGCATCTCAGGTCCAGTCATCATCTGATGTCATCTGGTCTTCATTTTGATGTCTTCAGTCTTCTTCTTGGTTCTTTTAAAAATACAGTTTTCTTATAGCATATAGATGTTGTAGAAATCGTGTCGTGTATCAAATCAAAGTCCATAAATTCAAATGTTAATACGAAAACAAAGTCTATGCAACTTTAATATCTGTGCAGTGTCATCTTTAAAAACCTGAGCTTACATTGGCTCGCCTTGGATATTCTGGAATCCTCCATCGGTACTGGTCTTTGAACAGGTGTGACGTCTTTGGTCAGCAAAGCAAGGGTTAAAATGACTCTTCCTTGCTAAACATAGCACCATAACCAGTCCTTGTCCTAATGCACAGGACATATGTCAGGGTTGTAGCTTCCTGATAATTACCTTACTGTTCACCAGCCTTCATCGAAGCTTTTCAGGTGATTGAAAACCTCTGGAACTTGATAAGAACGTGATAACACAGTTCATCTCAGCATCATAGGATCATCGTCCTCTGGTTGTCAGGTTAGACACTTTAATCGTGACTGTCAGTGGTGGATACTGCACTTGTGACTGTCAGTGGTGGATACTGCACTTGTGACTGTCAGTGGTGGATACTGCACTTGTAATTAACACAGTTCATTTCTCAGAAGTCATAGCTTTGTTACCTTCTGGGACTTCTGGATCGCGGCATTCTTCTTCTTGCAACTGATAAGAATCAATTTTAATATGAAAAGTCTTTATTAACGTAATTTCAGTATCTTGCTTGAAGTCTTCATTCCCTATTCTATACCAAATCTGGTAATTTTCCTATCCTATAATATCACAGCGTACCATAGCAATCAGTAATATCCATATAATTAATATCAGAATTTGTACCATATATGGATTTCAATGTTTGAAATAATAAACCAATAATAAGTGATAATACATTATTATCCGTATTTTTCATGTGATAGAACATTTTTTTTATGTCATAGGTGTAATTACCTTTTTCAACCCATAGGTGTCACTGTGTTTTATGTAACCAGTGTTATCATCTTTATTAATAAGGAATATATTTATTATACTAATAATATGTAGGAATGTAAAGCCTTGAACCAAAATAAGAATATATGAGTGAGCGAATGAATGAATAAAAGAATTGTTGCATATAACTCAGAAGTGAAACATTTTCCTTAGTAATAGAACCATATAATTGCTATATTTAATGAAGCAATATTCTCAGTAGATATTACTTTACTAAATATTGGTGAAAGAATTAAAAATAATGAAAAATAAGAATAAAAATAAAAATAAGAATAAGGCCTTTATGTTGATGCAGAGTAGTTATGTCTTCAGTAACATATACCCTTAATATTTCCATGATCTGGTTTATTTCATAATTGTCATAAACTTGTGTTATCAAAATATTCAAATCATGCAACTTTGCATGTAATTCCTCTTAGTGTAAAGAAATGACTCTTTATAATACTTGTTATTATACCCAATACTTATACCATTGTACCTTATTAATATTTTTTCCTATTAAAATGTGTGAAGAAGAGGTATTAATCAAATGTGATGATGTAGTCAGGATAAAAAACATATTTTCCCCCTTAATACCAAAAAATATTGTTCTATGAAATAATTCATTTATCAAAACCAAAATTAAAAATAATTAATGTATAAATTATGTGAATTTATACTTGCTTATACCATTATTTGTCTGAAGATGTGTAACCATCAAAATTAATTTGAATATCATAAAATTATCCTTTGGAAAAATTAATTTGCATAAACCATTTTGATGTGCGATTGCACTTTGCACTTATCCACTATTAACTAAATCAAGAAATAATAATTACTATAGAAATATAGAAATATATGTTGTATAGATAATATTTCATTATATATCCTAATATTCTAATAATTTAACTGATCTGCATATTTCTCCTAAAGATAAAAGCTTTGGGGTTTTTTTTTTTTTTTTCTCTCATTCAGAATCCTGAGGCCTCACAAACATATCACATTACTCGCTCAGCAGCTGCTCATACACTCAGTCACTGTCACTCAGACTGTGTCACATATTTAAGTTTAAACCAAATACCTCACATACGAAGGTGTGATGAATACACGTATTTTAACCCAAATTATCCTAATTATCAATGCATTGTAAACTATTTCAATTTAGTCTCTTAATATTTCTTTGAATATTCCCCAAATACACATGACATAAATATATGTATATGTATAGCTATACTTGACATTTAGGCCTGAAAAAAATTCCATTGCTTTGCAAAAGTTGAGACCCCTTTAAAAATTCTTTCACTAAGGAACAGGGACATAGTATACTGGTCTGGTATACTTATTATTGCAACTTCCTGTGTAAATAAAGGCATAAATCCTTGGAAGAGAATTTTTCCCGATTAAGTCCTGCTTTGAAATGAAAATTCTAAGGAAACATAAAAGATAAGGTTAATATCATATTCATATTCTAAATATTATTACTGATGTAGATTTTAATTTTCATTAAAAAAATACAGTTCTACTATTTCTACTTCTACAAACACTCTATATATACTGTATGACTATGTATATATCCACAAACTATAGAACTACAGGATTATACTCTATAAAATCATTACATATAACTCACTAATTGTATAACACTTTTACACAATATATATTACTTTTTCTAGCCAATTCCTAAACCCATACTTATTTCTCTGCAAAAAATATCCTGAAAGGTTCTTGCCATTTTAAAGCTGATAGATTCTTGGAGCAGAGTATTCAGTTTACAGGCCATGATGTCACTCACCACCTGTTTCTGTCTGTCAAATTCAGCCATCTTGGTTACAGAAAGAAGATCAAAACTCATCATTTTTCTTAATTCAATTTGTGTCTTTTCGGTGTTCCTTTGCATCATTCCATATGGCTTATAACAAACATGTGATTTTCTTTTTCTTTCTTCGTAGATTTGATTTTGGGGAAAACTCATTTTAGAAGGCTTTGCTAATACCGGCTTCTGATAAGATTTTACTCTGCCTGTCTTCACAAAATTAGCACAATTTACTTTCCTTTCACGATTCTCGTGTTTTCTGGCAAAATCAAGGGATTGCGCACATTCAAACAAAGAATCTTTTTGTGATGCAATAACACGAGATGCAGGATTTAAAAACCAAAATTTGCTTACAAAACTCCTTATGAGGGACTGTGTTTTGACATTCTCATTCAGGATTTTGTACAAACGTTCATATATGGACATAAACGTAAAAATACATTCCTTCCGACCAATCCTTAATTTTTGAAGAATATCAATATCTGGATGATTTTCATTTGATGAACAAAAAATGAGAATTTTTAATCTGTCCTTATCAGTTAAATTCTCATGTGTTTCACCAGATAACTTTAAAGTCAATCTCCTAGCAAAGGTTACAGGGATCCACATTTTGAACAACTGATTCTTCTCCTCCTTAGATAAATCAAATTTATCAACACAACTTTCAAAAACCTCAGAGTTTCTACAAACATCTATTTTGTTTTCATATGCAGGAATTATTTCGCATATCTTAAGCAAAATTTTTCTTACTTTCCTTCGGGTTTGGGCCTGTGAGTCGTCTATTTTTAGTGGTACGTCTTTCCCTTGTACGTCCTCTACGTCAGTTCTGAAGTCTCCTCCTACTTCTCCATCTTGTTCCACGTCTGCAAGGTCACCTTCCATGGCTGCTGCTACTTGTAACTGTTTCTCCACATTACAGTAAATCTCGGGAATATCACTATCCTCTACACAATCATTTTTAGATTTCTCTGACACAGATCTATGAAATATATCTACCATCTGTAGAATATTTTTTAATCTCTCTCTTTCTCTATTGAAAAACTTAGAATCTAACCTTTGATTCTCGAGTTCACACTCGGCATATAAACTTAACCATAAAACTTCTGAATTAGAATTGTCTACAGACTTAAATTTCAATCTACTCTGCTTAGCATAAGAATTAATTACATCCATTTCTCTTACCTTGAAATTTCTCAGCTTGTTCCTTTGATAGACAACGCTGGGCTCTTGTCTTCACCCTTCTTGGCTTCAGCACGTCTGGCACTTTGGCACTTGTAGTACTTCTCAATCTATCTGGCAATTCTTACTTCTAGGTTCTGTGTGATTCTTGTAAGTAGTGGAATTCCCGATAACTTGCACATATGATTTGACGTTAGCAAAGTCCAATCCCCCTTTTGGGCAAGTGGAGGGAAATCCGCAAAAAAGAACAAAAATTCAGATCTGGCTGGCTCTCCAATGTAAAATAATGCTTATCCTGTAAAATACTCAGGACTAGTTACCAGATAAAAATATAGTGGTTTATTTGGATTCTTCCATCAAAGAAAGGTTATTACAGAAAAACAGGTGAATAAAAATAGGTGAGAGATTGTCCATCAGTTCATAGCAAAAGCTTTCCATCTTCATTCTCTGAGATCCCACATGGCAAATGGCGTCTGTCTCTCAGTTCGGCTTCTTCGTAGTAAAGTAACATACCAGCTGTTATGTCATGTCATGGCCCAGAACAGATGACATCTTCGTGTCTGTCTCTCATGATGGTGAGGGAAGAAGAGCGACCTCTACAGTTAGCCATGAATTATATACGTCTCCTAAAGCACGTGGTCTCTACATATATGGAGCTGTCTTTCTACCATGAGCCAAGCTTAAAAATAGCCTATGTCGTGTAAGCTAAAGCAATGTACAGAACTGAGTCTTATAAGAAATTAAAGGATTATTAATATTTAACAATGGACAATGCGGTCTTTCACATGATGGTGGAGGGCTGGGATGGCTTTGCGAGAGAAGAAGTGGCGACTGGGTAGGTCATAGCGTGGTACTGCATAGGCCATGAGTTCGCGGAAAGCTGTGCTTTCCACCAACCGAAAGGGCATCATCTCAAACGAGATTAGTTTGGCAATGTGGGCGTTCAAACCCAGTGTACGCGGATGAGAGACTGAGTACTTTCTTGACCTACTCATAGTGTCTGGGAGGGTGAGCTGGACTTGAGAGCTGCATATGGTGGAAGTAGCGGTGGACAGGGCGGACTGAGAGGGTTGATGATGGTGATGGAGTTGGTGTTCTTTCTGATGGCCTAGAATCAGTATTTCGTTGATATAACAGTGGGATTCCCTGACTGCTGTGGTCTTGCAATGACACCTCAACATTTGCTGCTGTGCTAACCGGTGGGCTTACAGTGGGGGAAACAATGTAGCGTTGCTGACTACCTTCGTTGTGATCAGTTGCACATGTGGCACTTGAGGTTTGGTGTTGTGTCCACGCTTGCAAGTGCATGCTGGTTAAATGTCTAAGCATGCAACTGGTATTCAAATTTTTCAGATTTTTCCCTCGGCTAAAGGTCTTTGCGCACTTCTTACAGATAACCTTGGCCTGATCATGAGGATTTTGTTCAAAAAAGTGCCACACTGCACTCTTCCTACTTTGGCAGACATTTTGCGGCCTAGCAAGCTGTGATCTTTTGACCCTCTGGACAAGCTGTCCAGCAACTCTTTTGATGTTTGGAACCTGTCTTTGGAGTGCTCCGGGCCTGCCAGATAACAGCTGTTGCGATGTCGATGTCTGCTGTGGATGCTCCTCATCTGAGCTATTGGAAGTAGCACCCTCTTCCCCCAATGGATGCCAATCTGGGTCAACAACTGGGTCATCCATCACCTCCTCTTCTATGTCATGTGCACCTTCCTCTGTGTCACCGTGTATGGTGGTATAGTGTGCGGGAAGGGGCACCTGAGTCTCATCAGGGTCAGAATCTGGCTCTGTACACTGCGAGGACAATGTAGTGCTCTGAGTGAATGTACCAGCAGAATCATCCATCAGCGGCTGTGCATCAGTGCACTCCATGTCAGATTCATCTTGGCCTGGGTAATTCACCATTTAACTTGATAATCCAGGCATGGTATGTGAAAACAGCTCCATGGAGTAGTCAGTAGTATGGCCTGCGTCATCCTTCAATCTTGGTTGGGGTGAATGACACAAGGAAAGGTGTGGTTCATGAACATGAGCCTCCAATGACGACTCAGTGCTTTTACTTTTTATAACTGAAGAAGAGGAGGCGATAGAGCTGGAGGCTGATTCAGCAATGTAAGACAAAACTTTTTCCTGATGCTCTGGCTTTAAAAGCGGTTTGCCAACTCCTAGAAAACTAAGCGTTCGAGGCCTTATGTAGCCAGACGATGACGCAGGGTCAGCACCTCCTGCATTCGGTCCTATTTTGCTCTTGCCACTACCATCAGATCCACCACCAACACCATCATTACCAGCTGCCAACCCCCGCCCAATTCCACGGCCTCTTCCACCAGCCTTCCTCATTTTTGGTAGAAATGTAGACAAAATCCAACAAACTATATAGTAATGTAAAACAAGGTACAAGGTGTCTATAGGGCAGGGGAGATTTTGAATTTCTGCACACACTTGTGGACAGTGGACACTTTTGGATTGTGTGAGGCCCACTGATATCTGAGCGCTATGTGACAGGCTCGATGGCACTGCTGTGACAAAAGTGACTAGAGGATAAGGGAGATTTTGAATATCTGCACACACTTTTGGACACTGGACACTTTTGGATTGTGTGAGGCCCACTGATATCTGAGCGCTATGTGACAGGCTCGATGGCACTGCTGTGACAAAAGTGACTAGAGGATAAGGGAGATTTTGAATATCTGCACACACTTTTGGACACTGGACACTTTTGGATTGTGTGAGGCCCACTGATATCTGAGCGCTATGTGACAGGCTCGATGGCACAGCTGTGACAAAAGTGACTAGAGGATAAGGGAGATTTTGAATTTCTGCACACACTTGTGGACAGTGGACACTTTTGGATTGTGTGAGGCCCACTGATATCTGAGCGCTATGTGACAGGCTCGATGGCACTGCTGTGACAAAAGTGACTAGAGAATAAGGGAGATTTTGAATATCTGCACACACTTTTGGACACTGGACACTTTTGGATTGTGTGAGGCCCACTGATATCTGAGCGCTATGTGACAGGCTCGATGGCACTGCTGTGACAAAAGTGACTAGAGGATAAGGGAGATTTTGAATATCTGCACACACTTTTGGACACTGGACACTTTTGGATTGTGTGAGGCCCACTGATATCTGAGCGCTATGTGACAGGCTCGATGGCACTGCTGTGACAAAAGTGACTAGAGGATAAGGGAGATTTTGAATATCTGCACACACTTTTGGACACTGAACACTTTTGGATTGTGTGAGGCCCACTGATATCTGAGCGCTATGTGACAGGCTCGATGGCACAGCTGTGACAAAAGTGACTAGAGGATAAGGGAGATTTTGAATTTCTGCACACACTTGTGGACAGTGGACACTTTTGGATTGTGTGAGGCCCACTGATATCTGAGCGCTATGTGACAGGCTCGATGGCACTGCTGTGACAAAAGTGACTAGAGGATAAGGGAGATTTTGAATATCTGCACACACTTTTGGACACTGGACACTTTTGGATTGTGTGAGGCCCACTGATATCTGAGCGCTATGTGACAGGCTCGATGGCACTGCTGTGACAAAAGTGACTAGAGAATAAGGGAGATTTTGAATATCTGCACACACTTTTGGACACTGGACACTTTTGGATTGTGTGAGGCCCACTGATATCTGAGCGCTATGTGACAGGCTCGATGGCACTGCTGTGACAAAAGTGACTAGAGGATAAGGGAGATTTTGAATATCTGCACACACTTTTGGACACTGGACACTTTTGGATTGTGTGAGGCCCACTGATATCTGAGCGCTATGTGACAGGCTCGATGGCACAGCTGTGACAAAAGTGACTAGAGGATAAGGGAGATTTTGAATTTCTGCACACACTTGTGGACAGTGGACACTTTTGGATTGTGTGAGGCCCACTGATATCTGAGCGCTATGTGACAGGCTCGATGGCACTGCTGTGACAAAAGTGACTAGAGGATAAGGGAGATTTTGAATATCTGCACACACTTTTGGACACTGGACACTTTTGGATTGTGTGAGGCCCACTGATATCTGAGCGCTATGTGACAGGCTCGATGGCACTGCTGTGACAAAAGTGACTAGAGGATAAGGGAGATTTTGAATCTCTGCACACACTTTTGGACACTGGACACTTTTGGATTGTGTGAGGCCCAATGAATATCTGAGCGCTATGTGACAGGCTCGATGGCACAGCTGTGACCAAAGTGACTAGAGGATAAGGGAGATTGGATTGCTTTTAAAAAAGCAGTTTGCGGAGCAGTGGGTAAACAGCAATGCCAGCCTGTCAGGAAGCCTTAGAAGGCAGCCCAACAACCAACACCACTGATACACCACTATATAGCCTCCCCTTGCACTGCACACACAGTGACTGGTGTGTTGTGCAGGCCAAATTGCTAGCAGCAGAAGCAGTTTTTTTTTCTTCTCAGCAGGACAAAAAAAAAATTGGGATTGCTTTTAAAAAAGCAGTTTGCGGAGCAGTGGGTAAACAGCAATGCCAGCCTGTCAGGAAGCCTTAAAAGGCAGCCCAACAACCAACACCACTGATACACCACTATATAGCCTCCCCTTGCACTGCACACACAGTGACTGGTGTGTTGTGCAGGCCAAATCGCTAGCAGCAGAAGCAGTTTTTTTGTCTTCTTCCCTGCCTAACGCTCTCCCTACAGAATCAGCAGCAATCTCTCCCTATACTAAGATCGGCAGAAGTAAGATGGCGGTCGGCGTGCACGCCCTTTTATACCCCCTGTGACACCCACCAAAGCAAGCCAATCACTTGCATGCCCTTCTGAAAGATGGTGGTGACCCGTGCCTATGTCATCACGTTGCCCACAGTGTCCGTGGATCCTGATTGGCTGAAAAAGAGCGCAAAACAAACTTTTGAAACGCGACTTTGGCGCGTAAGTCGCCGACCTCGTGGCCGACCTCATCCTAGGGTCGGGTTTCGTTTCATGAAACCCGACTTTGCCAAAAGTCGGCGACTTTTGAATTTTTTCGACCCGTTTCGCTCAACTCTACTTAGGACTCTTTCCCGTTCGACATGTTCTGTTACAGTCTCCTTTATCAGTTGTATCTCACGATCTTGTTCTCTTTTGACCAGCACATGTCTCACCACTACCTCTTTAATTATATCGTCAAAGGGTACCACTGGGTCAGTCACACCAGTCGAGTGAACCCTCCAGTTACCGTCCAGCACCAATGTGTCTAGTCCAGTCGTCTCATCTCCCAGCCCACCATCTGTCTTATCACGAGACGTCAGGTCCGTCAGTTGGGCAGATGTACTTCTTCCTCTGGTCAGTTCTACCTCTGACCTGTCCATGTCAGGAGCCGTCACTGTCTCAGTGTCTGCTTGCCCCACAGTCGAAGCATCTCCATCGTCCGACCAAACGTCATCAAACAAAAGAAAGTCCCGGCCCCTCTCCCAGGCATAGACTAAGTCCCATGGTATCCCGCCCCCTTGGCACTCACCACCTTTGGTCCCCTCAAACATTACTCGGTCTACTGCATAGTTCACTGTGATCCCGTGTTTACAGCGAACCCTGACGTTTTTCTCGGTCAGAGAGAAAACGAGAGGAATTCCTGTCAGAGTCACCTGACTCTCCGAGTCGAGCCTACCAAAGGCTCCTTCCCGGTGCAGCATCATGGTACACACCTGTGGCCCATCATTACTACCTGGAAAAGATATCCCACATTCTGAAAAAGACCTACACATATACTGCAGTACTCCAGACATACTCACTGAGTCAACCAGTGCTGTAATTTCTTCAAACTTGGCCCCTTTCTGGACCACCATCCCACTTTGGGTTGCCACTCCAATTTGGGTCACCGCCCCCTTTTGGGACTCCACCCCTTTTTGGGTTACCACTCCAATTAGGGTCACCGCCCCCTTTTGGTACTCCACCCCTTTTTTGGTTACCACTCCCTTTTGGGTCACTGCCCCCTTTTGGGACTCCACCCCTTTTTGGGTTACCACTCCCTTTTGGGATTTCCCCATGTCCGTTCTGCAGAACTTCTTATGCCACAGTTCACACCACAGTTTGTCTCTCACGATAACAGACAAGTTCTTGCTGGCACTGTTATGGAAATATATATGTATATGTATTTCATATAGATCTCACTTGCCTGCTATAGGCTATATACTCCATATACTGCTATATACTCATGTACTCATATATTCTTATATGCACACAGATACATATTCACAGTTTGAACCTTGTAACTAGTTGGTGGAAATGACCTACTGCCCCCCCATGAGATAGTCTGGGGAGCAGATGGTATTTTATGATAGCATTGTCTTGTGATATTTGTCCCAGACATAGAAAGAGGAAGTTTAGGCCAGATGTGCCAGCCGATATCAGAACATTGCTGACATTGTAAGACAAAGAGCAGTATATCATCTGACGCTTAAGTCACCTTAGGTCGACGCCCATATATGTTTATGCATTAAAACTGACCAATTAGCTAAGAAGTAAAGCCTCTATGTTAATGAGTAGCCACTCCTTTTTGTACAACTGATAAAACCAAGTATATTTAATAAACTTCCAGAGTTTTGCTGGGAGGTATTGCTGCCAACCAAGTCTGGCGTCTTTCCTTCTTTGAGCGCTCAATAAGACTCTGTCTAATCAGGACAGGCCACAGTACGCACAGGGGTAAATCTACCCAAATCAAAAATAAATCCACAACAAGTGGCGCCCAACGTGGGGCCGTGGACGAAAACGCACGGGGATCCTGCTGACCGGAGAGGACAGAGGTGCCGGCCAAGGTCTTGGCTCATGGGAATGGAGATTTGCGCAACTCCATAAGTAAGGTAAGAAAATCTAGTTATCTTACCTGAATGTTCCCTGTGCCCAGTCCGGGTCAGCAACTCTAGCCGATCAGTGTGGTCACCAAACCCAGGTAGTGTTGAAAAGTCCACGAGGAAATCCAAACCCTGGGATAAGCTAAGTGTCTACTGTGATCCTGTGTGTCTGAGATTCGGGTGAGAGAGTTGGTGGAGACTGTGACTTGATTTGTAGCTGCTGAGACACCGATAACAAGACTGAGTCTCTCTGACTAAGTCAGATCACGTCCCCGCACCATGCGGAGGTTTTGACTTAGACGGGGATATCACAGGTGGTTTCCTCTGAAAAAGCTGTCACGGTCCCCGCACACACACACGGAGGTTTCAGCTTCAAGGAGGTATCACAGGTGAATCCCACCCCACGGCTGTCACGGTCCCCGCACACATACACGGAGGTGTCAGCTTAAGGGAGGCATCACAGGTGAATCCCTCGGCTGCCACAGTCCCCGCACACACGTGGATGCGGCAGACTGGGGGGATATCACAGACTGATCACTGGAGAGATTATCACGGTTCTCGGGTGCACACGGAGGGGTGATAATCTAATGGGATATCACGGCTCCCGTCTCCCAGCAGACGGAGAGTGATACATCCCGGTGCTAACCAAAGCGCCATGGGTGATTGGCAGTTACTGGTTGTCAGCAACTGTTTGACGTGTCACAGAAGGGCTTTCGATCTCTCTCCCCGGACGTCTATATGTGAATTTATTGCAGGTTTCCGCAAAGATCTGAATCAGATTATATTTTGGACTCTGTTCTTCCCTATTTTATCTTTTATTTTGCATTTTTGGTAGAGGCTTTTGTTACTGCAGTGTGAGAATTTTCGGGAAAGCAGGGTCTTTTTGAGCATATCAATGTTTGTTTTTTTTTCCTCTTCATGTCACTGAAAGACACAGGCAGAAAAAAGAGGAAGTTGGGTGCCTACATTCTACATTAACCGTTTTATTGTTGGTTTAAAGTTTTATATACTATATACTTTTTGATTTTATCAATTTTTTGGGGGTTTCATCCTTTAAAAAATCTTTTAAGGAAAAAACAAAAGAAAAATGTTTCCTTTTTTTTTATCTCTTAGTTTTTCTTCCACGTTTTTGTGACATATTTTATCAGTTTTTTTTTAAGTTTTAGTTTTCACTTCTTTCTTCCAGTTTTGTGTTAAAAAAAAAGAATTTTGAATTTTTACCTGCTTTGGTAATTCCTGTGTTATTTTGCCAATTTTTGATTTTCCATATTCTTGTTTTCTTTTTGTTCCCTTTTAAGCAGGTTAAAAGGGGTTGCAAGGTGTTAAAAGGTTTAATCACTTACCTTTTTTTTTGAAGTTTTTGGAACAGACAAAGTAGGTGTTATTCAGAAAGTTAAGCATGTCGGTTTCTACGGGCAGCTCTGTATGCTCTAGCATGGCATAATGTATTGAAAGGAAAAAAGGGAAGTAGCTAGTTGAGCTCAATTGCAGTCTGCATTTCTTAAAGTGACAGAGCATTTAACAGCGCACTAGGTGCTAGCAGATAGTGTGAACAAGACAGGATTTTTTTGTTGTTTTACGTGTAGGAAAAAGTGTTTTCATAGTAATCTGTGCCGTCTGAGGAGGACCACAGGTCGAAGAATGCCTTCCGTGACGGCAGGGGGGGAGCAGTCCGCCCCCCCATCTTCTCTCTCCTCACTCTTCCCTCCTCCCATCTCCCTCCTCCCTCTATCTCCGCTATTTTCACAACCTCCTCCCCTCTCTCATCTATTTCTCCTCCTATACCTCGTCCTCCCTCACCATCTCTCCCTCCTCTATCTTCTCCACCTCCGCCTATCTCTCCTCCTATCCCTTCTCCTCCTCCTTTTCTCTCTCCTACCTCTCCTCCCTTTCCATCTTCATCACCAACGCCCACCTCTCATCCCTCTCATCCACTGCACCCGTCTCCTCTTCCCTCCTTCTTGTCTTCACCATCTCCTCCACCCTTTCTTCTTTTTTTTTTTTCCCACCCACCTCTCAGTTCATCGTCACCCGCTGGCCCAGTGCCAGATCCAGACAATGGAGTGTCCCTAGTTCCACAGGGGACTCTCTCTAAAGAGACAGTTATGTCACCGGGAGAAGAAAGTGAATCACTCCCCACACATGACAACACAGGTGCCCTCCCGATACAACAGATAGCAGAAGGGAGGTGTGGGCCATCAGACACTGCACCTGCTAACTCTGAGACTGAGGATCCTATGTGCCAAACGGAGCTGCAGTCTCAGAAGGGGGGGAAGTACACACACACACAGAAAGACAATCACACAGTGGCACAGTTCCTCCTCTGATGAACATGAAGAGGAGATTATGCTGCATAGTAGGCAGGGGCAGATAGAGCCAGAACTCTTACACTATGTGCCCTTCACCCCTAGTCAGGTGTTCAGTATTCTAAAATCATGAAGGAACACCTCAAGCTTCCATCAGAATTAGATGTGCATTCCTGGAAATCAGGATCAAAGCTAATTGAATAGCTTAGAGAGTGGGCCAACGCCAGACAAGCACTCAGCCTGCATAACATGAGCCAAGCCGAGACAGTCTCTAGACAGGTTTCATGGCAGAGTGAGGCAAGTATTCCAAATTTTAGGCTTCACTATTCATGATCAGGTACACGGACAAATGTTGGCACAGGCCTTTGTGCATGGACTAAGAGAACCAATCAAGAAACTACTGATAGTGGCCAGGCTTGAGTACAGGACAATAGCAGTAGGTGTCCTGCTTACAGTAGCCAGAAGAATTGAGTCCCTCCCAGGAGTACGGAGGACAGGCCCTCTCGTGATGGCCACTGACGTGGAGGAGCAACCACCCTGCAGAGACAGAAGACCTGTCAGGTGTTTCAACTGTGGCAACTTTGGCCATTTCCAGAACCAGTGCACAGCACCCCGGCAACCCAGGTCATCCCACAGAGGAGTAGGCCAAGAAAGAAACACAGAAGACAATGAAGAACCCTGTCCATAGGACAGAGGCAAGCCAGGTCCGCCAGACGTCACGCCCCTGACATGTGAAACCCCATCAGCGGACCCAATACCTCAAATCACTGGGGGCTGTCATATCTTTCCTTGTGGACACTGGTGCAGTCAGAAGTGAAAATCCCTGACCCCACCAGTCTATCAGAACACTCCGTGTCTTGTATGGGGATTAAAGGTCAAGACAGACATTCCCCAGCTTGCAAGCCCCTAAGCATGAGGACACTGCCAGGACACTCCATCCTGTTCCAGTTTACGGTGGAGACCTGCACACCCCACCTGATGAGCGCAGACCTACTGCAGGAACTGAAGGTGACCAAAGTGTCCCATGAAGATGTGACCTTGACCATTTCCCCACCTCAGACCCAAGAAGAATCAATCATGCTGGTGGCCCTACAAGAGCCTCGCTCGAACAACCGGTGCAAGCCTACCCAAGGAGGTGCTGGACATAGCACCCAGAAGCCTATGGCCCAAGGGAGACTTCAAGTTGCGCCAGTGCGGGTGTCACTCGTCTACAACCCCGGATGCTCCGAAGGCCCAGCATCCGCAGCTCATCACCTAGCGCTAAACTGACTCTGACCAGCTGGAGGTCTAAGTGGAACTGCTGTTCAAGAAACGGCCTAAGAACTTTGGCATGGGCCAGGAAAACTCTCAACCCAGAGGGACCACACCCGCTTCGTGGAATGGCTGCACTGCTTCCGGCTCCAGCGCCAGAGGATCATCTTGGACAAGATTCTGAAGGTGCTCCCTGAAGTTAATCCAGGCCCTGGACCAGAAGACAGCCACTCAGCTCCTCAAATTGGTTAACAAGATGCTGACCAGAAATCAAGCTGGGTGAAAGGAGCTGCTGCTGGCTGGTAAAGAAGATGCCCCAGCAAAAAGACCCCCTGTGAGAGCAAGAAAGCTCAGCTGAACGTCACCTCTGACAAAAAATAAGGACCCCAGCAAACGGTTTGGTTTCCTGCCAGCCCTGTGCCAGAAGATGGGAGTCGCTCACGGCACTGTGAAGAGCAAGGCCAGATTGAGCCGCCTCACCCACGGGAATCATCATGCGGTCCCAGCTTCTCTCGATCAAGAGGAAGACTGTGAAAGGAGAACCAGATCAGATTGAATGGTGTATAACCTGAGGACTGTGAGCGAAGCAACCGTGTTTGAAACCCCAGTTGTGCCAGATCTGCACACTCTGCTGACAAACGTGCCAGCCACAGCAACGGTGCTCACGGCAGTGGATCTGCCCGAAGCTTCCCTCAATGTTCCCCCTCACCTGGATGGCCAGTTCCTGAAAACGCACAAGGGGGGTGCGGAACAAATGGACAGTGAGACCCAAGAGGGCCCAGAACAGCTTTTCACAGCTCGCCAGGGCATTGCCCTCCGTCCCCACCAACTGGATTGCGGAGCATGCAGAAGTCATCGACACCGCTACCTGCACAGCGCTTTCCATGTCTCCTCTACTCTGCCTGGCAGAGCAGCAACATAAGTTCTGCAAAACAGAGTCCAGTGGTGTCAAAAGCAAGTTCCTGAAGACACTGTATCGCCCACTAGACAAAACACTTGACAGATGACCGGAGGGCCGCGGAGGAGGAGGTGGCTCCCTCAACAACTCCGAAGATGCAGTCCTTCCTTACTCTAGTCTCGTACTGCAGAACTTGGATCCCTGGTGCTCCAGGCTTAATGCAGCCTCTGTACAATTGCATCAACGCATTGCAACCTTCATCTCGTACAGGAAACTGAAAGACTTCATAGTCTCTGCGCCAACTCTAGGCCTCCCTGACTACGAGAAGCCATCCCGTCCTGACCAAACGGAAAAAGAAGGACCAAGATGGAGAAGGTCATGCTACTGGCCAGGCTTAAAACAGACCCACGGAGGAAAACCAGAGGCCTCTAGACTACCTCTCAGCCGGCCTGGATCCAGTTGCAAGGGGGGCCCTCCTGCATGAAAACAATACCCGCAGCACACGCCCTCCTGACAAGGCTGCTCTCCACCACTCTTCAGTGCTCTCAACCGTTACCTGTCTCTACTCCCACTCCCAAGGGGGGATACGGATACGGACCCTCAGATGAAAAGTCTGAAAGATACCGTACATGGCTCCAGTCTTGCAAATGATGAAGGAAAGTTCCACACGGGATGTGCAGCGACCAGCAATCAAGACATTCTATGGTCCAGAAGGTTGTCAGACCAAGAGCCCAAGAAGCGGAGCTGATAGAGCTGACGAAAGACCTGCCAGATTGCGAAGAACAAAAACTTCCAGGTACTCGCATGACATGGCACCTGACTTCGGACCCATCTGGGCTGAAAGAAACTTCATCACAGCAAGCGGATCGACCATGAAGCACCATGGAGCCATCAGAGACCTGCTGGACGCTCTTCAACTACTAAAAGTGGTGGCAGTGCTGAAGGCCAAGGCACACGGAAAACTGAACACAGTAGAGACACGGGGCATCAACAGCAGACGTGGCAGCCAAAGAAGCAGCCAGAGGAAGACAATATGGAAAATGGGAGAGGTCGTAGAGCCGGACGGCTACTACATGACGACTGAAGACGAGAAAACCTGGCAAACAGAAGTCAATGGGAAAACCATTGAAGATGCCATCTCTGAATTGGACAGAAGTGCTGCCTCCTCCTCCACCAGCCAACAAGCTGAATCACATCCAGGACGAAGACTCTGACGTGGATATGAATTCTGAGGCAGAAGAATGGTGCCTACCTTTCCAGAAAGGACGTATTTGATGGAGAACATTCCAGAAGATTGTCCTCCACCATCCTCTCGTGGGGAAGCTTCTCCTCCAGCACAGTCCTATGATTGGCAGTCCACGGCAACACTCCCCGAGACGAGCTGCATGAGTCCGAAGGCATCCCAAGGCTACAACAGTTTGACCTTCCCCCTCATCCCCGGAGAATACCGGCTGGACCTGTACCAATGCAAAGAGTCCCAAGTCCTCCTCTGACACAGTCTAACCCGAGTCTTCATACAGAGGGAGGCGCGGACAGAGACGAAACATCAGCTAAAATCCCACCATCAGCTCAGAGAATGTCAATTACCACAACCCAGTCACTAAACCTGACAAGATGACTTCCTGAAACCTGTACAAGAAGTAACAGGATCAGACTCAGAAGGAGGAGAAGGAGAGCTGGATGCTGAAGGCCAAAAGCACTGGGCTCCAAGAAACCGTCTACGTCAAAACGTCTACCTCAAGACAGGCCTAGTCTACCTCATACCGTCTACCTCAAACCGTCTACCTCAAGACAGACCCAGTCTATCTCAAAGTGTGTACCCTACGGTGGTTCAATGGGAACATGGCCCCCACACAGAATCGAAGACACAGATGAATGACCTGATTGGACTCAACTCACACCTAAACAGCGAAGATTCCCAGCAGCTGTTCGGCCACCGACAAATTTAACATCGGACAAGCGGGAAAAGTTCCCCCACATTGTCTGGCCTGAAGACTTCCCAGTAAGGAACCAGTTGGCGAAGACTACTGCAAAGAAGATACTCTCAAAAAATAGTGTGCAGATATGGGGTTTCCAGAAGCAATAGCAAGTGATCAGGGACCCGCATACACAGCAAACCTAACACAAGAGACCTGATCAGCAGTAGGGTCAGACTTAGGCCTACACACTACTCACCATCCCACACCATAGATTAGGTGAGACACTTAAGAGCAGCATGCTAAAAATTTGCCCAAGAGACAGACAAACCCTGGCATTAGACACTCCCGTAGGCTCAGAGAAAGCTGTCACCAATATGAGACTTTATTTGGGCAAAAAACCCAGTTTAGGGGTATTCTTTACTTAGCAGTTGACTATGCAATATGATACTTTGTCTGCATGTGTAATTGAATTTATCAAGAATCTTGCTAATGTCCATTCTCGAGTTTTCTCCTTCCTTGCCAGGTCCAGATTCGGTGCCTGATATGCACGCCCTGAAGTCAGGAGACTGCTGAGTGTTGGTGGAAAAAGTCTGTAAAAAGAAGCACTCGATCCCAGATCCGATGGCCCTTCACCAAGTGCTGACGCCACCAACCAGGAGGGAGAACCCCCACCTGGATCCACGCATCGCATTGCACGAAAAGGCCTTCATACCAGAAGATACACCTGAGCTGGAATGATGCTGTGGATGACCTCCCTGACTGAATAAATTACCTACCTGAAGGAGAATACACATGCACTGACTGCATAGACTGTTAACTAAGAGACTTTGATTACATTGCACCACACCCCCTTTAGGGACAGATCTCCTGATTGCCCATTTGCGAAAAGTCTGTACAGAGGAGGATGTATGCACTAGGCATATGTCAGTCCATTGGCAGCATAAAAGAGTTGCAGCGCTTTGGACAAGGAGCAGGGTTTTAGGGCAAGTGATATCTAAGGGGGGATTGTTATGGAAATATATATGTATATGTATTTCATATAGATCTCACTTGCCTGCTATAGGCTATATACTCCATATACTGCTATATACTCATGTACTCATATATTCTTATATGCACACAGATACATATTCACAGTTTGAACCTTGTAACTAGTTGGTGGAAATGACCTACTGCCCCCCCATGAGATAGTCTGGGGAGCAGATGGTATTTTATGATAGCATTGTCTTGTGATATTTGTCCCAGACATAGAAAGAGGAAGTTTAGGCCAGATGTGCCAGCCGATATCAGAACATTGCTGACATTGTAAGACAAAGTGCAGTATATCATCTGACGCTTAAGTCACCTTAGGTCGACGGCCATATATGTTTATGCATTAAAACTGACCAATTAGCTAAGAAGTAAAGCCTCTATGTTAATGAGTAGCCACTCCTTTTTGTACAACTGATAAAACCAAGTATATTTAATAAACTTCCAGAGTTTTGCTGGGAGGTATTGCTGCCAACCAAGTCTGGCGTCTTTCCTTCTTTGAGCGCTCAATAAGACTCTGTCTAATCAGGACAGGCCACAGTATGCACAGGGGTAAATCTACCCAAATCAAAAATAAATCCACAACAGCACCATCACAGCTTCTGCTGTCACAAACCACCGGAACCTCCGGCTGCCATTCACACACACACAGCGGCTGGTGTCACTGCAGTTCCTGCTGCGCCATCTTCGTGGACCCGCCGATCCACCGGAAGCCGCTTGTCCTCTTCGTAACCCCGCCGGGTTACCGGAAGCAGATTGTCACCCTCAAAGATAAAAAAACCACAAAAGTGCGCCCATAGGGCCTTACCAGTGCAGGTATAATGGGTTATGAAGTAATAATACAGGGTACTCACCCTTAATAGTTGTGTAAAGCCAAAACTACTGTATCCGCTTAGTCACATGCAATAAAGCTGCAGCAGGATGGTGTAGACAGACAGCGTTTGCTACCAATGCTCAAGGAGGAGATCCCAACAAGAAAACACCAGGTCTCTGTGCTGCGAGACCTTCGTGACCCCACTGAGCCACAGCAAGCACCTTCAGGTTTTGTAGAGGAAATGAAAAAAAAAAAAAACACATGCACAGTCTCTCACGTGTCCTGTTCGTGTGCCACTCAGGACGTACCGTCTCCACCGGAGAACGTCCAACACACAGGGCACACCGGGTGCTATTCAGGGAGACAACCATCCTCCCAGGGTCTCCCAACACACCGGCCTCATCAGGTCCAGGGGCTCAGCGGGTGCTCTTCAGGACATTCGTCTCCGCCTGAGACTGCCCAACACACGCCTCACCAGGTCCAAGGTCATATCACGTGTTCCAGGGATCCGATTCCTCTCCCAGAACCTCCCAACACTGACCCTCCAGGACCTTGCTCACTGACCCCTCCAGGAACACAGTCTCTCACTGACTCTGGTCAGTGCAACACAGACTCCTGTCTGTTACCTGTGTCGGCCACACAGGTTCTCGGATGCCTGTTCTCCTCAGAGGTATCCCACAAATATTAATAGTCACTTTCTCTGACCTCGGTCAGTATTACTCACGGTTGTCAGACCGTCTGCTCTCCTGGCTCAGAATCGCCAGCACTGCCACACATGCTTCTGGGAATCGCTGCCCACATTCTCCACCAATTGTAGGGATTCGACTCGCTTAGGTGCAGCGGGAAACAAATATGCGACAGGTTCTTCCCAAAGTTCATGAGGTTTATTTGCATCCTAAACCCACAAGGCAGCACATTACCAAAATAGCCTCTAGCTTAGGCAAAAGAACACAAATGTCCGTGGTTGGAGACTCGGACCGAGAGTCTCAGCACATGCTGGGAGGTGTAGTCCTCCCCATATACAACTTTCTGTAGTGTCCCACCTGGACACATGGAAGTCTGTCCACACTCTGACAGACTCCCTCACCCTCTCTCACATGTGCTAGACACCTCAATTACATAGCCCTGTAACCACACCCACAGGTGATCACCTGGCTATGACCTCACTAAAGGTTCTATTGCACACAGACACATACAGGCTTCCCTGACACACTGTAACAGAAATATCAGCAGTACCTCTGCTGATCAATACTCGAGCCTGCATCCCAAGGCCACACACCTTGAGACACATACTGGTCATTTAGGACCCTGCTCCTGTTACCACACTGAATGTGCCTGTACACCTGTCCTGGGACACCCACACAGCGCCCCCTTGCGGTCATAGTGGTCACTACACCACAATATGTAAAGTAACTCTGAAGCAGTCTGTTTCACACACAGAGCTGCAAGCAAAACACATATACAAAAACGCTGAGTCTGTTTTAACTTCACAGAAGCTCAGCGTGACAGACGTGGTATAGGGTCACAGGAGTCGCCAAGAGTGACAGGCCTGACTCCGTCTAGACCTACCGATAAACGTCTGATGCAGTGGCGTGGAACAGAGCCACTGGAAAAGCATTGCAAAGACGCTGGCGCAATGCAACAGGTGAGGCTTGAGCACGCTGGCGCTAGCACTGCTAGAGACTGAATCCCACACACTCTCACAGACGTATTATCAGAGGGAAGGGGTTTCTTAATGAGTCAGTCACCAGTCCAAGCATCCATCACCATACACACAGCAGCAGTATGAAAATACTAGCGCATGGCGGAACAGCCATGCAAACTTTTTATAGCGTACGGGACCTTCCGGAAATCTCCAGAGCCCATAGCAGAACCAATGAAATCAGGAGCAGGACCTGAGCACCTGACTCCTGAACTCCAATGAGAGCTCGTCCCGTGAGCATGCTCAGAAGCTGGGAAAAAGGACTTAGCCTCTGGAGATAAATGTGAGAATCTGTGTTGCTGCATAGGCATAGAAGGACCTAGATTCCTAACAAATAGTCACGCATTGAAAACTGGGGGTTATTTGGCTAAAGTTGTGGGGGGGTAGGGCTGGCTCCAAGTTTTTGTGTGCCCTGGGCCAAAGCGTTTCAGTGCGCTGCTTTAACACATACCACAACTCACGATGCTCCGATACACCACGGAAATATCGGTATAGCACAATGACAAATACTTCACTGCTTACATGACATGACTGATCTATTTTAAATTGTACAATAGCTCAAAAACAGGACAGTATATTACTCTATACAGTGTTATGGCCACCACATTGTGCGCCATACAGAATAATGAGCCCCATATATTTCTCCATACAGAATAATTGGTCACATATAATGTTCCATACAGTATATGATGAACTCCACATAATGCTACAGTATATGATGGTCCCTATGGACGATGCTCCAGTGTGTTATGGGCCCAAATTATGCTCCATATATAATGGACCCCATTTCTAATGCTCCAGTGTATAATGGGCTCCTTAGATGCTGCTCCAGAGTCTGATCTGCCCTATTTACAATGCTCCAGTACATGATGGGCCTCATGGATGATGCTCCAGTATATGATGGGCCCTTATAATGCTCCATATACACTCACTGGCCACTTTATTAGGTACACCATGCTAGTAAGGGGTTGGACCCCCTTTTGCCTTCAGAACTGCCTCAATTCTTCGTGGCAGAGATTCAACAAGGTGCTGGAAGCATTCCTCAGAGATTTTGGACCATATTGACATGATGGCATCACACAGTTGGCGCAGATTTGTCGGCTGCACATCCCTGATGCGAATCTCCCGTTCCACCACATCCCAAAGATGCTCTATTGGATTGAGATCTGGTGACTGAGGAGGCCATTTGAGTACAGTAAACTCATTGTCATGTTCAAGAAACCAATCTGAGATGATTCGAGCTTTATGACATGGCGCATTATCCTGCTGAAAGTAGCCATCAGATGTTGGGTACATTGTGGTCATAAAGGGATGGACATGGTCAGCAACAATACTCAGGTAGGCTGTGGCGTTGCAACGATGCTCAATTGGTACCAAGGGGCCCAAAGAGTGCCCAGAAAAAATTCCCCACACCATGACACCACCACCACCAGCCTGAACCGTTGATACAAGGCAGGATGGATCCATGCTTTCATGTTGTTTACGCCAAATTCTGACCCTACCATCCGAATGTCGCAGCAGAAATTGAGACTCATCAGACCAGGCAACGTTTTTCCAATCTTCTACTGTCCAATTTCGATGAGCTTGTGCAAATTGTAGCCTCAGTTTCCTGTTCTTAGCTGAGAGGAGTGGTACCCAGTGTGGTCTTCTGCTGCTGTAGCCCATCTGCCTCAAAGTTCGACGCACTGTGCGTTCAGAGATGCTCTTCTGCCTACCTTGGTTGTAACGGGTGGCAATTTGAGTCACTGTTGCCTTTCTATCAGCTCGAACCAGTCTGCCCATTCTCCTCTGACCTCTGGCATCAACATGGCATTTCCGGCCACAGAACTGCCGCTCACTGGATTTTTTTTCTTTTTCGGACCATTCTCTGTAAACCCTAGAGATGGTTGTGCGTGAAAATCCCAGTAGATCAGCAGTTTCTGAAATTCTCAGACCAGCCCTTCTGGCACCAACAATCATGCCACGTTCAAAGGCACTCAAATCACCTTTCTTCCCCATACTGATGCTCGGTTTGAACTGCAGGAGATTGTCTTGACCATGTCTACATGCCTAAATGCACTGAGTTGCCGCCATGTGATTGGCTGATTAGAAATTAAGTCTTAACACACAGTTGGACAGGTGTACCTAATAAAGTGGCCAGTGAGTGTATAATGGGCCCCATTTCTAATGCTCCAGTGTATAATGGGCCCCATAGATGCTGTTCCAGTGTCTCATCTGCCACATTTATAATGCTCCAGTATCTGATGGGCCCTATTTTTAATTAACCCAGGCATGGCATGTGAAAAGAGCTCCATGAAGTAATCTGAAGTGTGTGCTACCGCATCCTTCACTTTTGGTGTGGGTGAAGGACACAAGGAAAGGGGTTGCTCCTGAACAGAAGATGTCTCAAGATGTAGACTACCCAGCCATGACTCAGTTTGTCGCTGAAAGTAGTCAGCCAGTACCTCCGCCGTGTGTCTGTCGCCCAAACACATCATCTACAACACAGCCTGCTGATGCTTTCCACTAGCTGATCAATAGTGGGACACATCGTGTGCACCATTGTCAGCTGCGGATGCAGTGCTCGTGCGACCGCGGTCTGTGGACGAGCTTTCGCTTCTGGAGGAGGAGGAGGGTCGAACGCCTACAGCCAACTGTTTCCTATACCGTGGGCTAGGCAGCACTGTACCATCACAGCTGTCCCCTGTGGACCCTGCATCCACCACATTAACCCAGTGCGCAGTGATGGACACGTAACGGCCCTGGCCATGCCTACTGGACCATGCATCAGTTGTGAGGTGTACCTTTCCACTCACTGATTGCTTGAGTGCATGGACAATGCAGTCTTTCACATGAAGCTGGAGGGCTGGGATGGCTTTGCGAGAAAAGAAGTGGCGACTGGGTAGGTCATAGCATGGTACTGCGTAGGCCATGAGTTTGCGGAAAGCTGCGCTTTCAACCAACCGATAGGGCATCATCTCTAACGAGATTAGTTTGGCAATGTGGGCGTTCAAACCCAGTGTACGCAGATGAGAGGATGAGTACTTTCTTGTCTTACTCATAGTCTCTGGTAGGGTGAGCTGGACTTGAGAGCTGCATATGGTGGAACTAGCGGTGGACATGGTGGACTGAGAGAGGGTTGATGATGGTGATGGAGTTGGTGTTCTTTCTGATGGCCTAGATTCAGTCTTTCGTTGCAATAACAGTGTGATTCCCTGACTGATTTGCCCTTGCGACGACAACTCAACATTTGCTGCTGGTGGTGTGCTAACCGGTGGACTTACAGTGGGGGAAACAATGTAGCGTTGCTGACTACCTTCTTTGGGAGCAGGAGCACATGTGGTACGTGAGTTTTGGTAGTCCGTCCACGCTTGCAAGTGCATGGTGGTTAAATGTCTTAGCATGCAACTGGTATTCAAATTTCTCAGATTTTTACCTTGGCTAAAGGTATTTGCGCACATCTTACAGATAACCTTTGCCTGATTATTAGGATTTTGTTCAAAAAAGTGCCACACTGCACTCTTCCTACTATGGAAGACATTTTGAGGCCTTGCACGGTGTGCTATTTTGACCGTCTAGCCAACCTGTCCTGCAACTCTTTTGGTTTTTGTATCCCGTTTTTGGACTGCTCCGGGCCTGCCAGATAACAGCTGTTGCGATGTCGATGCCCGCTGCGGATGCTCCTCCTCCTCTTCTAAGCTATTGGCAGGGCACCCTCTATCCCCAATGGATGCCAATCTGGGTCAACAACTGGGTCATCCATCACCTCCTCTTCAATGTCATGTGCACCTTCCTCTGTGTCACCTTGTATGGTGGTATAGTATGCGGGAAGGGGCACCTGAGTTTCATCTGGCTCAGATTCTGGGTCAGATTCTGGCTCAGTACACTGCGAGGACAATGTAGTGCTCTGAGTGAATGTACCAGCAGAATCATCTATCAGTGGCTGTGCATCAGTACACTCCATGTCAGATTCATCTTTGCCTGGGTAATTCACAATTTGACTTGATAACCCAGGCATGGTATGTGAAAACAGCTCCATGGAGTAATCTGTAGTGTGGCCTGCCGCATCCTTCAATTTTGGTTGGGGTGAAGGACACAAGGAAAGGTGTGGTTCATGAACATGAGCCTCCAATGATGACTCAGTGCTTTTATTTTTTAAAACTTCAGAAGAGGAGGCGATAGAGCTGGAGGCTGAGTCAGCAATGTAAGCCAAAACTTGTTCTTGAAGCTCCGGCTTTAAAAGCGACTTACCTACTCCCAGAAAAGGGAGCCTTCGAGGCCTTGTGGAGCCAGACGATGACGCAGGCTCAACACCTCCTGCATTACGTGCTATTTTGCTTTTACCACTACCAGCAGATCCACCACCAACACCAACACCATCATTACCAGCTGCCAACCCCCGCCCACTTCCACCATACTTCCTCATTTTTGGGGAAAATGTACCCAAAAAGCCACCAACTATATGGTACTGTAAAACAAGGTACAAGGTGTATATAGTAGTGGGGAGAATTGGAATCTCTGTAGACTTCAGGACACAGTTGGATTCTGTCAGGCCCTGTTTATTTACACCGCAATGTGACAGGCAGATTCTGGATGGTGTAATAAAGGTGGATAGAGGACTGTGGAGAATTGGAATCTCTGTAGACTTCAGGACACAGTTGGATTCTGTCAGGCCCTATTTATTTTACACCGCAATGTGACAGGCAGATTCTGGATGTTGTAAGAAAGGTGGATAGAGGACTGTGGAGAATTGGAATCTCTCTACTCTTCAGGACACAGTTGTATTCTGTCAGGCCCTGTGTCTATAACATTGCAATGTGACCGGCAGAAATTGCCTAGTGTATGACAAACTACAAGGTGTATATAGAATTGGGCAGAATTTGAATCTCCCTAGAGTGTAGGTCTGTAAGAATGGACAAACTCCTCGACTTTTCCTTACAGAGTCACACACTTAGATAGCTTCAATTTGGCCATGATAACAGCCGTTACACGGTACTGAGAGAGGAGCGTGCACGTACACCGCTGTATGGTGTATGTAAAATTGTCAAGCTCCGTGTTTTTGTATACGGACTGACACACACTGTCTCTCTTTAGTTTTGAATGTAATCAAACAGCAAATATACTAAACTGTTTGAAAAACGGACAAAACTATAAGGTGTAGGTCTGTAAGAACGGACAAACTCCTCGACTTTTCCTTACAGAGTCACACACGTAGATAGCTTCAATCTGGCCGTGATAACAGCCGTTACACGGTACTGAGAGAGGAGTGTGCACGTACACCGCTGTATGGTGTATGTAAAATTGTCAAGCTCCGTGTTTTTGTATACGGACTGACACACGCTGTCTCTCTCTAGTTTTGAATGTAATCAAACAGCAAATATACTAAACTGTTTGAAAAACGGACAAAACTATAAGGTAAGTTCAGTAAGAACGGACAAACTCCTCAACTTTTCCTTACAGAGTCACACACGTAGATAGCTTCAATTTGGACGTGATAACAGCCGTTACACGGTACTGTGTGAGAAGCATACACCACTGTACGGTGTGTGAAAAAATTAACGCTCACTACCTCACCAGGACAAAACAATACAATTTGGATTGCTTTTAAAAAAGCAGTTTGAACACCAGTGTGCACACAGCAATGCAGCTAGCCTTAAAAGGCAGGCTAATCACCACCAGCGCTGCTGCACAAAAGCAAAAATCTTTACCTTTCACTGCACAGTAACTACAGTGAAAAGCGCTAGCAGCAGAAGCAGTTTTTTTTTTCTTTTTGCTTTCCTAACGCTCTCCCTACAGAATCAGCAGCTGCAGCAGCTCTCCCTATTCTGAGATCAGCATGAGTAACATGGCGGTCAACGTCCCCGCCCTTTTATACCCCCTGTGATGCCACACAAAGCAAGCCAATCACTTGTATGCCCTTCTCCAAGATGGTGGTGACCGCTGCCTATGTCATCACGTTGCCCACAGTGTCCGTTCTTCCTGATTGGCTGAAAAAGGGCGCTAAAGCATCTTTTGAAACGCAACTTTTGCGCTAAAGTCGCCGACCTCGTGGCCGACCTCACGCTAAGGTCGGGTTTCGTTTCATGAAACCCGATTTTGGCGAAAGTCAGCGACTTTTGAATTTTTTCGACCCGTTTCGCTCAACTCTACTTATGACCATGCAATATTTAAGTTTTCAATTTCTACATTTCTGTTTTTTTCAGTCAAGATGGGATGAAGAGTGTACATTATGAGAAAGAAATGAACTTTTTTTAAATTTACCAAATTGCTGCAGTGAAACAAAGAGTGAAAAATTTAAAGGGGTCTGAATACTTTCCGAGCCCACTGTATAATTTACATTTTTGGATTCGATCCCTTACAGACTGCCACCTTTGTTTAATGTCTTTAGCTAAAATAAAAAAAATTACAACCCACTAGTATCATTCTCAGTCCATTTTTAAAAAAAATAGTATTAATTTTTTAAAAAACGTTAACAAATAATTATCAATTTGCAACTGAAAGGAATTTGTGCACGAATCACAGTCCGGATAGAGTTCCCTGCAGATTTTAGTCCAGCAAACATCCTGAAAGTATTTGTCCTTGTAGAACTCACACGCCGGGTTGTATACAACAATGTCATTAGATACCATATTCCAGATACAACTATTATTGAAAACAAAATAAAAAATAAAAATAAAATATAAATATATACTATATATCTATATTTATATAGATATACTAGCTGAAGAGCCTGGCGTTGCCTGGGCACGGTATCAACTGTGGTTAGTTATTGTCAGGAACACCGCACTGAACTTGCTCACTGAGCCAGTGCGCGTGTCCTTAGTAAAGCGAACTGTGCTCAAAGATACCTGTGGAGCAGGCAGCAGCCGAGTAGGTGCGTACTTCAGAACAGCAGGACCTGAAGCACGTGACTGCTGGGGGCGTGGCCTAAACTCCAGAGAGCTAGGAGCTGCAAGAGAACTCCTAGCAGGGTAACTGCGAGACAAAGTTACCAAGTGGCATAGACAGGGAGGATAGTCAGGACGTAGCCAATGAGTCATACACAGAGATAGCTGCAAGGTACAAGAGGGGCGAGCAGAGAGTAGTCAGAGCACAGGCAACGAGTTATACACAGAGAGGGTAGCACAGTACAGAATCAACAGGCAAACTCACAACAGGGAACAGAACTGGGTAAGAACCATATAAACAAGCTATAACAACGAACAGGCACAGGCACACAGAGGTCACCACACTCAGCCAAAGGCAAAAGTATAACTGACAGGGATTGGATCTTCCCAGGGGTTTAAGAAGCTCTCCCAGAACCAAAGAGAGGCCACAATCATTAACCCCAGGTGTGCAGGTCAAAACCTGCACTGAGCTCCCGACATTAACGTCTGACGAGCAGCACAAAAACCTGCACTGGGATCAGGACAGTCATAACAAATTATAACTAGATGTGTATTTCCTGAAGGAAGTACAGATAGTGGGTTGAAATGGTGCCTGGGCTGCCCCTTTAACAGAGACTTGCCTGCTTCCCCGGCAAGACTTTCAACTCAGGATCCGTTTTAACTGTGAGTGCCTCTCAGGGGCCACTTTGGCCTCAGGGTCTGATTTGGTGGGTGGGGACCCACAGGATCTGATTCCTTGGCCTGGGCTCCTCAGGGCTTGAATTGTTGGCGGGGATCCCTCAGGGTCCAATTTTGTGGGTGTGGCCCCTCAGGGTCCGATTTTGTGGGTGGGGCCCCTCAGGGTCCAATTTTGTGAGTGGGGCCCCTCAGGGTCCGATTTTGTGGCCGGGGCCCCTCAGGGTCCAATTTTGTGGGTGGGGCCCTTAAGGGCCCGATTTTGTAGCCGGGGCTCATCAGGGTCCGATTTTGTGGTTGGGGTCCCTCAGGGTCCGATTTTGTGGGTGGGGCCACTCTGGGTCCGATTTGGTGGGCGGGGCCCCTCTGGGTCCGATTTGTTGGGTGAGGCTACTCAGGGTCCGATTTGGTGGGTGGGTCCCCTCAGGGTCCAATTTGGTGGGCGGGGCCCCTTAGGGTCTGATTTGGTGGGCGGGGCCCCTCAGGGTCCAATTTTCTGGCCGGGGCCCCTCAGGGTCCGATTTTGTGGGTTGGGCCCCTCAGAGTCCAATTTTGTGGCCGGGGCCCCTAAGGGTACGATTTTGTGTCAGGGGCCCCTCAGGGTCCGATTTTGTGGTTGGGGCCCCTCAGGGTCTGATTTTGTGGCAGGGGCCCCTCAGGGTCCGATTTTGTGGGTGGGGCCCCTTAGGGTCTGATTTTGAGGGTGGAGCCCCTCTGGGTTCGATTTGGTGGGCGGGACCACTCTGGGTCAAATTTGGTGGGTGGGCCCTCTCAGGGTCCGATTTGGTGGGTGGGGCCACGCTGGGTCCGATTTAGTGGGCGGGGCCCCACAGGGTCCGATTTGGTGGGCGAGGCCCCACAGGGTCCGGTTTGGTGGGCAGGGCCTCTCTGGGTCTGATTTGGTGGGTGGGGCCACTCAGGGTAAGTTTTGAAGGCTGGGGTCGCTCAGCCTCCGATTTGGAGGCCCTGGTGGCTCAGCCTCCGATTTGCAGGCCGGGGTGGCTCAGCCTCCGATTTGCAGGCCTTGGTGGCTCAGCCTCTGATTTGCAGGCCGGGGTGGCTCAGCCTCAGATTTGGAGGCCGGGGTGGCTCAGCCTCAGATTTGGAGGCTGGGGTGACTCAGCCTCCGATTTAGAGGCCGGGGTGGCTCAGCCTCCGATTTGGAGCCTGGGGTCACTCAGCTTTCGATTTGGCGTGTCGGCCCTTTAAGACTCATTTCGGTGCGCCGGCCCTTTAAGAATCACTTTGGCACGTCGGCCCTTTAAGAGCTAGTTTGGCTCGCTGGGCTTCTTCTAAATCCACTTTGGTAGACATTCTCTCTCAGGGGCATGTGTCATGTGATGAAGCTAGATTTGCATTCGTGCTGTGGGTTTCGCTTTAAGAGCTGATATTATCTGGCAGAAGCTCTGTCCTTGGGGCGTCATGTGACGTTCGTAGGCGTTGGCATAGTAACTGGGTATGCCTGTGCATATCAATGAGCTTAACTGCCATTTCAATCGCCTCAGGGCACGTTTTAAGTTTCCCATTCAAATGCATTGAGACAGTGCATTCCAAAGACGGGAAAAAAAAATTTCAAACGCAAATTGCGCAAAAACTACAAATCCGATCGACACGAAAAATACTTAGCACACCTCTCATGGACGCTGGCTTCGAAACGACACCTCAACGGAGTCTGTGCGTGTAGCGGTTCAGGCCGCATTAATTGCGGAAATCAACTGGAAAATAAGAAGAAGAAGAAGAAGAAGAAGAAGAAGTTAGCAGCGTTCGGATTACAATATAGTGTTTTTTTCAAACCACTATAATGATTATATTGCACATAAAAACATTTCACATCATATATTCAACACTACAGATTTGCAACACAAATCTTTCCTTTCGGTGCAAAGATGAACAGATTTTTGGCAGTTCCAACTCTTGAACACACCACGCAAAGTTGACCATGAGGAAAGCATGGAGATTGCAAATTGATCCCTACTACTTTCAAGGACTGTCCCTGAGCATTGTTAATGGACATTGCAAATAGCAGTTGAACTGGAAACTGGAGGCGTTTAAAATCAAAAAACAAATCAGATGGAATGAGTGGAATTCTTGGAATGAAAATGTCCTCTCCTTTGGCACATCCTGTTTCTGAGCTGTGTATCTAACCCTATCCTGTGTGATAATGTCTGCTGAGCTGTGTACCTAATCCTCTCCTGTGTGATACTTTCTGCTGAGTTGTGTATCTAATCCTATCATGTGTTACTGACTGCTCAGCCGTGTATCTAATCCTATCCTGTGTGATACTGACTGCTGAGCAGTGTATCTAATCCTATCCTGTGTGATACCATCTGCTGAGCAGTGTATCTAATCCTATACTGTGTGATACCGTCTGCTGAACTGTGTATCTAACCCTATCCTGTGCGATACTGACTGCTGAGCCGTGTACCTAATCCTATTATGTGTGTTACTGACTGATCAGCCGTGTATCTAACCCTATCCTGTGTGATACTATCTGCTGAGCTGTGTATCTAATCCTGTCCTGTGTGATACTGACTGCAGAGCCATGTATCTAATCCTATTCTGTGTGATACTGTCTGCTGAACCGTGTAGCTAATACTATTCTGTGTGATACTGTGTGCTGAGCTGTGTATCTAATCCTATCCTGTGTGATACGGTCTGCTGAGCCGTGTATCTATTCCTATCCTGTGTGATACTGACTGCTGAGCTGTGTATCTAATCCTATCCTGTGTGATACTGACTGCTGAGCTGTTTATCTAATCCTATCCAGTGTGATACTGACTGCTGAGCCATGTGTCTAATCCTCTCCTGTGTGATACTGACTGCTGAGCTGTGTATCTAATCCTATCCTGTGTGATACTGACTGTTGAGCCATGTATCTAATCCTATCCTGTGTGATACTGGGCTCCCCCTGCAGTCTGTGTCAGAAGGTGGTCTGTGCTGGCACAGTAATAAATTGTGTTATTTCTAGCTTTACAGAAGGATGATAACACCATAGAAATGTTAAGAATAATAGGCCAAATTGTTTGGTGAATTGGAACGTGCGGGGTTAAAATTTCGCCTCACAACATAGCCTATGACGCTCTCAGGGACCAGACGTGTGACTGTACAAAATTTTGTGGCTGTAGCTGCGACGGTGCAAATGCCAATCCCGGACATACACACATACATACATACACTTTTTCCCCATTATTTACCTAGGGGCAAATTGTTTGGTGAATTGGAATGTGTGAGGTTAAAATTTCACCTCACAGCATAGCCTATGACGCTCTCGGGGTCCAGACGTGTGACTTTGCAAAATTTTGTGGCTGTAGCTGCGACGGTAAAGATGCCAATCCTGGACATACACACATGCATACAAACGTACACACACACACACACACACACATTCAGCTTTATATATTGATATGTGTATATATTGTAAGACAGTACTTACAGCATGTGTTGGGGGGCAGTCGCTTGGCAGCGGGACTAAAGCACACAGGATTGGTTTTCTCACACAGTCTATTTGAATCATAGAATCATAGAATCGTAGAGTTGGAAGGGACCTCCTGGGCCATGTGGTCCAACCCCCTGCTCAAAGCAGGATTCGTGAAATCATCCCAGACAGATGTCTGTCCAGCCTCTGATGAAAGACTTCTATTGAAGGAGAACTCACCACCTCCCATGGCAGTCTGTTCCACTCATTGATCACTCTAACTGTCAAAAAGTTTTTTCTAATATCTAATCTGTGTCTCCTCCCATTCAGTTTCATCCCATTGCTTCTAGTCTTTCCCTGTGCAAATGAGAATAAAGATGATCATTCTACAATGTGACAGCCCATGAGATATTTGTAGACAGCTATTAAGTCTCCTCTCAGTCTTCTCTTCTGCAAGCTAAACATTCCCAAATTCTGCAACCTTTCCTCATAAGACAGGGTTTGTAGACCGGTCACCATTCTGGTCGCTCTTTTCAGGATAGTTGAAATCTGCCATGAAAACTGTCATTTTTTGGAGAACTTGGCCATTTGATGCATAAAGAGTTCATCCATATCTTCAGCTTGCACAGGCGGCCTGTAGTAAATGCCTACAATAGTGTCCTTTCCATTGTTCTATCCTTGTATTCTTACCCAAACAGTTTCGACAGAACTCCCCGTCTCTGAAGTTTCAATCTCTGTGCAGATATACGTGTTTCTAACATACAATGCTACACCTCCTCCTCGGCTATCGTCTGTTTCTAGCAAATAAGTTGTATCCTTCTAGCCTTGTATTCCAATCATGTGTATTGTCCAAGTTTCAGTGATTCCAAAGATATTTCTTTTCCTGCGTTATTTGGTTTATTTAAGCATCATAAACCGCACCTTAGGCCATGTTACACTTCACAGACTTAACACATAGTCCATAACACTTCTTAGTACATGGATTTAATATGCAGTCTCTAAACATGCAGGACTTCTTTGCCCAGTTACCGTGGGAGACCGCACACCGAACAGTTAATTAATGAGTGATGGCACAGTTCATAAACATCCATGGAACACCATAAGGACTAACAGTCTGTTCCACTGGCAGATACTTGTCTGCCCATAACCCCCTTGTCTGGAGTTACCTTACAGGAGCTTCTGCTCCACATGCTGACTCCTGTCAGTCCTCTCTCCTGGGGAAAGCTACCTTACTGGGATCACTGTCCTTGTGACCAAGGCACTCCTGACATTCCAGACCCACAGAAAGAAAGGTAGCTTACCCAACACTGTGCCGTCACAGATTCTGCATATATGGCCTCTCCGTGTGCCATACCTCCCAACTTTTGAAGACGGGAAGAGGGACAAAGGGTGCAGCGCGCGCAGCGTGCCATGGCAAATTTTAGGCCATGCCCTGACCACACCCTTTTCACAACTAGTCTCACCCATATCTACACCCCAACTGCACACATTTAGGGGCACTGTGGCTGGTCCTATGGGCATAGTGAATGGTACTGTGGGAACAGTGACTGGAACTGAGGAAAAGAAAGAAGGAAAGAAAAAACAGAGAGAGAAAAAAGAACAGCGAGAGAAAGAAAGAACAGCGCGAGAGAAAGAAAGAACAGAGAGAGAAAGAAAGAACAGAGAGAGAAAGAAAGAACAGAGAGAGAGAAAGAAAGAACAGAGAGAAAGAAAGAGGGGAAAGAAAAACAGAAAGAGAAAGTAAGAAGGGAAAGATAAAAAGAAAGAAAGAACAAAGAGAGAGAAAGAAAGAGGGGAAATAAAGAACAGAGAGAGAAAGAAAGAGGGGAAATAAAGAAAGAAAGAGGGGAAAGAAAGAGGGGAAAGAAAGAAAGAAAAGAGAGAAAGAAAGAAAGAAAGAAAGAAAGAAAGAAAGAGGGGAAATAAAGAAAGAACAGAGAGTAAGATTAGAGTGAGAAAGAAAGAACCAGAGAGAAAGAAAGAAAGAAGAGAGAGAAAGAAAGAAACAGAGAGAAAGAAAGAACGAACAGAGAGAGGGTTAAACACTAACCAGAAGCTGTAATGGGGATTACAGCCATTTTTCACCCAGTCAGGACCATCAATAATACGGAAGGCAGATTGTTATGAATGGGTCACTGAGGAGGATGACAGGAACAGGCTAAGCCACCAGAAAACCAGAGAGGTTGGTAACTAAGCGGATTGCAGACCCCTGATCCTATCGACACAACTAGCAGTAGCCGTGGAGCGTACCTACGATGCCCTAGACGCCTCGGCACAGCCGGAGAGCTAATTAAGCCTAAAGCAAGAAAGGTGAAATCTAAACTGCCCCGGAGCAGACCCCAAAAGGAATAGATAGCCCCCAATCATATATTGATGGTGAGACAAGATGAAACACAAACGCAGGCAGAAAAATAGACTGAGCAAATGATGGGGCCCAAACTGACTAGATAGGATAGGAAAGGAAAGACACTGTTTGGAATCACGCAAAAAACTGAAAAATCCAACACGTCTAATGTACAAAAAACACTGAAGTCACACGACTTCGCCCCCACTATATCAGCACTCCGGTATGAACTGGGAGCAGAGCAAAAGAGACCAATATAACAGGGAAATGAACAAACTGACACAGGGTGTAACATATGGAGCAGTGGTCCAGCACAGCCCCCAGAGGAGCCAGCTGAACCCGCACAACCAGCAGAGAGAGACAAAAACAGATCAGATGCAAAGGATTAGCAAATAACCACTTAGCTGAACAATACAGGATCAGGACAGGAGACATCAGACCTCAGAATGCACAGGAAAGCAATCACCAGCAGGGATTGAAGGAAGTCTGCAGACTTAAATACCCCAATCAGCAGCCCCAGATCTCCAGTCATCATCATCATCATCAGGTGGCAGACTTCTGTCAATTTGGCCAGCTCCACTACCTCCAGTAACCACCGGAGGGAGCAGGGGGAGCTTCGGCTCAGAAGTCTGAGCCAGGGAATTCACAACAGTACCCCCTCCTCAAGGAGGAGTCACCGAACCCTCATCCACGCCACCAGGCCAATCAGGATGTGCCCGGTGAAAGGTATGAATCAATCTCTTCGCATGGATGTCAGCAGCAGAGACCCAAGAATTATCCTCCTGGCCATAACCCTTCCACTTGATCAAGTACTGAAGTACTGAAGTCTCCGTCTAGCCAGACCAGAATCCAATATCTTCTCTACCTCATACTCCAAATTACCCTCAACCAGTAGAGGGTCAGGGGGCACCTCCATGGGAACTATTGGCTCCACAAACCTTTTCAACAAAGATTTATGAAAAATGTTATGAATCTTAAACGTAACTGGAAGAGCCAAATGGAAAGAAATGGGGTTAAGGATTTCCAAAATCTTATAAGGTCCAATAAACCTTGGCTTGAATTTTGGAGATGCAACCTTCATGAGAATATTTTTTGAGGACAACCAAACCATATCACCCACTTTAAACAGAGGACCAATGGTCCTATGCCGGTTGGAAAACCGTTGGGCCTTTTCCTGAGAGTGGGACAACTTATCCACTACTTGGTCCCAAATCTGCTGCATTCTCTCTACCACAGAATCCACACCTGAGCAGGCAGAAGCCTCCACCTGCCCCGAAGAAAATCGAGGATGAAACCCAAAGTTACAAAAGAAAGGAGACATAAAAGTGGCAGAACTAGCCCTATTGCTTAGTGCGAATTCGGCCAATGGCAAAAATGAGACCCATTCATCCTGATCAGCAGATATGAAACATCCCAAATAGGACTCCAAAGTCTGTTTTGTTCTCTCAGTCTGCCCATTGGTCTGAGGATGAAATGCAGAGGAGAAAAACAACTGAATTCCCAGTTTGGAACAAAACGCGCTCCAAAATCAGGAAACAAACTGGACTCCTCTGTCTGACACAATGTTCTCAGGAATCCCGTGCAGACTAATCACTTGTAAAAACACGGGCACCAACTCAGAAGAAGATGGCAACTTTGGGAGTGGTACAAGATGGACCATCTTAGAAAATCTATCACAGATTACCCAAATAACAGTCATTCTCTGAGAGACAGGGAGATCAGAGATAAAATCCATTGAAATATGGGTCCACGGCCTCCTGGGCACTGGCAGGGGCATCAACAAACCACTAGCATGAAAACAGGGCTTGGACCGAGAACGAGTCCCACAGGACTGCACAAAATTCCTGACATCATGAGATAAGGCAGGCCACCAAAAAGACCAACCCACCAAATCTCTGGTACCAAAGATACCTGGATGACCAGCCAAACGCAGAGCAGTGCATTTCAGACATTACTCTTTTCCTCCACTGGTCAGGGTCATACAATTTTCCCATAGGGCATCGTTCAGGTTTATCCTCCTGAAATTCCTCCATGGCACGTCTCAAATCAGGAGAGATGGCGGAAAGAACTGCACCCTCATTTAGAATGGTAGTAGGCTCGGTCACATCAAGAGAATCCGCAAAGAAACTCCTCGAAAGGGCGTCCGCCTAAACATTCTTAGTGCCCGGAAGAAAGGAGACCACAAAATTAAATTGTGTGAAAAACAAGGCCCACCTAGCCTGTCTAGGATTCAACTGTTTAGCTGATTCAAGATAAATCAAATTCTTGTGGTCAGTGAGGACCACAACTTGATGTCTAGCTCCCTCCAACCAATGTCTCCACTCTTCAAATGCCCATTTTATGGCCAACAATTCCCGATTCCCCACATCCTAGTTACTTTCAGATAGGGAAAGTTTTCGAGAAAAGAAGGCACAGGGATTCATCTTAGAAGTTATCAGATCTCTTTGGGACAAATCGGCTCCTGCACAAATCTCAGAAGCATCTATCTCCACCGGAAATGGGAGTGAGACATCAGGTTGCCGTAGAACCGGAGCAGAAGTGAATCTCCGCTTAAGCTCCTGAAATGCCGAGACTGCCTATGGAGACCATTTTACCACATCGGTGCCCTTTTTGGTCAAATCAGTCAGTGGTTTAACAATACCAGAAAAATTACTTATAAATTTACAGTAGAAATTAGCAAACCCCAAAAACTTCTAGAGAGCCTTCAAAGAAGTGGGCTGAACCCAATCATAAATGGCCTGTACCTTGGCCGGGTCCATTTCAATATCAGACAGGGACAAAATGAATCCCAAAAACAAAATCCTCTGTACACCAAAGAGAAACTTCGATCCCTTAACATACAAAGTATTTTCCTTCAAAATCCGGAACATAGTCTGGACATGTTCCACATGAGAATCCCAATCACTGGAAAAGATCAAAATATCATCCAGATAAATGATCAAAAACTTATCCACAAAGTCCCGGAAAATATCGTTCATAAAAGATTGGAAGACGGAAGGGGCATTAGTGAGCCCAAAAGGCATCACCAGGTAATCAAAATGTCCCTCCGGGGTATTAAAAGGTGTCTTCCATTCATCCCCATTCTTGATGCGAATAAGATTATACGACCCCCTGAGGTCAAGCTTGGGAAACCAGCAGGCACTTTTAACTCTGCAAAATAAATCAGGGGTAACGGGTACTGATATTTAACAGTGATTTTGTTAAGGGAACGATAGTCAATACATGGCCTTAATGAGCCATCTTTCTTGGCCACAAAAAAAACCCCAGCACCTAAAGGTGAAGAGGATGGTCTGATATAACCCTTCTCCAATGACTCCTTGATATAAGATCGCATAGCATCATGTTCAGGTACCGATAAGTTGAAAAGCCGACCTTTGAGAAATTTACACCAGGGCATTAACTCAATTGCACAGTCATAACTCCTATGAGGAGGCAAAGATGCAGACCTACTCTCCCTAAATACATCAGAAAAATCAGCCAAATAGTCAGGAATATCATGAGACTGGGGAGAGGTGGAGAAAACAGGAGTGTCACTAGGAACACATTGACAACCCCAACTCACCACAGCCACAGATTTCCAAAACAGGATTATGGGTTTGCAACCAAGGAAAACCCAGAACAATAGTATCATGCAAATTGTGCAACACCAAAAATTTACAATTCTCTTGGTGGTCCTGGGCGACCCGCATTATGACCTGGGTCCAAAACTGGGGTTTATTCTCCGCCAAAGGAGTAGCATCAATACCCCTCAAAGGGATATGAGTCCGCAGGGGTTTCATGGGAAAACCACAACGTTTGGCAAAGTCAAAATCCATCAGATTCAAAGCTGCTCCTGAATCAACAAAAGCCTTAGCGGAAAATGTAGACAAGGAGCAGATCAAGGTAATCGCCAAAAGGAACTTAGGCTGTACACTGCCCACCGCAAATGCGTGAGCAAAATGCTTTTCTTGCTTAGGGCAGACAGAAATAGCATGAGAGACGTCCCCACAAAAAAACACAACTTATTACACCTTCTAAAATCCTGACATTGTGCCCTAGACAAAACCCTATCACATTGCATGGGTTCAGAAGTTCGTTCGAAAGGCGGCACTGCCTCTCGTGTAGTTTTACGTTCACGTAAACGCCGATCAATTTGAATGGCCAATGACATAAAGTCGTCAAGACCAGAGGGGACAGGAAATCCCACCATAACATCTTTTACAGTCTCTGCCAGACCCTTCTGAAAGAGAGCTGCTAGGGCATCATCATTCCATTTAGTAAGGAAGGCCACTTTCAGAATTTTTGACAGTATAACTGCAGAATCCTGACCCTGGTTCAATGCCAGTAAGGTTTTCTCAGCTTGATCAATAGCATTAGGTTCATCATACAACAACCACAGGGCTTGAAAAAACGCATCCACATTAGCCAGAATAGGATCTCCGGGTGTCAAAGAAAAAGCCCAATCCTGGGGATCGCCACGCAGCAGGGAGATGACCATTTTAACCTGCTGCACAGAGCTCCCCGATGAGTTAGGTTTAAAAGCAAAAAATAGTTTAAAATTATTCTTAAAATTCAAAAATTTGGACCGATCCCCAGAAAACACATCAGGAGTAGGGATTTTTGGTTCAACAGCAGACGATTAAGCGAGATAGGCAGAAATTCCTCCACTTCAGCAGTGAGCTGCTCAACACGATCGGACAATTGCTTAGTCTCCATTTAGACAAAAAAATCCTCCTACAGCCCCAGAGAAAAAGAGGAAAAAGTATACAAAAAAAACCATTCTAACACTTTTTTTTTTTTTTTACAATTCTTTAATTCTTTTGAGTACCCTAGAGTCTAAGAGTCTACAGAAAGGCTGGTGATTCTGTTATGAATGGGTCACCGAGGATGATGGCAGGAACAGGCTAAGCCACCAGAAAACCAGAGAGGTTGGTAACTAAGCAGATTGCAGACCCATAATCCGAACCACACAACTAGCAGTAGCCATGGAGCGTACCTACGATGCCCTAGACACCTCGACACAGCCGGAGAGCTAACTAAGCCTAAAGCAAGAAAGGTGAAATCTAAACTGCCCCGGAGCAGACCCCAAAAGGAATAGATAGCCCCCAAACATATATTTACGGTGAGACAAGATGAAACACAAACGCAGGCAGAAAAATAGACTGAGCAAATGATGGGGCCCATACTTACTAGATAGGATAGGAAAGGAAAGACACTGTCTGCAATCACGCAAAAAACCCTGAAAAATCCAACACGTCTGATGTACCAAAAACACTGAAGTCACACGACTTCGCCCCCACTATATCAGCACTCCGGTATGAACTGGGAGCAAAGCACAAAAGACCAATATAACAGGGGACTGAACAAACTGACACAGGCTCTAACATATGGAGCGGTGGTCCAGCACAGCCCCCAGAGGAGCCAGCTGAACCCGCACAACCAGCAGAGAGACAAAAACAGATCAGATGCAAAGGATTAGCAAATAACCACTTAGATGAACAATACAGGATCAGGGCAGGAAACATCAGACCTCATAATGCACAGGAAAACAATCACCAGCAGGGATTGAAGGAAGTCTGCAGACATAAATACCCCAATCAGCACCCCCATGTTATGAACGGCGGAACACACTAAATAAAAATATAAATAAAGTGTGTTCGCCGCTCGGGGTCCATCGTGCGGTGGATGGAAAAACCGCAGCTAGGAGATGACAGAGCACTATGGCGATATTGTACACAGGGTTTGATTTCACCCAAGTGCCACAAGCAATCTCTGTTGAAGACACAGAGCTGTTATAACAAATAATAAATAACGCAACGCTGAGCCTGTTAGCACCACAGGGACTCAGCGACACACAATTGGAAAAAGGTCACCGGAGTAGCCAAGACCTACCGTTAGTGTGAATAGCGTTGCTACTGCCAACGCACAACAAAAGGCTGCTACAGCAGCGCGGCATAGAGGAAGCCGCAATATAACACCGCAGTAACGCTGGCGCGATGTTAGATGCTAGCAGGTGTTGCTTTAAAATTATGGTGCGCTGGCGCTAATACTGGCTCTAACTCAATCCCTCACACATTCGTAATATCATAGGAATGGGGTTTCAAATGAGTCATTCACCAGATCATGCATCCATCAACAAACACACAGCAGCAAGTATGACTATACTAGCGCATGGCGGAACTGCCATGCGCGCCTTTTATAGCAAACGGGACCTTACAGAGGTCTCCAGAACTCTGAGCTGGACCAATGGAATCAGGAGCAGGACCTGAGCACCTGACTCCTGAGCTCCAATGGGAGATCGTCCTACGAGCATGCTCAGAGGATGGAATGAAAGACTTAGCCTCCGGAGAGAGTTGCTGCAAAGCAATCCCCTCTGCAATCTCTTCTGCAGTGGACATAGAGCAGGAGATTGCAGAATGTGAGGGTCCAGATTCCTGCATAGTAAGGGCAGAAATCTGACTCCTAACACCCCAGATCTCCAATCATCATCATCATCATCAGGTGGCAGACTTCTTTCAATCTGGCCAGCTCCAGTAACCACCGGAGGGAGCAGGGGGAGCTTCGTCTCAGAAGTCTGAGCCTGGGAATTCACAACAGCAGGTAAAGCTGCAGGCTGTGGGAAAAGTAAGATCCCAGCGGGAACAGCAGGACAAAGTCTCAAAATCGGGACTGTCCTGTTGGATCCAGGACAGTTGGGAGGTATGCCATGTGCTATTCAGGAAGTCCACTCCTTGGACCTTCCAATATACAGGCTCTCAGGTCCAAGGCTTCCCCTTGTGCTATTCAGGAAGTAGGAATTTCCAACACACAGTCTTCTAGGACCTTACATCCTAGACCACTCAGGTCCATACACTCTCACCATGTGACCAGACCTCAGTTACATTATATAGCTGAATCCACCCCCATAGGTGGGCAGTGTATATGTGGTCAGTCATTCCCGCCCAGCTCTATGACTTAACCTATAAGCCCCCTATTATAAACTAAGCAAAACTCGGAACTACAAGTCCCAGCACATCAACATTATTTCGGGCTTACAGTGCAGAGGACCTCTGTGACACTGTAACGAATGGAAGTGGAACCAGAGATGGTGAAGTTCACATTCGTTTTTATTTTTTAAGCGGAACTTCAGGATCACGGTCTGGGGGGCTTCGAAGGGGGCATGACTAGTGAGCCCCGGGAACCCGTAGCAAAGCCCCTCAGGCAAAGCCAGAATAGAATACCTGGAGGACACAGGTGCTACCTCCAGATAGACCCCGAACACGTGGCAGCGGGACCAAAAGGGATAACAAAAGTTACAGCAGAGTCCGTAAACTGCTGGGTCCTGGATCCGGTTAGTTGGTAAGGAGTTGGTTCCAGTGACCTTCACACAGTCCTTGGACTAGGATGGCTGTAGGCAGAATGGGATGGCTTTGGCCCAGATAGTTGCTGATATAGCCAGGTAACACAGGATACTGATATGCTGTGGAAGCAGAGAGCATTAGACAATGCACAGAGACTGCAGATGCAGTGCAGACAGGTTAGCATGAGCACCATATGTAGCAATGATAGATACTCGTTGCTCCGGCGCTCTCCCTATGGAGTTGAGGCCAGAAATGCAGCCTTTGCGCTGCCATTGGTTAATTGCACTTTTTGAATAATGCACGTCGCCCCTTTAAGAAGGCAAGAGTGCGGGCGGGTGTGCCCTAATAGCCTTAGCTACAGATCTCCTCACAGGACGCCAGGAGGAGGAGGCAGGAGGGAGGACAGAACGCTGAGCAGCAGCATGAGAGGTTCGAGGTGAGTGTCCAGAATGCAGAGCAGCGGCAGGCCTGGACACAGCGCCAGGACAGGGGGCCAGGTGTAACTGTGGCAGATCTGGGCGCAGCGCCAGGAAGGGGACCGGGTGTAACAGACACATACCAGCCATTTACAATCATGCTGGTCACTGTCTCACCATCATAATCACAGATATGCCTGCTACTGCCATGCAGTCCCATGGCCTCAATACGCCTCCATGCGCATTCTGAGGAGCCCATACAGCGCCCCCCAGGCTGTAACAGGGGTCACTGCCTCACATACCCCCCTGTGTTCAAACTAGTAAGGATGAACACTTGTCACACACCAGCGGTCTCGAGACAGGTCACGCACGTTACCTAGCCCTACTTGTCGAGTGAACCGTCTCAGTCGGTTTTGTAGCTGTATCTTAATCTGCATTTTTTCTCGGTTCAGCTGCTTTACCTCTCGTAGGTACGCCACCCGATATTCCAGGAGCATTCGGATATTTTTAAGGCTTTCCACTTGTTAGGATCCCCGAGGGTGAACCCACTGGACCACGGCAACGAACCTCCCCTGGGCGAGCGGACCAGGTGGACCACCCCTATACAGGAAGTGTTAGGGACAGGCACAGGGGAAACTATTACCACGGCAGCTGGTACCCAGGGCAGACAGGGGAGACCAGACAGGTGGTAGGCAAGGAAGCCGGAAGAGCGGTGAGACCAAGATCAGGAACTGCGGAGATACGAGCAGGCACGGAGGGAACCCAGGAACTTGAGCAGGACAGAGACACCGGGTGGTACAGCTGGAACACTGGGGTACAGGCTGAACGAAGACACTGGATAGCACGGCAGGAACACTGGAGACAGGACTGGCTTAGGACGGCAGGAACACAGGAGGCTGGAGACACGGGATGGCAAGGCAGGAACACTGGAAACAGGACTGGCATAGGACGGCAGGAACACAGGAGGTGGAGACACGGGATGGCAAGGCAGGAACACTGGAAACACAGGAGAGAAAAGGTAACACGGATGGGAGTAAATGTAAAGCAGCGGGGAGCGGAGGAAGCAGCGGCGAACGACAGCAAGTGTGGAGCCAGAATCACAAGGAAATACAAGTGACAATCAGGCAGCGTCACTAGGGAGCGACGACCCGATAAGGGAGAGTGGGGAGGAGCTTCAGGGCCAGGATCCTCCCGACCATAAAGATGACCGGGGGAAGCGGGCGGCTCACAAGGAAGGACGTGCGCGTGCGCGGCGAGATCTGCGGGGAGCGCGCGCCCGGGAGAAAGTAAGCGCCATAGTCCGGACAGGAGAACAGACGGGAACGTGCCGGGAAGCTGCAGGCTGGTAAGTATGACGGGGCACAAGAGGCGGCGGCGCGACAGGAGAGAGCGGTGGCATGACAGTACCCCCCTCCTTACGTGCCCCCCTCCCAAGGCTGGAAAGAAATCTTGCCAAAATTCGGGGAGCTTGTATGTTCTCCCGAGGCTCCCAAGATCTCTCCTCAGGGCCAAAGCCCTTCCAATCCACCAGAAAGAAGGTCTTTCCCCTTAGCTTTTTCATAGCGTGAATGTCTTTAACTTCAAAGACATCATCGGCAGAAACAGGCTGAAAAGTGCGGGTAGTAGTGGCATGGAATTGGTTGAGGACCTCTGGTTTCAGAAGAGAAACATGAAATGAATTGGGGATGGGAAGCGAGGCAGGAAGCTTCAACTTGTAGGAGACATTGCTGATGCGAGTCAAGACCTCGAAGGGTCCAATATACCGGGGACTCAATTTGTGCGAAGGGATCCTAAGGCGGATGAACTTGGAAGACAGCCACACTCTGTCGCCAGGGTGGTAGAGAGGTGGGTCCAAGTGCCTTTTGTCTGCGTGTTTCTTCATCTTAACTCGCGCTTGTTCGAGAGCGGTTTTGGTCTCCTGCCAGATCCTGGAGAACTCCCCAGACAGAAGATCAGCGGCCGGCACACCCGAGACAGGAGGAACCGGTAAAGGCACGCCTGGATGTAACCCATAGATGATGAAGAAGGGAGACTTGGCAGAAGATTCGTTGGCGTGATTATTATATGCAAACTCGGCCCATGGGAGCAAGTGAGTCCAGTCGTTCTGGTGAGCGTTGGAGAAATGTCGGAGGTAATTAACCAAAACTTGATTTGTACGCTCTGCTTGATAGGCAGGGTGATAGGCAGAGGAAAAATCCAGCGTGATGTTCATGAACTTACAGAGCGCTCTCCAAAATCGGGAGGTGAACTGGACTCCCCTATCAGAGACAATACATTGAGGGAAGCCATGGGCACGAAAAATATGGTGGATAAAAATCTTCGCCAATTCAGGGGCCGAGGGTAATCCAGGCAGAGGAATGAAATGAGCCATCTTGGAGAATCTATCCACAACGACAAAGATGACAGTGCATCCAGCAGAATGAGGCAGGTCAGTGACAAAGTCCATAGCAATGTGCTGCCAGGGAGCTGAAGGAACCGGAAGCGGGTGCAAGAGTCCAGAGGGTAATTGCCGAGGGACTTTCTTTTTGGCACAGGATGGACATGAGGCTAAAAAACATTGAACATCTTGAGGGAGAGTAGGCCACAAATAGTAACGAGACACAAGATGAAGGGTCTTTTTAAACCCAACATGGCCCGCAATTTTGGAGGCATGACCCCAATGCAAGACTCGCCTCCTGTTGGTCTCAGGGATGAAGGTCTTACCCGGTGGTAGGATAGACAAGCAGCCACCGTGATGATCTTGGAGGGGTCCAGGATGTGCATAGGGTCCTCCTCTGTGTCAACAGCGAGAAAGGATCTGGACAACGCATCAGCCTTGAGGTTCTTCCTACCCAGGCAAAAGTGCAATTCGAAATCGAAACGGGCGAAGAATAAAGACCATCTCGCTTGTCGTGGATTTAGTCTCTGTGCCGATCGGATGTATGCCAAATTCTTATGATCCGTGTAGATCTTAAAAGGATGCACAGCTCCTTCCAAAAGATACCGCCACTCCTCCAGTGCCATTTTGATGGCCAAAAGCTCCCTGTCACCAATGGAATAATTCTGTTCCTGAGTGGAAAACGTCTTTGAGAAGAAGCCGCAGGTGACCAGTCACCCGGAAGGAGATCTCTGAGAGAGTACGGCGCCGTCCCCGATAGCAGAGGCATCCACCTCCAAAATAAAAGGTTTGTTAGTCTCTGGGCGGTGAAGGACGGGAGCGGAAGCGAAGGCTTGCTTCAGAGCGAGAAAGGATCCTTCGGCCTCCGAGGACCAAACGTGAGGGTTGGCTCCCTTACGAATCAGAGCTGTGATAGGAGCGGTCAAGGAAGAAAAATGATGGATGAACTGCCGATAGTAATTGGCGAAACCCAGGAACCGTTGAAATGCCTTGATTCCATGAGGTTGTGGCCAGTTGAGTACGGCTGACACTTTCTCAGGATCCATGCTTAAGCCAGATTCAGAAATGATGTACCCCAGGAATGGAAGAGTGGTTTGGTCAAAGGAGCATTTCTCCAGTTTCGCATACAGGCGATTCTCCCTCAGGCGCGACAGGACTAGACGGACACTCCTTCTATGTGCAGACAAATCTGGGGAAAAGACCAGGATATCGTCCAGATACACTACCACGCAAGAGTACAGGAGGTCTCGGAAGATGTCATTCACGAATTTCTGGAATACTGCGGGAGCATTGCACAAGCCGAAGGGCATGACCAAATATTCATAGTGGCCATCCCTGGTGTTGAAAGCGGTCTTCCATTCATCACCAGGGTGAATACGGATGAGATTGTAGGCCCCACGTAGATCCAGTTTGGTGAAAATTCGTGCCCCCCGCCACCGATCAAACAGCTCAGGAATGAGAGGGAGCGGGTACTTGTTCTTGATAGTGATGTCATTGAGGCCCCGGTAGTCGATGCAAGGACGAAGAGCCCCATCCTTTTTCTTCACAAAAAAGAAGCCTGCGCCTGCGTGAGATGAAGACTTTCGGATAAAGCCTCTAGCCAGATTTTCCTGAATGTACTCAGACATGGCTTGGGATTCAAGAGGATTCAAAGGATAAATTCGGCCCCGGGGTGGAGTAGCGCCTGGAATGAGATCGATAGGGCAGTCATATGGACTATGCGGGGGCAGGCTCTCTGCCTCTTTCTTGTTGATAACATCCACGAAGGACCAATAGGCTGAAGGCAAAGCCGCGGGTGCCACAGGAGACCTAGGACACTTGACTGGCTGAACGGGAAGTAGACATGTAGAGTGGCACGACTGACCCCATCGAAGAATGTCCCCAGATCGCCAATCGAGAACGGGCTTGTGAGTCCTTAACCACGGAAGACCTAAGAGAAGTGTGTGGGATAGCGAGGGCAGTACAAAGAAGGCTATATTGTCCCGATGTAGAGCTCCGACTTGTAATTCCACTTCTTCAGTGACCAAGGTAACGACCTCCCGCAGGGGAGCGCCATCGACTGAGGCTAACTGCTGAGGAGACTCCAAGGATCTGACAGGTATCCGCAACTTTTTGACCGCCTCAAACTGAATGAAGTTCCCGGCAGCCCCAGAATCAATATAGGCTAGCTCAGAGATGCGGGAGGAACCAAGATTCAATAGGACAGAAAGGGTCAAGGGTAGAGAGATATCACTAACACCTAGGGAGGCCTCTCTTACCTGTCCTAGGCGGAGGTGTTTCCCAGTTTCACCGGACATGAACGCAGAAGATGGGAGGCACTGCCGCAGTAAAGACAGAGACCCTTGTCGAACCTCTCCTGGCGGCGCTGCTCTTCCGGTTTAAGGTGATCTACCTGCATAGGTTCAGGCGCCGGGGCAGAGGAGGCACAGCCAAATCGCGGACCGGAGGGACTGCGTGTTGCTAGAGAAAGACGGGGAAGTCTTCTCTCCCTGGTGGACTCGCAGGAGCGCTCCTGGAAGCGCAAATCAATGCGAGTCGCCAGGGAAATTAGATCCTCCAGGGACGTTTGTGTATCCCGACCCGCCAGCTCGTCCTTGATACGAGCAGACAAACCCCGCCAAAATGCTCCCACCAAGGCCTCGTTGTTCCACCTGAGCTCAGAGGAGAGGGTGCGAAACTGAATGGCACATTGGCCCACAGAAAGAGTACCCTGGCGGAGATTAAAAAGCGACTCCATGGTAGAGGCTAGGCGTCCCGGTTCGTCAAAGACCTTGCGAAAGGTCTCTAGGAACGTGGAGAGCTGGGAGACCACTGGATCGTCACGCTCCCAGAGTGGGTTTACCCAAGCCAATGCTTCACCCTCCAACTGGGAAACCATAAAGGCCACCTTGGTGCAGTCAGTAGGATATTGCAGAGGCAGCAGTTCAAAATGCAATTGACATTGATTAAGGAACCCCAGGCACAATCTGGGACCTCCGCCATACCGCGGGGGCTTAGCTAAATGGGGCGATGGCTGTGATATAGGCGCCTGTACAGCCGCAGCTGTGGCAGACTGGAGAGAGAGGAGTTGGTTATCCACCAAGGCCATATAGTTTAAAATATGGCCCTGTGTATCGCCTTGCTGGGCGAGCTCCTGCTGGAGACTGGCCAGTTTTGATGCACTCCCGGGATCAGAGGGCTGTAGTGCTGATAGCCGGGATTCCATGGTCTTCAAGAAAGCCATGATCTGGGCCTGGTTTTCCCGTAGGGTTGCTAGTTCCTTCTGGGTGGTGGCTGAGGTACCAGCGGGGTTCATGGCCTGATCGTACTGTTAGGATCCCCGAGGGTGAACCCACTGGACCACGGCAATGAACCTCCCCTGGGCGAGCGGACCAGGTGGACCACCCCCTATACAGGGAGTGTTAGGGACAGGCCCAGGGGAAACTATTACCGCGGCAGCTGGTACCCAGGGCAGACGGGGGAGACCAGACATGTGGTAGGCAAGAAAGCCGGAAGAGCGGTGAGACCAAGATCAGGAACTGTGGAAATATGAGCAGGCACAGAGGGAATCCAGGATTTGAGCAGGACAGAGACACCGGGTGGTACAGCTGGAACACTGGGGTACAGGCTGAACGAAGACACGGGATAGCACGGCAGGAACACTGGAGACAGGACTGGTATAGGATGGCAGGAACACAGGAGGCTGGAGACACGGGATGGCAAGGCAGGAACACTGGAAACACAGGAGAGAAAAGGAAACATGGATGGGAGTATATGTAAAGCAGCGGGGAGCGGAGGAAGCAGCGGCGAACGCCAGCAAGTGTGGGGCCAGAATCACAAGAAAGTACAAGTGATGATCAGGCAGCGTCACTAGGGAGCGACGACCTGATAAGGGAGAGTGGGGAAGAGCTTCCGGGCCAGGATCCTCCCGACCATAGAGAGGACTGGGGGAAGCGGGCGGCTCACAAGGAAGGACGTGCACGGCGAGATCTGTGGGGAGCGCGCGCCCCGGAGGAAGCAAGCGCCATAATCCGGACAGGAGAACGGACGGGAACGTGTCGGGAAGCTGCAGGCTGGTAAGTATGATGGGGCACAAGAGGCGGCAGCGCGACAGGACAAAGCGGCGGCATGACACCACAATGACAAATGGAACCATCTCATCTTCACCAGCCACCTGGACCTCGCTATCAGCTGGAATCCTCACTCTCACCACCCCGGATCTATCCACGAGCTCCTGCATCACCTTTCTAAGTCTCCCAATAATTCTTCTCACCAAATTTCTATGTTCTTGAACTATGTCTTCCACCAAGCCCAGTCGACTTTGAGCTTTTCTTGCATGCTCCAGACGTCGAGCGGCTTCCTTATTCCTCAACATGATCATCTGTTTTGTGCGGAGGCATTGTAGATGCATATCCCTCAGGACAGCCACCCGCTTCACTGTGACTTCCCTAGCCGCCAGTATGACCAACTGCTGAGTCTCAGATGCCCAGTGCACACTGCACTTTTCTACCACCTTTTAAAAGGCCTCATGCACATCCTCACTGGTACATGCTTCTCGCACATCTTCGGGTACCGCTATCACACACATGAAGTGCAAAGTCTCCTTCTCTTCAAGGACTAATGGCTCCTGCTTTGCCTCGGACATTTCCATCAAGACATCTGCCATAACCGGGTAATTGTCTTGTTCCGCTCTTAGTGCACACTCTTCCTTAGCTTTACACTCTTCAAGACCCCTTGCCAAGATGGGCATTTGCAGATCCGCCTCGTTACCACTCTGGCACTGTCGCTGTAAGTCTGCGACCCCTAACTTATTCTCTTGCAGAAGACCTCTTAATGCTTCTCTGAGCACCTCCATATCTTCCAACATGGCCTTGTTCTCGGTTTGACACGATAACAGGTGACCTCTGAGCTCAGAGACTTCCTTCTCCAGCTCATCCACTATGCACTCAGCTGCTTGTCTCAGGACCCTTTCTTGCTCGACATGCTCTTTCACTGTCTCTTTAAGCAGCTCTATTTCCTGATCCTGTTCTCTTTCGCCAGTACGTGTCACACCATCACTTCTTTAATCATATTTTCAGATGGGCCATCTTGCCCAACCACATTCTGCCACTTCAAAGTTCTACCTGTTCCTTCATCAATAGGTTCCACTTTTCTCTGGGGTCTCTGCTGGGATCTCTGAAAAATCACTGTTCTCTCTCCCAGGCTCCAAAGCTGCGTTTTCCTCAGATTTCTGGTCTCTCAGATGCTTTGATTCAACCTTTTCCTTTTCACGAGACAACTCTTTGGCAAGAAGGAAGTGCAAGAGTTCGCCAATCGGAGCTTTGACTGCCATGAGCTCAGACTCCAGGTGACGCACTTGATCCAACTGCACAGAGTTGGTGACTTCCATTTTTCCCACCTTCAACCTCTCATTCACCAGCTGTTGACAGACCTCATCGTGCTCTTTCTCCAAGTTTTGCACGTGCGCTTCTACCTGGCGGAAAATGTCGGCTCGCTCTTTCCACGTGCCCATTTCCTTGGTCCGCTTGTCAATTTGATCCTCTAGTTGTTGGGTGACAGCGGTCAAATTAGACAGCTTCTCCTGCATGTTCTCTATTTTGTCTTGGAGTTGTTCTCCAACTGCAATTTTAGCTGTTGGAACCCTACCACCACCCTGGGTCAGTTTTGTGTTTTCCACGTCCTTGACTACCTCAGTGCTGGGTTTTGTCAGTTGTAAAGTGACCTCTTTATCAAGGACATTAACCATGTTGGCACTTGTCCCTGTCTCCTCTTTACCAATCATCTCAGAGGGTGCAATTTGTTCAGCCTCTTTACCCCATGGACTCCCCCACAGCACTCTCAGGCCCCAGTTCTCATAGTACATCAATATGTCTCTGGGCTTGCACTGTCCCTTTAAGAGTTTGTACGACCTGGACCCCTTATGTCCTTATGACACCCCACTAGCTCATGCTGGTGCTGCCACAGCTTCTGCTGCAGTCACTGGCTTTCCTAGCACCTAGGGCTGCTGATCACAAGCCGCTGCAGGTCCTCTTGCTACAACTGCAGCTCCTGCTGCTGTCAAACCTCTTGCTGCAACTGCAGTTCCTCTCCGCAAGGCTCTGCACAGTTCCGCACCGCTCTGACAGGCTCTGTTTAGCTCCGCAAATATCTGCATGGTTCTGTACAACTAGGCTCCGCAGGGCTCTTCATCGCTTTGCATGGCTCTGACAAGCTCTGTACAACTCCAAGTGGCTCTGCGGACCTTCAGATGGCTCTGCAGACCTCTGGACGCCACAGGAAACTTCATAACCCCGCCGAGTTACAACCAAACGCTTGAAATATTTGTGGAAAATCAAAAGTAGAAAAGAAGTACAGAAAACATGCACTCACAGCATGAATCAGTGTTGTATTAGACATACATATAACAAACAGGCAAATGTACACAATAAAACATCATTAAAAACAAGTGAAAAGACATGCAGACTAGTGGATACATAGTCAAGATGAAATGCAAATTTATGCTCAAATGAATAAAGGGTAATACGTGAAAGTGATAAATCACTACTCAGCAGGAGAAGAAAACATGTGTAATGGGCGCACTCACAAAGATTGAAATATATCAGAGCTGGATAGTACTAGCAGATAATAATAAAGGAGTGCTCCTTATTGGACTAAATAGGGTTAATCCATAATACCCAGATAATAGGTGCACTCACAAAAAATAGCAATGTATCAAAGCTGAAAAATACTGACAGCTAGTAATAAAGGAGTGCTCCCTATTGGAATAAATAGGGTTAATCCATAATACCCAGATAATAGGCACACTCACAAAAAATAGCAATGTATCAAAGCTGAAAAATACTGACAGCTAATAATAAAGGAATGCTCCCCATTCAAGTATATAGGGTTAATCCATGATGCCCAAGTTTTACTCTCTTGTTGTTCAGATGGAAAGAAAAAACATGCAATATACAATCACATATAATTACCCAGAGATCAAACTTTCCCAACGTATGTCGCTGCGTCCAGCATCTTCGTCAGGGGAAGTAGCTATGAGGTATGTATATGACCCTTAAATAGTGCAATTGCAAATCACCACTGTGGGTTCCGACACCTGTGTTTGGCATCCACTGAGTGAAGGCTGTAATGTGGGTGTGTTTGCATGATAGTGCATGCGCAGATGAAGTGTGGGAAGTCCTAGACAGCAGTATGAAGCACGCCTGTGTGTCACAGATGAAAGCTCCTGTGTTCCAGACAGCAGGAGATGACGTATCCAAAGTTTATGATGTGCCTGCTATCCACAAGCCCGAAATCCAATGTATAAAGCGGCAGAAAATGACATGACTGCACGTAGGGCTCCAAACCTTCGTGACTCACTCATGAAGAGTCATTTTGTGAGACCAACAGTCAGGCCCCAAACAGGTTATCGTGTACGAGGATCTTTTCTATGTGGGGAATGCAACGTTTGTGGTTTCATGATTCGCACCCATTGTTTTATCAATCCTGGTGATTCTTTTGAATATCAGTTAAAAGATTATGTCAATTGTAAAACACACAATGTTGTGTATGCATTGGTCTGTCCATGTCCCTTAAGCCCCCATCACACATAGCGATCTTGCAAGTTTTGTGACGCAACAGCAATCTCACCAGCAAGATCGCTGTGTGTGACATCTATCAGCGACCAGCCCTCCTGACGGTTATCGCTGATCGTCCTGGAATGGCCAGGACATTTTTTTGATTGCTGGTCTCCCACTGGCAAGCAAACATCGCTGCATGTGACAGGCAGGAGACCAGCGATCAGCGAGCAGGAGCTGGTAACTAAGGTAAGCATCAGGTTTCTAAGTGGCGCACAGCGCTTAGAAACCCAATGTGTACCTTAGTTACCAGCGCGCTGGTGCAGGGAGCTGGTAGCCAAGGTACACATCAGGTTTCTAAGTGCCACGCGCCGCTTAGAAACCCGATGTTTACCTTGCATACCAGCTCCCTGTGTAGGGAGGGTGACCTGACGGACGGACAGACTTGTCAGAATAGAGAAAGGAAGGTTTGCACAGTTTAGACAGGTGTCAGTTACTACAGTGGGGAAACAGCTGAGAAAGTGTAGTGGACGTGCCTTGGGTTGACCATTAGAGGGCAGGGAGGAGTGTGAGCAAAGGACTTGACATCAGCTTAGGGCTTAGGAAACCATTGGTCATGGGGGGCGGAGTTACAGGGAACCGGGAATGATATAAATTTGACAGGAGGGTTCCAGAAAGTTCCAGTCCCCAGGGGGAGCTCCAGTGACAGGAGGACTATGACAGTTTGTGCACTGTGAGGAAAACTAAACCAGGGGGACTGAGGAGAGAGAAAGTCATGGGGGTGGTCCTGACACAAAAGTACCGCAGTATAGACGAGGCACCGAGGTAAAGCATACCGTATTGAGATAGACGACTGATCAGTAAAAGTACTGTTGGTTTACGGGCCTAAGGCGGCCACAGTGACGTATCTGACAGGAGCGTCGAAGAGTGAAGAGGGGACGGTGCGTATATGTACGTCCCCTGTGTAAAGTACGGTGTGCGTGAAGCGGCCCTGGAAACGGAGGGCCGATAAGTGAAGTGAAGTGAATTGAAGTGCAGTGTACTTTGGAGGCCCTCAGGCGGACGGCAAGAGAATAAACTTGGACCTGTTGTACCCGAAACCTGCCTCATCTTGTGTCTGTACGTCACTGCGCGGTATATCGAGGCACCACCCCCCCAGCCCGGCCCACCAACCCTACACCTGCACCAGTGCGCTGGTAACTAAGGTACAGAGTGGGTAACTAAGCGATGTGCGTCGCTTGTTACCTGCGTGTTGCTGGTGCTGATCGCTGGTGAAGCTGCCTGTTTGACAGCTCATCAGCGATCATGTAGAGACACACCAGCGATCCTGACAAGGTCATATCGTTGTCGGGATCGCTGGTGCGTCGCTAAGTGTGACGGGGCTCTTAGTGTACATTGGACAGACATCACAGGAGTTGCGCAAAGTGTGCAGCAGCACACATCTAACATCAATTTGGCCAGATCAGATCTGGCCAAATGCAAAATTTTGACCACCGTTGCTTCCCATTTTTTGGATTTTCACAATGGATCAACCAGGGGTCTTGTGGTGATTGGGCTGCAGAGGGTTAAACCCAATATTCGAAGATCTGATCGACAGGGGGAGCTATGACGGTTGGAATCCAGATGGATTTTTCAACTTAATTCTGTTAAGCCTGGTGGCATAAATGAAGACTTATCCTTTACTGGTTTTCTCATGATATAATCTAAATCTATATTTGGAGATTGCAAAAAATGAAGATATCATCATGGATATCTTACATTATATGCATATATATGTTTTACCTTGTGGTGTTGGTAACTGACTTTGTAATTTCTTGTCAATGGTTTTATAATTGGGTGGTGCAATAGGATAAGTTTTGGGATGTATTTGGCGTACAGCTCTTTATTTTATTGAGCATTGTTCGTATTTTTGGTTTGGTGGGTTTTGTAAAATTCACCTGATGGTCAAATATACATTTAAATATTTTTTTGAGATATATAATTTTTGTTTTTCGATGACTAAGGGCCGCCATTTGATTATTATCCATCATATCTAATAATATATTTTTTTTAAATGATTACCCTTATAAATTATACATATGATGTGCGCCTTTTTGATGTGTTTGGGGTTTCCCCATTCACATGCTGCGGTTTGTGGGGACTTTTTCATTCAGTGGTTGCCAGAATATCACGGCGGTGCCATATATAGAATGACCGCGGTGATTAAAAGCACTGTGAATTTTTTTTTTGGGGGGGAGGCTTACACTGCTTGTGCAGTTAGTATAATATATTGAACTAGATTATGGCCCGATGCTATCGCATCGGGAGGATGCGATAGCATCACACCTCTTGCCATGTTAACCCTCAACACACACACTCCTCAACACACACTCCTCTCACCTTTCACCATCTCCACTCACTCTTTCACTCCACATACGACCCCTTCTCTCACTCCGTCTCTCATACTCACGCCGTCATCGCAGCTGCTCCACGATCCCCGACATCTTCTTCCGCCGGCGCCATCCTGGATCCAGACGTTGTCCACGCCGGCGACATGTTCTTGCGGCAACGCCATCTTGAGTATCGTGAAATCCCACGATAGTCAAGACAGCGTCCCCGGAAGAACATGTCGCCGGCGTGGACGACGTCGGGATCCAAAATGGCGTCTGCGAAATCTCGCGAGTTTTTGCCGACGCCATTTTGGATCCCGACATCGTCCTCGCCGGCGACATGTTCTTGCGGCGACGCCATCTTGACTATCGCGGGATTTCACCGATCCAAAATGGTGTCGCCGCAAGAACATGTCGCCGGCGTGGACGACATCAGGATCCAAAATGGCGTCGGCGTAATCTCGCGAGATTTCACCGACGCCATCTTTTTGGATCCCGAGTCGTCCACGCCAGCGACATGTTCCTGCGGCGACGCCATCTTGAATCTCGCGGGATTTCACGAAATCCATGATGGCGTCACCGCAAGAACATGTCGGCGGCCTGGAGAACGTCTGGATCCAGGATCGCGGCGGCGGAGGAAGATGTCGGGGCAGCGACGATGACGGTGTGAGTATGAGAAACGGAGTGAGAGAAGGGAACGTATGTGGAGTGAAAGAGTGAGTGGACATGAGTGGAGGTGAAAGGTGAGAGGAGTGTGTGTTGAGGCGGTGTGGTGTGTTGAGGGTTAACGTGCGTGTGTGTGTGGTGACGTCACCGGTTACAACTGGACGGAAGTTGTTACAACCGGAAGCTGGTTAGGGCATTTATTATTATAGATGATGAGGAAGAAGCCGTCTGTTGTTGGCGGTGATGGCGTGTAGAGGCTTCTTCAGCCAATGTAATAGATTTAGAGTTAGGGGATTCGTGTGTGAGACGACGGCGTTTATAAGCCTTAATCTTGTCAAGTCGATGCTGTTTTTCCTCAGGAGTCTCATTAGCACGGCGTTGTTTTTGTCGTAGTGCTAAAGCTGCTTTCCTTTCACTGGCATTGGCATACTGTGCATCGGTATTGAATGGTGGTATTGATAGGGCAGAAACAGATTGCTGATTAGTTATGTCAGTGAACGGCATATGGGATGAATTGTAGCAGTAAATTGTTCCACATGCTGATGTGGAAGCATCCTGTTGTGAGTCTAATAATAATGATGAGGAAGAGGCCGTCTGTTGTCGGCGGTGACGGCGTGCAGAGGCTTCTTCAGCCAATCTTATGGATTTAGAGTTAGGGGATTCGTGTGTGAGGCGATGGCGTTTATAAGCCTTAATCTTCTCAAGGCGATGGTGTTTTTCCTCAGGAGTCTCATTAGCACGGCGTTGTTTTTGTCGTAGTGCTAAAGCTGCTTTCCTTTCACTGGCATTGGCATACTTTTTGTTATGACTCATGTTGGCACAGGTAAAGGAGTCTATTTGGCAGTTATCTGGCAGTGAAGAAGGCGTCCTGGAGTATTGTAGAGTAAACAGATACTAATTGACCCTGTAATTGCCCAGCAGTAGTTATGAAGTGGTAGTGGCAAATTGGCCCTGTAGTTAGACACCGGCAGAGGAGCAAGGCAGCAGTAGTTATGGCGGTAGAGGCAAATTGGCCCTGTAATTAGACACCGGCAGAGGAGCAAGGCAGCAGTAGTTATGGCGGTAGAGGCAAATTGGCCCTGTAATTAGACACCGGCAGAGGAGCAAGGCAGCAGTAGTTATGGCGGTAGAGGCAAATTGGCCCTGTAATTAGACACCGGCAGAGGAGCAAGGCAGCAGTAGTTATGGCGGTAGAGGCAAATTGGCCCTGTAATTAGACACAGGCAGTGAACAGTCAGAGGAGCAAGGCAGCAGTACTTATGGCGGTAGAGGCAAATTGGCCCTGTAATTAGACACCGGCAGAGGAGCAAGGCAGCAGTAGTTATGGCGGTATTGGCAAATTGGCCCTGTAATTAGACACCAGCAGAGGAGCAATGCAGCAGTAGTTATGGCGGTAGAGGCAAATTGATCCTGTAATTAGACACCGGCAGAGGAGCAAGGCAGCAGTAGTTATGGCGGTAGAGGCAAATTGGCCCTGTAAATTAGACACCGGCAGAGGAGCAAGGCAGCAGTAGTTATGGCGGTAGAGGCAAATTGGCCCTGTAATTAGACACCGGCAGAGGAGCAAAGCAGCAGTAGTTATGGCGATAGAGGCAAATTGGCCCTGTAATTAGACACTGGCAGAGGACAAAGGCAGCAGTAGTTATGGCAGTATAGGCAAATTGGCCCTGTAATTAGACACCGGCAGAGGAGCAAGGCAGCAGTAGTTATGGCGGTACAGGCAAATTGGTCCAGTAATTAGACACCGGCAGTAAACAGGCATAGGACCAAGGCAGCAGTAGTTATGGTGGTACAGGCAATGCCAAGCGTCCGCACAGCAAGTCGGCGTGAGGTAAATGACGCAATTTCACGAATGCAAGATGGCGTCGGCGGACGTCGTTAACACCTCTTGCCATGTTAACCCTCAACACACTACACTGCCTCAACACACACTCCTCTCACCTTTCACCTCCACTCATGTCCACTCACTCTTTCACTCCACATACGTTCCTTTCTCTCACTCCGTTTCTCATACTCACACCGTCATCGTCGCTGCCCCGACATCTTCCTCCGCCGCCGCGATCCAGGATCCAGACGTTTTCCAGGCCGCCGACATGTTCTTGCGGGACGCCATCTTGGATTTCGTGAAATCCCGCGATATTCAAGATAGCGTCGCCGCAACAACATGTCGCTGGCGTGGACAACATCGGGATCCAAAAAGATGGCGTCGGCGAAATCTCGCGAGATTACGCCGACGCCATTTTGGATCCCGATGTCGCCCACGCCAGCGACATATTCTTGCGGGACGCCATCTTGGATGTCGTGAAGTCCCGCGATATTCAAGATGGCGTCGCCGCAACAACATGTCGCTGGCATGGGCGACATCGGGATCCAAAATGGCGTCGGCGTAATCTCGCGAGATTTCGCCGACGCCATCTTTTTGGATCCCGATGTCGTCCACGCCAGCGACATATTGTTGCGGCGACGCCATCTTGAATCTCGCGGGATTTCACGACATCCAAGATGGCGTCCCGCAAGAACATGTCGGCGGCCTGGAGAACGTCTGGATCCTGGATCGCGGCGGCGGAGGAAGATGTCGGGGCAGCGACGATGACGGTGTGAGTATGAGAAACGGAGTGAGAGAAAGGAACGTATGTGGAGTGAAAGAGTGAGTGGACATGAGTGGAGGTGAAAGGTGAGAGGAGTGTGTGTTGAGGCGGTGTGGTGTGTTGAGGGTTAATATGTGCGTGTGTGTGTGGTGACGTCACCGGTTACAACTGGATGGAAGTTGTTACAACCGGAAGCTGGTTAGGGCATTTATTATTATAGATGTTCATGAGATCTTGCCCTAATCGCGGTGCTACTGTTAAACATTGGAGAGGGCGGATATATTAATCATAATTTGCATGAATACTGCTGTCATTTTCTGCAGCTTTATACATTGGATTTCGGGCTTGTGGATAGCAGGCGCATCATAAACTTTGGATACGTCATCTCCTGCTGTCTGGAACACAGGAGCTTTCATCTGTGACATGCAGGCACGCCTCATACTGCTGTCTGGGACTTCCCACACATCATCTGCGCATGCACATTCATGCAAACACACCCACATTAGCTCCTTCACTCAGTGGACGCCAAACACAGGTGTCAGAACCTACTGTGGTGATTTGCAATTGCAATTGCACTATTTAAGGGTCATATACACACATAAGACAGGGTCTGCAAACCCTGTCTTATGAGGAAAGTTTGAAGGATTTGGGAATGTTTAGCTTGCAGAAGAGAAGACTGAGGGGAGGCTTAAAGGGAATCTGTCACCTACCCTTTGGCGGGCGATGAAAACGAAGTCGGTCCGGTCCGATGGGCGGTGTTCCCGATGTGTGCCACCTCCCCATCCTTGCCCGCCGTCCGCAGGTTATTGCTGAATTGGAGTAGGTGTATGCCATTTTTTGCGCGTGCGCTAAGCATTCATAGCTAGCGCACGCGCAGTATGCTTGTGCCCAACTGCGGGCAAAGCCGAAAAGCCGGACTGCGCATGCGCCAGTTAACTAAGCCCCGGAAGTATTTTGCTGTGTTCCGGGGCTTAGTTAACCGGCGCATGCGCAGTCTGGCTTTTCGGCTTTGCCCGCAGTTGGGCAAAGTTCCCACATGCATTATGCATCCATTAGCCCTCTGTGTCTCTACTGTTACACACTTAACATTATGGCTGGTCCATACAATCAGGGCAACTGTTACCACCCACCTTTCGTGTCTACCTCTTTCCTCATAGACTGTAAGCTTGCGAGCAGGGCCCTCATTCCTCTTGGTATTTGTTATAATCTATGTGATTATTGTTATGTTGTAATGTCTATTGTCGGTACAAATCCCCTCTGAAATGTAAAGTCCTGCGGAATATGTCGGCGCTATAGAAATAAAATTTATTATTATTATTATTATTAATGGGAGGAGACACAGATTAGATATTAGAAAAAACTTTTTGACAGTTAGAGTGATCAATGAGTGTAAGGCTAATTTCACACTTGCTTTTTTTTGCAGCGCGTTTTTCCCGCAAAAAAACGCATTGAAAAAACGCATACAAAAGCATACAACTGCTGCGTTTTTTTCAAGCATTTTTATGAGCATGCATGAAAAAAACGCAGCGTTTTTATGCGTTTGTATGCGTTTTTAGTGCGTTTTTACCGCGTTTGCGTTTTTTCCAAACATTAGGTGGCCCCTCACACTAACCCAAACCATGACTTTACTAACCCTAACCCTAACCCTGACCCTAACCCTAACCCTAACCCTTAACCAAAACATACTTAACCCTAACTCAAACCCTAAACCCTAACTAACCCTAACCCTAACCCTAACCCTGACCCTAACTCTAACCCTGACCCTAACCCTAACCCTAACCCTGACCCTAACCCTAACCCTGACCCTAACCCTAACCCTAACCCTGACCCTAACCCTAACCCTAATCCTTAACCAAACCATACTTAACCCTAACCCAAACCCTAAACCCTAACTAACCCTAACCCTGACCCTAACCCTAACCCTAACCCTAACCCTGACCCTAACCCTAATCCTAACCCTGACCCTAACCCTAACCCTGACCCTAACCCTTAACCAAACCATACTTAACCCTAACCCAAACCCTAAACCCTAACTAACCCTAACCCTAACCCTAACCCTGACCCTAACCCTAACCCTGACCCTAACCCTAACCCTGACCCTAAACCCCCTTAACTAACCCTAACTCTAACCCAAACCCCTAAATTCCATGGTTAACAAAAAAAAACGCATGTGCAAAAAAACGCATACATAAGCATGCCAATGCGCACATATGCGCACCCATAGACTTATAATGGGTGTCTTGCTGTAAAAAAACGCATTGCGCGCGCATGCGTTTTTTTGAGGCAAGTCGGACGCCCAAAAAATGCAACAGGATGCATTTTGTGCGCCCGAGCGCATACCGCAAAAAAACGCATGCGCGGAAAAACGCGTACAAACGCATGTGGCAAGTGTGAAAGTAGCCTTATGGATTAACCCTATTTAGTTCAATATGGGGCACTCCTTTATTACTAGCTGTCAGTATTTTTCAACGTTGATACATTGCTACTTTATTGTGAGTGCACCTATTATCTGGGTATTATGGATTAACCCTAATTAGTCCAATAAGGAGCACTCATTTATTGTTATCTGCTAGTACTATCCAGCTCTGATATATTTCTATCTTTGTGAGTGCGCCCAATGCACATGTTTTCTTCTCCTGCTAAGTAGTGATTTATCACTTTCACGTATTACCCTTTATTCATTTGAGCATAAATTTGCATTTCATCATGAGTATGTATCCACTAGTCTGCATGTCTTTTCACTTGTTTTTAATGATTTTTTATTGTGCACATTTGCCTGTTCGGTATATGTACAGTATGTCTAATAAAGCCTTTTTTGATACTGATTCATGCTGTGAGTGCACGTTTTTCTGTACTTCTTTTCTACTTTTGCTGTTTATGTTCTTACTCCTACTGATTTCAGGGGACATCTCCCCAACCCTGGTCCACCATCCCCCAACCTCAACCCCTACCCTACCCCATATCTAAACCAAAATAATCTAATAAATATTACTTGCACTCCTTCATCTCCTTCTTTCAATTGTGCCCTCTGGAATCCACGGTCTGTATGTAACAAGCTTCCTTTCCTGCATAACTACTTTCTGAACAACTCTCTTAATCTGTTGTCCCTCACTGAAACCTGGATTCAGGATTTCTGACACTGTCTCTCCTGCTGCCATTTCCTATGGTCGCTTACAATTCACTCATTCCCCGAGACCCACAAACAGACTTGGTGGTGGAGTCGGCATACTCCAGTCCCCACAATGCACTTTCCAGGTTATCCCCCCAGTTCCATCACTCTCATTCCCTTCTTTTGAGGTCCACACCATCCCCTCTCCCTCAGAGTAGTGGTCATATACCGGCCCCCAGGCTCACCCACCTACTTCCTTGACCACTTCTCAGCCTGGCTGCCGCACTTCATGTCCTCAGAACTACCAACTCTTATCCTGGGAGACTTCAACATCCCCATTAACAGCCCTATTACCACATCTGCATCCCAGCTTCTATCACTAACCACTTCTCTCGGCCTCTCACAGCTCTCAACCTCTGAGACACACAAAGACGGTAACACCCTTGACCTGGTCTTTGTCTGGCTTTGCTCAATCTCCTACCTAAATAACTCGCCGCTTCCCCTCTGTGACCACAACATTCTCTCCTTCATGCTCACAAATCCTCGCCCACCTCAGCACACTCCTACCTATCACACATTCAGAAATCGGCAAGCCATTAACCCTCAGACACTTTCAGATTCCCTACAATCTTCCCTGTCCCCAATCTCCTCTTTTTCCTGTCCTGATCTGGCTGTTCATCACTACAACAACACTCTTAGGCTAAGTGCACACGTACCGGAATTCTCGCGGAAATTACCGCGAGAATTCCGGAATTCCAGTCCACGGGAAAATCGCATTTTAAATTCCCGCGATTTTCCCGCAGAAAAACTAGCATTTTGCAAGCGTATTTAGCTTGCAAAATGCTAGCGTTTTCCAAGCGATCTGTAGCATCACTTGGAGAACTGATTGACAGGTTGGTCACACTCGTCAAACATAGTGTTTGACAAGTGTGACCAACTTTTTACTACTGAGGCTGCCTATGCAGCATCAGTAGTAAAAGATAGAATGTAAAAAAAAATAAAAAACTGTGTTATTCTTACCTTCCGGCGTCCCGCGCATCCGTTCCCAGTAATCCTTTGCGAAAATGCCCGCGATGACGTCCGTTCTCGCGGGATCGCGATGTCTCGCGGTAATTCGCGATGACGTCGCGCGAATGACCACGAGACTTCACGATCCCACGAGAACGGACGCCATCGCGGGCATTTTCGCAAAGGATTACTGGGAATGAAAGCGTGAAGAGAAACGGGAAGACTGCGTGGGACGCCGGAAGGTAAGAATAACAATATTTTTTATTTTATAATTCTATTTTTTACAGGGATATGGTACCCAAAGCCCGGAGGACAGTCTCCTCTCCTCCGGACCGTGGGTACCATCCGCAATTGTTCTGCTTACTTTCCGCATGGTGTGCACAGCCACATGCGGGAAGTAAGCGGAACAATGCATTCCTATGCGTGCGGGATCGCCGCGATTCCGCAAATTAATGAGCATGCTGCAGTTTTTACCGCGAAGCGATTCCGTCGCGGTAAAAACCGCAGCATTAGCACAGCATTGCGGAATCCCATAGGAATGCATGGGATGCTTATTTTTCGCGTTTTCGCGGCAAAATCATGCGGTTAAAACCGCCGCGGAAACGCGAAAAAAACGCCACGTGTGAACTCAGCCTTAGAAGCACCCTTGGCCAGGTAGTGCCCCTCACCCTCAGAACCTCCAAACACAGAGTAAAACAGCCCTGGCTCACATTGCAAACTCAATTTCTCCAGCGATGCTCTAGCAGTGCTGAACGCCGATGGAGAAAAACCCGCACACCAGAAGACTTCATCCACTTCAAATTTATGTTAAGAACCTACAACTCTGCCCTTCACCTCGCCAAACAGACCTACTTCACCACCCTGATCTCCTCACTAGCCAACAACCCCAAGAAACTTTTTGACACCTTTCACTCCCTCCTCAGGCCAAAAGCACAAACTCCTATCTCAGACATTTGTGTAGATGACCTGGCCTCCCATTTTATAGAGAAAATAGATAATATCCATCAGGAAATCCGCTCCCAACCACCAAGTGCTGTGACTCCCATCCCTACCTGCATTTCCCCTGGCTCACTTTCCACATTTGATCCCATCACAGAAGAAGAAGTCTCCAGACTCCTCTCTTCTTCTCATCCGACTACATGCACTACCAACCCCATTCCCTCACAACTTCTCCAGTCTCTCTCTCCAGTCGTCACAACTTACCTAACTACAATCTTTAATCTCTCCCTCTCTTCGGGCATTTTCCCATCCTCCTTCAAACAGTCTATAATTACCTCACTATTAAAGAAACCCACTCTCGACCCATCCTGCACAAACAACTACAGACCTGTCTCCAATCTCCCCTTCATCTCTAAACTCTTGGAGCGCCTAGTCTACTGCCGCCTTACCCGTTACCTCTCCACTCACTCCCTCCTAGACACTTCACAGTCTGACTTCCGACCTCTACATTCGACTGAAACTGCACTCATCAAAGTTACCAATGACCTTCTGACAGCAAAATGTAATGGTGAACACTTTCTGCTCATTCTTCTCGACCTTTCTGCATCTTTCGACACTGTTGACCACCGTCTCCTACTCCATAGGCTCCAGTCACTAGGCATTAAGGACATCGCTCTTTCCTGGTTCTCTTCCTATCTCTCTGACTGCTCCTTCAGTGTCTTGTTTGCTGGCTCCACATCATCTTCTCTTCCTCTCACTGTCAGGGTACCTCAAGCCCCCTTCTCTTCTCACTCTATGCGGCCCCAATTGGACAGACCATCAGCAGATTTGGCTTTCAGTACTGTGATAAAACACTCCGGGATCGCCTTTGCTGGGGTCAAAGGTCACGTGCGTTCAGCATGAAACTCAGGCGCAGAGCTGGGATTCGTGTATAACTGACCCTGGGTCAGGTTTATTAACAGTGAAAGCAATGCAAAAGGAAATAAACCATAAAACAAATCCTTGCCTGTCCGGCACTAACTAAACAATGGACAACCTAACTACCAACTGGCGGGCTTCTCCCGTCCAGCCAAACCACAGTTGCAGTGGGCACTGCTTTCACTCACGTGTGTGTCTCTCACACAGACAGGCTCTCTGTGTTCCCAGGCTGAGACACCACCACAACCACCTTGCATCCTTTTATATCCACCTCCCATTATTCATTAGCAAGCAGGTGCGATACTGACCAGACTAGGCCACATAGGAAAGGAATCTGGGCGAGATATACCTGCCCTCATCCACTATTCCCACATGATTCTCACAGTACCATCTTTATGCTGATGACACACAACTATACACGTCATCCCCCGACCTTGCCCCTGCTGTACTACAGGATGCCAGTGACTGTCTGTCCGCAGTCGCCAACGTCATGTCCGTTCTCTATCTGAAACTTAACCCGCCAATCAGTGCACTCGGGACAGGGCATCTGCATTCCCCATCTGTACCCCTGGGCGGTGCTCCACCGTAAAAGTGTAGGCCTGCAGGGCAAGGAACCACCGGGTCACCCGGCTATTCCGTTCCTTGTTCAAGTGCATCCACTTGAGAGGGGCATGGACAGTGATCAGCCTGAACTTTCGGCCCACCAGGTAATATTTGAGGGCCTCTAGAGCCCACTTAATGGCGAGGCACTCTTTTTCTACGACTGCATACCTTTGCTCGTGTTTATTCAGCTTCCTGCTGAGATAGAGGACTGGGTGTTCCACTCCGTCCCTCACTTGTGAGAGTACGGCCCCGATACCGGTATCAGAGGCATCCGTTTGTACCACAAACTCGCTGAGGAAGTCCGGAGTCACCAGTACTGGTTGAGAGCAAAGTGCCCGTTTTAGGCTATGGAAGGCTTTTTCAGCCGCTAAACTCCATTTAATCATGACGGAGTCTTTCCCTTTTGTAAGATCCGTCAGGGGGGTAGCGATGGCTGCAAAATTGGGTATGAACCGGCGATAATAGCCGGCGATCCCCAGGAAGGCTAGCACCTGCTTCTAGTTGACAGGTTGTGGCCAGTCCTGAACCGCCTGAATCTTATCAACCTGGGGTTTAACAACACCCCTCCCAATTACATACCCCAAATACCGGGCTTCTTCTAGCCCGATGTGACATTTCTTGGGGTTCGCAGTCAGACCTGCCTCCCACAGGTCGTCAATCACAGCTTGTACTTTCTGGAGATGAGTCTCCCAGTCCAAGCTGTAAATGACAATGTCATCCAAATAGGCCGAAGCGTACTGCCTATGTGGCCTCAAGACTCGATCCATCAGTCTCTGGAAGGTCGCCGGTGCCCCGTGCAGTCCAAACGGCATATACACATACTGAAATAAACCTTCCGGCGTAGCAAATGCCGTCTTTTCTCTGGCAGCCTCAGCCAGAGGGATCTGCCAATACCCCTTTGTTAGATCTAGGGTCGTAATATACCGGGCTTTTCCTAACCGATCTATTAACTCGTCGACCCGGGGCATAGGATAGGCATCAAATTTTGAGACCGCATTCAGTTTCCTGAAGTCATTGCAGAACCGGATGGTGCCGTCCGGTTTAGGAATTAGCACAATCGGGCTGGACCACGCACTGTGCGATTCCTCAATAACTCCTAACTCTAACATTGCCTTCACTTCCCGGGAAACGGCTTCACGGCGCGCTTCCGGGATTCGGTAGGGCTTTACGTGAACTGTGACACCAGGTTCCGTTACGATGTCATGTTTCATTAGCATAGTCTGCCCGGGTTTTTCTGAGAAAAACTTTTGGTTGTGAAGTAGAAACTGCCTGACCTCCGTCTTTTGCCGCTCCGAGAGACTCTCTGCAACCCGTACCTCCGGTACAGTATGCGAGCAGACAGGACGGGCCAGCTCCGCAGACAAGGCAGACCGATCCTTCCAGGGATTTATCAGATTTACATGATAAATCTGTTCAGGTTTCCGTTTACCTGCCTGGTATACTTTGTAGTTTACTTCACCAACTCTTTCCTTGATCTCAAAGGGGCCCTGCCACTTTGCCAGGAACTTACTGTCCACCGTGGGGACCAGGATCAACACCCTATTTCCGGGTGCAAATGTACGGATCTTGGCGCCCCTATCATAGATTCTTTTTTGGGCTCCTTGAGCCTGTATCATGTGTTCTTTGACGATAGGCATAACAGCCGCAATACGGTCCTGCATTTGTGTGACGTGATCTATCACTGTTTTAAACGGAGTGACCTGACCCTCCCAGGTTTCTTTTGCAACGTCTAACAGTCCGCGAGGACAACGGGCGTACAATAACTCGAAAGGCGAGAATCCCGTGGAAGACTGGGGTACTTCCCTGATGGCAAAAAGCAAATACGGAAGTAAATAGTCCCAGTTCTTCCCATCCTTGTCTATCACCTTTCTCAGCATCTGCTTCAGAGTTTTATTGAACCGTTCGACCAACCCGTCTGTTTGAGGGTGATACACGGATGTGCGTAACGGTTCTATTTGTAACAATCGGCAGAGCTCCTTCATTACCCTGGACATAAAGGGGGTCCCCTGGTCGGTGAGTATCTGTTTTGGTATACCGACCCGACTAAACACATGCACCAGTTCCTTGGCAATCGTCTTGGTGGCCGTGTTACGCAAAGGGATGGCCTCCAGGTAACGGGTGGCATAATCCAAGATGACCAGGATATGTTGGTGTCCACATGCAGACCGTGGAAGGGGCCCAACTAAATCCATCCCAATCCTCTCAAACGGGACTTCAATAATAGGTAGGGGTACCAAAGGGCTACAGAACCGGGGCTTAGGTGCAGAGGCTTGGCAGTCAGGACAAGACTCGCAATATACACGAATATCGTGATGCCATGCCTGGTCAAACAAAACAGTGTAATATCCTTTCGGTGGTTTTCTGGGCTCCCAGGTGACCTCCCATCACATGTCCGTGGGCCAGGTCCAGTACCTGCCGCCGGTAGGGTTTTGGCACGACTAATAGTTGAACCGTATCTTCCCCCTTTTTCTCTATCTGATAGAGTAAATCATTCTCCAGAACATGTAAGGATATGCCAGCCTAGAGCCAGGTTCTACGGGTACCCCATTTATCACTTTTACATTTGTCGTAGCCTGAGAAAGGGTAGGATCCTTTATTTGCTCGCTTTGGAAGTCATCTTTCTGAACTTCTAAATCCGGCAAACGGGGAGGTGGACGGCTGTCGGCCTCCTCCTCTTCCCCGGTCTCCTCATTATCCCCCGCCATGACTGAAAATGGGAACTGCAGGTCATTTCCCGCAGACTCTTCCCCCAAGTCTTCCGGGGAGACCTCTTCCAGGGGTTCGGGACCCACACGCTCCCTGGGAGAAGAATCATGTACACTATTACCCGAGGGCATCAACTGATTCTCCCACAATTGCCAGAAGTGGGGAAAATCCCGGCCCAGGATAACATCATGCAATAACGCCGGGACGAGTCCCACTTTATGTTGCACAGACCCATAGGAAGTCGTAATGCATATGACCATGGTGAGGTACGAACAGGTGTCTCCATGCACACACGTTACAGGAAATTTGTCTGATGGTCCAGTCGGGGCTGACACCAGACTGGCCTTCACCAGAGTCACCACACTTCCCGAGTCTAACAATGCCACCACATTTTTGCCATCAACAGTTAAATCACACAAGTGTTTTTCCACATCCTTTTGACCAGCATTCACACTCACTACCCGTGCAACCATAGACATGCGTTTTTTAGAGTCTGTGACGTCGCACTGCATGGGTTCAGTAGTGAGCGGACAGTTCGCAGCAATATGTCCCATCTCTTGGCAGCGGAAACACCTAATGGGCCCCTTGCTTAGACCATAGTTCGTTACTCTCGGCCTCGCAGTGCGGGCAGTCCCGTTTTCCTCCCCCACTGTCTTAGGGATTTTTCCATCTCCCCTATTCCCTGGAACAGTCTTACCGGTTCCACGTGGAGATGATGAAGAACGAGGTGGGGTAGCGTCGTCTCGGAGTCCTTCCGCCACGGAGTAACGTTCAACCAGATCCACCAGTTGATCTGCCGTCGTAGGATTTCCATGGCTTACCCACTTCCTCAGGGCTGGCGGTAGAGCTCTCAGGTACTTGTCCATGACGACTCTCTGGATTATCTCTGGTGCTGTCAACACCTCGGGTTGTAGCCACTTCTTCGTCACGTGGATCAGGTCGAACATCTGGGACCGCTGTGGTTTATCCAGCTGATAAGTCCATTGATGCACTCTCTGTGCACGAACAGCGGTCATCACTCCCAGCCGGGCCAAGATCTCGGCTTTCAATTTGTCAAAGTCCTGCGCGGCTTCAGGCTCTAAGTCATAATAAGCCTTTTGGGCCTCACCGGAAAGAAACGGGGCAATCAGGCCGGCCCATCGTGCCTTCGGCCATTTTTCTCGCACCGCCGTCCGTTCAAACGTGGTCAGGTATGCCTCGACGTCATCTTCGATCGTCATCTTCTGCCAGTACCGACTCATGTGAATCACTCTCGACTCTGCTTCCAGGTTAAGCTTAGGTAAGCTTGCCAAGCGCTGCGCCACCTGCTGGAGAAGCGAACGATCGGTAACTGTCATGTCCACCAACTCCTTCAGCTGGGCCATCATCACCCGATTAGCTTCTTGCTGGACGGCGGTGGACTGTACCAGCGCTTTCACCACGTCCTCCATGCTCATGCTTGCAACGTGATGCCCGTGTTCTCCACCACAATGTGATAAAACACTCCGGGATCGCCTTTGCTGGGGTCAAAGGTCACGTGCGTTCAGCATGAAACTCAGGCGCAGAGCTGGGATTCGTGTATAACTGACCCTGGGTCAGGTTTATTAACAGTGAAAGCAATGCAAAAGGAAATAAACCATAAAACAAATCCTTGCCTGTCCGGCACTAACTAAACAATGGACAACCTAACTACCAACTGGCGGGCTTCTCCCGTCCAGCCAAACCACAGTTGCAGTGGGCACTGCTTTCACTCACGTGTGTGTCTCTCACACAGACAGGCTCTCTGTGTTCCCAGGCTGAGACACCACCACAACCACCTTGCATCCTTTTATATCCACCTCCCATTATTCATTAGCAAGCAGGTGCGATACTGACCAGACTAGGCCACATAGGAAAGGAATCTGGGCGAGATATACCTGCCCTCATCCACTATTCCCACATGATTCTCACAGTACCATCTTTATGCTGATGACACACAACTATACACGTCATCCCCCGACCTTGCCCCTGCTGTACTACAGAATGCCAGTGACTGTCTGTCCGCAGTCGCCAACGTCATGTCCGCTCTCTATCTGAAACTTAACCTCTCAAAAACTGAACTTCTTCTGCTCCCGCCGTCTACTAACCTCCCTAAATCTGACATTTCCCTCTCCATGGGTGGCACCATAATAACACCCCAGCAGCAGGCGCGCTGTCTGGGTGTTATGTTTGACACCAACCTCTCCTTCACATCCCATATACAATGTCTTGCCTGCTCTTGCCGCTTACACCTAAAGAACATCTCCAGAATTCATCCTTTTCTCACCATGGAAACAACAAAAACCCTCACTGTAGCATTGATCCACTCCCGCCTGGACTACTGCAACACTCCATTAATTGGCCTCCCCGTTACTCGACTTTCCCCTCTCCAGTTCATACTTAATGCAGCAGCCAAGGTCATCCATCTGGCTAATCGGTACTCGGACGTGTCCGTTCTTCGCCAATCGTTACACTGGCTGCCCATTCATTATAGGATCCAATTCAAAGTACTTGTTCTCACCCACAAAGCTCTCCACAGTGCGGCACCACCCTATATCTCTTCCCTCATTTCTGTCTATCAGCCTAGCCGACCGCTGCGCTCTGCAAAAGACTTTTGACTAACCTCTGCACTAATCCGCACCTCCCACTCCCGACTCCAAGACTTCTCCTGCACTGCGCCAATCCTCTGGAATGCTCTACCCAAGAAATTAGGACTATCCACATTTTGCACAGTTTTAGGCGCTCTCTCAAAACACATCTGTTCAGAGTGGCCTATCACATTCACTAATCAAAGGTATTTTATGTGTAAGTGTGCGTATGTAGCCCATTCACTATCTCTATCCCCCACCTTCCCAAGATGGCTGGACCATCATTGTAAATACATCATTGTAAATACACACCTGTACTTTGTATCTCCCCGACCTCATTGTAGATTGTAAGCTCTCACAAGCAGGGTCATCTTATTTTACTTTAATTCTTGTATTGTTAACGATGCTACTTATGACTTGTGTTTTGAAACTGTTAAACTGTAAAGCGCTGCAAGATATGTTGGCGCTATATAAATAAAGATTATTATTATTATTACTTTTGATTTTCCGTTCTCTTGGTACAGAGTTGCACCCAGCATCAATAATGTTACATTCTGTGGTGCCCGCCTATGTCTCATTACAGTGAAATATTTGTGGACCCGTCAATCCTCAGCAAACTTTGTAACCCCACCGAGTTACCGTCAGAAGCTTGTAATCTTCGTGGCCCCGACGAGCCACAGCAAGCTGACTTGAAAAAAACAACAGCAAATAGCCAAAATCAATCAGGAAGCGAATACCCATGTGTGGGTGTGAAGAGGTGCATGGGAATAGACCTCCCAAAAAAAGACACTGAATTTGAGTTTATGTAGCGCTGCTATCATTAGTTGGTGTTGAGAAGTGTGGCCCAATCCAGCCCTTGTTCATTTTTATAAGAGTCAACCTGTGAGCATTTTCAGTTGACAGGCGGATGCGCTTATCAGTTATAATTCCACCAGCTGCACTAAAAACCCGCTATAACAAAATGCTAGCGACAGGGCAGGCCAGGACCTCCAATGCGTAGAGAGCCAGTTGATACCATGTGTCCAGCTTGGATACTCAATAACACAGGTCTACAAAAAATATTTTTTCTAATCATCACAGGTGACTTTGTACTTTTCTGAATCATCTTTTTGTCCTGATTTCAAAAATGTATATAGTTCTTCTGTAGCACGTATAGTTTCCATGGAGCAGCATCACTATTATAAGGCACAGGACATATACTAGCGACTTAAAGAAAACAGTAATCTACATATCAGAAAAAATGCATAACCTTGCAAAACAGTTTTTATTGAACCAAAATAATTTCACATGCAAAATAGAAACCAAAATATGAGCAGAAATTTAAAGTGCTTGATATTAGACTGTCGTTGATGCGATTTTTCAGGGTTGTCCCTATATAACATCCAAGAGTAATCTGCTGACATTGTCATTCTAAAAACCCTGGTAGCGGTGTTCCATTACTTTAATGTCCTGGTTAAACCGCTCGCCTGGTTCATGGCTTACATCCCCAAGATTTTGAGGGTAGAAATCTAAATGTGAATGCAGAAATTGCATTTTCAGAAACATGCAACTTCCAAGACACTGGTATGCATTTAGCAGTTCCTCAACACCTTCAACAAATTCTGGAGATTATTTTTACTTCCTAAGAAGTTTTCACAGATCCACTTGTAGCTTTTCCAAGATCTCAATGAGTTCCTTCAAACACATCATCTCTCATAAGCTCTCTGATCTAAGGACCAACAAATACCTCTTCCTTCAGATTTGCTGGTGAAATGCTGGAGAATATCTGTGAAATGTACTGGAACCCTTGTGAATTTGTCTTTGCCACGACTTTCACAAAGTTTTTAATCAATACCAACTTTATACTTAGTGGAGGAAGAAAGATTTTTGTTGGAGCAACTAAAGGATTATGCTGAGCATTGTCTATACCTGGAGCATAAATGTTTCTCTTTCCCCAATCAAGATGAACCTAATGCTTTACTGCATTTCTACTGTCCCATAAACACAAGAAGCAACAATATTTTGTGAAGCCTCCTTGCATTCCCATTTGCAGACCAATCACTTTCAAATCTCCATAGATATTCCATTGATGATGCTTAGCAAAAGACCAGAAAAAGCCATACACCTGACAAATGCTATTGAGAACTCTGCTATTAGAAGTGGAAAGGAAGAACAAAGACAAAAGAATCTAATTAATAAAAATATTGGAGAAAGAGAAACCAATCACAAACTAAAATGTTTCTATACTAATGCACAAAGCATGGGCAACAAACAAGGAGAATTGGAACTACTAACACAGGAAAAGAAATATGATGTCATTGGAATCACTGAAACTTGGTGGGACAATACACATGATTGGAATACAAGACTAGAAGGATACAACTTATTTGCAAGAAACAGACTTGATAAACGAGGAGGAGGTGTCGCATTGTATGTTAGAAACGCGTATATCTGCACAGAGATTGAAGCTTCAGAGACTGGAAGTTCTGTGGAAACTGTTTGGGTAAGAATACAAGGACAGAACAATGGAAAGGACACCATTGTAGGCATTTACTACAGGCCGCCTGTGCAAGCTGAAGATATGGATGAACTCTTTATGCATCAAATGGCCAAGTTCTCCAAAAAATATGACATAGTTGTCATGGGAGATTTCAACTATCCAGACATTTGTTGAGAATCTCTCTCAGGCAAAACTAACAGATCAAGGAAAATCTTATCCTCTCTTGCTGACAACTTTATCTTCCAAAAGGTAGGGGAGAAAACAAGGGGAACTGCTACCTTGGATCTAATCCTTATAAACAGGGAGGAAATGGGTGAGGAGGTAAAAGTGGCTGGGACCCTAGGAGGTAGCGACCATGCTATTTTAGAATTTTGGATAACTAGAGGAGGAAGACCTGTGAAGACTCAGACATCAAGGTTAGATTTCAGAAAGGCAGATTTTAAGGGATTCAGAAAGAGAATTGGAGGGATCCAATGGCTGGATATCCTTAAAGACAAAAATGTCCAGGAAGGATGGGAAATCTTGAAAAATGAAATTCTCAAAGCACAATTGTTAACAATTCCAAAAAGAGGGAAGAATAGGAAGCCAGGATGGATGAACACAGGACTTAAGCACATGCTGAAAAGGAAGAAAAAAATGTTTATAAAATGGAAAGAGGGATGGCATATCTAAAGAAGAATATAATGCTGTCTGCAGAACCTGCAGGGCACAAATCAGATTATCTAAAGCTGACAATGAATAGAGGCTTGCAAGAGATGTCAAAAGCAATAATAAAGGATTTTGGGGATATGTCAAAAGTAAAAGAAAAGTCAAAGATGCTATAGGATTTTTACAGGATGAAAATGATGAAATGGTAAGACAGGATAATGAGAAGGCCGAACTTTTAAATTCCTATTTTGCATCTGTTTTCTCTGAGAAAGGAAATGTAACATCAACTGTTCTTCACGGTCCTATTAAGGGAATAGAAGAATCCAGGATATCTATAAACAGAAAGATAGTTAGGAAACACTTAGCTAACCTAAATGAATTCAAGTCTCCAGGTCCAGATGAATTACACCCCAGAGTATTGAAGGAGATAGCAGAAGAAATTTTTGAACCCCTCTCCATAATCTTTGAAAATTCTTGGAGAACAGGAGAAGTCCCAGAAGACTGGAGTTGAGCAAATGTTGTTCCTATCTTCAAAAGGGGAAGAAGGTGGAACCAGGCAACTATAGGCCGGTGAGTCTGACTTCTATACCAGGAAAGATCTTTGAACAAATTATTAAACAACATGTATGTCAGTACCTGGATAAGAATGACGTGATTAAACAGAGTCAGCATGGGTTTGTAACTAATAAGTCATGTCAGACTAACTTAATTTCCTTCTATGACGGAATCACTGATTGGGTGGATCAAGGAAATGCTGTAGATATAGTATATCTTGACTTCAACAAAGCATTTGACAAAGTATCACATACAATACTTATTGAAAAAATGACTAAGTATGGAATGGACAAGGCAACTGTTAGGTGGATTCATAACTGGCTTAGTGATCGGACCCAAAGAGTGGTCGTAAATGGCTGCACATCCAGTTGGAAGAATGTCTCAAGTGGGGTACCACAGGGCTCTGTCCTGGGCCCTGTATTGTTCAACATCTTTATCAATGATTTAGATGAAGGAATTGTGGGTAAACTGATTAAATTTGCTGATGACACAAAGCTAGGAGGGATAGCTAATACTAGAGAAGAGAGAGAGAGGATTCAAAAAGATATAAATAAACTGGAGAAGTGGGCAGCAACTAACAGAATGGTTTTTAACAGGGAAAAATGCAAAGTACTACATCTGGGCAATAAAAATGAAAAAAGCATATACAGAATGGGAGGCATAGGCATAAGCAACAGCACATGTGAAAAAGACTTGGTTATACTAAATGAATATGACTGAATATGAGTCAACAGTGTGATGCAGCAGCAAAAAAGGCAAATGCAATTCTAGGATGTATTAACAGAAGCATACAGTCTAGATCACGTGAAGTCATTATTTCCCTCTACTCCTCTTTGGTCAGACCTCATCTGGAATATTGTGTCCAGTTTTGGGCACCACATTTTAAAAAAGACATCAACAAACTGGAGCAAGTTCAGAAAAGAGCAACCAGAATGGTGACCGGACTGCAAACCCTGTCTTATGAGGAAAGGTTGCAGGATTTGGGATTGTTTAGTTTGCAAAAGAGAAGACTGAGAGGAGACTTAATAGCTGTCTACAAATATCTAAAGGGCTGTCACATTGTAGAAGGATCAACTTTATTCTCATTTGCACAAGGAAAGACTAGAAGCAATGGGATGAAACTGAATGGGAGGAGACACAGATTAGATATTAGAAAAAACTTTTTGACAGTTAGAGTGATCAATGAGTGGAACAAGCTGCCACGAGAAGTGGTGAGTTCTCCTTCAATGGAAGTCTTCAAACAGAGGCTGGACAGACATCTGACTGGGATGATTTAGCGAATCCTGCTTTGAGCAGGGGGTTGGACCAGATGGCCCAGGAGGTCCCTTCCAACACTACGATTCTATGATTCTATGTTGTATAGCATCCAAAACAACTGACAGATTTTCATAACTTTCCTTTAGATGACATGAGTGAGCAGTAGGGATTGATGGTTTCATATTTCCATAGTGAAGCAACACTGCTTTCAAACTTCTCTGGGATGAGTCAATAAACAATCGCCAATATGCAACAAAATACTCTTGATTCAGTTCTTCAAAGAGGCCATTCACATTGTTACAGTACACCATTGGTTAATCAACTTTGAAAAATTGTGTTAAAGTGTTACTTCTGTTTCAGTAATAACTGTGACGGAGTCAGCTTCTGCTGAGTCGATTTCTAGAGTGGACCCTCTGGGTCATGGCACCCACCCACCTAGAGCGAGCTGACCTTGTGAGGAACCACCCCCTATAGAGGGAGTGTCAGGGGCAAGACCAAAGGGATGAGTCATCATGACTGCTGGAACCAGACAGCCGACTCAAGGAAGACACAAGTGCGAGTGTCTTGCAACAGGGAACGTGCACGGTACAAGACAAGACAAAGCATGGTCACAGGGTTTCTTCAATAAAGCATGGTCTCAGGGTTAATCAGGTTCAAGACGTGATAACAAGGACAAAGTGATACATAGCAAGGTGCGTGCCCGGGCACGCCAAGGTCCAAGGCATGATACGTGCTAGGTGGCACCCCAGGGTTCCGGCAAGGGCTAGATGGCATCAGACTCCAGACATCTGGCAATGATCGACAGGCTCTGGACATCAGGCTGCAGACATTAGCTCCGGACATCAGGCTCCAGACCTCTGGCAGCGATCGGCAGGCTCCGGGCATCCGGCAGGCGAGCCAGGGTTCAGGCGAGGAGGCATGCCAGAGTTCAAGACATGGTGCGTGTTAGGAGATACACCAAGGTCCAAGGCAGGGTTCAAGGCAGGATACGTGCTAGGAGGCAGACCAGGGTCCAAGGCAGGGTGCAAGGCAAGGTGCATGCTAGGAGGCAAACCAGGGTCCAAGGCAGGGTGCAAGGCAAGGTTCATGCTAGGGGACAAGCCAGGGTTTAGGCTAGTGCAAAGGCCTGCGCATGCTAGGAGGCACGCCAGGGTTCAGGCTAGTGCCTGTGCGTGCTAGGATGCATGCCAGGTTTCAGGCTAGGGCCTGTGCATGCTAGAGGGCACGCCAGGGTACAGGTTGGGGCCTGTGCGTGCTAGAAGGCACACCAGGGTTCATGGCAGGACCTGCACGTTCTTTAGAGAAGCACAGGGAAGTATGCCAAGGAGCAGGCTAGGGCCTGCATGTGCCAGGAGGCATGCTAGCGTTCAGGATAGGGCCTGTGTGTGCTAGGAGGCATGCCAGCGTTCATGACAGGACCTGCGCATGCTTTAGAGAAGCATGAGGAGGTATGCCAAGGAGCAGGCTAGGGCCTGCGCTTGCCAGGAGGGCATGTAGTGCACAGTTCAGAGACAGCGTGAGTGCCAGGAAGCACAGAGAGCACGGCTGGGGCACTGGCTAGCTGGTCGGGCTGAGGTTCAGACAGGCGGGCAAGACTAAGGCGAGCACGGCTGAGGCGCAACAGGCGGACACAGCTAAGTCACTGGCCGACGAGCACGGCTGAGGCACAAGCAGGCGGGCACGGCTGATCCCAGTGCAGATTTTGACCTGCACGTTAGGGGTTAATGTCTTGAGCCCAGTGCAAGCTTTGACCTGCACACCTGGGGTTAATTATTGTGGCCTCTCTTTGGTTCAGGGAGAACTTCTTATAGCCCTGGGAAACGCCAATCCCCATCAGTTATACTTTTGCCTTTGGCCGAGTGTGTTGACCCCTGTGTGCCTGTGCCTGTTCGTTGTCTTCTAGCTTGCTTATATGGTTCTGACCCGGTTCTGTCCCCCGTTGTGAGTTTGCCTGTTGATTCTGCACTCTGCTACCCTCTCTGTGTATGACTCCTTGCCTGTGACCTGACTATTCTTTGCTCGCCTCTCTTGTACTTTGCAGCTGTCTCCGTGTATGACTCATTGGCTACGTCCTGACTCCCCGTTCTGTCTATCCTCTGGTTTTGTCGTGCTATGTCGTGCTTTGACCCCAGCCTGTCTATGCCCCTTGGTAACTTTGTCCTGTAGTTACCCTGCTAGGAGTTTTCCTGCAGCTCCTAGCTCTCTGAGGTTTAGGCCATGCTGGTCTGAAGCACGCACCTTCTCTGCTGCTGCCCGCTCCACAAGTATCGCTGAGCACAGTTTGTCTTACTCAGGACACGCACACTGGTTCAGTGAGCAAGTGCAGTGCGGTGTTCCTGACAATAAGGTTTAAAGCAGAGTACATGGCCAAAGCACATGCAGACCGCACGGCGCGGCACAGTACGGAAGCAAGCTTGTGCAAGAGAGCACGATAGGACAGAGTGTAGGAGAGAAGCAGAGCTTGTGCTAAAGGAACACAATAAGACAGAGTACAGAGAAAGCACACAAGGAAAGGCACAGTACACGAGGCAAGATACAGAACACAAGACAAGGTACAAGACACCAGACGAAGACAGGACACCAGACGAAGTACAGGACAAGGAGAAACACAGGACACCAGATGAAGTACAAGCACAGAGCGTGTGCGAAGTAGCACAACAGGGCAGAGTGCAGGGGCACAGAATACAGGGAGTGACCAAGCAGGGCCATGCAGCCTAGCAGGGAAGCAACATGATACTCAGGCCCCAACCATAGGAAGGGGCGGTGTTATGAATGGGTCACCGAGGTGAAAAAAAACAAAACAAAACAAGCTAAGCCACAGAAAACCAGAGAAGTTGGTAACTATGCAGATTGCAGATCCCTGATCTTACCACACAACTAGCAGTAGCCGTGGAGCATGCCTATGATCTTCCTAGATGCCTCGTCACGGCCGGAGGACTACATAAGCCTAAAGCAAGAAAAGGGAAAATTAACTGCCCCAGAGCAGACCCCAAAGGAATAGATAGCCCCCACACATGTATTGACGGTGAAACAAGATGAAGGCAGAAACACAGGCAGGAAAATAGGCTGAGCAAATGATGGGGCCCAAACTAACTAGACAGGAAAGGAAAGGCAAGTCACTGTCTGCAACCTGCAAAAAACCCTACAAAAATAATGTCCAACACTTCTGATAGCAAAATTAACCCTGAAGTCACTAGACTTCTCCCACTATATCAGCACTCTGGAATATTCTGAGACAGAGCAAAAAGAGACCGAACTAGTAAGGGACAAAAAGCCAATTGGCAAAATACTGATACATAAGAGTGGAAATTCAGCTCATCCCCCAGCTGGGGCTGGCAGAACACACAAAAAACTGAATAGACCAACAAAATCGAGTGTGAACATTAGCAAAAAAACTTAGCTTTAGATGACTGGAACAGAGCTGAAAACCAAGAGCTGACAAGCCAGAAGGAATCACCAGCAACTGAATAGGGCGCTGGCTGTCTTAAATCCAATCTGACAATCCCGAGATCCAATCATCATCCCCATCCTCAGGTGGCAGATCTCCACCGATCAAACCTGCCGCACCACCTCCCGACACCACCAGAGGGAGTTCAGAAGAGGCACCCGAGAATGAACTCACAACAGGGCGGTCTGATATAGAGCATTAGCATCAGGACTTCCAGGTCAAGACCATGGGAGAAGACTTCCGGGTCAAGTCCCCAGAACCATAGAGTGGATTGCTGGGTCAGGTCCTCCTGGACCATAGAGAGGATCACATAGCCGGGTCCTCCAGGACTATAGAGAGGATTGCTGGGTCAGGACCTCCTGGACCATAGAGAGGATCACATGGTCAGGTCCTCCAGGACCATAGAGAGGATTGCTGAATCAGGTCCTCCTTGACTATAGAGAGGATCACATGGTTGGGTCCTCCAGGACCTGTTAGGAGTGGCAGAAGACACTAAGTAAAAAATAAATAAAGTGCCTTCGCCACCCGGGGTCCACCGTGCGGTGGATGGAAAAACCGCTGCTAAAAGAGGCAGAGCACTAAGGCGGTAATGTGCGCAAGGGTAAGACGGCACCCAGTGCACTGATGCAAGCTCTGTTATACTCACAGAGCTGCAGGCAATAAAGCTTAAAGTAAACGCTGAGTCTGTTCAGAGTCACAGACTCACAGCGATACAGACGCGGTATTCGCGGTCACAGGAGTAGCCTTAAACAGCAGGACTACTCCGTCTAGACCTACTGACAAATAAGGTGCGAAGCACCGACCACCACTCTGCCAGATGTTAGAGGAGGATAAGTGACACGTTGTAGTTGATAACCTGTAGTTTCTGGACCCGTAGTCGGCCACACTGCGGCCCCTTAGTTACCGGTCCCGACATGGTAATCGTGTTCGAGTTACCTGTGTATTATTGTCCTGATCCCTGTGAGGATAACTGCTGTTAGCTTTTCTGTTACTCAAGATAGCCCTTATACTGTAGATACAAATATACAGTATATATATAAAAGTACATTTTAAGTTCACTCTGACTCCTGTCTCATCACTGCATCCTACCTGCGATACCTATAGTACCATCATGTGAAACTGGCATAATCGCAGTTTTAACTTCAGGGTAATTAATCTTATGTTTGTTCTTTGTAGAAAAGCCCTTCAGTTTGACAAAACAAAAGTAGCAGTCATCACTATGATTTTTGGGTTCTCTCCAAATCATGGGAGCAGCAAATGGTACAGCCACTTTCCTCATTTTCAAACAGTCACGAAGACCATTTCAACAACTTATGCATATCACATGATGGCAAAAAACCATATCCACCACCACTAGATGACAGACAAAGAGGTATCAATAGATCAGAGATAAAATTTCAACAAAGTTTATTACACATCAATTTCGTAAAAATAAAACAAGAGATATACACAAAAAATTGCTATGGGTATCGTATAGACCAAGGAACAAATGGGGATTAGAACATAAAACCAGCACAAATGAATTCACAATAGGGACCAGCAGGCCCGGATTGATAATCTGCCCAACCGGGCATTTTCCCGCTGGGCCGCTGTCATGTGGGCCGTGGGCTGGCAGCGCCGGCTCATCTGGCTGCTTGCCAGCTGATGCGGCCACTGGCTTGTTCTTCCTGAGGAGGCCCCTGATCTTATGACCACTGACTCCTTCCCTTCTGTGACCTCATCACAGGTCCTGTGCGCACAGCCCTTGGTGTATGCAGGACTCTGCTGTTCTGGTTGTCATGGTGCTGGATGAGGGAAGTATGTGTGGGTGTCAGGAGGGGTTTACAGGGTGGATGTAGCAGAGCTGTGTGTGTATGAGGTCTACGGAGCGGACCCATGTGTGTACGAGGTGTAAAATGCGGAGTCGTGTGTACGAGGTGTACGTAGCAGAGCCGCATGTGTACGAGGTGTACGGAGTGAAGCCATGTGTGTATGAGGTGTATGAGGTGTATGGTGCGGAGCCATGTGTGTACGAGGTGTACGGAGCGGAATCGTGTGTGTACGAGATGCACGGAGCGGAGCCTGATGTGTGCGAGGTGTACGGAGCGGAGCCAGATGTGTACGAGGTGTACAGAGCGGAGCAGAGTCGGGTGTGTATGGGGTGTACGGAGCGGAGCCACGTGTGTACGGAGTGGAGCAGAGCTGTGTGTGTACGGAGCGGAGTCGTGTGTGTACGAGGTGTACGGAGCGGAGCCACGTGTGTACGAGATGTACGGAGTGGAGCCGCATGTGTACGAGATGTACGGAGCAGAGCCAGAGGTGTAAAAGGTGTACGGAGTGGAGATGTGTACAAGGTCTACGGAGCGGAGCTGTGTGTGTACGAGGTTTATGGAACGGAGCCCTGTGTGTATAAAGTGTACGGATCTGAGCCTTGTGTTTACAGAGTGGAGCAGAGCTGGGTGTGTACGGGGTGTCCGGAGCGGAGCAGAGCCGTGTGTGTACGGAGTGCAGCTGCATGTGAATGGAGCAGAGCCGCGTGTGTAAGAGGTGTATGGAGCAAAGCCGCGTGTGTACAAGGTTTACGGAGTGGAGCTTTGTGTGTACAAGGTGTATGGATCAGAGTCGCATGTGTACGAGGCATGCAAAGCGAAACCGTGTGTGTATGAGGTGTGCGAGGTGTATGGTGGGGAGCATTCATACCTCCCAACCATCCCAGATCTAGCGGGACAGTCACGATTTTGAGAGAGACTGCCACGGCCGGGAGGTTACTTTACCCGCGGACACTGGAGTACACGGCGGAGCCCCGAGGAGCACTTTAAAACTCGCACGTGATGTTTTACCGGAAGTGACGTTCTGGAAGCTGACCGGAAATTAGGTAATTTTGGGAGGAGATTGTGATGGAACCATGGAGGCACTTCAGGGAATGCTTCAGATCCATCACCATGTGCTCCTCCGACAGCGCAGACAGTGGGATTGCCTTGGAATCGGGGATGCCGGCCATGTGAGCGGATCATGATATGTCCTGCACCCGGAGGCTGAGGTGGGCACTACAATGGTAGCTGGACTGCTATAGCATCTTTGTAGAATATTTATATAATATTTCTTTCTCTCTCTGTTTCTTTCTCTCTCTGTTCTTTCTTTCCTTCTTTCTCTCTCTAATCTTTCTTTTTTTCTCTCTCTCTCTGTTCTTTCTTTGTTTCTCTCTGTTCTTTCTTTCTTTCATTCCTCTTTTCCTTTCCCTCTCTGTCTGTTCTTTCTTTCTCTCTCTAATCTTTCTTTCTTTCTTTTTCTGTTCTTTCTCTCTCTGTGTTTTTTCTTTTCCCCTCTTTCTTTCTCTTTGTTCTTTCTTTCTCCCTCTTTTTCTTTCCTGTCTCGTCAGTCGATTCCACGTACCTTCGATACCTAAAGTACCATCATTTGAAACTGGCATAATAGCAGTTTTTAATTCAGGGTAATTACATAGTAACATAGTAACATAGTTATTAAGGTTGAAGGGAGACTTTAAGTCCATCTAGTTCAACCCATATCCTATCCTAACCTGCCCTAACATGTTGATCCAGAGGAAGGCAAAAAAAAAACCCATGTGGCAAACAGTAAGCTTCACATTGGGGAAAAAAATTCCTTCCCGACTCCACATACGGCAATCAGACTAGCTCCCTGGATCAACGCAATATTAAGTAAACTAATGTATATACCCTGTAATATTATACTTTTCAAGAAAGGCATCCAGTCCCTTCTTAAATTTTAGTAGGGAATCACTCATTACAACATCATATGGCAGAGAGTTCCATAGTCTCACTGCTCTTACAGTAAAGAATCCGTGTCTGTGAGTATGCTTAAACCTTCTTTCCTCCAGACGTAGAGGATGCCGCCTTGTCCGTCACAGGTCTAAGAGTAAAAAGATCATTAGAAAGGTCTTTGTACTGTCCCCGCATATATTTATACATTGTAATAAGATCACCCCTAAGCCTTCGATTCTCCAAACTAAATAACCCCAAGCGTAATAACCTGTCTTGGTATTGCAGACCCCCTAGTTCCCTAATAACCTTGGTCGCTCTTCTCTGCACCCGCTCCAGTTCAGCTATGTCTTTCTTATACACCGGAGACCAGAACTGTATGCAGTATACTAAGTTTGGTCGCACTAGTGACTTATATAGAGGTAAAATTATGTTCTCCCCATGAGCATCTATGCCTTTTTTAATACATCCCATTATTTTATTTGCCTTTGCAGCAGCTGCCTGACACTGGTCACTAAATGTGAGTTTGTCGTCCACCCATACACCCAGGTCTTTTTCAGTGACTGTTTTGCCCAGTGTTTTACAAGTAAGCACATAATTATACATCTTGTTCGTTCTACCCAAGTGCATGACCTTACATTTATTCCCATTAAAGCTCATTTGCCATTTATCAGCCCAAGCTTCTAGTTTACATAAATCCTCCTGTAATATAAAATTGTCCTCCTCTGTATTGATTACCCTGCAGAGTTTAGTGTCATCTGCAAATATTGAAATTCTACTCTCTATGCCCCCTACAAGGTCATTAATAAATATGTTAAAAAGAAGCGGGCCCAAAACTGACCCCTGTGGTACCCCACTGCTAACCGTGACCCAGTCCGAGTGTGCTCCATTAATAACCACCCTTTGATTCCTATCCCTGAGCCAGCTCTTAACCCACCTACACATATTTTCCCCTATCCCCATTGTTCTCATTTTATGTATCAACCTTTTGCTTGGCACCGTATCAAAAGCTTTTGAAAAGTCCATGTACACCACGTCCACTGCATTCCCTTGATCCAGTCCGGAACTTACCTCTTCATAAAAGCTTATCAGATTAGTCTGACAGGAACGGTCCCTTGTAAACCCATGTTGATATTGGGTCATGAGATTATTCTTCTCCAGATACTCCAGTATAGTATCTCTTAGAAAACCCTCCAGGATTTTACCCACAGTTGAGGTTAAACTTACTGGCCTATAATTTCCAAGTTCAGTTTTTGTCCCCTTTTTGAATATTGGCACCACATTTGCTATATGCCAGTCCTGTGGTACAGACCCTGTTATTATGGAATCTTTAAAGATTAAAAATAATGGTCTATCTATGACTGTGCTTAATTCCTGCAGTACTAGGGGGTGTATCCCATCCGGGCCAGGGGATGCGTCAATTTTAGTGATTTTTAGACGCCGCCGTACTTCCTGCTGGGTTAAGCAGGTAACATTTAGTGGAGAATTTTTATCCCTGATAATGTTATCCGTCATGGGATTTTCTTGTGTTAATACTGTTGAAAAGAAGTCTTTTAGCATATTGGCTTTTTCCTCATCCACCATTTCACCCAGACTATTTTTAAGGGGACCAGCACTATCATTTTTTAGTTTCTTACTATTTATGTAGTTAAAGAATATTTTGGCCTTATTTTGACTTTCTCTGGCAATGAGTCTTTCTGTCTCAATCTTTGCTTTTTACAGAATGTATTTAATCTTCTGTATTTAGTTAATGCCTCATCACTACCTACTTGCTTTAATTCTCTAAATGCTTTATTTTTATCTCTTATTGCACCCCTTACAGCTCTATTTAGCCATAGTGGTTTCCTAATATTTCTCGCATGTTTATTCCCATACCGTATATTGTGCACAGGTCCTATTCAGGATGCTAATAAACATCTCCCATTTCCTCTGTATATTTTTATGTCTCAAGATATCTTCCCAGTTAATTGCACCAAGATCATCTCTCATCCGTTGGAAATTTGCTTTCCTGAAGTTTAGTGTCCTTGTAACCCCTCTACTACACGTCTTATTAAAGGATACATGAAAACTTATTTGTGATCACTATTACCCAAGTGACGCCCAACCCTTACATTTGATATGCGGTCTGGCCTGTTGGTTAATATTAGGTCTAGCAGTGCCTCCCCTCTTGTTGGGTCCTGAACCAGTTGTGAAAGGTAATTGTCTCTCATAGTTGTCAAAAACCTATTACTTTTGCTGGAACTGAAGGTTTCAGTTCCCCAATGTATTTCAGGGTAGTTGAAGTCCCCCATAATAATGACTTCTCCTTGAGTCGCTGCTTCATCTATAATTAGTATATATATATATATATATATATATATATATATATATATATGTGTGTATACTCGCGCTTTGACTCAGTTACAACAAATCATTACTGATAAAAATACCAAAAAGATATCTTATTTTGGTTCGTTGAAAGATGTTCAATTAGTGGATGAGGAGGGATGTGGTTAATAGCAAATGCCTATTATAACCAAGTAAAAGTTAAGAAGACAAATAATTATTTGGGAGCTATATAAAGAGGCACTAAATAATGTGAATAAGTGAAAAAAATGTGTAAAAATTCATGCCTTTTTTAACGTGCGGTAAAAATATTTAAACACTATTTAGCAGTTATGTGCCTAACTGATTAAAATGAGTTAACCCCCAAAATCGTGAACTAATAACCCATAGGTGTGCTCCTAGGCAAAATAGTATAGCGCTAAAAGTTTACATATGCTTCTCTTATTTAAAGCGGTGTGAGTGCTCGGGTCATGTGCCAGTAATAGCGGGCAATGTCCGATACCTTTATAGGAGGGATGTCTTGTTAAAGTAGATGGATCCGTTGTTCGTCTTGTCCTGACTTCCGAACAGTTAGTTCTGGAGTTATATCCCAGCTAGAGACGGACTCACTGGGTGGGCTGCTGAAGTGAGCGGTAGCCGCAAAAAGTCGCGGTAAGCGCCAGCAGGTCCTGTGGTTAACTAGGACCTATGTGACGTCTTCAGGTAGCGTGACTAACTCTGTCACGTGTAATCCAACAAAAAGTATAGTGTGCAGAAGGAGCCAATCTATCTAATCCTACGCGTTTCAGAATCACTTTGGATTCCTTCATCAGGGATGGCTTCTCCTGCATGCATGACTCCTTTATAGTATCGGCTATTTAACTCTTTCTCCTCTTAGTCAAAGGCGAACAGTTCGATTTCATTATTCAGTCCTTTTGGTTTGAGGGTATTTAATTCAAAAATCCATCTTGTCTCTTCTCTAGACATTTGCTTTATAAAACTGCCTTTACGCCAGTCTTTTTTTAACTATTTTAATACCCATTATTTTAACATCTTTGATGGAACCATTATGGCACTTTTTAAAATGTCTAGATAAAGGATGATTGTCCACATTGTTTCTGATGTGTCTCAGATGTTCCCCGATTCTACTGCATAGGGGCCATATAGTTCGCCCCACATATTTTTTATGGCACGGACATTCGATGACATAAATCACTCCTGCTGTATTGCATGTTATAAAATCTTGTATTTCAAACTGCACCCCGCACTGTGAAGTGACAAATTTCTGTCTGGTACATCTATAATTAATCTTATGTTTGTTCTTTGTAGAAAAGCCCTTCAGTTTGACAAAACAAAAGTAGCAGTCATCACTATGATTTTTGGGTTCTCTCCAAATCATTGGAACAGCAAATGGTATAGCCACTTTCCTCATATTCAAACAGTCACGAAGACCATTTCTACAACTTATGTATATCACATGAGGGCAATAATCCATATCCACCACCACTAGATGACAAAGAGGCATCAATAGATCAGAGATAAAATTTCAACAAAGTTTATCACACATCAATTTCATAAAAATAAAACAAGGGATATACACAAAAAATTGCTATGGGTATCGTATAGACCAAGGACCAAATGGGGATTTGTAGTGCGAATACAAAAATGACTATTTTGAGTGGCTATTTTAACCTTTGTATCTTAAAATATACAAAAGTGTACGCAATCATACTATCCAATAATACCATTCCTTTAATTTTGTGCATTGAAATAAAATTGTGTTATATCACAAGTAGTACCCTTCTTTAAAGCTGTATCCGAACCTTAGTGTTAAAAACTTGGCAATACATAATTGGCGTAGTCGGCAGGATATGCAGAAGGCTCTGAAGTTTTGTTTGTTTTTTTTTTAATATTAACAGGACTCTGTGTGATAGTGTGATATTGCATAGAACATTGCTGTCTTTAACCCCTTAGCGACAGAGCCAGTTTGCAGCTTAATGACCAGGCCAATTTTTACAATTCTGACCACTGTCCCTTTATGAGGTTAGTTATAACTCTGGAACGCTTTAATGGATCCTGCTGATTCTGAGATTGTTTTTTCGTGACATATTGTACTTCATGTTAGTGGTAAAATTTCTTCGATAAGTCTTGTGTTTATTTATGAAAAAAACAGAAATATGGCAAAAAATTTTAAAATTTTGCAATTTTAAAACTTTAAATTTTTATGCCCTTAAATCAGAGAGATGTGTCACATAAATTTCTTAATAAATAACATTTCCCACATGTCTACTTTACATCAGCACAATTTTGGAAGCAAAATTTTTTTTTTGTTAGGAAGTTATAAGGGTTAAAAGTTGACCAGCGATTTCTCATTTTTACAACAAAATTTACAAAGCCATTTTTTTTAGGGACCACATCATATTTAAAGTCATTTTGAGGGGTGTACATGACAGAAAATACCCAAAAGTGGCACCATTCTAAAAACTAGACCCCTCAAGGTGCTCAAAACCACATTCAAGAAGTTTATTAACCCTTTAAGTGCTTCACAGGAACGAAAGCAATGTGGATGGAAAAAATTAACATTTAACTTTTTTTGGGAAAAAAATTACTTCAGAACCAATTTTTTTTATTTTCACAAGTGTTAAAAGAGAAAATCAACCACAAAATTTGTTGTACAATTTCTCCTGAATACGCCGATACCCGATATGTGGGGGTAAACCCCTTTTTCAGCACACGGCAGAGCTCGCAAGGGATGGAGCACCGTTTGACTTTTTCAACGCAGAATTGGCTGGAATTAAGATCGGATGCCATGTTGTGTTCGGAGAGCCCTTAATGTGCCTAAACAGTGGAAAACTCCAACAAGTGACCACATTTTGGAAACTAGACCCATTAAGGAACTTATCTAGATGTGTGGTGAGCACTTTCAACCTTCAAGTGCTTCACAGAAGTTTATAACGTAGAGCCATGAAAATAAGAAATCCATTTTTTTTTTCCACAAAAATCATCTTTTCGCCCCCAAATTTTTATTTTTACAAGGGTAACAGGAGAAATCATACCCCCACAGTTATTATGCGATTTGTCCTGAGTACGCTGATACCCCATATGTGGGGAGGAACCACTGTTTGGGTGCATGGGAGAGCTTGGAAGGGAAGGAGTGCCATTTTGGAATGCAGACTTTGATGGAATGGTCTGCGGGCATCATGTTGCGTTTGCAGAGCCCCTGATGGGCCTAAACAGTGGAAACCCCCAACAAGTGACTCCATTTTGGAAACTAGACCCATGAAGGAACTTATCTAGATGTGTGGTGAGCACTTTGAACCTTCAAGTGCTTCACAGAAGTTTATAACGTAGAGCCGTGAAAATAAGAAATCCATTTTTTTTCCACAAAAATGATCTTTTCACCCCCAAATTTTTATTTTTACAAGGGTAACAGGAGAAATCATACCCCCACAGTTATTATGCGATTTGTCCTGAGTACACTGATACCCCATATGTGGGGAGGAACCACTGTTTGGGCGCATGGGAGAGCTTGGAAGGGAAGGAGTGCCATTTTGGAATGCAGACTTTGATGGAATGGTCTGCGGGCATCATGTTGCGTTTGCAGAGCCCCTGATGGGCCTAAACAGTGGAAACCCCCAACAAGTGACTCCATTTTGGAAACTAGACCCATTAAGGAACTTATCTAGATGTGTGGTGAGCACTTTGAACCTTCAAGTGCTTCACAGAAGTTTATAACGTAGAGCCGTGAAAATAAGAAATCCATTTTTTTTTCCACAAAAATGATCTTTTCACCCCCACATTTTTATTTTTACAAGGGTAACAGGAGAAATCATACCCCCACAGTTATTATGCGATTTGTCCTGAGTACGCTGATACCCCATATGTGGGGAGGAACCACTGTTTGGGCGCATGGGAGAGCTCGGAAGGGAAGGAGTGCCATTTTGGAATGCAGACTTTGATGGAATGGTCTGCGGGCATCATGTTGCGTTTGCAGAGCCCCTGATGGGCCTAAACAGTGGAAACCCCCCACAAGTGACCCCATTTTGGAAATTAGACCCCCTAAGGAACTTATCTAGATGTGTGGTGAGCACTTTGAACCCCCAAGCGCGTCACAGAAGTTTATAAACGCAGAGCCGTGAAAATAAAAAGTCTTTTTTATTTCCACAAAAGTGATTTTTTAGACCCCAATTTTTAGACTCCCAAAGTTGGTAAATAGTGGAAATCCCTCAATTCTTGCTCCAACCCTAACCCCAACACACCCCTAACCCTAATCCCAACCCTTATCCCTAATCCTAATTCTAACCCTAATCCTAGTTCGCCCTAACCCTAGCCCAACCCTAACCCTTAACCCTAGCCCTAACCCTAGCCTAGCCCTAACCCTAGCCTAACCCTAACCCTAGCCTAACCCTAACCCTAACCCTAGCCTAACCCTAACCCTAGCCTAACCCTAACCCTAGCCTAACCCTAGCCTAACCCTAGCCTAACCCTAACCCTAGCCCTAACCCTAACCCTAGCTTAACCCTAACCCTTATGGAAAACTGAAAAAAAAAATATTTTTTTTATTTCATTATGTGTGCCTATATAAGGGGGTGATAAACGGGGGGGTTGTGTACTATTTTTATTATTTTGATTACTATGATCGTTTATCATAGTGATCAAAATAATGAATGGAATCTGCCAGCCGGAGCCAGCAGATTCCCGGCGGGCGCACTGCGCATGCGCCCGCCATTTTCAAGATGGCGGCGCCCATCGGATGACGCCGGCGGGCGCGGGACCACCGGGAGAGGACGGAGGACAAGGGAGAGGTACCGGGAGGGGACCGGGGGGATCGGGGACCCTATTTCTCTATCCTCTGATGTGCGATCACATCAGAGGAAAGAGAAATTAAATGTAAAATCGCGGTTTTTCTTTTTTTTTGCGGTCGCCGTTATAGGGTTAATAACGGCGATCGCAAAAGCGGGGGTCGGTAAAAACCGACCGATTCATGTTCTCTGGGGTCTCGGCTACCCCTGGCAGCCAAGACCCCGGAGAAAATCCGACACTGGGGGGCGCTATTCACTTAAATCACAGCGCCGTGAATTAACGGCGCTTCGGTTTAAGTACCCTTAATTACCGCCGTTAAAAGGCGTATCGGCGATCGTTAAGGGGTTAAAGGGGGTTTTACGTCACCGATTTTGTGACGTTATAGCGATATCGCTATGTGTGATATTTACCTCCGACCGGCTCCCCCGCTGTCCATCGCTGAGCGCGCGAGAATGTCCGGCTCCTTTTCTCGTCATCAGCTTCCTGCTGGGCTTCCTGCTGGCGCCGACGAGCGACGCGTGGAGGCGGGCGGGAGGACGCCAGGATTGCTGTGTGTGAAAGGTGAGTATCGTGCGCTGCGTCGGTGCTACATCACTGTGAGGTCTGCCTGTGTGACAGCTCACTAGCGATCATTTAGCGATGCACCAGTGATCCTGACCAGGTCGGATCACTGGTGCATCGCTAAATGTAAAAGGGCCTTTAGAAAAAGGTGTCTGTGTGTGAATCTATTGAGATTCCAGGCTGGGAACAGGCTCCCTATCATATTTTGGCAACCCAGTGGTCGCACAGTAACAAAAGTACAGGAATTGGAAAAACAGTTGTGTGAAGCCCAGAATGCATTGGTTATAGCACAATGTCAGAATAAGATATTAATGGATAAATGTGATGGTTATCAAAATGTTGCAGAAAAGGCAGCTGTACGTGTAGCAAAGTATAAGAATAGACGGAGGAAAGGCAAGGTGAATAAAAAGAAAGTAGCTTTGGCCTTAGTTAAAGCAGGGATAGAGTGGGTTGATGAGGGGAATTCAACTGACTCTGAAAACAACACCGATCCCGAGTCTGAGGATGAACATTTCCATGGAAAGAGAGAAATTGCTCCTCCTCTTAACCCAGTGAAAGTTCATCCTATATATCGGAGACGGATTGTAGAGACAGCGACAGGTAAACGGAATGAGAATGCGGTAGAGGATTACAGTTAGCAGGAGCTTAATGATCTTCATGATCATTTTTCTCAAAAGTCAAATGAATCCCTGGTAGCTTGGGCAGTCAGATTATGGGAGATGGGGGCTCATGAAGTACAGTTAGATTCTGTGGATGGCCCAAAATTTGTCTAACTCAGTCATGAGCCTGTAGTGAAGGAGGCATTCCGTACCTTGATAATCCAGCAACCACATGTGGTGTGTAGTATGCTTGATGTTGTGGCTATGGCTATGCAGCATAAATACCCATCTGAGGCGGACTGGCCGCCCAATGAAAAACCATGGTTTACGTTAAAAGATTGTGCTCAGAGGTTGAAGGAGGAAGTCATGAAAAATGCTATTTCCGCAAACACCTATGATGATTATATGCAAGTTGGTGTAAGTGTATCTGTTAGAAATCGTATCATTAGAAATGCCCCTCTAGCTTATAAACATGTCATGATGACACTAATGGTAAATCAGACTGGGAAAACAATTGCTAATACATTGGAGGCAATTCGAGAGTTAAGGGATCTGGGAGATTGGGGTCCCAAACAAAAAGGTAATTTTCCCTCTGAAGAGCAGCATTACAGTGACAAAAGTCATTACATTCCTAGACCCCGCATTACCCAGAAATATATGTTTAGGGCCTTAATAAAGGATGGCGTCCACAGGGATAAATGAGACGGGATTGGTACTGGAGAGAAGTGGAAACTGTATTAAAAGAGAAGAATTAATAAAAAGCCAGATGTTTCACATAATAGAGAGGTTACAGTAAAAGATTCTGAATCTCCACAGCAGGGGCGAGACAGGACATGGGGAGAGAGAGGGCCCACTCCCTTTCCATCTTCTTCAAAGCCCACAGCACCGGGGATTGAGGATCTTTATGCTGAAATTAAATCCTTGATACAGGAATTCAAAGCCCATATGAAGAGGTTATCATTTTATCCTTCCAAGATGTCATCATCTAAAATGGAGGATCAATGGGGGGGAAGAAGCTAAAGGGGGTTTTACACATAGCAATATCGCTAGCAATATCGCTATAACATCACCGATGTGTGACACTTACCTCCGACCGGCTCCCCCGCTGTCCATCGCTGATTGCGCGAGATCGGCCGGCTCCATTTCTCGTCGGGCGCTTCCTGCTGGGCTTCCTGTGGTGCCGACGAGCGACGCGTGGACGCAGGCGAGAGGACGTCAGGATCGCCGCGTCTGAAAGGTAAGTATCGTCCGCTGTATCGCTGCTGCATCGCTGTGAGATCTGCCTGTGTGGCAGCTCACTAGCGATCATTTAGCGATGCACCAGCGATCCTGACCGGGTCGTATCGTGGTCGGGATCGCTGGTGCATCGCTAAATGTAAAAGGGCCCTAAGAGTTATTGACTTTCTGGCCATACTCCACAAATGGATAGACGCCCCCATGTAGATTTGGTGATTAACTGAATAATAAAAACAGCCAACATGATAAAGCTTTGGAGGCCAGTTTATTTATGTAAATCCAGAACAATTCAGTGTGGGCACAAGGTTATAATTACAGGATTAGGAGGAGACTGGTGTGCTTGTGCCTACTATTACTGAATGAAACAATCCTGTGTGTGTAGAAAGAGTTGTGGCAACATATCTGGCCAATTGTACAAAGAATTAAAGTGATTGTGTTTAGTGTTGATGCTTATTGTGCTTCAGGTACACGGGAAAGACTCTTTAACTTATTAGCAGAGGAACATTCCAAAATATCAGTCGCTGAATCCAATTGAAAGACTGACGCCACTGAGGGACTGCTCAGATTGACTCAATGGGCACACCAGAAATATGGACACCTGGGAGAAATAGCTGCTTACCAATGGGCACAGACCAGAGGGGTGTCCATCAGGTTAGATTTGATAAAGGATTTGAATCCTCACATCCTATCAATGATAGTGCAAAAATCTGGGGGGGGGGGACAAAGGACCTCCAGAACCTGCTGAAGTAATTGTTCGTGGAGCAGATAATGTGCTGATAGTTATGAAACCCGAGCAAAAAAGTGGGAACAAGTCCCGACTGACAGGTGTTATCTCAGAGAATAATATATATATTTTTCCCTTTAGATCAGAATCTGGAAATGGTGCATCGTTGCAGCCACAGTGTCATGGTCCTTTCAACTTCTGCCACTATCCAAGAGATCTTCAGATGAAAAACAGAGAGACCAACCATGGAAAATAGAGCTTTATGGAAAACCAAACAGAATCTATGGATTTACTTGGCTTAGCTGATGAACACTAGTCATTTTGGTATGACAAAGACTACTACTGCTACCAATATATTAGAAACTTGTCTCGTGGTGGTACCAACCCCTTTACAGTTATGGACAAAGCTTATAGGGGTATCAATTCAAGATGAAGACATACAAGAAGAAGATGTGACTCAAAACGTCATATACAATAGCAATTTTTACAATGATTTGTGCATGCGTTGCTTTGTGTTGTTGTATACAGTGTACACTTCCATTATTATCCTTATGCCTATCATCTACTAAAACTGTCCCTTTAGGATATGGTACCTTGTATAGATAATGTTTGGCTCAAAATAGCCAAGGGTGGATTGTAGTGCGAATACAAAAATTACTATTTTGAGTGGCTATTTTGAGTTAATATTGAAATATATAGAATGAATTCTGTATATTACATAGCTGCATTTCTAGTTAGACATTAATAGTTACAGACAGACAATGCCCACAGTGACAATCTTGAGAACTATTGTTTCACAAACAATAGTATGTTTATATGTTTGTCATTATAAAACATTAAGGTTTACGTAACCTCTGTCTGTGGTGAGTTTATCAGACCATTAGCTGCATTTCTGATGTCACAGACAATACTCACAAGTGACACAATCTCCAGAACTCTTGTTTCACAAATAGTTCTAAATTTCTATGTTTGTTATTGTAAAAACATTAAGGTTTGTCTCTGGTAGCTTTATCTAAATCCATTGTGGCTTTTATATTCTAAGGGTCTATGACCCATTGTCTGATGATTCCATGATATTTCAGTTTAGGCCCCTTTACATTTAGTGATCCGACCCGGTCAGGATCGCTGGTGCATCGCTAAATGATCACTAGTGAGCTGTCACACAGGCAGACCTCACAGCGATGCAGCAGCCATGCAGCGCACGATACTCACCTTTCACGCACAGCGATCCTGACATCTTCCCACCCGCGTCCACGCGTCGCTCGCGGCGCCAGCAGGAAGCTGACGAAGAGAAATGGAGCCGGACCTTCTCGCGCGATCAGCGATAACTAGCGGGGGAGCCGGTCGGAGGTAAGTATCACACATAGCGATATCGCTAGCGATATCGCTATAACATCACAAAATCGTTGACGTTATAGCGATATCGCTAGTGATATCGGTATGTGTAAAACCCCCTTTTCATCCAATCTTGAAAGCTGGCCACTGAAAGGGCTGGGTGAAACTAGAATTCCACTTAAGTGTAGATTTATTATTTAAGGCCAGAGAAACATAATTAAAGGGGGTTTTACACATAGCGATATCGCTAACAATATCGCTAAAGCATCACCGATTTGGTGACGCAGCAGCGATATCGCTAGCGATATCGCTATGTGTTATACTTACCTCCGACCGGCTCCCCCACTGTCCATCGCTGATCGCGCAGCTCCATTTCTCGTCGGGCGCTTTCTGCTGGGCTTCCTGCTGGCGCCGACGAGCGATGCGCGGACGCGGGCAGGAGGACGTCAGGATCGGCGTGTCTGAAAGGTAAGTAACGACCGCTAGATCGCTGCTGCATCGCTGTGAGATCTGCCTGTGTGGCAGCTCACTAGAGACCATTTAGCGATGCACCAGCGATCCTGACCGGGTTGTATCGTGGTCGGGATCGCTGGTGCATCGCTCAATGTAAAGGGGCCTTAAGACAGAAGCACAACTTGGACACCTGTGCACATGTGCAGTGTTGATACCTGCATAATTGGGGACACCCATGCAGTGTTATGAATCTTCCAGGGGTTCTCTGTCTTGGCGCTGCTTCTCTGATATTCCAGACGGATGATGTTTAAAAGCCTCTTGGTGATTGATGATGTGAGTATACTGTAAATAGTTAATCTTCATATATACTTAATCATTATATGTATTCAATCTTTATATGTACTTAACCTTTGTATCTTAAAATATACAAAAGTGTATGCAATCATACTATTCAATCATACTATTTCTTTAATTTTGAACCTTGTAATAAAATTGCGTTATATCACAAGTAGTAGCCTTCTTTAAACCCGTATCTGAACCTTAGTGTCAAAAAACTTGGCAATACAGGATTAGAACATAAAACCAGCACAAATAAATTCACAATAGGGACCAGCAGGCCCGGATTGATAATCTGCCCAACTGGGCATTTTTCCGCTGGGCCTCTGTCATGTGGGCCGCGGGCTGGCAGCGCCTGCTAATCTGGCTGCTTGCCAGCTGATGCGGCCACTGGCTTGTTCTTCCTGCTGCCGGCCCTCTGTGGGCACTACAGGGAGATAAGCCGCTATGCACCCCCACGCACCCCATCCTCGCCATCCAAGAGATCCCCCTGCAGTCCCACACAGCGTCGCTAGGCTGTTCTGTTCTCTGCACACAGGACCTGTGATGAGGTCACAGGAGGGGAGGAGTCAGGGGTCACATGATCAGGGGCCTCTATCCGAGGCCCCTGATCTTGTGACCCCTGACTCCTCCCCTCCTGTGACCTCATCACAGCGCCTGTGCGCACAACCCTTGGTTTATACAGGATTCTGCTGTTCTGGTTGTCATGGTGCTGGATGAAAGAAGTATGTAAGGGGTTTACAGGGTGGATGTAGCAGAGCTGTGTGTGTACGAGGTGTAAGGAGCAGAGCCGTGTGTATGAGGTGTACGGAGCGGACCTATGTGCGTACGAGGTGTACAATGCGGAGTCGTGTGTACGAGGTGTACGGAGCGGAGCCGCACATGTACGAGGTGTACGGTGCAGAGCCATGTGTGTACGAGGTGTAGGAGCGGACCCATGTGTGTACGAGGTGTATGATGCGGAGTCATGTGTACGGAGCGGAGCCGCACGTGTACGAGGTGTACGGAGCAGAGCCATGTGTGTACGAGGTGTACAGTGCAGAGCCGTGTGTGCACGGAGCGGAGCTATGTGTGTATGAGGTGTACAGAGCGGAGCTGTGTGTGTGAGGTGAACAGGGTGGAGCCGAGTGTGTACAAAGTGTATGGTGCGGAGCCGTGTGTACGAGGTGTACGGAGCGGAATTGTTTGTGTACAAGGTGCACGGAGTGGAGCCGGATGTGTACAAGGTGTACGGAGCGGAGCAGAGCCGGGTGTGTGCGGGGTGTACAGAGTGGAGCCGTGTGTGTACAGAGTGGAGCAGAGCTGTGTGTGTACAGATAGGAGCTGCGTGTGTACGAGGTGTACGGATCGGAGCCGCGTGTGTACGAGAAGTACGGAGCAGAGCCGCGTGTGTACGAGATGTACGGAACAGAGCAGGAGGTGTACAGAGCGGAGCCGGAGGTGTACGGAGCGGAGATGTGTACAAGGTCTACGGAGCGGAGCTGTATGTGTACGAGGTTTATGGAACGGAGCCCTGTGTGTATAAAGTGTACGGTCCTGAGCCTTGTGTTTACAGAGCGGAGCAGAGCCGTGTGTGTACGGAGTGGAGCTGCATGTGTATGGAGCGGAGCAGCGTGTGTACGAGGTGTACGGAGCAGAACCGCATGTGTACAAGGTGTATGGCGCAAAGCCGCTTGTGTACAAGGTTTACGGAGTGGAGCCATCTGTGTACAAGGTGTATGGAGCAGAGTCGCATGTGTACGAGGCATGCAAAGCGGAACCGTGTGTGTATGAGGCGTGCGAGGTGTATGGTGGGGAGCATTCATACCTCCCAACCATCCCAGATCCAGCGGGACAGTCCCGATTTTGAGAGAGACTGCCACGGCCGGGAGGTTACTTTTCCCGCGGACACAGTACACGGCGAAGCCCCGAGGAGCACTTTAAAACTCACACGTGATGTTCTTCCGGAAGAGATATTCTGGAAGCTGACCGGAAATGAGGTAATTTCAGGAGGAGATTGTGACGGAACCATGGAGGCACTTCAGGGAATGCTTCAGATCCATCACCAGGTGTTCCTCCAACAGCGCGGATAGCGGGATTGCCTTGGAATCAGGGATGACGGCCATGTGAGCGGATCATGATATGTCCTGCACCTGGAGTCTCAGGTGGGCGCTACAATGGGAGCTGGGGTGCTATGGTATCTTCATAGAATATTTCTTTCTCTCTCTGTTTCTCTCTCTGTTCTTTCTTTCCTTCTTTCTCTCTCTAATCTTTCTTTTTTTCTTTCTCTCTCTGTTCTTTCTTTCTGTCTCTAATCTTTATTTCTTTCTCTCTCTGTTCTTTCTTTCTCTCTCTTTTTCTTTCCTCTCTCTCTATTCTTTCTTTCCCATCTTTCTTTCTCTCTGTTTTTTCTTTCTCTCTCTGTTCTTTCTTTCTCTCTGTTCTTTCTTTATTTCTTCCCCCTTTCTTTCTCTCTCCCTCTGTTCTTTTTTCCTCTCTTTCTGCTCTTTTTTCTGTCCTCTCTTTCTTTCTTTCTCTGTTCTTTTTCTTTCTTTCTTCTTTCTTTCTCTCTGTTCTTTCTTTCTTTCCCCTCTTTCTTTCTTTCTTTCTTTCACTTTGTTCTTTCTTTCTCTCTCTAATCTTTTTCTCTCTCTGTTCTTTCCCTCTCTATTCTTCCTTTCTTTCTCTGTTCTTTCTTTCTCTCTCTCTTCTCTTTCCCTCTTTCTTTCTCTCTCTGTTCTTTCTTTTTCTCTCTCTCTCTGTTCTTTCTTTCCCATCTTTCTTTCTCTCTCTGTTCTTTCTTTCTTTTCTTTCTCCCTATGTTCTTTCTTTCCTCTCTTTCTTTTTTTCTCTCTCTCTGTTCTTTCTCTCCCTCTGTCTATTTTTCTCTCTTTTTCTTTCTTTTCCTCAGTACCAGCCACTGTGCCCATAATGCCCGCCACTGTGCCCATAGGACCAGCCACTGTGCCCTCAGTACCAGTCAGTGTGATCAGCAGTGCTAAATTTGTGTGGTTGGGGTGTGGACATAGGTGTGACTAGTTGTGAAATGGGTGTGGTCAGGGTGTGGCCTAAAATTTGTCGCGGCGTGCGCCGCACCCTTTGTCCCTCTTTCCCTTCTTCAAAAGTTGGGAGGTATGCCCAGTTATACCGGTGCTCACAAGCAGCAGTTATTGCTTGCAACCCATGTAGCAGGACCCCTGCTGCAGGGGTTAAGAACATGCGAACTTTGACATCAAGACATTCTATGTGAGCAGAATGAATGAGCTCTGTTCTCCCGCCCCTGGCTGCAGCCTGAAGTAACAAGGACTGGGACACACAGCACAGGAATTGCGGAGCTCCTACCCGCACCTGTAATCTTCTGCCTGTATTCAGTCTGGGTCTGGGTGAGTGTAATCTCAGCCCAAACACATTTAAATTAAAATACATGAACCCCCCAGCACTGCATCGGTATATACATCAGCCCCAGCAGGACCTGTATATAAACCAGCCCCAGCACCTGTATAATACACAGGTGCTGGGGCTTACGTATAGATAGGTGCTGACTCGAGACTGATGTATACACATTGTACACTGTATATACATCAGCCTCGAGTCAACACCTATCTATACGTAAGCCTCAGCAACAGTATATATAAGTAAGCCCCAGCACCAGTATATACAACAGCTCCTGTATAATACACAAGTGCTGATGTATATACTGGTGCTGACTTGAGGCTGATATATATACTGGTGCTGACTTGAGGCTGATGTATATACGGGCTGTATGTATATACATCACTGATCAGCCTCTAGTCAGCACCTACAGTATATATACACCAGCTCCAGCACCTGTATATACATCAGCCCCAGCACCTGTACACACATCAGCCCCAGCACCCGTATATACATCAGCCCCAGCACCATATATACACCAGCCCCATCACCTCTATATACATCAGCCCCAGCACCTGTATATACATCAGCCCCAGCATCCTTATATACATCAGCCCCCCGGACCATATATACACCAGCCCCAGCACCCGTATATACATCAGCCCCAGCACCTGTATATACATCAGCCCCAGCACCCATATATACATCAGCCCCCCACACCATATATACACCAGCCCCAGCACCTGTATATACATCAACCCCAGCACCTGTATATACATCAGCCCCCCGGACCATATATACACTAGCCCCAGCAGCGGAAAAAACATCAGCCCCTTGGACCATATATACATCAGCCCCAGCACCTGTATATACATCAGCCCCCCGGACCATATATACACTAGCCCCAGCAATGGAAAAAACATCAGCCCCTTGGACCATAAATACACCAGCCCCAACACGCGTATATACATCAGCCCCAGCACCCGTATATACATCAGCCCCAGCACCTGTATATACACCAGCCCCAGCACCGGTATATACATCAGCCCCAGCACCCATATATACAGTACATCAGCCCCAGCACCCGTATATAAGTACACCAGCCCTAGCACCCATATATACATCAGCCCCAGCACCCGTATATACACCAGCCCCAGCACCCGTATATACATCAGTCCCAGCACCCATATATACATCAGCCCTAGCACCCGTATATACATCAGCCCCAGCACCCATATATACATCAGCCCCAGCATCCGTATATACATATGTATATACAGTAGTCTCAATGTGATATATATTCAGCAGTATGTAACATAATATAGTATAATACTGTCAATTATAATGTAGAGTTATGAGTATATAGTGTAGAGCTGTTCATATAGTATGTTGCTGTGTATATAGTGTGGAATCCACACTATATACACTGGCCCATCTCTACACTATATAGTATATACACAGCTCCACTCTATATTCCTTACCACAGTATATATTGTGGAGCTGTGTACATTGTGCACACTCCTCCTATCCTGTATACATGGTGTAAATATACAATAAATATTGGCTCTAAGTTTGTGTATCTATGAAAATAAAAAGTGCTCGGATGAATTGTGCAAAGTGGCGGACTCTTTATTATCCCATGTGACAAAGTTTTGGATCTATAACAGATCATTTTTCTTCTATGGAATTGAAATATTACCACATGGGCTAATAAAAGGTCCTCCACTTTTCTCTTATTTAATCGGTGTGCTGATTATTTTCTTTTTATAAATCCCTTTGAATTAAGGGTGTGTGTCCTAAAAGCATTTCACCCACTGGTTAATATTTGGTGGTGCTCAATTATGACACATATATCAAGGCTGACAACACCACCCACGAAAGCGGGCAAGTGCTGTCGGGGACTGGGCATGCTATGGGGCTCATAAATAGTGGGGCTCCGGTGCCAGCACCGACACAGTTGAAAACAATGATGAGTGAGGGAGCCATCTGCTGATGCTCCCTCTCTCATCATTCCCCCTCTGCGTCTGAGTTCTGTGACGTCTTAGTGCAGAGGGCATAAGGACATCAGTACAGCGCATCCTCTGTGCCAAGCAGTGTTGAGGATCAGAATACACTGAGGAGACCAGAGCAGTGGGGACAGGGAGAAGTATTATATGGGGCCCATTATACTGTATGAAGTAATATATGGGGCCCATTATACTGTATGAAGTAATATATGGGGCCCATTATACTGTATAAAGTACCATATATACTTGTGTATAAGCCGACCCAGGTATAAGCCGACCCCCCCTAATTTTGCCACAAAAAACTGGGAAAACTTATTGACTCGCATATAAGCCTAGGGTGGAAAATGCAGCAGCTACTGGTAAATTTCAAAAATATAAATATATACCAATAAAACTAAAATTATTTGAGACATCAGTAGGTTAAATGTTTTTGAATATCCATATTGAATCAGGAGCCCCATATAATGCTCCATACAGTTCATAATGGGCCCCATAAGATGCTCCATACAAAATATACCCCATATAATGCTGCACAAAGATTTATAATGCCCCCATAAGATGCTCCATAGAATAATATGTCCCATATTATGCTCCATAAAGGTTATGGCCCCATAAGATGCTCCATAGAGTATGCCCCATAAGATGCTCTATAGATTATTCTCCATAAGATGCTCCATAAAATGCTCCAAAGATTATGCCCCATAAGATGCTCCATAGATTATGTCCAATAAAATGCTCCATAGATTATGCCCCATATGATGCTCCATAGATTGTGCCCTCATATGCTGCTCCATAGATTATTCCCCAATATGCTGCCCCATAGATTATGCCCCCATATGCTGCTCCATAGAATATGCCCCATATGCTTCCCTCCATAGACTATGTCCCCATATGCTGCCCCATAGAATATGCCCCCATATGCTGCTCCATAGACTATGCCCCCATATGCTGCCCAATAGATTATGCCCCCATATGCTGCCCCTTAGAACATGCCCCCATATGCTGCCTCATAGAATATGCCCTCATATGCTGCCCCATAGAATATGCCCCTATATACTGCCCCCATAAGATGCTCCATATATTATGCCCCCATATGCTGCTGCAAAAAAAATGCCATACTCACCTCTCCTGCTCAGGACCCGACACCTGAGATATTCACCTGTCTGGGGTCCATCGCTGCTCATCGCTGTCTGCTGCTTTCTGTGTCAGCCAGCAGAGGGTGTGGCACAGACTAACCACGTCACCACACCCCCTGCTGCCTAAATGTCACTGACACAGGACGCAGCAGACAGCGGTAAGCAACGATGGACCCGGGACAGGTGAATATTAGATATATTTACCCCCTCCTGGCGCGGTCTCTGCAGCCCCGCTTCTCCAACTCCCACGGTCTCTGGCAGCTCTTCCTTCTTTCAACGGTCACGTGGTACTGCTCATTAAACTCATAAATATGCGCATATTCATGAGTTTAATGAGCGGTACCACGTGACTGCTGAAAGCAGGAAGGGAGACAGTTGAAGAAGCGGGAGGGCTGCAGGGACCGCGCCAGGGGGGTCAGTATGATCTCTGACACCCCCGCTCCCCCTACCCTGCCGACCCCCAGGTATATGACTCGTGCATAAGCTGAGAGGGGGACTTTCAGCCCCCACAAATGGGCTGAAAATCTCGGCTTAGACATGAGTATATACGGTAATATATGGGGCCCATTATACTATGTGAAGTAATATACAGTATGAGGGCCCATTATACTGCATGGAGCATTATATGGGGCTCATAAAAGTGTATGCAGTAATGTGTGGGGCACATAATACTATATGGAGCATTATGTGGGCTCATTGTACCGTAAGGAGGAATATGTGGGACCCATTGTACTGTATAGAGCAATATATGGGGCCATTATACTGTATGGAGCATTATGTGGTGCCCATAATACTCTGTGGAGGACTATATGGTGCCCATAATACAGTATGGAGGACTATGAGGTGCCCATAATACCATATGGAGAACTATGTGGGGCCCATAATACTGTATGGAGGACAATATGGTGCCTATAATACTGTATAGAGGACTATATGATGCCCATAATACTGTAAAGAGGACTATGTGGTACCAATAACAATGTATGGAGGACTAAGTGGTGCACATAATACTGTATGGAGGACTATGTGGTGCCCAAAATACTGTACGGAGGGTTATCAAAATTCAGAAGTTCTCCCCTATCTTTTGGATAGGGGATGACTTTCCGTTTGTTGTGGATCTGACCGCTGGGACCCCCATGATCCTAGGAAACGTAGCTTTGAAGAGCACCATGTAAATGGAGCTGTGGTCAATCATACGCACTGTGACACCATTAACATGTGGCTCTTCAAATAACTCCTTTAATAGAGTGATGAGGGGATGACAAGGTATAACAAAAATTCACTGATCAGGGCTGATGAGTGCTATAGTATGTGGGCTGGTGGGGTTTGTATGGCAGGTCTGCTTTTTTGTCCCAGTCCCGCCCTGGGGACCAGTACTTTATAAACCATGTATAATAAAAGTGCTCAATGCAGTGATTTAGTCACCGTGTACCTACGGTATTTACTGTGAATCACAATGCAAGTGCTTAATACAAAAAGGTGTTAGGGTTAACTTGCTACGTACAACATGCTAGCCACCTAATTGTAAAGAGATCCTCCACTTACATATGTATAGGTCTTGGTACAGCAACCCACAGCCACCCTGACAGAAAACCAACTGCAACAAACACCTTGTTGCATGCTTCTTCTGCCCATTATAAGTCAACCATAAACAGGATCCCAACTGGTCAATTTATGCGAGTTAAAAGGATATGTACTTTAAATAAAGATTATGAAGATCAAGCATCGGATTTAGTTTGCAGATTTAGTGATAGGGGATATAGTAAGAGGCAGATATAGAGAGGATTTAAAAAGGCAGAAATAAAAGCCAGGGATGAGTTATTGTATGGTAGTGGTAAGCAAGATAAAAAAAATCTACAGTGGATCACATAAGATTTATCACGGGTTACAATAAACAGTGGTCTGAATTGACTAACATTGTGCGCAAGCACTGGGGAATTTTGTTATCTGACCCAGTATTAAAAATGGTTTTGCCAGAATATCCATCAATAGTACCAAGACGGTCTAGAAATCTTAAAGACTTGTTGGTGCACAGTCATTATTCTGTTGATTTGCCAAGGTCTTTTAAGTCAGAGCAGAATGTTTTTTTTCCTTGAAATTCATGCAAGGCATGTAGTAACCATGTTAAAAGTAAGTGTCACGATCCATTTTTGGATCTGTGTCAGTTTGGGCTTCTCAGATATAAACTTTTTCCTTTCTGGCCATCGGGGGTTAATGTCAGTTTTTCCCCCCGGTAGCCACTGGTGTGATATGTTTAGTTAGTCTGCTGGAGGTGAACACTCCCACCTTCCTATATAAGGTCACCTGGTGCATCAGCTGACTGTTGGTTACGACAGGTACTTTTTGGATACCAACCGTGGTGAAGACTGGAGCTACCTGGTGCAGTGGTGGTTCAGCTTATCGGGAGCAGTGGTGGTTCTGCTGAAGAGAGGAGATTTCTGGAGCAGTGGTGATTCTGCTGAAAGCTGAGTTCAGGAGCCTCACTCTGCTGCACGGTGCATAAGCAGCAGAGAAAGCTAAGTGTTGTTTTGTTTAACCCTGTCTGTTGTATCTCCCCTTGGTGTTTTATTAGTGCAGCGGTGGGACCAGTGTCCGCACTTACCAATTCCCTAGTGAGGGATAGGTGCAGGGTAAGTGAGGGACAAGGTATCCTGCTCGGTGACAGGTTGAAGGAACCTGTATAGGGACATCAGGATAGACCAGGGCACAGCCTCAGGAGAGTGCAGGAGGTGTCCATTTCCCCGTTCCCTATAGCAGGGCCCACCATTGTAATTGTTTCCCTGTAGTGTGGATTATATAAAAAATGCCTATTTTGAGTACATATTGAAAGTACTGTATATTGAAATATAGGCACCTGAAATGTCAGCATTTGAAGGCCTCATGTCCAGTTCTTGAAAACCAGGGTTCATGAGGTCAGACTCACAATGGCTATTGAGATGCAGCCTTAGTGTTGAGTATACTAAAAGACAATGCTTGTTGAAACAGTATGTTTAATCTTGATTACTGGAAAGAATTAACCTTTGTGTACACTGTTGACTTACTTGAATTTTAAGAGCAATGAATGGTGTGAGTATATTGACAAGGCATTACCTGGTATCCGCCATCCCATAGTCCCGTGCCCATATACCCGTCATTCATGTCCTCCATCCCATAGTCCAGTGCCCATATACCCATCACACATCCTCCATTCCATAGTCCCGTGCCCATATACCCGTCATACATATCCTCCATCCCATAGTCCAGTGCCCATATACCCATCACACATCCTCCATCCCATAGTCAACCATTATGACATCATAATGAGTGGCGGGGCTTGCAACCTATGATGACATCAGCGTCGCCATGGCAACCATTATGACATCATAATGAGGGGCGGGGCCTGAGACGCACACACTTTTTCCCCATTATGTAGATAGGGGCAAAATTGTTTGGTGAATTGGAACGCGCTGGGTTAAAATTTCGCCTCACAACATAGCCTAGGACACTCTCGGGGTCCAGACGTGCGGCTGTGCCAAATTTTGTGGCTGTAGCTGCGATGGTGCGGATGCCAATCCCGGACATACACACATACATACACACACTTGAGCTTTATATATTAGATGATTATGTTAGTTTTATCATCACATATACCCTTTTGTTAATTTTTTTCATCGGCAATATTTCATGGGTTTCCCCCGTTTGTTCATATTAATAGAGTGTCGGCGCTCGGCTTTAGCGCATGCAGCACATGCGCTGGTCATGATAATCTCGTGATTTCCTGCCTTGCTCCCTGTAGTGACGTGTAGCATTCCACACTTGCGTTCCAAGAGTGAGGAACAGGAAGTCACTATTATTCATGGAGGAAGTCTGTGCACTGGCGCATGCGCAGACATAAGCCGGTGATGCCAACATTGCTCTCAGCTGTGTGGAGGGATATTTATAGCCGTACATTTCATGAAACACCCAAGCTCCCGATTGAGGAAGCCTGTGAGGTGAAACGACGCTGTCGGGGTGGGTGTGGGTGGCTGTACCAGGACCTATACATATGTAAGTGGAGTATCTCTTTGCAATTAGATGGCAAGCATGTTGTACGTAGCAAGTTAACCCTAAGGCTGTGTACCCAGGTAAGCGCTTTTTCACGTTTTTTAAGCTCTTTTATGGGCAAAAATGCTTAAAAAACGCTTGCAAAAAGCATCCCATTCATTTTAATGAATTCCGCACTTTTTGTGCATTGCGGTAAAAAACGCAGCATGCTCATTAATTTTGCGGAAAAATCCGCATTTCTAACTATATTCTATGAGCAGAAGGATGCTCCTGTAAAAACGCATAAAAAAACGTGCAAAAAAACACGCGTTTTTCCTGGGAAGGAGTCCGTTTTCTTCTGCATACGTGGGTACATAGCCTAACACCTTTTTGTGTTAAGCACTTATTGCATTGTGATTCACAGTAAATAGGTACACGGTGACTAAATCACTGCACTGAGCACTTTTATTATACATGGTTTATAAAGTACTGGTCCCTATTGTGAATTCATTTGTGCTGGTTTTATGTTCTAATCCCCATTTGGTCCATGGTCTATACGATATCCATGGCAATTTTTTATGTATATCCCTTGTTTTATTTATATGAAATTGATGTGTAATAAACTTGGTTGAAATTTTATCTCTGATCTATTGATGCCTCTTTGTCTGTCATCTAGTGGTGGTGGATATGGTTTATTGTTATCTTGTTTGAGGTGGTATATATCACTATTGTGGACATTTTGATATGTATATCACAAGAGGGTACCAGCTTTTGTCTTGATCACCAAGTGGACACTTAAAGTACATCTGGTGCACTTTTTTAATATCATGAGTGATTGAACGTACTTGGCCTTTTGGTGTAAAAGGACCACACACATAGCAGAATCTGTTCGGATGAATGAAACACTGTTGGGAATTTTTCTCCTTTTAATCATATCAAACAGTAGAGTAAGTTCAGTTCAATGGTGGTGGTGACAAACTAAATAAAAAATGCGATTAGCCGACCGACTATATGTAAATATTTCCCCAGAGATGACAGAGGCAGCTTATATTTAGAACTGATTTTACTGGAGGTAATCTGGTAGATAACTATATACAGTTGTGAGGTAAACGGATCAGCCTATTCCTTACAGATGAACATTTGCAGACAGGCAGTTTCTCAGTGTGATATTGGCTGCTTTCAGGTTCTGCCTCTGTGGAGACCCTCACTCATTTACACCTCAGTGGCTGAGATGTTCTCTTCCCTCTGAGGCGACATGCCCTCCCAGAAATGCAGTGAAAATCCTTCTCACAATGGCGGCTGTCCGCTGCCTTCCCTTCTATCTCCCTGTGGCAGAGCTCAGATCCCTGTAGAGGCCTGTCTCCTGTCAAAGTCTCACATATCAGCCCTTGCTGCCAACACCATCCTTTTCTGACTGACTCAAATCTTACCGCCTCATATAATTAACTCTTACCCATAACTTGTGACTTTCCGAGAAGCAGTCATTGGTTTACTGCACTGTCAATACTCCTTCCCATAAAAATCACTAAAACCTTTACTGGTGTTGTCTCTGTAAGAAAATTCACAATTAAGTAAAGGCCCCGTCACACATAACAATGCACCAGCGATCCCGACAACGATACGACCTTGTCAGGATCGCTGGTGCCTCGCTACATGATTGCTGGTGAGCTGCCAAACAGGCAGATTTCACCAGCGATCAGGACCAGCGAGGACGCTGGTATCCAAGGTAAATATCGGGTAACTAAGTGAGAGCGTCACTTAGTTACCCGCTGTGTACCTTGGATACCTGCGTTCTCGCTTTGGATGCTGGTATCCAAGGTAAATATCGGGTAACTAAGCGTGCGTGGCACTTAGTTACCCGCTGTGTACCTTGGATACCAGCTCCCAGTGCGAGCACGCAGGTATCCAAGGTACACAGCGGGTAACTAAGCTTCGCACTCACTTAGCTACCCGATATTTACCTTGGAAACCAGCTCCCAGCGTCTGATTACAGCGCTGGGAGCTCGCTGATAGTTGGTCTCCCGCTGCCACACGCAGTGATGTGCTGGCCAGCGGGAGACCAACGATCGAAAAAATGGCCCAGGACATTCCTGCACGATCAGCGATACCCGGCGGGGGGGCCCGGTCGCTGATGCATGCCACACACAGTGATCTCGCTGGCGAGATCGCTATTGCGTCAAAAAATCAGCGATCTCGCCAGCGATCTCGCTGTGTGTGATGGGCCTTTAGACAAGCAAAGAAATAGAATAACATAGGAAAAACCACATAGACTGAAAATGCAGAAATAACGTAATAACAAAAATACTTCTATCTCAGAAACTTTATGTGATAGAGCAAAACTAAGCATATTTTTGGAGCAGCACATCAAACTCCATAAAACAGACATATTATATTTGCTGATCATTTTTTTTGTGGTGACCAGTGTAATTTTAAGACACAGTGGAATCATGGAGGACGTTGGTACAGTCAGCAAGGTATTCCCTCAGCATCTTCCCAAGCTTTGCACTCCTTGTGAGAGTACCCCACGCCTCAGGGCCTGTGCAATGGGAGGTTCTGAGAAAACTCTACCAGAACTTTGACAGTGTTGCCCTGCCTCTGCTGGATTGGAGTTGTGTCTCTCTCGCCTGTATTCCTTGGTTGTCCATGTACTGTAACCTCTGCCAGCGTTTTCAGATAGGAATTTTTTTAAATAATTCCGCAACAAAGGCCTTCTGGTACTGTCCCATTTTAGTAGACCTGTTGGCCTCAGGAATAAGAGATAGAAAGTTCTCCTTGTAGTGTGGATCTAGAAGTATCACCAACCAGTAATAACTGTCACCCAAAATTTTAGAGAATGTGAGGGTTACGGGAAAGGCAGCGTAAAAAACTCAGCCATGCATGCCAGACTGCTAACAGGCAAGATTTCCGGGTCCTCACCAAGAGGACGACTGACCATGCTCTCCTCCTCCCTGTCCTCAGGCCTTCCACACTGAACAGACAGTATGACAGATGTGCAGGTAGTGCCGTCTATAGCGCATGAAACTAGCTCCTGTTCTTCCTCCTCCTCTTCCTCATTGTCACCCAATCTACCTTGGGATGAGATGAGGCTGGGCTGTGTGTAATCACCCTCTATGGTTCCTTGCTCCATCTCATTGTGCTCTGCCTGCAATGCATCCTCTTTGATTGTGAGCAGAGAGCGTTTTAGAACACAGAGAAGTGGGATGGTGGCACTAATTATGGCGATGGAGTCCTCAAAGTTTTGGAGGATGGTTACATATGTCTGACATCCATGTCCACTCCAGAGGTCTTATGTGTTGAGTCTTAACTGAATGCCAACGGCCTTGTTGATGCTTGTAGTCAACAACTGCCCTCTTATGCTCACAAATCCTTCCCAACATCTGCAGTGTTTTATGTTACATCGCGTGGGGACATCACACACCAGTCAGTGATCCGGAAGCTGTAAACGCTGCTGAAGCCTTGCAAGGGTGGCGGAAGATGTAGTTGACTTTCTAAAAGTTATGTTAACCCAGAATGCCATCAGCAAGATGTACCAGCTGTCATGATCCAGGACGGGGTTTCGCTTTGGCCTGTCCTGATCAGAATGTGGGTTAATTGTTCTGCCTCTCTCTGGCAGAGGGCGGCTATTTAATGCTCACTGGACCTAGGTCCGGTGTCAGTTATACTCCTGCCCTCGGCTGAGTTAGTTGACCATGTGCGTACGTGTGCCTTATGCCTGATATCTTGCTTGCTTGTTTGGTTTTGATCCGGTTCTGTCCCTGTCACGAGTTCTGCCTGTCCCTCTTGTACTACGCTACCTCTCGTGCATGACTCTCTGCTTGTGACCCGACTTCACTCTGCTCGTCCCCTTGGTACCACGTCGCCCTCTTGTGTATGACCTTTGGCTTTGTCTGACTACCCGTCTGTTTATCCCTCCTGTGCCTCGTTTGCCTGTACTGTTGTGACCTCCGTTTTGCCTGACTCTGAGTTGTTGTATGGTGTCCTGTCATATCTGAAAGCAGGACGCTAAGCCCCGCCCCCTTGCAGTCACCTGACCATAGGTCATGTGCCAGCTTGCTAATTTCAGTGTCCGCAGGTCCTGTGCCTCTTTACTTTCCGGTGCTGACTGGACCCTGACACTAATAGTTTGAAGCACGCATTGTCACCTCTGCTGCCCTGCTCCACAGGTATCTTTTAGCACTGTTTCTGTACTCAGGACACGCGCACTTGCTCTGTGAGCGAGTGTAGTGCGGTGTCTCTGACATTATAACTGACCCATACAATTTTTTTTTTCTCTGCTCCCATTCTCCTGTGTATGTGATGGATCCTATGTACGCTCTTTCTGAGCAGGTGAGACACCTGACTCAGATGTCTCAGAAACTCCTTGGAGAACAAGTCCTGGCTCAGTCTCAGCAGCTGATCGCTGACACTGTGCAGGGGGTATTCTCTTCGGGGGGCTCGGGATGTTATATTAGTTTCCCCTGAGTCTCCGGTTAAGTTACCAGATACCTTTTCTGGAGATAAAAGGAAATTCAGAGTTTTCAAGGAGGGCTGTAAGCTTTTTTTTTCATTGAGACCACACTCTTCTGGGGATGAAGGTCAGAGAGTGGGGGTCATTATGTCTCTGTTAAGGGGAGCCCCCCAAGCTTGGGCTTTCTCCCTTTTGACAACGGCCCCTGAGCGTATGAATGTGGATGCATTTTTTGAAGCCCTGGGGCATATTTATGATGAGCCTGATCGAATGCGTATGGCTGAGGACATGGTGATGAGTGTGTGCCAGGGAAAGCACTCAGCCGAGTTGTTTTGTTCAGAGTTCAGACGCTGGGCTGCTGAGGTCTGCTGGAATGACGCCACCCTCCGGAGTTTGTTCCAAAGAGGCCTGTCTGAACATCTGAAAGATGCCTTGGCTCTCCACCCTCCGCCTGATTCCCTTGAAGAGGCTATGACACAGGCAGTCCGAATGGATCGCAGGCTACGGGCGAGGGTAGTGGTGCAAATTGAGAGACCATTATTCTCCCAAGGAAGGGGAGCCAGTCATACATTGGAAGTCACGGAGATGGGAACCATCGACCTCAAAGAAAATGAAAGGAGACAACGGCGCATGGGAAAATGCTGTTTTCACTGTGGCGATTCTGGACATTGGAAAAAGGATTGCCCCTTCGGTCCTCTGACCAACAAGCGACTGAGCCCGGGTGATTGTCATGGAGGTCACCCAGGCTCTCAGGTACCCTTTTCTGCCTTCTCTAAAATGTTGTTACAAGTGGAACTTTGCTGTGGGAGTGTCTCTACATCCACTTCTGCCTTCATGGATTGCGGTTCATCATTGAACTATATTGACTTGGACTTGGTGGCCAGGTGTAAGTTAGGGACAGTTAGGTTGGAGACTCCTATTCACATTGTTGCCATTGACAAAACACCACTGGTTAAGAATAACGTTATGCTTCGCACTGAAGAGTTTCTCCTTAAAGTGAGTTCCGTACACCAGGAACATATTTCATGTTTTGTTATGGACAACCTGCCTGCGGGACTGGTGTTAGGGTTCCCCTGGTTACAATTGCATAATCCTGTAATTAATTGGGAATATCGGGACATAGTTAAATGGGGTCCATATTGTTCTGAAAAATGTCTTGTTACGGTGTCTGTGTCGTCCGTGGGTCTGGAAGGTATTCCGGAGTGCCTGAAAGACTATATGGATGTTTTCTCCGAAAAAGAGGCTGAGGTTTTACCACCACACCGCCCATTTGATTGTGCCATTGACCTGGTTCCAGGTGCTAAATTGCCCAAAGCCCGCTTGTATAACCTTTTGGGTCCAGAACGGGCCGCGATGAAGGAATATATTTCCGAGAGTCTCCATAAGGGACACATTCATCCTTCTGTTTCTCCCGTAGCGGCGGGGTTCTTTTTTGTAAAGAAAAAAGACGGTGGTTTACGCCCATGCCTCGATTTTCATGAGTTAAATAAGATAACTGTGAGGAATACGTATCCCCTTCCACTTATTCCTGATTTATACAATCAGTTGTCCGGAGCTAAGTGGTTTTCAAAGTTAGATCTACGGGGAGCGTATAACCTTATCCGAGTCCGGGACGGAGATGAGTGGAAAACCGCTTTTCTCACTACTGAAGGGTTGTTTGAAAACTTGGTCATGCCTTTCGGTCTGACCAATGCTCCAGCAGTTTTCCAAAATTTCATTAATCATGTGTTCTCTGATTTCATTGGACGTTTTATGGTGGTATATTTGGATGACATATTGATCTACTCTCCTGATAAACAGGCTCACATTGGTCATGTTCGGGCAGTTCTTCAAAGGCTCCGGGAGAACTGTCTCTTTGCTAAATTAGAAAAATGCTTATTTTTTGTCCAGGAACTGTCTTTTCTGGGGTTCATTGTGTCTGCTGAGGGGTATCGCATGGATCCAATAAGGTGCAGGCCATTGTCGAGTGGGTTCAGACTTGTGATTTGAAGGCTCTGCAGCATTTCCTAGGATTCGCCAATTATTAACGTAAATTTATAAGAGGGTTCTCACAGGTGGTTCAACCCCTCACAGACATGACTCAAAAGGGGGCTGATATCAAGAATTGGTCAACCGCAGCGGCAGCGGCAGCGGCGTTTCAGTTTTTAAAAAAATGTTTCATGTCTGCCCCAGTTCTTATTCAACCGGACTCGTCTGAACCATTTTTTTTTTAGGTAGACACCTCAGAGGTGGGGGTGGGGGTGGTATTGTCCCAGGGACCCGCCACTTTGACCAATTTGAGACCTTGCGCCTTTTTCTCAAAGAAGTTCTCCCCTGCGGAGAGAAACTATGATGTGGGGAATCGAGAACTTCTGGCCGTAAAGTTGGCCTTTGAAGAATGTAGGCATTTTTTGGAGGGGGCTGTCCATCCTATAACAGTAATTACTGTTAGCAGCGGATTAATCAGCGTAACATCCAGAGTCAGCAACACAGAATGTAGATTTATTCATATCCAGGTTGAACAGCTTACAGCATGAAATGTGATCAGTCTGGTATCTGCTGTGGCTTGCAGCATGGGAGCATTACAACAGCAAGAAGGGAAGAGAAGGAGGGGGCATCCTGTTTTGTTTTTTTTTTGTCACTGAGCTTTGTTAACAATCTCACAATATGCACAATATATAAAACAGTACAGTAGTAGTTGTTGCAATACATACAGATCAATATGCATTATTCCAACACCCCCACTCAACAACTACTTATCCTCTTAGTCCCAGTATGGTCCTCAATTCTTGGAACCTGGCTCATAGCAATGGCTTTGTCATAATGTCAGCTGCCATCTTATCAGTTTCACAAGAGACGAACTGAATTATACCACGATCTATCAAATCACGTAAATGATGATGTCTGACGTCAATGTGCTTGGTTCTAGCACTGATCTTTTCACTGCATGCAAGTTTAATGCATCCTTGGTTGTCCTCATAAATCACCATCGGCTGAGTTGACGGTGTGCCAAGATCATCCATCAATTGTCTTAGCCAAATGACCTCCTGGCTTGCATAGGCTGCGGACACATACTCCGCTTCTGTAGATGACAAGGCAACTGTCACGCTCGCGCCTTGGCTGAATGGCGCGAGCCGGGGGTTGTGGCCCCACTGTGCCACAGACCAGACTACCCTGGAAGGGGCGTGACTGCGACAGCTACCTTGGTCTTCACTGGAGCCTCTGATGGTGAGGTCAGGCTTGTGCGGCAGGTAGCTGCCGGGTGCCACTCCAGGGTGGTGTCTGGCTGTGGCTGCTGATCCCACTCGGGAACAGGACACCTGGACAGGTGCGAGTGACAAGCAGGCTGAGACACTGGGCAAGCAGGCACGGCTTGGTACACTGGCAGGCAGGCACGGCTTGGAGGCATGGCTTGGAGACACGGCTTGGAGACACTGGGCAAGCGGGCACGGCTTGGAGACACTGGGCAAGCGGGCACGGCTTGGAGACACTGGGCAAGTGGGCACGGCTTGGAGACACTGGACACGGCTTGGAGACACTGGGCAAGCGGACACGGCTTGGAGACACTGGGCAAGCGGGCACGGCTTGGAGACACTGGACACGGCTTGGAGACACTGGGCAAGCAGGAGTGGTATATGAGAGAACAGCTTTGGACCTGTTCACACAGGAGATGCAGGTATGGATATAGGTAGGAAGGTGTGGTATATGAGAGAACAGGTTTGGACCTGTTCACACAGGAGATGCAGGTATGGATATAGGCAGGAAGGAGTGGTATATGAGAGAACAGGTTTGGACCTGTTCACACAGGAGATGCAGGTATTAATATAGGCAGGAAGGAGTGGTATATGAGAGAACAGGTTTGGACCTGTTCACACAGGAGATGCAGGTATGGATATAGGCAGGAAGGAGTGGTATATGAGAGAACAGGTTTGGACCTGTTCATACAGGAGATTCAGGTATGGATATAGGCAGGAAGGTGTGGTATATGAGAGAACAGGTTTGGACCTGTTCACGCAGGAGTGCGGAGCAGGCAGAGCCGCAGGAGTGCGGAGCAGGCAGAGCCGCAGGAGTGCGGAGCAGGCAGAGCCGCAGGAGTGCGGAGCAGGCAGAGCCGCAGGAGTGCGGAACAGGCAGAGCCGCAGGAGTGCGGAACAGGCAGAGCCGCAGGAGGGCGGAACAGGCAGAGCCGCAGGAGTGCGGAGCAGGCAGAGCCGCAGGAGTGCGGAGAAGGCAGAGCCGCAGGAGTGCGGAACACGCAGAGCCGCAGGAGTGCGGAACACAGATAAAGCTGCGAGGGTGCAGATGCACACACAGGGAGGACACAAGGAAAGACACGGCAGAGAAGGAACCACAAACAAGGAGACTGACAGACAGAGGTAAGACTGAGTTCAGACAGAGACACAGGGACAAAGACACAAGGACCAGGATATTCTGCCTCCTGGCAGGCAGACAGAGTACGGACAAGGTACAGGGAACAAGACTCAAGGGCCAGGATATTCTGCCTCCTGGCAGGCGGACAAGGTACAAAGCGAGACAGAGTATTCCTACAGAGAAGGAGATACACAGAACAGGGCCTGGCTAGTTCAGCAGCAAGGAGCTAACTGAGTTTAGACATTGCACAGGCAATGTTTCAGTGGGAGTGGTGAAATTAAATAGTCAAGGGCTCCAGGTGATTGGTCAGGGACAGATTACCCAGGTGCACCCAGACTGCATAAGAACCAGAGAGTTCAGGCGCTGCCCCCCTATACACACAGTCAGGAAACATGGAGAGCAAGCAGGAAAACAAGAGGCATAGCACATGGAGCTCAGGGCTGGCAACAGACAGATTTCACAGCATGGCTTGAAGCAGAAAGTAAGTTGGTGTGCGGGGGATGGGAGGCCATGCAGTGATGCCAGCAAGGTTGTTACAGTACGCCCCCCTTTACGGCCCCTCTTCCTTAAGCCTGCCAGAATGGCCTGAAGAAGGAGTATGGGACCACACACAGTCCAGGTTGACACGACATCCTTTTGGTAGGGTGGAGTATGTGTGCCATCAGGGATCCCAGATTGCCCGGTTTCTTGGTGCCCAAGGGAGTCAGTTTCCAACACAGAGGGTACAAAGACTTCTTCCTCCTGATTGGCAGAAGGCAGGGACCTGGAAGCTTCAGACTTGACCCCTACATCAGCCGGCCAGCTAGAAACAGAAGACACCATCACCGAGTCCGACTTCCGCCCGATGTGCCAGAAAAATTGGACCTCCTCCTCCCGGTTGGTGAGAAATGGAGATAGGTAGGTCACTGCTCCAACATCTTCACCCACCTGCCAAATAGAAGCTGGAGGCATACATACAGGGAGCCACTTCAGCCTGTTACCCTGAAAAAACTGGACCACATCTTCCTGGTTAGATAATGGGTAAAGCTCTGTCTTGGGACCTTCACCCCTGGGCCACAGGGGTGCTGAAGGCATACACTCAGGATCCATCTTCAGCCCTTTATCCTGGGGAAGGCAATCAAGAGGCAGGGGTGCTCTTGGGAGCAGGACACTGGTATAGTCGCTGGGGACGTGTGAGGAGACCGCCTCCCCCTCTTCAGAGGCATCCTGACACCTTGACTCGGCGACTAGCAAACCAGGCAAAGAAGACAACTTTGCTGACTGAATGCGACACAAGGGAACCAGACACCTCTTGTCACTTGGTTGTTTCAAGTGTGGTGCCTTGCTGGGTCTCCAAACATAAATGGGCATCAGGATCTCTGGTTCAGAATGACCCATGGGCATACCAAACAGCAAATGGAAGACGAACTTCTTCGTATACAAAGCTCCGACCTGGAGCTGTAGTTGTCCTTGCAGGACTAGACTGTTCTCCAATAGGGCTCGGCCACCTCGAGACAACGCCCACGCCGGCTTCAGGAGCTGTATGACAGTGACCACACACTGACTCTGTAAGACTGGTGACTTAAATACACCAAAGCTCCCTGAAGGCAGAGAAACAGTCAAAGAGTTTAATGGAGAGGGAGTACTCTCGCCAGGGACAGCCTCTTCTACTGGCCCAGGGTTCTGGAGTACAGGCTTCACAGGACAGAGGCCAGATTCCGGCTGCAACTTGGCCCGCTTTTTCTTTTTAGACCTCTTGGATCTTGCATGGGAGGCCGCATCGGCAGACTGTGGAACAGGTGATGGCTGGACTGTCATAGGTGGTTGAGACGATTCATCCACAGGTTCCTCTTGTCTCTGGAAGCTTGGAGGGGAAGACTTTTCAAGAACAGCTGGACGAGGCATGTCGAACACTTTACGGAAGGCCACCAGGAAGGCCCCCAGGCTCAAGACAACAGGATCCTCTGCTTCCCAAAGGGGACAGATCCATATCAAGGCATCACCAGCTAGGTAGGACATGATATATGCCACCTTGACCCGGTCAGAGGGGAAACAAACTGCATTCTGCAGGATGTAGTGCAGGCACTTTTTCAGGAACCCTTGGCACTCTTTGGGGTCCCCATAGAACCTAGGCGGATCTGCTGGGTCGTGCTCTTCGTAGGCCAGGAGCTGCTCATAGATGGCCTTGGAGACTATGAGTGGTTCAGAAGTCTCCACAATTGGAACCACACAAGGTGGAACAAACTCTTCCGGTGGCTCACACTGGCAGGGAGAGAGTTCATGACGCTCTGCGAGCGGAAGGACATGGGACTCAGCGGGGACCATGGCCTGTGCAAACTGTCACGCTCGCGCCTTGGCTGAATGGCGCGAGCCGGGGGTTGTGGCCCCACTGTGCCACAGACCAGACTACCCTGGAAGCGGCGTGACTGCGACAGCTACCTTGGTCTTCACTGGAGCCTCTGATGGTGAGGTCAGGCTTGTGCGGCAGGTAGCTGCCAGGTGCCACTACAGGGTGGTGTCTGGCTGTGGCTGCTGATCCCACTCGGGAACAGGACACCTGGACAGGTGCGAGTGACAAGCAGGCTGAGACACTGGGCAAGCAGGCACGGCTTGGTACACTGGCAGGCAGGCACGGCTTGGAGGCACGGCTTGGAGACACGGCTTGGAGACACTGGGCAAGCGGGCATGGCTTGGAGACACTGGGCAAGCAGGCATGGCTTGGAGACACTGGACACGGCTTGGAGACACTGGACACGGCTTGGAGACACTGGGCAAGCGGACACGGCTTGGAGACACTGGGCAAGCGGGCACGGCTTGGAGACACTGGGCAAGTGGGCACGGCTTGGAGACACTGGGCACGGCTTGGAGACACTGGGCAAGCGGACACGGCTTGGAGACACAGGGCAAGCAGAATGTCATGATCACGTGTGTCAGGTCGCAGATGATACCGCAAGGCGGACCCATAACACACGTGACCCTGGATACACCGCCTCCAGTGGGGCGCATTTAAATAATAGAACGTGCAGGTGGATACGCCGCCTCCACCTGGCGAATTTAGGTATTACACGTTATACATATACATTTCTGGAAACACCGCCTCCAGTACGGCGAATTTAAATAATAAGGGGGGAACCTGGGAAACTAACAATGGTGGGCCCTGTGATAGGGAATGGGGACATGGAGACCTCCTAAGCTCCCCTGAGCCAGTGTCCCTGCACTCCTTACATTCCCTAAACAGGCTCCGCACCTGTCGCCGCACGCGTACCTTTACGCCCTTGCTCACCCTGACCCTAAACCCTCACTAGGGAATGGGTTGGTGCGGAGACTAATCCACCACTGCACTAATAACACACATGAGGAAAGAGACAATACATGGGGAACACCACTTAGCTTTGCTCTGTTGCGTGCGCTCCTAGCAACAGAGCCCACCACCTGCGTGCATCTTCCCCTCCACCTGGATCCATCACCATAACTGGATCCGTCACCATCGTGCAGCCTGGGAGCAGAGTCCATCACCACTTGCAGCAGTCCAGTACCCAGAGTCCCAAGATGAGTCCAGGCTCTGCCAAGAATCCAAGCATGCTCGAGTCCAGTTCTCAGCAACCAAGTCGAACATGCTGAGTGCAACTCTCTTCCTAGTCGCCACTCCTCTAAGCCATGCCCGCACTTCCCGCCGACACCATAAACTGCGACTCCACCAGGCCATGCCAGTCCTTCCTGCAGACACCATTAGCTGGCACTCGTTCTCTCTGGCTGACTGCGCAGGACTCCTATCCAGCTCCATCATTCCAACAGGCTCTCCAACAACTCAGCAAGAAATATCACCAGCAGTGAGTGAACACCCTGAGACCCATTTATAGAGTGTCACACCTGCACCATAATTAAGTGCAACCTAACCTAAGGTGCAATACCACAACCACCACCGGGGACAGTCAAAACACCTTTGAACTTTCCAAAGAAAAAAAAGTTCACTTTGTGCTTTTAATACCGCCAGATCCAACACTGGATCATGACAGTACCCCCTCCTTAATGAGGGGCCTCTGGACCCTCAAGACCACCCCTCATTAGGGAAACACCTACAGCGGGGACGCCCAGATCCTGAGTTCACCCCACCATTACCTGACACTTCAGGTTCATGACAAACACCGCTGGTATTGGCAATACATGTTCATTTTGGAGGCACCACTCATCTCCACAGCGCCGACCTGGGGAACGAGATTATGTATGTGTATGTATGCTAAGAGCTGATCAGACTCCACAACACATTTCCAAGATGTTTTTTGGTGGCACCCATACATGCTCGTTCACACACAGGTCCGGACCTGAACGTTTATTGCACACATACAGTACATTTGTCATAACTTGGTGAACTCACTCTGGACTGGACAACAGAGGCATCCCCCTGTGTCACCACACTCACAGCCCCACTATTCACCAAGGGACACCACCCTCCAACCCTTTCACCATGAGGACTGCGCCTCCTAGGGTTGGTTAATGGCGAGGGTAGAGATTTGTCCCTACTCCCCGCAGCACACCTGCTGCACACACCAGGAGGAGAAGGGGACCGGGAAATGGAGGAAATATACTCTCGCTGGTCACCTCCACACGACCAGGAGGGCGGCTTCTTCGATGGTATGAAGATTTGGCTTAAAACCCCGCGGACTATCACACCAGTCAGCTCATCACAGGGGCGTACCCCTTCACCTCGGGGAATACCAGGCAGCTCCGTGGGGCACCATTCCTCCCACCTGCCTGGGTGCGCCCGCCTGCATGAACCAGTCCTGCTCCCCAGCAGCGACTCTAGGGGGTTTTAGTACCATAGCCGCAGGGATATGGAGGAAAATATATACACTCGCTGGTCGCCTCCACACGACCAGGAGGGGCGGCATCGAAAATTTGGCATGAGCCCCGTGGACTATTCACCAATCTGCTCACTACAGGGACGTACCCCTTCACCTCGGGGAATACCAGGCAGCTCCGTGGGGCACCATTCCTCCCACCTGCCTGGGTGCGTCCCCTGTATGAGCAAGTCCAGCTCCCCAGCAGCGACTATACACCTAGTCTGCTCACCACAGGGATGTACCCCTTCACCTCGGGGAATACCAGGCAGCTCCGTGGGGCACCATTCCTCCCACCTGCCTGGGTACCTCCCCGTGCATGAGCAAGTCCCACTCCCCAGCAGCGACTCTAGGGGCTTTTGCCAGACCGCAGCCGCCATTTTTGTTTCTCTGGTTATCTGAGCAGAGGCCCCAGACCCTGATAACTGCTGCTGCAGCGGCTTAAACATACCTTGCCGCTCCCCACTGCACCTCAGTGAGGACCGGCAGCTATTACCACAGGTTTCCACATGGCCAAAGCTCACCAGAAAAAAAAGTAAGGGCTGGTGATAATGTCATGATCACGTGTGTCAGGTCGCAGATGATACCGCAAGGCGGACCCATAACACACGTGACCCTGGATACACCGCCTCCAGTGGGGCGCATTTAAATAATAGAACGTGCAGGTGGATACGCCGCCTCCACCTGGCGAATTTAGGTATTACACGTTATACATATACATTTCTGGAAACACCTCCTCCAGTACGGCGAATTTAAATAATAAGGGGGAACCTGGGAAACTAACAATGGTGGGCCCTGCGATAGGGAATGGGGACATGGAGACCTCCTAAGCTCCCCTGAGCCAGTGTCCCTGCACTCCTTACATTCCCTAAACAGGCTCCGCACCTGTCGCCGCACGCGTACCTTTACGCCCTTGCTCACCCTGACCCTAAACCCTCACTAGGGAATGGGTTGGTGCGGAGACTAATCCCACCACTGCACTAATAACACACATGAGGAAAGAGACAATACAGGGGGAACACCACTTAGCTTTGCTCTGTTGCGTGCGCTCCTAGCAACAGAGCCCACCACCTGCGTGCATCTTCCCCTCCACCTGGATCCATCACCATAACTGGATCCGTCACCATCGTGCAGCCTGGGAGCAGAGTCCATCACCACTTGCAGCAGTCCAGTACCCAGAGTCCCAAGATGAGTCCAGCCTCTGCCAAGAATCCAAGCATGGTCGAGTCCAGTTCTCAGCAACCAAGTCGAACATGCTGAGTGCAACTCTCTTCCTAGTCGCCACTCCTCTAAGCCATGCCCGCACTTCCCGCCGACACCATAAACTGCGACTCCACCAGGCCATGCCAGTCCTTCCTGCAGACACCATTAGCTGGCACTCGTTCTCTCTGGCTGACTGCGCAGGACTCCTATCCAGCTCCATCATTACACCAGGCTCTCCAACAACTCAGCAAGAAATATCACCAGCAGTGAGTGAACACCCTGAGACCCATTTATAGAGTGTCACACCTGCACCATAATTAAGTGCAACCTAACCTAAGGTGCAATACCACAACCACCACCGGGGACAGTCAAAACACCTTTGAACTTTCCAAAGTAAAAAAAGTTCACTTTGTGCTTTTAATACCGCCAGATCCAACACTGGATCATGACACAGGAGTGGTATATGAGAGAACAGGTTTGGACCTGTTCACACAGGAGATGCAGGTATGGATATAGGTAGGAAGGTGTGGTATATGAGAGAACAGGTTTGGACCTGTTCACACAGGAGATGCAGGTATGGATATAGGCAGGAAGGAGTGGTATATGAGAGAACAGGTTTGGACCTGTTCACACAGGAGATGCAGGTATGGATATAGGCAGGAAGGAGTGGTATATGAGAGAACAGGTTTGGACCTGTTCACACAGGAAATGCAGTTATGGATATAGGCAGGAAGGAGTGGTATATGAGAGAACAGGTTTGGACCTGTTCACACAGGAGATGCAGGTATGGATATAGGCAGGAAGGTGTGGTATATGAGAGAACAGGTTTGGACCTGTTCACGCAGGAGTGCAGAGCAGGCAGAGCCGCAGGAGTGCGGAGCAGGCAGAGCCGCAGGAGTGCGGAACAGGCAGAGCCGCAGGAGTGCGGAACAGGCAGAGCTGCAGGAGTGCGGAACACAGATAAAGCTGCGAGGGTGCAGATGCACACACAGGGAGGACACAAGGAAAGACACGGCAGAGAAGGAACCACAAACAAGGAGACTGACAGACAGAGGTAAGACTGAGTTCAGACAGAGACACAGGGACAAAGACACAAGGACCAGGATATTCTGCCTCCTGGCAGGCGGACAAGGTACAAAGCGAGACAGAGTATTCCTACAGAGAAGGAGATACACAGAACAGGGCCTGGCTAGTTCAGCAGCAAGGAGCTAACTGAGTTTAGACATTGCACAGGCAATGTTTCAGTGGGAGTGGTGAAACTAAATAGTCAAGGGCTCCAGGTGATTGGTCAGGGACAGATTACCCAGGTGCACCCAGACTGCATAAGAACCAGAGAGTTCAGGCGCCGCCCCCCTATACACACAGTCAGAAAACATTGAGAGCAAGCAGGAAAACAAGAGGCATAGCACATGGAGCTCAGGGCTGGCAACAGACAGATTTCACAGCATGGCTTGAAGCAGAAAGTAAGTTGGTGTGCGGGGGATGGGAGGCCATGCAGTGACGCCAGCAAGGTTGTTACAGCAACATACACTTGTTTCCTACTAGACCAGGAGATTAAACTTTCTCCAACTTTAAACAAGTATCCGCTTGTGGATTTACGATCATGCGAATCACCAGCTCAATCTGCATCTAAATTTTGAAAATTTCGCGATTTTCCAACTTTGAATTTTTATGCCCTTAAATCACAGAGATACGGCACACAAAAAACTTGATAACTAACATTTCCCACATGTTTACTTTACATCAGCACAATTTTGGAACCAAAATTTTTTTTTGTTAGGAAGTTATAAGGGTTAAAAGTTGACCAGCGATTTCTCATTTTTACAACACCATTTTATTTTTATGACCACATCACATTTGAAGCCACTTTGAGGGGTCTATATGATAGAAAATACCCAAAAGTGACACCATTCTAAAAACTGCACCCCTTAAGGTGCTTAAAACCACATTCAAGAAGTTTATTAACCCTTTAGGTGCGTCACAGGAATTTTTTTGAATATTTAAAAAAAAATGAACATCTAACTTTTTTTCATAAAAAAAATACTTCAGGTTCAATTTTTTTTATTTTACCAAGGGTAACAGGAGAAATTAAACTGCAAAAGTTATTGTGCAATTTGTCCTGAGTACGCAGATACCTGATATGTGGGGGGGAACGACTGTTTCGGCGCATGGCAGAGCTCAGAATGGAAGGAGCGCCGTTTGACTTTTTCAATGCAAAATTGGCTGGAATTCAGATTGGACACCATGTCACGTTTGGAGAGTCCCTGATGTACCTAAACAGTGGAAACCCCCTACAAGTGACCCCATTTTGGAAACTAGACCCCCCAAGGAACTTATCTAGATATGTGGTGAGAACTTTGAACCCACAAGGGCTTTACAGAAGTTTATAACGTACAGCGGTACAATTAAAAAATCATATTTTTTCCACAAAAATGATCTTTTCAACCCAATTTTTATTTTCCCAAGGGTAACAGGACCCTAAAAGTTATTGTGCAATTTGTCCTGAGTACGCTGATAGCCCACATGTGGGGGTAAACCACTATTTGGGCGCATGGCAGAGCTCGGAAGGGAAGCAGCGCCATTTGACGTTTTTGGCTGGAATTGAGATCGGACACGATGTCGTGTTTGGAAAACCCCTGATGTACCAAAACAGTGGAAACCCCACACAAATGACACCATTTTGGAAACTAGACCCCCTAAGGAACTTATCTAGATGTGTGGTGAGAACTTTGAACCCCCATGGGCTTCACAGAAGTTTATAACATAAAGCCATACAATTAAAAAATCATATTTTTTCCACAAAAATGATCTTTTCACCCTCAATTCTTATTTTTCCAAGGGTAACAGGACCCTAAAAGTTATTGTGCAATTTGTCCTGAGTACGCTGATACCCCACATGTGGGGGTAAACCACTATTTGGGCGCATGGCAGAGCTCGGAAGGGAAGCAGCGCCATTTGACGTTTTTGGCTGGAATTGAGATCGGACACGATGTCGCGTTTGGAAAACCCCTGATGTACCAAAACAGTGGAAACCCCCCACAAATGACACCATTTTGGAAACTAGACCCCCTAAGGAACTTATCTAGATGTGTGGTGAGAACTTGGAACCCCCATGGGCTTCACAGAAGTTTATAACATAAAGCCATACAATTAAAAAATCATATTTTTTCCACAAAAATGATCTTTTCACCCTCAATTCTTATTTTTCCAAGGGTAACAGGACCCTAATAGTTATTGTGCAATTTGTCCTGAGTACGCTGATACCCCACATGTGGGGGTAAACCACTATTTGGGCGCATGGCAGAGCTCGGAAGGGAAGCAGCGCCATTTGACGTTTTGGGCTGGAATTGAGATCGGACACCATGTCGCGTTTGGAAAACTCCTGATGTACCAAAACAGTGGAACCCCCCCACAAATGACACCATTTTGGAAACTAGACCCCCTAAGGAACTTATCTAGATGTGTGGTGAGCACTTTGACCCCCCCAGTGCTTCACAGAAGTTTATAACACCCGGGCGTGAAAATAAAAAATTCGTATTTTTTCCACAAACATGATCTTTTAATCACCATTTTTTTATTTTCCCAAGGGTACCAGGAGAAATTGGACCCCAAAAGTTGTTGTCCAATTTGTCCTGAGTATGCTGATACCCCACATGTGGGAGAAAACTACTGTATGGGCACACGTCGGGGCTCGGAAGGGAAGTAGTGACGTTTTGGAATGCAGACTTTGATGGAATGGTCTGCGGGTGTCATGTTGCCTTTGGAGAGCCCCTAATGTACCTAAACAGTGGAAACCCCTCACAAATGACCCCATTTTGAAAACTAGACCCACTAAGGAACGTATCTAGATGTGAGGTGAGCACTTTGAACCCCCAAGGGCTTCACAGAAGTTTATAATGCCAGGGCATGAAAATAAAAAAATCGTATTTTTTCCACAAACATGATCAATTAGTCCCCAATTTTTTCATTTTCCCAAGGGTACCAGGAGAAATTGGACCCCAAAAGTTGTTGTCCAATTTGTCCTGAGTATGCTGATACCCCACATGTGGGAGAAAACTACTGTATGGGCACACGTCGGGGCTCGGAAGGGAAGTAGTGACATTTTGGAATGCAGACTTTGATGGAATGGTCTACGGGTGTCATGTGCGTTTGGAGAGCCCCTGATGTACCTAAACTATTGAAACTCCCCACAAGTGACCCCATTTTGGAGACTAGACCCCCCACGGAACTTATCTAGATGTGTGGTGAGCACTTTGAACCCCCAAGTGCTTCACAGAAGTTTATAACACTCGGACGTGAAAATAAAAAAATCATTTTTTTCCACAAAAATGATATTTTTGCCCCCAATTTTTTATTTTCCTAAGGGTAACGGGAGAAATTGGACCCCAAAAATTGTTTTGCAATTTGACCTGAGTAGGCTGATACCCTACATGTGGGGGTAAAACACTGTTTGGGTGCATAGCAGAGCTTGGAAGGGAAGGAGCACCATTTGACTTTTTCAACTCAGAATTGGCTGGAATTGAGATCAGACGCCATGTTGCATTTGGAGAGCCCCTGATGTGCCCAAACAGTGGAAACCCCCAATTCTAACTCCAACCCGAACCCCAACACGCCCCTAACCCTAACCCTAGCCCTAACCCTAGCCCTAACCCTAACCCTAGCCCTAACCCTAACCCTAGCCCTAACCCTAACCCTACCCTAACCCTAACCCTACCCCAACACACCCCTAGCCCTAACCCTAATGGAAAAATGGAAATAAATACATTTTTTTAATTTTTTTATTTTTCCCTAACTAAGGGGGTGATAACGGGGGGTTTGATTTACTATTTATGGCGGTTTTTATGTTTGGCGGCTGTCGCACGCTAAAAGACGCTTTTTATTGTAAAAATAGTTTTTGCATCACCACATATTGAGAACTATAATTTTTCCGTATTTTGACCCACCGAGTCATGTGAGGTCTTATTTTTTGCGGGACAAGTTGACGTTTTTATTGGTACCATTTTCGGGCACGTGAAATTTTTTGATCGCTTTTTATTCCGATTTTTGGGACGCAGAATGAACAAAAAACAGCGTTTCATGAATTTCTTTTGGGGGGGTGCGTTTACACCGTTCCGCGTGCGGTAAAATTGATAAAGCGGTTTTATTCTTCGGGTCAGTACGGTTACAGCGATACCTCATTTAGGTCGTTTTTTATGTTTTTGTCGGTTTTATGCAATGAAAACTATTTTATATAAAAAATAATTATTTTTGCATCGCTTTATTCAGCGAGCTATAACTTTTTTATTTTTTCACTGATGATGCTGTGTGGCAGCTCGTTTTTTGCGGGACAAGATGACATTTTCAGCGGTACCATGGATATTTATATGCGTCTTTTTGATCGCGCGTTATTACACTTTTTGTTTGGCGGTATGATAATAAATCATTATTTTTTGCTTCGTTTTTTATTTTTATTTTTTAAGGGGTTCGCTAAAGGGGTTAACTAATGGGACAGTTTTATAGGGCGGGTCGTTATGGACGCGGCGATACCTAATATGTGTACTTTTATTGTTTGGTTTTTTTTATTATTTCCAAAAAATGGATTTATTGGGGGAATATTTTTTTTTTTTTTCTAATTTATTTGGCGATTTTTTTTTAATTATTTTTACACTTTTTTTTATTTTTTTTTTTACTTTATTAAATAGTCCCAGGTGGGACATCACTGTCCTGTGACAGATCGCTGATCTGTCACATCACAGATCACTGTGACAGATCAGCGATCTGACACAGGCACTGCAGAAGGCTTCCTCATGCCTGCGCTTTGCAGGCACTGAGGAAGCCAGCTTCCGCAGGCCCCCGAAGGCCCCCGTCGCCATCTTGGATTCGGGGGCCTGGAGGAAGGGAGTCCCCCGCAGCAGCGCTGCACATTGCGCTGCCGTGGGGGGCTCAGGGAAGCACGGAGGGAGCCCCCTCCCTGCCGATGCTTCCCTTTAACCCCCGGTACACCGCGATCGTGTTTGATCGCGGTGTGCAAGGGGTTAACGTGTCGGGGGCGGTCCGTGACCGCCCCTGACACATTGTGCCGGGTGTCAGCTGTGATAATCAGCTGACACCCGGCCGCGATCAGCGGCGCTCACCACGTGGGCGCCGCTGATCGCGCCGACGTACTATCCCGTCCCCGGTCATACGGGCCCGGGTACCGTGGACGGGATAGTACGTCGGATGGCAGGAAGGGGTTAAAACCTTCTTCCAACAAGACCTTATTCATCTTGGTATTCCATGCTCTTGCTGATTGTCACGCCCGCCGCCAATGCTCACCTGCAGGGTCCTGTGCGCACCTCCCGGCGCGCACCCGCTCCCCGGCGTGTCCCCGCTCCTGACCTCCGGCATCCCCGACGTCGGTCCTACACTCCTGCGGCCGGCACTCTGATTACACCATGTGACGCGCTGGCTACGCCCCCAACATGGCGGCGCCCATCCTCTATTTCTGCCCGGCGTCTTCCCAGGTAAGACGCCTGTGTATCATTCTGATCCGCTGTCCCTTTGGTTAGCGCTCTCTACGCTCCCAGGCCCTGTACCTTCTCCTTGTGGCTCCTTGTCTGTGTCTTGTTGTTTTGCCTCTGTGTTCGCTATCCCTGCGTTCCTGACCTCGCCTCTCCTCTGCTGCTCACTCCTGCCTTCTTCCCTACTGTACTGTGAGTCTCCTGCCCTGTGGTCCTTGTCCGTTTAGCCTCTCACCTCTCCCTCTCTCTTGCAGCCTCCAGCATTCGCCAGCTCGGAACCCTCCACGTCCGTGTCTCTCTCTGGCTCCTTATTCGTTGTCCTTTGTACCGCTGCTCTGCTGACTCTTCACCCTAGTACCCCCTGGTGCTCAGCCAGTCGCCCCTTTGGCTCCGGCTGTTACAGTTCCATCCCTTGTGGGTCTGCCCCAAACACTCCCTGTATAGGGGGTGGCCCCACCTGGTCAGCTCGCCCGCAGGGGCTCTGGAGCCGTGACCCAGAGGGTCCACTCCGGATTATTGTCTTTATCTGCCATCTAAAGCACAAACCGTAACAGATACACAGGCTATGGACCCCGCTGGAGTCACGGCTACTCAGAAGGAGTTAATTTTTTTACGAGAGAACCAAACGCGCATAATGTCCTTTATGAAATCAATGGACGCGCGCCTCTCCGCCCTCCAAACCTCTGATCCTGGTAATGCGGCCCAGCTGGCTGGCTTGCATCAAGAGTTAGCGCAGCAGCGGGACGCACAGAATCACATCCTCAGCTACATGGCCTCGGTTGACGGCCGCTTACTCTCGCTCCAGGCAGCCGCTCCTCCCCCAGTTGCTAGTCCCCACCCCCTACCGCGGTTGGCCAAACCACCCCACTATAACGGTGACACTAAACTGTGCCGAGGGTTCCTGAACCAATGTCACCTCCACTTCAAATTGCAGCCTCAGGCATACCCCACGGACCGGTCTAAAGTGGCCTTCATAATCTCCCATCTTGAGGGGGATGCTTTGGCATGGGTAAACCTCCTCTGGGAGCGTGATGACCCCCTAGTTGCCCACTTGTCAGATTTTTTGGACACGTTTCGTCGCGTATTCGACGAGCCAGGCCGTCTCGCCTCCTACTGAGTCTTTGTTCAGCTTAAGCCAAGGATCCCTAGCTGTGGGGCAATATGACATTCAATTTCGGACTCTGTCGTCCGATTTGGGCTGGAACAATGAGGCATTGGTGGGAGCGTTTTGGAGGGGGCTTTCGGGTCATATAAAGGATGAGCTAGCGGGCCGCGACACTCCCACGGCTCTTGAGGATCTAATCTCTTTGGCGACCCAAATCGATCTGCGATTCCAAGAACGGGCCCGTGAGAGAAGACTCGCACGCCCGCTGCCATCTCCTCGCAGACCTCTCAGCCCTCGTTCTAGGGCTTTTTCCTCTGCATCAGTACCCGAACCTATGCAGGTGGATCGCTTGAAGCTCTCCGAACAGCATCGCAAGGAGAGAAGTTCTCACGGCCTATGTTTTTATTGCGGCAGTGGGTCTCATTTGCTCTGAACCTGTCCGGAAAACTTCTCCGCCTAGGTCAGGTAAGAGAGGCCTCCCTAGGTGTGCATGATTCCTCTCAACCCCTTTCTCTGTCTGTCCTATTACATGTGGGTGACAAGCGAGTTTCCTTGGCAGCCTACGTGGATTCGGGCGCCGCTGGGAATTTTATTAGGCTCGATATAGTCTCCAAATTTTTGGTCCCTGTAAAGCCCCTTGACAGCCCCCAGGTCCTTGCATCTGTAGACGGTAATCCCTTGCGAGAGTCCGTTAAGCTAGTTACGCATGAGATCGAGCTCCAGGTTGGCGCCTTGCACAAGGAGAGACTCTCGTTTTTTGTTTTAGCCGGCATCTCCCATCCTGTTCTCCTTGGTCTTCCCTGGTTGCAACTTCATGAGCCCACCCTGGATTGGCGAAACAGCAATGTTTTGTGCTGGGGGGAGTCTTGTTGGTCTCGGTGTCTGCAGCCGGTGCATCCCGTGGGTGTTCCCCGTCTCCTCCCTGGTCCCTCTAGTTTGCCGCCCGCATATAGGGCCTACACGGATGTCTTCGACAAGAGAGAAGCTGAGGTTCTTCCATCCCACCGACCTTATGACTGCCCTATCGAGCTCGTTCCTGGTGCCACTCCTCCCCGTGGGAGAATTTTTCCTCTCTCTTCAGCCGAAACGCAAGCTATGTCGGTACATTCAAGAGAACTTAGCCAAAGGCTTCATTCGGAAATTATCCTCACCTGCGGGAGCAGGTTTCTTTTTTGTGAAGAAGAAGGACGGGTCTCTTCGTCTGTGTATTGATTATTGGGGCCTTAACCGCATCACTGTGAAAAACAAGTACCCGCTTAAATTAATTCCTGAACTCTTCGATCGCTTGAGAGGAGCACGAGTCTTCACCAAGCTAGACCTGCGAGGAGCCTACAATCTTGTGCGTATACGGTCCGGGGATGAATGGAAGACCGCATTCAACACACGGGACGGGCATTACGAGTACTTAGTAATGCCATTTGGACTCTGCAACACCCCTGCAGTAGTCCAAGAACTCGTCAATGACATCTTTCGAGATCTCCTCTATGTCTGTGTAGTGGTCTATTTGGACGACATCTTGATCTTCTCCCCCGACTTGTCTACTCACCGCTGAGATGTCAGTCAAGTTCTACATCGTCTCAGGGAGAATTTCCTATTTGCCAAATTGGAGAAATGCCTCTTTGAGCAGGCCTCCCTGCCGTTCCTTGGCTACATTGTTTCGAGTACTGGCTTGGACATGGATCCTGAAAAGGTCTCTGCCGTTCTCAAGTGGCCGCGTCCCCAAGGAGTGAAGGCAATCCAGCGTTTTTTGGGCTTCGCCAATTTCTACAGGCAATTTATCCCGCATTTTTCCTCCCTGGCCAAGCCTATGTCGGCTCTCACTCACAAAGGGGTTAATCCCCACACTTGGCCGTTGGAGGCCGAGGTCGCCTTTAAGAATTTAAAACAGGAATTCGCTAAGTCTCCGGTACTCCACCGTCCAGATGCCAATAGGCCATTCCTCCTGGAGGTTGATGCTTCGTCTGTGGGAGCAGGAGCTGTCCTTCTGCAAAAAGCCTCCTCGGGACGCGTGGTCACATGTGGGTTCTTCTCCAAGGCTATCTCCGCCCCAGAACGAAATTACTCCATTGGAGACAGAGAACTACTGGCCATTAAACTCGCTCTCGAGGAGTGGCGCCATCTTCTTGAAGGAGCTGTCCATCCGTTCATCATATTCACGAATCAAAAGAACTTGGCTTATGTTCAGACCGCCCAAAGACTCAACCCACGTCAAGCTAGATGGTCTCTGTTCTTCGGGCGCTTTGATTTTCAGCTCCACTTCTGGCCAGGGAATAAGAACGTCAAGGCTGACGCCCTGTCGCGTTCCTTTTCGCCTGTGGACAATGAGGATGGTCCAGCGCAAATCATCAATCCGGCTAAGATTATCACTGTGGCTCCCCTAAGCCTACTTTCTCCACCACCTGGTAAGACCTTCGTTCAAGACGGGGACAAGGCTAGGGTCCTACGTTGGGGCACTCATCTAAATTTTCTGGACACGCTGGAGTGAGAAAGACTCTCTATCTCGTCTCTCATCACTATTGGTGGCCATCGCTTCGCCAAGATGTCTTGGACTTCATCGCTTCCTGTCCTTCGTGTGCCAAGAACAAGGTCCCTCGACGCCGGCCCTATGGGCTCCTGCATCCATTACCCATACCTACGACTCCATGGACCCACATAGCTATGGACTTCATCACCGATCTGCCACTGTGCTCAAGATGTACAGTTATCTTAGTGGTCGTGGATCGGTTTTCTAAGATGGCTCACTTTGTTCCATTGTCTGGTCTGCCTTCTGCCCCTGAGTTGGCGAAGATTTTCTTGCTCCACGTCTTCCGTCTCCATGGCTTTCCCCAGCACATTGTCTCGGACAGAGGAGTCCAATTTACCTCTTGATTTTGGCAAGCTCTCTGCGGCTTGATGAAGATAACACTGGATTTTTCCTCAGCCTATCACCCCCAGTCTAACGGACAAGTAGAACGGGTCAATCAGGTCCTAACTTCCTACCTCCGGCCTTTTTCCAATGCTCACCAAGATGACTGGGTGTCTCTTCTTCCGTGGGCTGAATTTGCGTACAATAATCATCCCAGTGAAGCTTCTGCCAAGTCTCCCTTTTTTGTGGTTTTTGGACAACATCCCGCCATTCCCCTTCCCGTGTCCCCCACCTCGGGTGTACCGGCGGCGGACTCTGTGTTGGTAGATTTCTCCCAGATTTGGAGGGACACCAGGGAGGCCCTTGAGAGAGCCAGTCACAAAATGAAGGATTATGCCGATAAGAGACGTTTAGACGCTCCTCCGTACTCCCCCGGGGAGAGGGTCTGGCTATCCACACGGTATATCAGACTAAAGGTCCCTTCTTATAAGTTGGGTCCACGTTTCATTGGTCCTTTTGAAATCCTAAAGCATGTCAATGACGTGGCCTACAAATTAAAATTGCCTGTCTCGCTAAGAATTCCTAATGTTTTTCATGTATCCCTCCTCAAACCTGCGGTATTTAATCACTTCCACTCAACTGCGTTGCAAAATTTCCAACCCAGCAGTTCTGATAAAACCTTTGAGGTTAAAGAGATACTTGCCACAAAAACGGTTAGAGGTCGAACTTTGTTTTTGGTCGATTGGAAAGGTTTCGGTCCTGAGGAGAGGTCCTGGAAACCTCGAGAAAACATTAATGCACCTCTGATCATGAAGCGATTTTTTGACAACCTTAGGAGGGGAGGGAGTAGAGGGGGGTACTGTCACGCCCGCCGCCGATGCTCACCTGCAGGGTCCTGTGCGCACCTCCTGGCGCGCACCCGCTCCCCGGCGCGTCCCCGCTCCTGGCCTCCGGCCTCCCCGACGTCGGTCCTACACTCCTGCGGCCGGCACTCTGATTACACCATGTGACGCGCTGGCTCCGCCCCCAACATGGCGGCACCCATCCTCTATTTCTGCCCGGCGTCTTCCCAGGTAAGATGCCTGTGTATCATTCTGATCCGCTGTCCCTTTGGTCAGCGCTCTCTACGCTCCCAGGCCCTGTACCTTCTCCTTGTGGCTCCTTGTCTGTGTCTTGTTGTTTTGCCACGTTTCATTGGTCCTTCTGAAATCCTAAAGCATGTCAATGACGTGGCCTACAAATTAAAATTGCCTGTCTCGCTAAGAATTCCTAATGTTTTTCATGTATCCCTCCTCAAACCTGCGGTATTTAATCACTTCCACTCAACTGCGTCGCAAAATTTCCAACCCAGCAGTTCTGATAATACCTTTGAGGTTAAAGAGATACTTGCCACAAAAACAGTTAGAGGTCGAACTTTGTTTTTGGTCGATTGGAAAGGTTTCGGTCCTGAGGAGAGGTCCTGGAAACCTCGAGAAAACATTAATGCACCTCTGATCATGAAACGATTTTTTGACAACCTTAGGAGGGGAGGGAGTAGAGGGGGGTACTGTCACGCCCGCCGCCGATGCTCACCTGCAGGTTCCTGTGCGCACCTCCCGGCGCGCACCCACTCCCCGGCGCGTCGCCGCTCCTGGCCTCCGGCCTCCCCGACGTCGGTCCTACACTCCTGCGGCCGGCACTCTGATTACACCATGTGACGCGCTGGCTCCACCCCCAACATGGCGGCGCCCATCCTCTATTTCTGCCCGGCGTCTTCCCAGGTAAGATGCCTGTGTATCGTTCTGATCCGCTGTCACTTTGGTCAGCGCTCTCTACGCTCCCAGGCCCTGTACCTTCTCCTTGTGGCTCCTTGTCTGTGTCTTGCTGTTTTGCCTCTGTGTTCGCTATCCCTGCGTTCCTGACCTCGCCTCTCCTCTGCTGCTCACTCCTGCCTTCTTCCCTACTGTACTGTGAGTCTCCTGCCCTGTGGTCCTTGTCCGTTTAGCCTCTCACCTCTCCCTCTCTCTTGCAGCCTCCAGCATTCGCCAGCTCGAAACCCTCTGCGTCCGTGTCTCTCTCTGGCTCCTTATTCATTGTCCTCTGTACCGCTGCTCCACTGACTCTTCACCCTAGTACCCCCTGGTGCTCACCCAGTCGCCCCTTTGGCTCCGGCTGTTACGGTTCCATCCCTTGTGGGTCTGCCCCAAACACTCCCTGTATAGGGGGTGGCCCCACCTGGTCAGCTCGCCCGCAGGGGCGCTGGAGCTGTGACCCAGAGGGTCCACTCCGGGTTATTGTCTTTATCTGCCATCTAAAGCACAAACCGTAACACTGATTGCTTAAGACCATAAAGGGATTTTTGTAGTTTGCAAACAAGATTCTCTTCACCCCCTTTTACACAACCTTCAGGTTGAGTCATGTATAAGTCCTCCTCAATGTCATCATTTAAAAAGACAGTTTTTATATCCAAATATCTGACATTCATCTTTTGTACAGCAGCTACAGCTAACAAAGTTCTGAACGTGGTCTGTTTAGCGACTGGAGCAAACGTAGCATCGTAATCTTCGCCATACTTTTGAGAATATCCTTTTGCCACCAACCTTGCTTTAAATCTGTGGACTTTACCTTCAGAATCATATTTGGTTTTGAAGACCCACTTGCACTTGATTGCCTTTTTGCCCTGTGGCAGCTTGGTGAGTTTCCAAGTTTGAAGTTGATGACGCGATTTGATTTCCTCATTAGCAGCACTGATCCACTTTTTTTCTTTCATGGACAGGTAGTTCTTGCATTTCATCCCATGACTGCGGCTCTGATTCAGGTAGTGTCTCGACTATGTAGGATAGACGTTTAGCTGGTACGCCTCTGTTTGATCTTGAAGATCTCCTGCTTTCAGATTCACCTGATTTTTCTGTTGTTCCTTCAGTGGTTGAAGAATCCAGCCAGACCTCTACATCCTTCTTGTTATTGTCTTGTAATTGTGACTTCAGCTGGACTACTGGCGTGATGTCACAAAACTTGGGGGACACAAAGTTCTCATCAATCACTACATCTCTACTTATTGTGACCTTGTTTGTTTCTGGGTGTAGAATCCTATAACCTTTCTGGGTTTTGCTGTAGCCTACCAGGATCCCTTCCTTAGCGTGAGATTCCCACTTAGTTCGCCTTTCTTTGGGAACATGTACAAGCGCTTTACTTCCGAATATTCTTATATGTATATGTAGTTTTGGCTTTCTGCTGTTCCATTGCTCAAACAGAGTTTTCTCTGTAGCTTTACCTGGTAGTCTGTTCTGAAGATAGCAAGCTGTCATGATTGCTTCACCCCAATATGCTGTGGGCAGATTTGCATCAAACAACATACTTCTTCCACTTTCACAGAGTGTTCGGTTCCTTCTTTCCGCGACACTATTTTGCTCAGGATTGTACGGTACAGTGGTCTGAAATAGGATTCCATTTTTCTTTAAAATGCTCTGTCTCATTACTTGTGTATTCAGTCCCATTATCTGCACGTAGAATCTTTGGCATTCTCCCAAATTTATTATATACCTCAGCTAGATATACTTCAAGTTTCTCTGGAACTTCTTTCTTGCTGTGAAGCAGATGGACAACTGTATATCTTGAATGATCATCAATAAATGAGAGAAAATATCTCTTCTTCCCAGGAGTCTGAGTACTCATTGGACCACAGACATCTGTATGTATTAAATCTAGTGTCTGTTCTGTTCTTGTAGTACTTCTCTTAAGAAAAGCTTTTCTAGACATTTTCCCTTTGATGCAGCTAGTACATTTCATTATCTGGTTACATAGATCAATTGTAATGGTCTCAGCTAGTTGCTTTTGAACTAACTTCCTTATTGCTTCTGGGTCTCTGTGTGCTAGGCGCCTATGCCATACATGAATGCAGTTATTGTGCCTTTCTTCCTGAGCAGTATACACACACTCTTTGCATTTAAGCTGGTAAAGTTCATTTGTGATTTTTCCTTCTGCTAGTGTGTGGCCCTCTTTTGAGACGATGCAGCTATCATGCTTAAATGTAACTTCATTTCCTTGTTTTGTGAGTTTCTTCACAGATAGTAAATTACTCTCAAGACTAGGCACATAGATCACATCTTTTACTGGGATCTTCTTGCTTTGTGTTGGTGAGATTTGACAATCAATATAACCATCTCCTATACCTTGTGAAGTCATGTACTGACCATTAGCCATAATCACTTTCTCTGACTTACTTTGGTTAAGCTTAGAAAAGAAGTCCCTGTTATTAGTCATGTGACTAGTTGCTCCAGAGTCTATACACCATGCATGCTTTGATGTATTTACACTGAAAGTAAATGCAGTTTCAGTATTCACAGAATCATTTTCTGCAGACACAGCACTTTTATCCCTTTGAAGACTGCTTTGTTTTTTCAGCTGATTCATTCTAGCTTTCCAGACTCTGCAGTCGGCTTTCAAATGTCCTGATTTCTTGCAAACAAAACATTCACGTGTTTCTTTTAGGTGCTTTCTGTTATCATTTAGATTTTGTGTCTGTAAAGCAGATTCTGCATCGCATGTCCTGCTGTTTACACCTTCTGCTTTCCGCTTATATTCATCTATGAGCTTCCCTCTGACATACTCCAGTGTAAGCTCATCATCTGGGCGCGCATCTAGTGCGGTTACAAGCGTGTCATAGTTTTCTGGAAGACCACTAAGCAGTAATGCGGCTACATGAAAGTCCTTCAAATCTTCCCCAATGCCTCTCAGGCGTTCTACAATCTCTAGAATGCTTGTTATGTAGTCCTGCATATCCTGGCCATTCTGTAGTTTAGACTGGTACAATTTTCTCATGAGATAAAGTTTATTGCTTAAATTTATCCTCTCATGCACTTTTTGCAGCTGCTCCCACATTTCTCTTGCAGTTTCACTTTTGCACACATGCACAATCTGATCATCATCTATACTGAGTGAGATGGTACTTTGTGCTTTCTGATCCATCTCTATCCACTCCTGTGATACTGGGTCAGGTTTAGGCTCCTGTGTGTATTTCCACATACCTTCTCTTATCAGCAGCATTTTCACTTTGAATTTCCAGGATTGATAATTCTGGTTAGTGAGACTTGGTACTGTAAACTTCATGGAGTTGCTGCTGCTGGTGGCCATCTTTGCTGTCTTCCTTTCTTTTCTTTTCTCTTGTGCTCTGGGGATCTGGGACTCTAGGACTCTGGGCCCATAACCTGTTAGCAGCGGATTAATCAGCGTAACATCCAGAGTCAGCAACACAGAATGTAGATTTATTCATATCCAGGTTGAACACCTTACAGCATGAAATGTGATCAGTCTGGTAGCTGCTGTGGCTTGCATCATGGGAGCATTACAACAGCAAAAAGGGAAGAGAAGGAGGGGGCATCCTGTCTGTTTTTTGGGTTTTTTTTGTCACTGAACTATGCACAATATATAAAACAGTACAGTAGTAGTTGTTGCAATACATACAGATCATTATGCATTATTCCAACAATTATGGACCACAAAAACCTAGCTTACATTGAGTCAGCTAAAAGGTTGACTCCCAGACAGGCTAGATGGTCACTTTTTTTTTCCCGGTTCAATTTCTTGATCACTTTTCGGCCAGGATCTAAAAATGTCAGAGTGGATGCCTTCTCACGCAGTCTATATCCGGTGTCCCCCCCCGGAACCTCCATCCTCCATTCTTCAGCCTGGGGTGGTGGTGGCAGATATTTCTAATATGTTGGAACGGGAGATTCGGGAGGCTCAGTCTCTGGCACCTCCGACCAAGCCGGTGGATAAGCTTTTCGTGCCAGCTCAGTTTCGCCTCAAAGTCCTCCTGGAGTTCCAAGACTCAGTTCTGGGTGGACATCCTGGGATCTCAGCTACCTGGAAGGCCATTGCTAGAGTATTCTGGTGGTCTGCTTTAGCCTCTGATGTTGGGGAACATGTGTCTGCTTGTGATGTTTGTGCCTGTGCAAAAGCCCCCCATAACTGGCCGGCCGGGGAATTGGTACCACTGCCAATTCCTGAGAGACCATTGACTCATTTGTCCATGGATTTCATCACCAACCTTCCCCCCTCCAAGGGTAATACCGTCGTTTGGGTTGTGGTGGACAGGTTTAGTAAGCAGACACATTTTGTACCTTTGGCAGCTCTACCTAATGCGGAAACATTGTCCAGATTGATCATTGAGCATGTGGTGCGGTTGCATGGGGTAACCTTGAATGTGATGTCTGATAGAGGAGTGCAATTTGTTTCCAGGTTTTGGAGGGCTTTTTGCAAGAGGTTGGGTATTGGTCTGTCCTTTTCATCTGCTTATCATCCTGAGAAAAATGGGCAGACCGAGCGGACCAATCGATCTCTGGAGCAAATTTTGCATTGCTTGACCTCAGCCCGACAGGATGATTGGTGTTCTGTGTTACCGTTGGCCGAGTTTGCATTTAACAACCGCATTAACCAGTCTACGGGTACATCTCCCTTTTTCTGTAATTATGGGTTTCATCCTCATTTTGGAGAATTTTCCCGTTTGAATTCTGGGTGTCCTGGGGCGGATGAGACGATCCAGCGGTTGGGGGAGGTATGGTGGGAGGTCCAGAGTAACATCTCGAAGGCCCAGGACAAATTTAAGTTTTTTGGGGACAAAAAATGATCTGCGGGACCGGTGTTCCAGGTTGGGGATAAGGTAGGGTTGTCCACCTAGAATATAAGGCTCAAGGTCCCCTATGCGAAGCTTGGACCCAAGTTTATAGGTCCCTATGTAATTACTGAAGCAGTTAACCCGGTGGCTTTTCGGTTGCGGCTCCCGCCATCTCTGCCGATCCTGAATGTTTTCCATAAGGCCCTTTTGAAACCTGTGAGGTCCGGTGGGGAGGGATCATCAGCTTCCCCACCACCGGTTTTGGTAGACGGGCAGTCGGAGTACGAGGTGGAACGAATCGTCAACTCTAGGTTGGTCCGTCGTGCCCTTCAATATCTGATACATTGTAAATGCTACGGTCCTGAAGAACGGTCATGGGTTCCTGCTCGATTGGTCCATGCGGATTGGTTGGTCCCGGCCTCTCACGCCAAGTACCCTGAGAGACCTGGGGGTCCGGTGGCCCCCCATTGAGAGGGTACTGTCATGATCCAGGACAGGGTTTCGCTTTGGCCCATCCTGATCAGACTGGGGGTTAATTGTTCCGCCTCTCTCTGGCAGAGGGTGGCTATTTAATGCTCACTGGACCTAGGTCCGGTGTCAGTTATACTCCTGCCCTCGGCTGAGTTAGTTGACCTTGTGCGTACGTGTGCCTTGTGCCTGATATCTTGCTTGCTTGTTTGGTTTTGATCCGGTTCTGTCCCTGTTACGAGTTCTGCCTGTCCCTCTTGTACTACGCTACCTCTCGTGTATGACTCTCTGCTTGTGACCTGACGTCTCTCTGCTCATCCCCTTGGTACCACGTCGACCTTTGGCTTTGTCTGGCTGCCCGTCTGTTTGTCCCTCCTGTGCCTCATTTGCCCGTATTGTTGGGACCTCCGTTTTGCTGCCTGACTCTGAGTTGTTGTATGGTGTCCTGTCATATCTGAAAGCAGGATGCTAAGCCCCGCCCCCCTGCAGTCACCTGACCATAGGTCCTGTGCCAGCTTGCTAATTTCAGTGTCTACAGGTCCTGTGCCTCTTTACTTTCCAGTGCTGACTGGACCCTGACACTAATAGTTTGAAGCACGCATTGTCACCTCTGCTGCCCTGCTCCACAGGTATCTTTTAGCACTGTTTCTGTACTCAGGACACGCGCACTGGCTCTGTGAGCGAGTGTAGTGTGGTGTCTCTGACACCAGCCCTGCCCACAAGGACTTGTCCATGTGTCCGTGGACTTTCCCAGTAACTGCATTGTTGAGGGGGTAAGGAGGTCGATGAGACCGCGGGTACCTGCGTGGTGGGTCCAGAACTGTAAGTGCTGCATCCTCTGTTTCCGGGGGGAACTTTAGAGAGGCAGACCTTCCCCTGTTCATGGGGGGGAAGCCTGAGTAAGCCGGACCAACCCTTGTACCCAGGAAAGCAGGAGGAGCCAGAAAAGGGCACGCAGCGATGGAGGCATAAAAAGAAAAAGCATGCAAAGCAGGGGAGTCTGCCAACTGCGGAGAGCAGTGCAGGAGGCAGCGCAGAGTGCAGCACGCAGAGCGGTGAGCAGCGTGCCCTGCTTTCCCCACCAGAGGGTACCTGTGTGTCAACGGGCCATATAGGAGTCCCCGTCGCCTGCAGCACAGAGCTGTGAAAAGCAGAGCCATGCAGAGCAGAGCCATGCGGAGCAGAGCTGTGCCAGCACAGCAGAGCCAAGCCAGGTGCTACAGCAGCCAGAAAGAGAATTCCTCCATCCAGGGAGCACCAGCACCACATAGACCAAAGGCCGCTGTCGCCTGCCATCAACAGCGGGGACCAGAGAGAGAGAGACAGGCAGTGTGTGCCCAGTGACCATCATAAAGCCAGGTGCCATACTCTTCAGGATCGTGATTACCCTGCGCATGCCTCCTGAAAGAGATCGGGAGCATGGCCATTATCCACACCTCTACTGTGCTAGAGAATATCTGCCCAGACACATTTGACCTGACTTTACCAGTGCATATTTTGTGGAGCCACGCTGGACTCATACAGGACTGTGGCCCTCACCATTGTTTAGCCATTACAGTATATGGACATGGGGCAGTGGAAGATACAGGAGACCTACCACTGTCACCAGATGACGGGATATTGTCGTTTGCCAGACCGGACTAGAAAAGACACCTTGCCCGTCGTTGCCGGCGCCATTGAGTGAGCAACAGGAGCTGCAGTGTTAGGACTTCCTGATATGCTAGTTACTGGAATTGCAATTATTTGAACCGTTGTACTTCACTTTGCCACCTATACTGTTTAACCCTTCCCCTTCCTGCGTGGAGTATTCCCCTATAAATAAACCTGTTAACCCTTGTTCTGCCTCCGCGTGTCACTGCATCCCGCGTTCCTGCGATTCCTACACTTGGCTTGACTGGCAGGATGCAGTCTCCAGACGCCAAGAAGGCAGACAAAGTGGTTGGGGGTACTCCAAGGGCCAGTATACCGCTGGGGGCAGTATGGAGCAATCTCCCGAAGTTTACTGGAAGTAACACCATGTTGTGCTGCTGGACTGAGCCGGTCAGGGGAATGATGAGGATGTACCCCATGACCCCTGCGTTAGAGGCGGAGTTTGCCGTGATGGCTCTAGATGGAGAGGCGAGGGATTCCATCATGCTGTGACCTACCCATGAGCGAGAAACTTTTGACAAGGTGTTACAGATACTAGAGGAGACACATGGTGACCCCACGGATGTAGGGGAGTTACTCGTGCGTTTATTCAGGTGTATTCAAAGAGAGGGGGAGACTGTGATGCAGTATATGAACGTGCAACAGGAAATCCACACTGCCATTATTATGAAAGACGGCACAGGCGTAGGACCCCCTGACCTAGTGCTGCAAGACCAGTTGGTGACAGGCTTGCGAGACTTGCTGGTAAACCAGTCTTTGCGGGAGCGCTTGCAGACAAACCCGCGCATGGTGTTTACTGAAGTGGGGAGTGAAGCACGTATACGCGAGCAGGAGCAGGGGGTTGCAGCCTTGACAGGAATGTTCCCGTGTTGCGGAGTACCCACCACGAACGAGGAAGATCCGAAGTGGTCCCGCGAATCACGGCAAGGACTGCAACAAATATATGACACAGTCACAGAAGAAGAAGTAAGCAGGCTCCTTGCATCTTCTCGCCCAACTACTTGCACCAGTGACCCATTTCCGTCACATCTCCTCCAGTCCCTTTCCCCTGCTGTCACCCCTCACCTAACTAAAATATTTAACCTCTCTCTCTCTTCTGGTATTTTTCCCTCCTCATTTAAGCATGCCATCATACATCCACTACTTAAAAAACCATCCCTCGACCAAAACTGTGCCGCTAACTATAGACCTGTCTCTAATCTTCCCTTCATCTCTAAACTCCTGGAACGCCTGGTCCACTCCCGTCTTATCCGCTATCTCTCAGAAAACTCTGTTCTCGACCCTCTCCAATCCGGTTTCCGCTCTTTACACTCCACTGAAACTGCCCTCACTAAAGTCTCTAATGATCTGCTAACAGCTAAAACAAATGGTCATTACTCCATGCTAATTCTCTTGGATCTCTCTGCAGCATTCGACACTGTGGATCATCAGCTCCTCCTCACTATGCTCCATTCCATTGGCCTCAAGGACACCGTTCTCTCCTGGTTCTCCTCCTATCTCTCCGACCGCTCCTTTACTGTTTCTTTTGCCGGTTCCTCCTCCTCTCACCTTCCCCTTACTGTTGGGGTTCCTCAAGGATCGGTTCTAGGCCCCCTCCTCTTCTCCTTGTACACTGCCCCTATTGGTCAAACAATCAGTAGATTTGGTTTCCATTACCATCTCTATGCTGATGACACCCAATTATACGCTTCTTCTCCTGACATCACGCCAGCCTTTCTAGAAAACACTGGCGATTGTCTAAACGCTGTGTCTAATATCATGTCCTCACTATATCTGAAACTGAACCTGTCAAAGACTGAACTCCTTGTGTTTCCTCCCGCTACTAATGTACCTACACCCGACATTGCCATTTCCGTCTGTGGTTCCACTATTACTCCCCAGCAACATGCCCGCTGTCTTGGGGTCATACTTGATTCCGAGCTTTCCTTTGCCCCCCACATTCGATCACTGGCTCGCTCTTGTCATCTGCACCTCAAAAACATTTCTAGAATTCGACCTTTTCTTACTTTTGACTCTGCAAAAACTCTTACTGTTTCTCTTATTCATTCTCGTCTCGACTATTGTAACTCTCTTCTAATCGGTCTCCCTCTTACAAAACTCTCCCCTCTCCAATCTGTCTTGAATGCTGCAGCCAGGATCATATTCCTCACCAATCGTTACACCGATGCCTCTACCTTGTGCCAGTCATTACACTGGCTACCCATCCACTCCAGAATTCAGTATAAACTTATTACCCTCACCCACAAAGCCCTCCATGGCTCAGCACCACCCTACATCTCCTCCCTTGTTTCAGTATACCACCCTACCCGCGCCCTCCTTTCTGCTGATGACCTGAGGTTAGTATCCTCAATAGTCAGAACCTCCCACTCCCGTCTCCAAGACTTTACACGTGCCACGCCAATTCTTTGGGATGCACTTCCCAGGTCAATACGATTAGTCCCCAATCCCCACAATTTTAAGCGTGTCCTGAAAACGCATTTATTCAGACTGGCCTATCGCCTCAACACATTAACCTAACCTATCCCTGTGTGGCAGAGCCAAAAGTTTTACCATAACCAGGTTCCCAGCATCATGTTCCCACATGCTTTATGCATCCATTAGCCCTTTGTGTCTGTACTGTTACACACTTAACATTATGGCTGGTCCATACAATCAGGGCAACTGTTACCACCCACCTTTCGTGTCTACCTCTTTCCTCATAGACTGTAAGCTTGCGAGCAGGGCCCTCATTCCTCTTGGTATTTGTTATAATCTACTGTATGTGATTATTGTTATGCTGTAATGTCTATTGTCTGTACAAATCCCCTCTGAAATGTAAAGTGCTGCGGAATATGTCGGCGCTATAAAAATAAAATTTATTATTATTATTATTATGATGAAGTTGAAAGCCTGAAGAAAACCCTTGCTGCTGTCTTGAGGCCCAGCATCATACCCCGAGGTAATTCGTGGCGAAGGATAGAAGAAGTTAGAGGAAAGGTGTGTAGCATCAGAGGTACCCCGTAGTCGCCCCGAAATTTGCTTCCTGGTCATGGAGTGAAGAGAGTTCGCAGATGGGATACACTTCCCGCAAAGGCCTACGATTCAGAAGGAAGCACCCACCAGACAGGCTCAGAAGTGAGTGGTGGACATGCGGAAAAGTGGGCCGAGGATGGCAGAGAACGCTCACCCCTTCGAAGGTCCCGCTAATAGGAGGGAGCACCACCCATGGAGTGAATGGTACGGTGGGAAGAAGAGAGTCCCACCCAGAGCAAGATAGAGCCACGACATCAAATGTCTAGAAGAGGTGACATAGGTGTTGACCATCTACAGTGAGGTGTCTGCACAGCTCAGGCGTCGACTAGAGTAGTCCATCGAAGTATGTCGCTACCTTGCTTGCTACCAGTTCACAAAGGAGGGGAGATGAAGCGGCTGTGTGAGGCAGAGAGTGAGGCTGAGGAGCTGGAGCGAAAGACGAAGGAGATGTGACCTTGGTGAAGGCAGACCAACAGTTGCAGAGCGTCGTAGATGGTCAGGTGAAGAGTCTGATGCTGGAGCTTCACGTCAGCACAGAGGATGAAATTGACTGTGTTGAGAAAACCCTCCAGAAACGAAGAGTGGGGCTGCGAGGAGTCGACCGACTACTGGCGGAGACCCAAAGTCAGCTGGAGGACATGCGGGAGAAGACAATGGAAGCAGTTGAAATACATAATGTAACAGCGCAAAGTTCGTATGAGTAATTTGCTCCTATAGCTATTAGTGATGAAGAGGAAGAATTTCTCGACTTGACTGACGAGCAACTCCTAGACCATTTCTTTTGGCAGATGGTGGAAGAAGAAAGGCAGGAGAGGATGCAAAAATTGTGGGGATCTGTCCCCCCTCAGAAGAGCAAAGAGGAGCATGAAGAGTTCTTGCCCATGGAATGGTGAGCTAAAAGAGAGGAGGAATGTAAGGAGGTCGGTGAGACCATGGGTACCTGCATGCCGGGTTCGGAACTGAAAGGGCTGCATCCTCTGTTTCCGAGGGGAAGCTTTAGACAGGCGGGCCTTCCCCTGTTCATGGGGGAAGGCTGAGCAAGCCGGACAAACCCTTGAACCCAGAAGATTGGGAGGAGCGATAAAAGGGCATGCAGCGACAGAGGCATAAAAAGAAAAAGCGCGTGAAGCAGGGTGCCGGCGGAGAGCATTGCAGGGGGCAGCGCAGAGAGCAGCACGCAGAGCGGTGAGCAGCGCGCCCTGCTTCCCCCACCAGAGGGTACCAGTGTGGCGATGGGACATATAGAAGGAGCCCCTGTCGCCTGCAGAGCAGAGCTGTGCAGAGTAGAGCCATGCGGAGCAGAGCACTACCAGCACAGCAGAGCCAAGCCGGGTGCTGCAGCAGCCAGAGAGAGAGGTGCTCTGTCCAGGGAGCACAGCGTGACACAGTCCGCTGTCGCCCGCCATCAACAGCGGGGACCAGAGAGAGAGAGAGGGGCAGTGTGTGCCCAGTGACCATCATAAAGCCAGGTGCCAGACTCTTCAGGATTGTGAGTACCGTGCACGTGCCATCTGAAAGAGACTGGGAGCGTATTTTGCGAAGCCACACTGCACTCATATAGGACTGTGGCCCTCACCATTGTTTAGCCACTACAGTATATGGACTAGGGGCAGTGCAAGGTACCAGAGACCGACCACTGTCACCATAAGACAGGGTATTGTCGTTTGCTGGACCCCACTAGAAAAGACACTGGGCCCACTGTTGCCGGCGCTATTGAGTGCGCAGCAGAAGCTGCAGTGTTAGGACTTCCTGATATGCTTGTTACCGAATTGCCATTATTTTAACTGTTTTACTTCACATTGCCATCTATACTGTTTAACCCTTCTCCTCCCTGTGTAGTATTCCCCTGTAAATAAACCTGTTAACCCTTGCTCTGCCTCCTGCACGTCACTGCATCCCGCATTCCTGTGATTTCTTCAAGGGCACAGCTAATGTTGTGGGATATGTGCTTGTGTAATGCGGGAACAGCACATTGAGAGAAACAGTGGCAGCTGGGGACCGAGTACCAAGGGATGGCTGCCGCCATCTGTTTGCCGAAAGCTTCCGTCTCCACAAGCCTAAAAGGCAACATTTTGAGCGCAAGCAGTCGCGAAATGTGGGAATTTAGTAGTGTGGCCTGTGTGGCTTTGGATGCGCATTTGCGCTTGCGTTCCAAGGACTGGGGAATGGACAACTGAACACTGCGCTGTGACAAGGATGTGGATGTGTTTGCTGATGGTGCTAGTTCAGTGTGTGCAATGACAGGTGCAGGGCAGTAGGCATCTTCGCATGCACCATGGATAGGGGATTAGTTTGCACGCACAACAGCGGAAGAAGTAGTGGTGTCTCCCCCAGACACTGTTCTTGGACCCTAGGGTTCAGCCCACAAAGTCAGGTGCTTTGCTGCCGTGTGCCTGATCATGCTGGTGGAGGTCAGGCTGGTAGTTTTGCTACGCCTGTTGATGCTGGCCTGGCAGGTGGTGAAATGGCATTTTTGGGGTTATCGGCAGTCTTTAAAAAGCAACCAGACTCAGGAAGACCTAACAGTTGTACTGGCAACTTCCGTCGTGTTGATGTTACAGGGAATGTTTGCTGCCTTCTGTCTGTGGCCACCACACTGCTTCTTCCTGCCTGTTGGGGTGCTACGCCTCCCTCCCCGTGTGCTGCTGTCCTTGCTCTGCATGTTCTCCTGCCAGGTTGGGTCAGTTGCTGTATCATCCACCACCTCGTCTTCTACTTCCGCACCCTGGTCCTCCTCCTGACTTTCTGGCAATTGTGTCTTATCATCATCCACTTCTTGTGACACTTTACCACCTTCACCTTTGTGTGACCGTGGCTGCTCAAATATTTGGGCATCGCTACATGAGATCTCCTCTTGCCATGCTTCAAGTGGACCGGGCAAGAGGCACGAATCTATAAATGAAAAAGTAAACAGCTCTTTGGAGTGTCCAAGTGTGGGATCAGTTGTCTTCAGGCACTCGGTATGGTGGGAGGAAGTACAGTAGGATCAGTGTGAGGAATATGCGGTCCAGACTAACGGCTACAAAGACTTGGCCATGTGGAAGACAAGGGGGTGGTGGTGGTGGCAAAGTGACTGGAAGCATATCTGCTATCCAACCAACAACTTTTTGACACTGCTCTGGGTTCAATAGTGGAGTGCTGCGTTCCCCTAGTAATTGGGACAGGAAGGTCGGGGGTGTTTGTTGTGGCACAATTTCAGCTTGCCCATGGCCTCGGCCTCTGCATGCACCAGCACCATCATGTCCAATTCCCTGTCTCTTGGCACACGCGCCTTTCCCATTTAAAATGGAAGACAATATTTTCCATGTTCACTACAAATGGCGGAATTTGGAGCAAACTTATATGTAATCTGTGTGACAGAAAACCACGGTATTAAATAGCTGGATAAACACAAGAGAAATAGAGCAAAGAAACACCATCCAATAAAAAGATTTTTGCATTTTATTAATTCAAATAATTTTGAAAATATGTAAAAACCAATATAAAGGCTTATAACAACAAAGAGGAAAAGAGGAATACCACGGCCAACACAGGGGTACACATGGTGATATTGAGATCAGGGGTTATACAATATGCGTAACAACAGAGTAAATCCTAGACACAAATCCATCAAAGAGGTATGGGCAAATGTAAATACCATTGTCCAGAATAGTAAACACATCAATAATCCATCAGTATCAGAGTGAATATTGCTTACCCATAATCACCAGTACACCAGTGTTATCTCCTGTGACCCCCTGACGCGCGTTTTGCGTTGAATGCTTTCTCAAAAGGGGTGTATACACATGCCATATCCCTATAGTTATATAATGGTATCAATTAATGCCGGTATACTGGGCGCACGCGCCGATGATGTCACACTCCAAGAATGTTGCCTCTCACCTCCGTGGCCGTCAACAAGCGGCGCGCATGTAGGTGTTCAGAGTTCTTTATATGATCTGATTTAACACTGGCTTCATCAGCCGAAGTCAAAGAAGATAATGAGCCAGAGCGTGATTGTGGGGTGGGTCGCACCCGAGTTGTCCGATTCTTCCATCTGTATACTTTATTTTCCAGAGAGTCTAAATTATCTCTCTGCAATTTTTTTGATTTGACAGCACATATTTCCTATTCCCACAAAGTCAAATCCTTTTCAAGATCTCCATTAAGCTTCTCCAAAGCATCAGCAGTTAAACTATCCTTCAAAGAGATTTGAATACCATCAATTTCTTTTTCTAGATCTCCCAAATTTCTCTCATCCAATCTAACCACCAATTCCATAAAGCCCCGGGAACACTTATTAGCAGTATCCTCCCATTCTTTTTTAAAAATGAGATCCTCAACTGGGAATGCTGGAAAAATTTGCACCCGTAAACCTCTTGGAATTAAAGCACGAGTAAGGTACTGCCCCAAGGAGGCCTTGTTCCACCACAATCTCATCTGTCTATGTAGTAGCGTCCTTAATTTAACAATTTGCTCCTTTGCATCACCACCATTCGTGTTAAAAATACCAGCAGTATCCTCCTTAAAAACCTCCTGAAGTTGAGACAACCACGTTTGGTCTCGAGCACGGTAATCCATTTGCTTATGACTAGTAGCTGTGAACACACAGAAATCACATATGAAAACAAAAAGAGTCAAAATAAGCATAAAGTAATTATAATAAATGTTGAAGAAATAACTTCACCCCCAAAAACAGAGGCATAATGCCTAGCAACAAAATAAAAAATGGAAATACTCCCAATGGAAGGATAAACACAAGAGAAATAGAGCAAAGAAACACCATCCAATAAAAAGATTTTTGTATTTTATTAATTCAAATAATTTTGAAAATATGTAAAAACCAATATAAAGGCTTAAACAATAAAGAGGAAAAGAGGAATACCACGGCCAACACAGGGGTACACATGGTGATACTGAGATCAGGGGTTATTGTTATGATGAGTCACCGAAGGAGGAAAAAACAAAATACCAGCTAAGTCCAGAAAAACCAGAGAGGTTGGCAGCTATCGGATTGCAGACCCCTGAACCTATCCACAACAACTAGCAGTAGCCGTGGGGGGTTCCTGCGGTGCGCTAGACCCCTCGATCACAGCCGGAGAACTATATAGCCTAAAGACAGAAAGGGGAAAAACTAAACTGCCCCAGAGCAGACCCCAAAGCAATAGGCAGCCCCCAACATATAATGACGGTGAAGCAAGATGAAAACACTAACACAGATAGAAAGATAGGTTGAGCAAATTATGGGGCCCAAGCTAACTACATAGGACAGGATAGGAAAGCTGCTGTCTGCCATCCGCAAAAACCCTATCAAAATGAGCCAACCGACTGATAGGAAAAACAGGCCCTGAAGTCGCTAGGTTTCAAAAGACTATATCAGCACTCAGGTATATTCTGAAGACAGAGCAAAATATCAACAGATCAGAGACAAAAATGGAGTTCAGCTCACCTCCGGCCAGGGATGGCAGAACTCCCAAAAAACAAGGCAAAACAAAACTGAAGAGTACAAAGAAGAGCAGAAAAACTTAGCTTTGAGATGCAGGAATCAGACTGGTCTCCAAGAATCCAGCAGGAAAATCACCAGCCAGGAAGAAGGGCGTCGGCAGCCTTATATCCAGTCCTCAATTCCAGCCACCCAGTCATCATCTAGCTGCCCAGGTGTTTGGTAATCAGCCTCACTACCTTCCTTCACCAGAGGAGGGAGTTCATCCGACCTCAATGGTGAAGGGAAAAATGAACTCACAACAGTACCTCCCCCTTGAGGAGGGGTCACCGAACCCTCATCCATGCCACCAGGGCGATCCGGGTGAGCCCGATGAAAGGCACGCAACCAATCTTTCGGCATGAATATCAGAGGCAGAGACCCAGGAATTATCCTCCTGACCATAACCCTTCCACTTAACCAAATACTGGAGTCTCCGTCTAGCCAGATGGGAATCCAGTATCTTCTCTACCTCATATTGCATGTTACCTTCAACCAATATAGGGTCAGGAGGTGCCACCACAGGAACTACTGGTTCAACAAACCTCTTCAACAAGGACTTATGAAACACATTATGAATTTTAAATGTGACAGGAAGAGCCAACCGAAAAAGGACCGGATTAATAATCTCCAAAATCTTGTAAGGTCCAATAAATCTAGGCTTAAACTTAGGAGAAGCCACCTTCATAGCGATATTTTTTGATGACAACCAAACCATATCACCCACCTTAAACTGGGGACCAATGGTCCTACGCCGGTTGGAAAACCGCTGGGCCTTTTCCTGGGAGAGAGACAACTTATCCACTACTTGGTCCCAGATCTGGTGCATTCTCTCCACCACAGTGTCAACACCTGGGCAGGCAGAAGGCTCCACCTGCCCTGAAGAAAATTCGAGGGTGAAAACCAAAGTTACAAAAAAAGGTGACATCAAAGTGGCAGAACTAGCTCTATTATTTAAAGCAAATTCGGCCAAGGGCAAAAATGAAACCCAATCATCCTGATCAGCAGAAATAAAACATCTCAAATACGACTCCAAAGTCTGGTTTGTTCTCTCCGTCTGCCCATTGGTCTGAGGGTGAAACGCAGAGGAGAAGGACAACTGAATTCCCAGCTTGGAACAGAAAGTCCTCCAAAATCTAGAAACAAACTGAACTCCTCTGTCAGATACAATGTTCTCAGGAATCCCGTGCAAGCGAACCACCTGTTGCAAAAACAAGGGCACCAACTCAGAAGAAGATGGCAACTTAGGGAGTGGTACAAGATGGACCATCTTAGAGAATCTATCACAAATCACCCAAATAACAGTCATTCTCTGAGAGACAGGCATATCAGAGATAAAATCCATTGAAATATGGGTCCATGGCCTCCTGGGCACCGGCAAAGTCATCAACAAGCCACTAGAGTGAGAACAAGGTTTAGACCGGGAGCAAGTCCCACAGGACTGCACAAAATTCCTGACATCATGAGACAAGGCGGGCCACCAAAAAGACTGACTCACCAGATCTCTAGTACCAAAAATACCTGGATGACCAGCCAATGCAGAGCAATGAACTTCAGACATCACTCTCTTCCTCCACTGGTCAGGAACATACAACTTTCCACTGGGACAACGCTCAGGTTTGTCCTCCTGAAACTCTTCCAGAGCACGTCTCAAATCGGGCGAGATGGCAGAAAGAACTACCCCCTCGCCTAAGATGGTAGCAGGCTTAGTCACAACAGGAGAATCAGCAAGGAAACTCCTAGAGAGGGCGTCTGCCTTGACATTCTTAGTGCCCGGAAGAAAAGAGACCACAAAATCAAAACGTGTGAAAAACAAGGCCTACCTAGCCTGTCTAGGATTCAAGCTCTTGGCCGACTCCAAGTAAATCAAATTCTTGTGGTCAGTAAGGACCACGACTTGGTGTTTGGCTCCCTCCAACTAATGTCTCCACTCCTCAAATGCCCATTTCATGGCCAACAGTTCCCGATTCCCCACATCATAGTTACGTTCGGATGGGGAGAACTTTCGGGAAAAGAAAGCACAAGGATTCATTTTAGATGTCACAGGATCTTTTTGGGACAACACCGCTCCTGCACCAATCTCAGAAGCGTCCACCTCCACCTGAAATGGGAGTGAGACATCAGGTTGCCGCAAAACCGGAGCAGAAGTGAATCTTCGCTTCAGCTCCTGAAAGGAAGAAACAGCCTCCGGAGACCAATTCAGCACATCAGCACCCTTCCTAGTCAAATCCGTCAATGGCTTGGCAATACCAGAAAAATTAGCTATAAATTTCCGATAAAAATTAGCAAAACCCAAAAACTTCTGGAGGGCCTTCAAAGAAGTGGGCTGAACCCAATCATAAATGGCCTGCACCTTGGCCGGGTCCATTTCAATAGTTGACGGAGACAAAATAAATCCCAAAAATGAAATCCTCTGTACCCCTAAAAGGCATTTCGATCCCTTGACATACAGGGAATTCTCCCTCAAAATCCGGAACACAGTCCGAACATGTTCCACATGAGAGTCCCAATTCTTGGAGAAGATCAAAATATCATCCAGATAGATAATCAAAAATTTATCCACAAAGTCTCGGAATATATCGTTCATGAAGCACTGGAAGACAGAAGGGGCATTAGTGAGCCCAAAAGGCATCACCAGGTACTCAAAATGTCCCTCCGGAGTATTAAACGCCGTCTTCCATTCATCCCCATGCTTAATGCGAATAAGATTATACGCCCCCCTGAGGTCAAGCTTGGTAAACCAGCAAGCACCTTTAACTCTGGAGAATAGATCAGAAATCAGGGGTAACGGATACTGATATTTAACAGTAATTTTGTTGAGGGCACGATAGTCAATACAAGGCCTTAATGAACCATCCTTTTTAGCCACGAAAAAAAAACCAGCACCTAAGGGTGAAGAAGATGGTCTAATATGACCCTTCTCCAATGCCTCCTTAATATAGGATCGCATAGCCTCTTGCTCGGGTACAGATAAATTGAAAAGCCGACCCTTGGGGAATTTACACCCCGGGTTCAGCTCAATTGCACAGTCATAACTCCTATGAGGAGGCAGACGCAGACTCATTCTCACTAAATACATAATAAAAGTCAGCCAAATAGTCAGGAACATCATGAGACTGGGGAGAGGTGGAGAAAACAGGAGCATCACTAAGGGCACACCGACAACCCCAACTCACCACAGACAAAGATTTCCAATCCAGAACTGGATTATGGATTTGCAACCAGGGAAACCCCAGAACAATGGTATCATGCAAATTATGCAACACCAAAAATCTGCAATTTTCTTGATGGTCTGGGGCGACCCACATTACCACCTGGGTCCAAAACTGAGGTTTATTCTTCGCCAAAGGAGTAGCATCAATACCCCTCAAAGGGATAGGCATCCGCAGAGGTGTCATAGGAAATCCACAACGTTTAGCAAAATCCAAGTCCATCAGGTTCAGAGCTGCTCCTGAATCCACAAAAGCCTTGGCGAAAAATGTGGACAGGGAGCAGATCAGAGTAATTGCCAGAAGAAACTTAGGTTGAACACCACCCACAGAAAACGTGTGTGCACAACGTTTCTCTCGTTTAGGGCAGACAGAAATAATATGCGAGGCATCTCCACAAAAAAAACACAGCTTATTACGCCTTCTGAACTCCTGACGTTGCGCCCTAGACAAAACTCTATCACATTGCATAGGTTCAGACATTTGTTCAACAAGTGGTAACATCTCTCGTGTAGTTTTGCGTTCACGTAAGCGCCGATCCACCTGAATGGCTAATGACATAGAATCGTCAAGACCAGAGGGATTAGGAAATCCCACCATAGTATCTTTTAGTTTCTGACAAACCCTTCCGAAAGAGGGCTGCCAAGGCACCATCATTCCAGGTAGTAGGGACCGCCCACTTTCGGAATTTTTGACAGTACAACTCTGCCGAATCCCGACCCTGGCTTAATGCCAACAGGGTCTTTTCAGCCTGATCAATAGCATTAGGTTCATCATACAACAACCCCAAGGCTTGAAAAAATGCATTCACATTATTCAGAATAGGATCATCAGGTTTCAAAGAAAACGCCCAATCCTGGGGATCGCCGTGCAGCAAAGAGATGACAATTTTAACCTGCTGCGCAGAGTTCCCCGACGAGTTAGGCTTCAAGGCAAAAAATAATTTACAATTATTCTTGAAATTCAAGAATTTAGACCAATCCCCAAAAATACATCAGGGGTAGGAATCTTTGGTTCAGCAGCATGTGAATGAGCAAGATAGGCGGAAATTCCCTGCACTTCAGCAGCGAGCTGCTCCACACGATCAGACAATTGCTTCATCTCCATTGAGAGAAAAATTCCCCCTATGGCCTCAGAGATATAGAGGAAAAAATATGCACACAAAAAAAAAAAAAATTCTGACACTTTTTTTTTTTTTTTTTTTTTACACAATTCTCTCCTGATATTGAGTACCCTAGGATCTGCGGTATGGCTGGTGATTCTGTTATGATGAGTCACCGAACTAGGAAAAAACAAAATACCAGCTAAGTCCAGAAAAACCAGAGAGGTTGGCAGCTATCGGATTGCAGACCCCTGAACCTATCCACAACAACTAGCAGTAGCCGTGGGGGGTTCCTACGGTGCCCTAGACCCCTCGATCACAGTCGGAGAACTATATAGCCTAAAGACAGAAAGGGGAAAACTAAACTGCCCCAGAGCAGACCCCAAAGAAATAGGCAGCCCCCAACATATAATGACGGTGAAGCAAGATGAAAACACTAACACAGATAGAAAGATAGGTTGAGCAAATGATGGGGCCCAAGCTAACTACATAGGACAGGATAGGAAAGCTGCTGTCTGCCATCCGCAAAAACCCTATCAAAATGAGCCAACCGACTGATAGGAAAAACAGGCCCTGAAGTCGCTAGGCTTCAAAAGACTATATCAGCACTCAGGTATATTCTGAAGACAGAGCAAAATATAAACAGATCAGAGACAAAAATGGAGTTCAGCTCACCCCCCGGCCGGGGATGGCAGAACTCCCAAAAAACAAGGCAAAACAAAAACAAAACTGAAGAGTACAAAGAAGAGCAGAAAAACTTAGCTTTGAGATGCAGGAATCAGACTGGTCTCCAAGAATGCAGCAGGAAAATCACCAGCCAGGAAGAAGGGCGTCGGCAGCCTTATATCCAGTCCTCAATTCCAGCCACCCAGTCATCATCTAGCTGCCCAGGTGTTTGGTAATCAGCCTCACTACCTTCCTTCACCAGAGGAGGGAGTTCATCCGACCTCAATGGTGAAGGGAAAAATGAACTCACAACAGGTTATACAATATGCGTAACAACAGAGTAAATCCTAGACACAAATCCATCAAAGAGGTATGGGCAAATGTAAATACCATTGTCCAGAATAGTAAACACATCAATAATCCATCAGTATCAGAGTGAATATCGCTTACCCATAATCACCAGTACACCAGTGTTCTCTCCTGTGACCCCCTGATGCGCGTTTCGCGTTGAATGCTTTCTCAAAAGGGGTGTAAACAAATGCCATATCCCTAAAGTTATATAATGGTATCAATTAATGCCGCTATACTAGGCGCACGCGCCGATGACGTCACATGCCAAGAATGTTGCCTCCCACCTCCGTGGCCATCAACAAGCGGGGCGCGCATGTAGGTGGAACTCCACCTGCTGACATTATAAACATGCACGCCAAGCCAATATAGATAACCACAGAGGAGAGTAGGAGGGGCATGGAGTAAAGCGCGCGTGCGCACCCCAACCGCCATTACAATGAAGACCATGGCAGCAGCAATGTTAGAGAGGATAAAAATAGGCCCATAAAATACATATGGTGTAAATGCAGCCCGAACTATAAAGAAGGGTATGCAGTGATCAATATATCAAATAACAATACATAAAGTGCAAAAGTGCATCTTAAAAGTGACAGTGCATTATCCTATACTCGTTTCACAGAATACCGCGATACTGAGAATATATATATATATTACAAAAAATCAATACTAACAAACAGAGACAATATTAACAAAATAATAAGGAAAAAAAAATAAGGAAAAGAGAAAATAAATAAAGAGGTGAAAAAGAAATATATATGGGCACAAAAAATAATAACAAATAAACGAAAATAGTCTTCTTATCCAGTTGGAAAGGATCCCTTGGTTATGTTAAAATATTCGATGGTATCCCACATAAAGGATTTTCGGCTCTATTGACTGATGTAATGTCAAATCAGACACAAGTTCCAAGAGATCAAGACCCGGCAAGACAAGGACTATAAGAAAAACTAGGAAAAATGACAAAATTAAAAAATAACACATAAAAACGTGGGACGATGATGCAAATTCAATCTTCAGATATATATTAACACCAAACCTTCCCCATATAAATAAAGAAGGGGGGGACGCTACCACAGAGACTTAGACAGAGATGGGTGGAAATAGAAAAACCCATCAAAGGAAAGGAACAAAAGTGAGCTTCTCATTGAGTCCTTTAGGGGTGACGGTGTCGAGAGTGACAATCCACCTACATTCACGTTGTGCCAAGAGACGGACCAAATTGCCACCCCTGACACCGCCATGGACCCTATCAATGCCCCTCACCCTAAGGCCGCTGGGATCAGAACCATGACACAACAAAAAATGTCTTGGTAAAGTCTTAAGCACATTTGGGTCTACAGCGTCCTTCGCGGCTAAGATATCACGAACGTGTTCGCGCGTCCGAACCTTCAACTCCCTCGATGTGAGACCCACATAAATTAGGGAGCAGGGCCACGTTGCATAATATATCACATAAGTTGTATTACACGAGATGTAATCGCGTATTTTAAACTCCCTGCTCCCATCAGAAGTGCTGAAGGTCCCACTCCTAAGGATATTAGGACACGCAACACATGCCCCGCAGGGGAAGCACCCAACTCGGGGATTACTCATATTAAAAATAAACCGTGGTTTAGTCATATAATGACTTTTAACAAGATGGTCTTTTAAATTCCTCCCCCTGCGTTGCACCATCAAAGGACGCTGTGGTAAATCCCCAGCCAAAAACTTATCCGTGTGTAAGACTGGCCAATGTCTATTCAATGCATCACGAAACAGATCCCAGCGGCAACTAGAAGTAGAAATAAATCTCACCTCATTAGAATCAATTGGGGCCTTCCTTTTGGAGGACACAAGTAGTTCCTACCTTTTAGTGCATTTAGCACATCTATAGCCCTCCCTAATACAACGATTGCTGTATCCCCCATCTCGAAACCGCTCTGCAAGGCAGACAGATTGCCATTCAAATCGGGCCATAGTCGAGCAGGCCCGCCTGTTCCTCAAGAATTGTCCAACTGGGATGGCTTTAATCACAGAAAAATTGTGTGCTGAGGAGGCGTGTAAGAGAGAATTCTCTGCCGTCTCTTTACGATATAAATCGGTCTCAATGGACCCATCCTCCGCCACACACAATGTGATATCCAAAAAATCAATACATTTAGCATGATAATTTAAAGTAAATCTAAGATTAAATGGATTAGCATTGAGGGACCGCATGAAATTGGATAGGCTGGTCTCGTCACCCCTCCATATCATCAAAACATCATCAATGTAACGAAACCAACCCACCACCTGGTCCGTGGCGTGAGCCCCATCCCCATAGAAAACCTGCCTCTCCCAAAAAACAAGAAACAGGTTTGCATAGGCCGGGGCACACGCCGCGCCCATTGCGGTCCCCTGTAACTGTAAATAAAATTTGTCTTTAAAAACAAAAAAAATTTTGTCAAAGCAAATTCCAATAAATCCAAAACAAAATCCAAAAAATGGCCATCCCAGTTGGCAGTCTCGAGAAAGAAGCGGACCGCCCGAAGGCCATCACTGTGTCTAATGGAGGCGTATAACGATTTGATATCGATGGTTACAAGGAGCATATCCACCTCTAGAGACAGCCCGTCGACCTTAGTCAGAACATCAGTGGTATCCCTGACATAGGAGGGGAGTGTTTCGACCAAAGGTTTTAAATGATGGTCAATAAACTTACTAATATTTTCACTCAAGCCCCCCATGCCAGAAACAATAGGTCTTCCAGGAGGATTTCGGATGTCCTTGTGCACCTTTGGAAGCAAATAAAAAGTAGGTACTTTAGGGTACTTAGGCACAAGGGCATCCAGAATCCTTCTCGGTACAATACCCGACTCGTCAGCATAATCAAGAATGGTCTTCACTTCCAAGGAAAAAGACACAGTGGGGTTGCTGGGCAAAATATGGTAAGTTTGTTTGTCCCTAAGCTGGCGAAATGCTTCTCTTTCATACTTTTCTATCAGCCAGATCACCACGTTCCCTCCCTTATCAGCAGGTTTAATAACCACAGAGTCAAGAGATTGCAACTCTCTCAAAGCCTGTCTCTGTGGTACAGTCAGATTATCCCTACAAATATTTTTAGGTATCTTACGCAGATCCTCAGTGACCAATTTACAAAAAATCTCCACTTGTGGACACAGTGATAAGGGAGGAAACGTGAGTGAGCGTGGCATAATAGAACGTGGTACCATACCAATACCTACGTTATCAGGTTGTTGTTCTTTCAAAAGATCCTCCAAATTGGCAATTGCTTGTTGCTCCACTATATTTAAATCACCATCGGCTCGATGGTGTAGTTTTCGTAGGATCAATTTACGACAGAAAAGATGTAAGTCTTTTAAGACTGCAAAAAAATCAAAGCCATTATTAGGGACAAAATTAAGGCCCAGTTGCAACACTTCCAACTGTGTCTCAGAAAGAGTATGGGAGGACAAATTTATTACCTGCAGTCTAGAGTTTTTAACCCTGCGTTCATGTATAGGAGATGTATGTTGCCTTCTTTTATTGGCATAACGTCCTCTGGTGACTCTAGTAGAGACTGCAGTTCTAGGATTGTCAGTTCCAGAGTTCTTTATATGATCTGATTTAACACTGGCTTCATCAGCCGAAGTCAAAGAAGATAATGAGCCAGAGCATGATTGTGGGTCGCACCCGAGTTGTCCGATTCTTCCATCTGTATACTTTATTTTCCAGAGAGTCTAAATTTTCTCTCTGCAATTTTTTTGATTTGACAACACATATTTCCTATTCCCACTTAGTCAAATCCTTTTCAAGATCTCCATTAAGCTTCTCCAAAGCATCAGCAGTTAAACTATCCTTCAAAGAGATTTGAATACCATCAATTTCTTTTTCTAGATCTCCCAACTTTCTCTCATCCAATCTAACCAACAATTCCATAAAGCCCCGGGAACACTTATTAGCATTATCCTCCCATTCTTTTTTAAAAATGAGATCCTCAACTGGGAATGCTGGAAAAATTTGCACCCGTAAACCTCTTGGAATTAAAGCACGAGTAAGGTACTGCCCCAAGGAGGCCTTGTTCCACCACAATCTCGTCCGTCTATGTAGTAGCGTCCTTAATTTAACAATTTGCTCCTTTGCATCACCACCATTCATGTTAAAAATACCAGCAGTATCCTCCTTAAAAACCTCCTGAAGTTGAGACAACCACGTTTGGTCTCGGGCATGGTAATCCATTTGCTTATGACTAGTAGCTGTGAACACACAGAAATCACATATGAAAACAAAAAAAGTCAAAATAAGCATAAAGTAATTATAATAAATGTTGAAGAAATAACTTCACCCCCAAAAACAGAGGCATAATGCCTAGCAACAAAATAAAAAATGGAAATACTCCCAATGGAAGGATAAACACAAGAGAAATAGAGCAAAGAAACACCATCCAATAAAAAGATTTTTGTATTTTATTAATTCAAATAATTTTGAAAATATGTAAAAACCAATATAAAGGCTTATAACAATAAAGAGGAAAAGAGGAATACCACGGCCAACACAGGGGTACACATGGTGATACTGAGATCAGAGGTTATACAATATGCGTAACAACAGAGTAAATCCTAGACACAAATCCATCAAAGAGGTATGGGCAAATGTAAATACCATTGTCCAGAATAGTAAACACATCAATAATCCATCAGTATCAGAGTGAATATCGCTTACCCATAATCACCAGTACACCAGTGTTCTCTCCTGTGACCCCCTGACGCGTGTTTCGCGCTGAATGCTTTCTCAAAAGGGGTGTAAACAAATGCCATATCCCTATAGTTATATAATGGTATCAATTAATGCCGGTATACTGGGCGCACGCGCCGATGACGTCACACGCCAAGAATGTTGCCTCCCACCTCCGTGGCCGTCAACAAGCGGCGAGCATGTAGGTGGAACTCCACCTGCTGACGTCATTAACATGCGCGCCAAGCCAATATAGATAACCACAGAGGTTATCTATATTGGCTTGGCGCGCATGTTTATGACGTCAGCAGGTGGAGTTCCACCTACATGCGTGCCGCTTGTTGACGGCCACGGAGGTGGGAGACAATATTCTTGGCGTGTGACATCATCGGCGCGTGCGCCAGTATACTGGCATAATTGACACCATTATATAACTATAGGGATATGGCATTTGTTTACACCCCTTTTGAGAAAGCATTCAACGCGAAACACGCGTCAGCGGGTCACAGGAGAGAACACTGGTGTACTGGTGGTTATGGGTAAGCGATATTCACTCTGATACTGATGGATTATTGATGTGTTTACTATTCTGGAAAATGGTATTTACATTTGCCCATACCTCTTTGATGGATTTGTGTCTAGGATTTACTCTGTTGTTACGCATATTGTATAAACCCTGATCTCAGTATCACCATGTGTAACCCTGTGTTGGCCGTGGTATTCCTCTTTTTCTCTTTATTGTTATAAGCCTTTATATTGGTTTTTACATATTTTCAAAATTATTTGAATTAATAAAATACAAAAATCTTTTTATTGGATGGTGTTTCTTTGCTCTATTTCTCTTGTGTTTATCCTTCCATTGAGAGCATTTCCATTTTTTATTTTGTTGCTAGGCATTATGCCTCTGTTTTTGGGGGTGAAGTTATTTCTTCAACATTTATTATAATTACTTTATGCTTATTTTGACTTTTTTTGTTTTCATATGTGATTTCTGTGTGTTCACAGCTACTAGTCATAAGCAAATGGATTACCGTGCTCGAGTCCAAACGTGGTTGTCTCAACTTCAGGAGGTTTTTAAGGAGGATACTGCTGGTATTTTTAACACGAATGGTGGTAATGCAAAGGAGCAAATTGTTAAATTAAGGACGCTACTACATAGATGGACGAGATTGTGGTGGAACAAGGTCTCCTTGGGGCAGTACCTTACTCGTGCTTTAATTCCAAGAGGTTTACGGGTGCAAATTTTTCCAGCATTCCCAGTTGAGGATCTCATTTTTAAAAAAGAATGGGAGGATACTGCTAATAAGTGTTCCCGGGGCTTTATGGAATTGTTGGTTAGACTGGATGAGAGAAAGTTGGGAGATCTAGAAAAAGAAATGGATGGTATTCAAATCTCTTTGAAGGATAGTTTAACTGCTGATGCTTTGGAGAAGCTTAATGGAGATCTTGAAAAGGATTTCACTGAGTGGGAACAGGAAATATGTGCTGTCAAATTAAAAAAATTGCAGAGAGATAATTTAGACTCTCTGGAAAATAAAGTATACAGATGGAAGAATCGGACAACTCGGGTGCGACCCACCCCACAATCACGCTCTGGCTCATTATTTTCTTTGACTTCGGCTGATGAAGCCAGTGTTAAATCAGATCATATAAAGAACTCTGGAACTGACAATCCTAGAAATGCAGTCTCTACTAGAGTCACCAGAGGACGTTATGCCAATAAAAGAAGGCAACATACATCTCCTATACATGAACGCAGGATTAAAAACTCTAGACTGCAGGTAATAAATTTGTCCTCCCATACTCTTTCTGAGACACAGTTGGAAGTGTTGCAACTGGGCCTTAATTTTGTCCCTAATAATGGCTTTGATTTTTTTACAGTCTTAAAAGACTTACATCTTTTCTGTCGTAAATTGTTCCTACGAAAATTACACCATCGAGCCGATGGTGATTTAAATATAGTGGAGCAACAAGCGATTACCGATTTGGAGGATCTTTTGAAAGAACAACAACCTGATAACGTAGGTATTGGTATGGTACCACGTTCTATTATGCCACGCTCACTCACGCTTCCTCCCTTATCACTGTGTCCACAAGTGGAGATTTTCTGTAAATTGGTCACTGAGGATCTGCGTAAGATACCTAAAAATATTTGTAGGGATAATCTGACTGTACCACAGAGACAGGCTTTGAGAGAGTTGCAATCTCTTGACTCTGTGGTTATTAAACCTGCTGATAAGGGAGGGAACGTGGTGATCTGGCCGATAGAAAAGTATGAAAGCGAAGCATTTTGCCAGCTTAGGGACAAACAAACTTACCGTATTTTGCCCAGCAACCCCACTGTGTCTTTTTCCTTGGAATTGAAGACCATTCTGACGAGTCGGGTATTGTACCGAGGAGGATTCTGGATGCCCTTGTGCCTAAGTACCCTAAAGTACCTATTTTTTATCTGCTTCCAAAGGTGCACAAGGACATCCGAAATCCTCCTGGAAGACCTATCGCTAGGGGGGGATTGAGTGAAAATATTTATTGACCATCATTTAAAACCTTTGGTCGAAACACTCCCCTCCTATGTCAGGGATACCACTGATGTTCTGACTAAGGTCGACGGGCTGTCTCTAGAGGCGGATATGATCCTAGTAGCCATCGATATTGAATCGTTATACACCTTTATTAGACACAGTGATGGCCTTCGGGCGGTCCGCTTCTTTCTCGAGACTGCCATCTGGGATGGCCATTTTTTGGATTTTGTTTTGGATTTATTGGAATTCGCTTTGACAAAAACATTTTTTGTTTTTAAAGACAAATTTTATTTACAGTTACAGGGTACCGCAATGGGCGCGGCGTGTGCCCCGGCCTATGCAAACCTGTTTCTTGGTTTTTGGGAGAGGCAGGTTTTCTATGGGGATGGGGCTCACACCACGGACCAGGTGGTGGGTTGGTTTCGTTACGTTGATGATGTTTTGATGATATGGAGGGGTGACGAGACCAGCCTATCCAATTTCATGTGGTCCCTCAATGCTAATCCATTTAATAATAGATTTACTTTAAATTATCATGCTAAATGTATTGATTTTTTGGATATCACATTGTGTGTGGCAGAGGATGAGTCCATTTAGACCGATTTATATCGTAAAGAGACGGCAGAGAATTCTCTCTTACACGCCTCCTCAGCACACAATTTTTCTGTGATTAAAGCCATCCCAGTTGGACAATTCTTGAGGAACAGGCGGACCTGCTCGACTATGGCCCGATTTGAATGGCAATCTGTCTGCCTTGCAGAGCGGTTTCGAGATAGGGGATACAGCAATCGTTGTATTAGGGAGGGCTATAGACGTGCTAAACGCACTAAAAGGGAGGAACTACTTGTGTCCTCCAAAAGGAAGGCCCCAATTGATTCTAATGAGGTGAGATTTATTTCTACTTCTAGTTGCCGCTGGGATCTGATTCGTGACGCATTGAATAGACATTGGCCAGTCTTACACACGGATAAGTTTTAGGCTGGGGATTTACCACAGCGTCCTTTGATGGTACAACGCAAGGGGAGGAATTTAAAAGACCATCTTGTTAAAAGTCATTATATGACTAAGTCACAGTTTATTTTTAATATGAGTAATCCCCGAGTTGGGTGCTTCCCCTGCGGGGCATGTGTTGCGTGTCCTAATATCCTTAGGAGTGGGACCTTCAGCACTTCTGATGGGAGCAGGGAGTTTAAAATATTCAATTATATCTCGTGTAATACAACTTATGTGATATATTACACAACATTTCCCTGCTCCCTAATTTATGTGGGTCTCACCTCGAGGGAATTGAAGGTTTGGACGCGCGAACAAGTTTGTGATATCTTAGCCGCGAAGAACGCTGTGGACCCAAATGTGCTTAAGACCTTACCAAGACATTTTTTGTTGTGTCATGGTTCTGATCCCAGCGGCCTTAGGGTGAGGGGCATTGATAGGGTCCATGGCGGTGTCAGGGGTGGCAATTTGGTCCGCCTCTTGGCACAACGTGAATGTAGGTGGATTGTCACTCTCGACACCGTCACCCCTAAAGGGCTCAATGAGAAGCTCACTTTTGTTCCTTTCCTTTGATGGTTTTTTCTATTTCCACCCATCTGTCTTAGTCTCTGTGGTAGCGTCCCCCCCTTTTTTATTTATTTGGGTAAGGTTTGGTGTTAATATATATCTGAAGATTGAATTTGCATCATCGTCCCACGTTTTTATGTATTATTTTTAATTTTGTCATTTTTCCTAGTTTTTGTTATAGTCCTTGTCTTGCCGGGTCTTGATCTCTTGGAACTTGTGTCTGATTTGACATTACATCAGTCAATAGAGCCGAAAATCCTTTATGTGGGATACCATCGAGTATTTGAACATAACCAAGGGATCCTTTCCAACTGGATAAGAAGACTATTTTTGTTTATTTGTTATTATTTTTTGTGCCCATATATATTTCTTTTTCACCTCTTTATTTATTTTCTCTTTTCCTCATTTTTTTTTTTCCTTATTATTTTGTTAATATTGTCTCTGTTTATTAGTATTGATTTTTTGTAAAATATATATATATATTCTCAGTATCGCAGTATTCTGTGAAACGAGTATAGGATAATGCACTGTCACTTTTAAGATGCACTTTTGCACTTTATGTATTGTTATTTGATATATTATTAATGCTTTGTCTACATTTTCTTGCGTTCTATTGAGCACTTGATCACTGCATCCCTTCTTTATAGTTCGGGCTGCATTTACACCATATGTATTTTATGGGCCGATTTTTAACCTCTCTAACATGGCTGCTGCCATGGTCTTCATTGCAATGGCGGTTGGGGTGCGCACGCGCACTTTACTCCACGCCCCTCCTACTCTCCTCTGTGGTTATCTATATTGGCTTGGCGTGCATGTTTATGATGTCAGCAGGTGGAGTTCCACCTACATGCGCGCCCCGCTTGTTGACGGCCATGGAGGTGGGAGGCAACGTTCTTGGCGTGTGACGTCATCGGCGCGTGCGCACAGTATACCGGCATTAATTGATACCATTATATAACTATAGAGATATGGCATTTGTTTACACCCCTTTTGAGAAAGCATTCAACGCGAAACGCGCGTCAGGGGGTCACAGGAGAGAACACTGGTGTACTGGTGATTATGGGTAAGCAATATTCACTCTGATACTGATGGATTATTGATGTGTTTACTATTCTGGACAATGGTATTTACATTTGCCCATACCTCTTTGATGGATCTGTGTCTAGAATTTACTCTGTTGTTACGCATATTGTATAACCCCTGATCTCAGTATCACCATGTGTACCCCTGTGTTGGCCATGGTATTCCTCTTTTCCTCTTTATTGTTATAAGCCTTTATATTGGTTTTTACATATTTTCAAAATTATTTGAATTAATAAAATACGAAAATCTTTTTATTGGATGGTGTTTCTTTGCTCTATTTCTCTTGTGTTTATCCTTCCATTGGGAGCATTTCCATTTTTTATTTTGTTGCTAGGCTTTATGCCTCTGTTTTTGGGGGTGAAGTTATTTCTTCAAAATTTATTATAATTACTTTATGCTTATTTTGACTTTTTTTGTTTTCAGTATTAAATAGCTGGCCTGCAGGTAACTAGTTTTAATAACTTTGCTAACACACTGCAACAAAATTTAAATGGAGGCCAGAAATGAGAGAATTTTGAGTGCACTTATATGTGATCCATGTGACGGACATACCACAGCTTTAGATAGATGGATTTTTAGTGCTGTAATATGAAAAGTATCTGGCTGTATTCTGCAGTGCCAACAAGCAAATGGAGCAGAAAAATGGTGTTCTCTGGATTGCTTTTTAAGCAAATAATCAGGATTAAGATAGAAAAAAATTGTTGCTGGCCCCTGATACCTGGGGCTATATCTAGAAATATCTGTAAAAGCAGCAGCAGACAGAACTGTAATGGGCCCTCTTGCTATATGCACTGAAGTCTGCCACATACACTGCGTGCCTGCCTAGCACTGATATCTATGCAGCTGGATTATTCATCAGTTAGTTATGGTAGATATGTGTATAATATATTGTGGTATACCTACACTAATAGTCATGCAAATCTTTCCCTAGCTCAGCAGCACCTCTCCCTACACTGCCTGAATACGGAGTAGACTGTGACGAGCATGGCGGTGCCAGGTCTGATATAGACCTGATGACGCTGTGCGGCCAGCCAATCACTGTAATGCCACAACCAACATGGCAGCAGCATTACAGTGTGTGGCAGGCAATCCCTGCATGTTCATTGGTTCTCTAAAGAGCGCCAAACATGCAGGGAGGGAACCTGGAGCTCCCACCGAGCAACCCCAGAAATACTCGATGAGCTCCGAGCATCTAGAGCAGTGAGATGCTCGGGCGAGTACTGAGTAGTGGCGAGAATGCTCACTCATCACTCCTAAAATTACTAGTTTAGGACAGGAGACCTGGCAACATACAGTTTCACACACAAGCAATGTAGGGAAAATACAGGGGTTGCTCAGGTACCTCTCTGCTGGATACTAGATGCCTGCCAGCTTCATGGGAATACAGAACACATTGATACTTATAAATTAGACACTACATAAAATAAAAACTCAGACACAATACATTGTGGAAGAACAATGGCCGTGGTGTTTATTCAGGGCAACATCAAAAGTTCTTCTTTAAATAATTTGCATAAATTAACACATTACCCATATGAATAAATATAAACAAACCGAGCAATCCACCCAGATACCTGGGAGACTTTCCCTCGAATATAACATCATGACAAAAACAATAAAAAGGGGAGGAGGGAGGGGAACTTCTTTTCTTCTTAAATGAATGAGAAGAATGCCCAAAAACCAGTATATATATATATACTAAAATACTTCCCAGTCTTTTTGATTTAGACCAATTAGAATGAGGGGAAAAAGGAGCCAAGAAGACTGGAAAAAAACAGTAAGCACCGGCTCATGCACTCACAGCTTACTGCCATCCGACCTTTGACCTTAGAAAAACGACAAACCACCATTTTGAACTTCATGACTGAAAAAACTAAAAACAATAACACTATACAGGTAGTGTCCATATTCCCTTGAGACCTCCCCTATATTTGATTCAGGGGAGGGCTACCATGGGAATGCAGAACACATTGATACTTATAGATTAGACCCTACATAAAATAAAAACTCAGACACAATAAATTGTGGAAGAACAATGTCCATGGTGTTTATTCAGGGTAACATCAAAAGTTCTTCTTTAAATAATTTACATAAATTAACACATTACCCATATGAATAAATATAAGCAAACCAACCAATCCACCCAGATACCTGGGAACTTTTCCCAAACGCCATGACTCTTCGAGACATGGCCCCCTCAAAACGCCATTGCTCAATCATGGACTGGAGGTCTAAGCTGAAAATGTCTAAACCTATTTCCGATAAGTGAACCAAACTGTTCCTATATAAGCCTCGAGTAAAGCCTTCCAAATCCACGTGTCTGAAGGAAAAACCTTGCACTAAGAACATAAAAAGTTCCATCCATTTATTTACCCTTTTCCTAATTCTGTCAAGGAAAGATAGCTTCGGGGTTGTCCAGAAGAGTCTAGGGATGATCTCGGAAAAAACAAATGAAGTACCAAGGAACTTAAGCTTTAAATACGCAATATCATTCTGCATTTCCGCTAAGAGATCTAGCGTTTTGTTTCTGCCGAGATCATTGCCCCCTAAATGAATTATTATTAGATCAGGTGAAGGACGTTTAATTGAGAGATTTACCAGTTCCTTAACTAAATCTTTCCATAACATGCCCCTGACACTATGCCAGAAAATCCTGATATGAGAAGAACTAAAAGATAGATTTTCAGAATAAGACCTCTGGCAAGCTCTCTTCCGAGCCCAAAATATGAATGAGTGTCCAATAATCCAAACATAAAGAGGATCTGAAAGGGAATACAATATTTTAATAAGAATAAAGGCCATGACGAATGTACAATTTAAAAAGTCTAGAATCCCATCTGCCTAAGTGCATAATCTCAACATCCCCAAACCCAGACCTAGCTGCTTCTGTCGCTGCGCCAATTCTAAATGAATGAGATGAGATTCTTAGATGGCTTTTACCTAACTTAGACAGACATTTTTTTAGAAGAGCATTAAATTGGAAAATGGTTACTGGTTCCCCATTGCTATGTATGAAAAAAGGGCCGGAGAACGCTGGCATTAAACGTAACCAGTTCCTCATGTTTGCAACTGGGCAGATGGACAAGTTCGTAATGGCATTTAGACGTAAACTAGACCCTCTAACCAACTGGTCCATTTTAGATTTATGTATGAATAAAATCACACAGGAATCTCATAATCACATCAGAAAACATTAAACCTGATGGATCAGATTTTTTCGCCGAAACTACTTCGCTAACACGCATTGCAGCAAAAAATGCTAGGCAAAAAGCCATAGAAAAAAGGCAAGACTCAAACTAATTAATGCAAATCGACTCTAGAGTGCAGGATAGGTCCTTAAGGAGCTGAAAAGAAATTGGATGCCTTTAATAGTTTTTAAAAGTCCCTTTCGTAAAAACCCTTCAAAAATTGTTTGACTGGGAAAAAACTTGATAAAGGAGTCCCGCTGGCCAGCTTTAAAAAGAATGAGGCCCCCAAAATCACTTTAGATAGAGCTGAATATAATCCTTTTTTACATAAATACTCAGCGAATTGCATAGCTGATAATGATGAGGAATCCGTATAGGAGATCTCATATGAAGCACAAAAATTAACCCACTGTTGCCATGTGGCTAGGTAATCAGCCCATGTTTTGTCCGCTAGAGATTTTCTTATAAATTGAGATGTTAACCGGAAATAAAGTCCCAGAGAGACGAGGGGCAAGGCGTTCGTTCCACGTCTGCGTACGGGGTTAAGTGACGGAATACAAACCACTGCCAGTGACAAATTGAATTACAAATTAGTCGATCATCATTGAAGCCCTGCCGAGATTTCAGTCAGATATTATGTTTTAAACAATGTAGGATCAGAGATCTAAGAATCCTAGCAGCAAACCTATTTTTAGAAGAAAGGGTATTAATGGAAAATACGACACTTTGACGATTAGATAGAATAGTCTCTTACTTTGCAAAAGATGTCCCCATAAAATTAAACATGAGAATAATGAAAAAAGGTCCATAAGCATCTCATTGTCTTAAATTTATTTAAACCCAAGATGTGGGCCAGCTCTGACTTGACCAATGAGAAAAAACAAAAAACACTAAAACCGGCTGATTTGTCCGTGAAAAAATACAGTGGGATGGAAATAGAAACTACAAAAGAACTTTGCCAAACAGATCGACCGTTAAAACCGGAGAGGAATTCTAGCCAAATTTTTACATCCTCTCTAATCTCAAGATTTAATCCTGACATGAGAGCCAGGTGATTTAAGGCCCTTAGTGGCGTCATAAAAACATCTAGAGAAAACCCTCCCCATGGGAAGCACTCTCAAAGCAAAATTTAACGATCCTAACAAGGACTGCAGCTATTTTAACGTGACTTTATTTTTGGAAAGAACTATAAAAGGTGCATTTTGTAATTTAACAAATTTTTTCCTCAGGTAGCCTGCATTCCATTTTAGCAGAATCAATAACGATACCCAAAAACTCGAGAGATTTGGTGGGTGCAACAGTCTTCTCCAAAGCAATAGGTATCCCAAATTGAAAACAGACTGAGCGAAATGTATCAAGAAGACCTTGGCAAACATTAGAATTGGGGGGCTTAAAAACAGGAAGTCATCCAGATAATGAAGAATGCCCCATCAATACATTTAGCTTTAATGACCCACTGCAAAAAGGAAGAAAATGCTTCAATATAAAAACATGAAAGGGAAAAACCCATTAGTAAACATTTGTCAAAAAAGAATTTATTATCAAACGAAAAACCCAAAGAGTTAAAAACTGATGGGTTAACTGGAAGTAAACGGAAAGGAGACTGTATGTCAGATTTGGATACTAGAGAATCCTTACCGTAAATTCTCAGTATATCCAAAGCAGCATCAAATGATGTATAATGAACACATACCAATGACTTATCAACTTCATCATTCAATGATGACCCTTGAGGATATGAAAGATGATGAATAAGCCTAAAGGAGCCAGGTTCCTTTTTTGGAACAATACCAAGAGGTGAAATACGGAAATTAATAAAAGGGGGTCATCAAAAGGACCCGCAACTCTCCCCAGCTGGATTTCTTTACAAATTTTTGATCTGGCTACATCAGGAAATTCATTCACGGATGGTAAATTCTTTACTAAAATGCAACCTAAACCTTTAAACAGTGGAATAAAAAATTCAGAAGAAAAACCTTGAAGCAAAAGATCTTTACTCAGTGGGTCTGGGTAGATGTTTAGCCATTGCAAAAAATTTTCCCATATCACTGGGGTCGGAGCTTTTAAGAAAATTATCTTTTACAGGGCCTTGGTGAGAAATAGTACCCTGCCTTTTGAAGCATTTAGTCAGAGAATGGGACCCACCGCAAAAAGAACATCCATGCTTAAACCGTCAATTGTGTGCCCATTTACAAGATGCTTCGTTGAAAGCGAAGCAAATGCCCTTTTTAGTTGGTGGAACCAGAGGTTGTTTCGCATATAACTGTCTCTGCGGTAATATCAGGTTCAATCAAAGGCCAACATCTTTAGAACCCCAGGAAAAATTTGAGTGTACAGATAGTTTTTGATGGAAAACTTCATCATAATTGAGTCAGGCTAAGCCACCGAAATTACGATATGCTTCAAGAATGATGTCTATGTGTTGAAAAAGGCCGCAACAGAAATGAGGACTTTTTCGCCGAGAACAGCAGTTTTTAAAAGACTTAACAACAGTAGGCTTTTTGTCATCACTTACAAATCTATCATCTCTCTTATCTAATCTACTATGCTGTTCTCTTTGAAAAGGCAAAAGAGTAAATAAATGTACATAACACCTACTCCATATACTCTCTTTTTCCGAGGCACTCAAATGGAATCCCAATGGGGATATTTCACATGTAATGTAGAGTCTCTTTCAAGAAAGACTGTGGCACACCAGGATTTACGGGGTTAAGGCTATGTGAGGGCTGGCTAGCATTGCAATTATTAGCTCTAGAAGAGTCATCTAATGCCTCAGCTAGAAGAGAGTTAAGGAGGGATTTAAGTTCGCAGTATGAAACGGACAGGGGCACATGAAAACTCACCCCTTTCAGAAGCTGTAGCATCATGATCACCAGAGGAGCTACCGCTCAAGCCCAAAGAGGGGGGCGAGCAGAGCTGCATGGGCGCTTGACCCGCTAGGATATCTTCTACCTCTGAATTAGACGATCTCCAAGTTTGACATGGGGCTGTGGCTGCAGATGATTCCTGATGCCATGCTCCGGAGTGGCTGCTGGATGGCTCCGCCGCGCTGACAGAGGCCGGCGCAGCGCTTTTTATGGCTGTGGTGGCTGGATGATGCACTTAAGTGGCCAGCTGATGTCTGCGGCGCCGGCCGATGATGTTGCCGAGAATCCCGCGATAAGCCGAAGGAGTTCCAGTTTGACAGCGTCTTCTCGCGAGCCTCCCTCGCACGACTTCCCAGTATCTGTGACGCGGTGGGCGGGGAGTACGGGATCCTCGGGTGCCACTTCCTCATAGAACAGGCTGCAGCACTGGATTCACACATGGTAAGGGATGCTGGCTGGCTTGGGCGCGTTGGGACAGGATCCGGAGCAGAGACTCCGCCGGCTGCCTGGGCAGGTTTAATAGCAAGGCAGCTCCGCATCCACTACGCTCCGTCCTCTTCACCAGCCCTCTGCACGAGCTGCTGGAATAGGCTGTCCATCTTCAATCTTCTTCTTGAACTTCTTTTCTTCTTAAACGAATGAGGAGAATGTTCAAAAACCAGTATACACTCACTGGCCACTTTATTAGGTACACCTGTCCAACTGTGTGTTAAGACTTAATTTCTAATCAGCCAATCACATGGCGGCAACTCAGTGCATTTAGGCATGTAGACATGGTCAAGACAATCTCCTGCAGTTCAAACCGAGCATCAGTATGGGGAAGAAAGGTGATTTGAGTGCCTTTGAACGTGGCATGATTGTTGGTGCCAGAAGGGCTGGTCTGAGAATTTCAGAAACTGCTGATCTACTGGGATTTTCACGCACAACCATCTCTAGGGTTTACAGAGAATGGTCCGAAAAAGAAAAAAAATCCAGTGAGCGGCAGTTCTGTGGCCGGAAATGCTATCTTGATGCCATAGGTCTGAGGAGAATGGGCAGACTGGTTCGAGCTGATAGAAAGGCAACAGTGACTCAAATTGCCACCCGTTACAACCAAGGTAGGCAGAAGAGCATCTCTGAACGCACAGTGCGTCGAACTTTGAGGCAGATGGGCTACAGCAGCAGAAGACCACACTGGGTACCACTCCTCTCAGCTAAGAACAGGAAACTGAGGCTACAATTTGCACAAGCTCATCGAAATTGGACAGTAGAAGATTGGAAAAACGTTGCCTGGTCTGATGAGTCTCGATTTCTGCTGCGACATTCAGATGGTAGGGTCAGAATTTGGCGTAAACAACATGAAAGCATGGATCCATCCTGCCTTGTATCAACGGTTCAGGCTGGTGGTGGTGGTGTCATGGTGTGGGGAATTTTTTCTGGGCACTCTTTGGGCCCCTTGGTACCAATTGAGCATCGTTGCAACGCCACAGCCTACCTGAGTATTGTTGCTGACCATGTCCATCCCTTTATGACCACAATGTACCCAACATCTGATGGCTACTTTCAGCAGGATAATGCGCCATGTCATAAAGCTCGAATCATCTCAGATTGGTTTCTTGAACATGACAATGAGTTTACTGTACTCAAATGGCCTCCTCAGTCACCAGATCTCAATCCAATAGAGCATCTTTGGGATGTGGTGGAACGGGAGATTCGCATCAGGGATGTGCAGCCGACAAATCTGCGCCAACTGTGTGATGCCATCATGTCAATATGGTCCAAAATCTCTGAGGAATGCTTCCAGCACCTTGTTGAATCTCTGCCACGAAGAATTGAGGCAGTTCTGAAGGCAAAAGGGGGTCCAACCCCTTACTAGCATGGTGTACCTAATAAAGTGGCCAGTGAGTGTATATATATATATATATATATATATATATATATATATACTAAAATACTTCCCGGTCTTTTTGATTTAGACCAATCAGAATGAGGGAAAAAGGCACCAAGAATACTGGAAAAAAAAAACAGTAACCACCAGCTCGTGCACGAACAGCTTATTACCATGCTACCTTTGACCTTAGAAAAACAACAAACCACTATTTTGAAATTCATGACTGAAAAAACAAAAACAATAACACTATACAGTGTTCGTATTCCCTTGAGACCTCCCCTACATTTGACTCGGGGGAGGGCTACCAAGAACAGGGGAGCGCGCATGCTGTCGCGAGATTTGTGTGGCATGCACAGACAGGAAGCTGGAAATGGGGAGCACACCATGCAGCTGGGGAGGTGAGTATGTCAGCATCCCTGCATGGAGGGGAAAGAAGAACCATGAATTACAATAAGTTTGTTAATATACCCCTGGCTTCCGTTGCCTCTCTGGTCCTTTTACAGGTCAAATGATAGCTATTCCTACTACACTGGGGCATATGTGTGAGCTGGAAGTGACTTTCACAATGTAGGTCTATGGAGAGTCAGAACAAGCCTTTATAGGCTTAGGCTGGTTTCACATTTGCGTACCGGGGCTTTGCGGAAGGCTGCATACTTCCTCTGTTAAGCCCGCTTACTTCCGCATACGTCCTGCGTACCTCTCAGGAACACCGCACTGCACTTGCTCACTGAGCCAGTGCCCGTGTCCTGAGTACAAAGACTGTGCACAAAGATACCTGCGGAGTGGGCAGCAGTGGTGACAATGCATGCTCCAGGACCTGAAGCACGTGACTGCTGGGGCGTGGCCTAAGCTCCACAGAGCTAGGAGCTGCAGGGAAACTCCTAGAAAGGTAACTACAGGACAATGTTACGAAGGGGCATAGACAGAGACAGAAACCAGATCAAGCCGAGGTCAAAGCACGAGATAGCAATACAGTACCTAAGGATCAGACAGAAAGGACAGTCAGGATGTAGCAATAGATCAGAAAACCAGAACGGGCATTTGACGGTACAATAGGGGTAACCTGTAACGGAGTAACGATAGCCAAGCCAGGAGGTCAGAACCAGAACAGACAATTGTACAAAAACGAGAGACGGAGTACAGAGTGAAGGAACAAGCCAGGTCATACACGGGAAGCAAACAAACAACGCAGAGTACAGGCACACCAGGGGTCAGACACACCAGAACAGCAGTATAACTGACAGAGAATGCTAGTTTGGAGTGAGTATAAATACCCCTCCCAGATCCAAAGAGAGGCCGGCAAAAGTTAACCCTGTGAGAACAGGACATTAACCATGTCCTAACCATGACAGTACCCCCCTCTTAATGGAGTCTCCGGCGCACCCACCGCGAATCAATGATGCGCCCTACCTCGTACTCCAGTTGACCCTCTACCAACACTGGTGGAGCCACAGATGAGGGATCTTCTCTCACTGTCCCCACAGGTTTTAATAGGGACCTGTGGAAGACGTTAGATATTTTGAAGGAGGTGGGCAACTGTAATCTGTATGCCACCGGGTTGATGACCTCTACAATCTTGTATGGGCCAATAAATTTGGGGCCCAACTTCATAGAGGGTATTTTAAGTTTGATGTTACGGGTGGACAACCAGACTTTTTCCCCCGCTGTCAACGCAGGAACCACCCCCCTCCTCCTGTCTGCAAAATGTTTGAACTTTTTCTGGGCTTTGGAGATGTTCCCCTGTACCTCCTTCCAGAGGGTTTTTAATTGTTGTACCGTCCCCTCAGCACCAGGGCAATCCGAATCCATACGAGGAAATTCCCCAAACTGCGGAACAAACCCATAATTGACCAGAAAGGGAGACTTTCCAGTAGACTGATTAATCCGACAGTTGAATGCAAATTCTGCCATGGGTAATACCTCACACCAGTCTTCCTGTCTGGAGGAGGCCAGGCATCTCAGAATCTGCTCCAATGACTGGTTGGTGCGTTCCGTTTGTCCGTTGGATTCCGGGTGATAGGCAGAGGAGAATGACAACGTGACCCCAACTTCATACAAAACGCTGTCCAAAACCTGGCCACAAATTGCACACCCCTGTCCGACACCACGTTCACAGGCACTCCATGCAGTCGAACAATGTGCTATATAAACAGGCGGGCCAAGGTTTCAGCGGATGGTAATGCAGGTAATGGCACAAAGTGGGCTTGCTTAGAAAACCAATCAACCACTACCCATACCACTGAGTTGCCCTTGGAAGGTGGAAGATTAGTGATAAAGTCCATGGACAGGTGTGTCCATGGTTTTTCCGGAATTGGCAAAGGCACCAATTCCCTGGCCGGCCGGACCTGAGAGCTTTTAGAGCGCACGCACACCCCAAAAGTATTCACAAACCATTTTATATCAATACCCAGAGGGCCACCAAAAACCCCTAGCTACTGCCCCCCGGGTAGCTGCAATACCAGGGTGTGCACTTAATACAGAGTCATGAAATTCTTGAAGGAGTGTGGGACGGAATTGTTCAGGTACAAACAATTTACTTGGGGGTTTATTCCTGGGAGCTTGTGCTTGTGCTTCCAAAATCTCTCTGTAACTCAGAGGAGATTTCAGCTACAACCACTCCCGGTTGAAGAATGGAGGAAGGAGGTTCTGGAGGGGACACAGAATCAAAACTTCGGGATAAGGCATCAGCCTTTACATTTTTAGACCCTGGTTGGAACGTTATGGTAAAATGAAAATCGAGAAAAAAAAAGTGCCTACCGAGCCTGTCTGGGGGTCAATCTCTTAGCAGACTCGATATAGGCCAGGTTTTTATGATCAGTGATGACGGGAATGGGATGAGCGGCCCCCTCCAAAAAATGCCTCCATTCTTCGAAGGCCAATTTAACTGCTAACAATTCCCTGTTACCGACATCATAGTTTCTCTCGGCCGAAGATAACTTCTTAGAGAAAAAGGCACAGGGTTTGAGGTTAGTCAGGGTAGAGGGGCTCTGTGACAATACTGCCCCCACCCCCACCTCCGAAGCGTCGACCTCGACGATAAAAGGTCTTGACGAATCGGGTTGTACCAACACAGGGGCTGTAGTAAAACACTTCTTTAATGCCAGGAAGGAATTTTTTACATCTGCCTCTTTAAGAGTGAGGTCCGTCAAGGGTTTTACCACCTGCGAGAACCCTTTAATGAACTTCCTATAATAATTAGCGAAGCCCAGAAATCGCTGCAACCCCTTCAGGTCATGAGGCTGCACCCAATCTGTAATGGCCTGAACCTTCCCTGGATCCATGCGGAATCCCTCCCCGGATACAATTACACCCAGAAAAGACAGTTCTTGCATAAAAAATGAGCACTTCTCCAGCTTAGCATACAAATGGTTCTCCCAGAGTCTCATAAGCACCGTACGCAGATGATGCAAGTGTGACTGACTGTCCTCAGAGTAAATCAAGATGTCATCCAGGTAAATGACTACGTAACGTCCAATCAAGTCAGAAAAAACAACATTAATAAAATTCTGAAAAACCGCAGGAGCGTTAGTGAGGCCAAAGGGCATAACCAGGTTTTCAAACAGCCCCTCAGTTGTCAGGAACGCTGTTTTCCATTCGTCCCCCTCCTGGATCCTTATAAGGTTATAAGCCCCTCGTAGATCGAGCTTAGAAAACCATTTGGCCCCCGTGAGTTGATTGCATAGATCAGGAATCAACGGGAGAGGGTACGTGTTCTTAACAGTAATTTTGTTCAGTTCTCGAAAGTCGAGGCAAGGTCGCAACTCACCATCTTTTTTCTTTACAAAGAAAAACCCCGCTGCCACGGGTGAGACCAAGGGCCGAATATGCCCCTTGCGAAGGCTTTCTCTTTCATAGCTTGGCGCTCAGGCCCAGACAAATTAAACAAACGAGCCTTGGGTAATTTGGCTCCAGGTACTAAATCGATAGCACAATCATATGGTCTATGTGGTGGGAGCGCCTCAACCTCGCTTTCGGAAAAAAAACACATCTTTAAAGTCTTTCAGGTACTCCGGAATACCCTCCAGACCGACAGATGACACAGATACGGATTTTATCGGATTGACAAAAGGAACCGGGTTACAACACAGACCAATATCATTACATCCCCATAGGGTGATCTCCCCCTTCACCCAATCAATAAGAGGATTGTGACGTTGCAACCAGGCCATTCCCAATACCAGTCCTACAGGCAGATTATTCATAATGAAACAACTTAAATTTTCCACATGAGTGGAACCCACTTTCATAGAAAAAACTTCAGATGTAAAACAAATTCCATCCCGGGTAAGAGGGGATGAATCCACAGCCACAATTTTAACAGGGTCTTTTAACCTGACTGTCCCTATCTTATTAAGAGTCACAACTTGGGCATCAATCAGATTAATGGAGGAACCACAGTCAACAAAGGCGGTGGTCATAACAGGACCGCCAGAAATTTCCAATTCAACCTGGAGCACCATTTTTGTACGTGGTTGTGATGGGGTGATATGTTATGTGGATGTCATTTTTTGTATATTCCTATTTTAACAATTCCAGTTATTTTCATAGTGTTTTTCTTATTACATTGTAAGTCTACAGCCTCACTGTATCTGTCTCTTGATGACCCCCTGTAGTGCATTAATCCCTAGGGCCTTTTGTTCTCCTCTGGGAGGCAACTTGTTTGACTACCCCTGGACAACGAAGGGGGTAGGGGAAAGAACAGCAGCTGGACAACAAGTCAGTTCCGGTAGAGACAAGATGGTGAAAAGGCTGCATTTCAAAGAGAAGGATGCATTATTATCCTCTGGTGCTAGAGTGTTTTGGAATCTCGTTTCCCTGGACATTTTATCCTGATACTGGACTGCATTCTTATTCTGGACTATCTTATCCTTTGTGTGGTGGACTGAATATGGACCTTTTCGTATTTTTGCCTGAATAAAGGTCTTGGAATTGTTCACTCTTCGCTCGCTCTGTTGATTGTGTGATACCAGAGAAGGACCCAGTGACAACTGGTGGCAGCAGTGGGATCAACAGAGCGTAACCCAATGGAGAACCACCCACAGAGTGAGTACAGAAATTGGACTGTATGCAGTTTACAGGAGAGAGCCAGAGACCTGGGCCTGAACTACCAGGGACTGACTAAAGAGGCCTTAATCGATCTACTGGTGGGCGCTAGCCCGGCCACCTCCTCCCAGATGTCTGAAGGACGAGCACTGGAGACAGGGATCCCCATCCAGAAAAGCCAGTGGTTGGTGTGGTATGAAGAAGAGATGGCGGTTCTGGGCCCCGGCGTCTCTCAGGAGTACAAGGAGGAGGCTGCCCGGAGGGCACAGCGGAAACAGGAAGCGATGGAGCTTGAAAAAGGGAGTTACGCAATGTGGAGTGTAACCCCAACAATCCGGGAGCCTGTACGGATCACCCGGACAGAGTTTAAGCCGTTTGATGAGGCTTCTGGAGATGTGGAGGGGTTCTTCAAAGACTTTGAGCAGCAGTGTGCTGTGATGGAGGTGCCCCACTCTAGCTGGATGCGTTTGTTAGTGGGTCTCCTGAACGGAAGCATGGCGGAGGCTTACCGAACCATTGATGCACTGCAGAATCGGGATTATAACGTTGTAAAGCGGACTATCCTGGATTACCATGCTATCACCCCAGACTCACATAGGGCCAAGTTCCGAGACCTACCATGCACCACGGGGGGATCGTTTAGGATGTATGCACATAAGATGTCCGAGGCATGTCGGAGATGGCTGGAAGCAGAAAACGCCTTTACTGTGGAAGATGTTATACAGGCGTTCCTTAAAGAACAATTTCTTGCCAAGTGCCCTGCAGAGGTACGGGAATGGGTCCGGGAGCGCACGCCGTGTACCGTGGATAGAGCTGCAGCCCTGGCCGATGAAGCCCTTACTATCTGGCCGCAATGGAGGAGGCTTCTGGACAATGAACCACGGCCTGCTCCTGCGCCCCGTCCCCCTCCAATTATATCTGCCCTTCCACCTAGTCGCAAGCCGATGACAATCACACCTCACAATCCTAGGCCCCAACAGTTCCGACCACGACCTGGGGGTATCACAGAGAGGAGGTGTTATGTGTGTGGGCAACCTGGACATTTGCAGTCTGGCTGTCCCTCCAGGATTCGGAAGGAGCCCCAGGCAGCCCCACCTCGTCCAGTGCATCTTGTACATTCCACCACACCTGAGGAAGAGCTACCACCACCCCCACCAGAGTGGACCACCGACCACGGCACCATAGATACCCCTCCTGGAGTGTACGGACTCCGGGCTCTGTCCTTTAGCTACTCAGAGCAACGGCAACGCCACCTGCAGGATGTCTTTATTGATGTGTACAAAGTGTCAGGATTTAGAGACACGGGGGCATTCTTGACTATCGCTGACCCCCGTGTGGTTCGACCAGAGGCAATTTACCAGGGTCCGGGAATTCCCATTGTCCTGGCGGGCGGTGCCCGCAAATATATACAGCGAGCTTCTGTGCGTTTGGATTATGGTTGTGGAGAAAAACTGTGTTGGATTGGAGTTATGGGAGGACTTCCTGCAGATATCCTCCTTGGGAACGACATTGGGGAGTTACAGTGCCAATTTGTGGGAGCAGTCACCCGACTACAGGCCCTTCAAGCACTACGTCATCCGGACCCCACCGGGGAGCAACCACCACGAACCGCATCAGAGTCGGTAAGCAATACTTTCGCTGCTACTACATTGGGAGAGTCTTGGGACAGAGAGGAGTTTAGGAGAGAAATAGAGGGTGACACTACCTTAGCAGCCCTCAGGCGAAAGGCAGAAACTGGGCACATGGGAGATAATGGGGATGGCTTCATTCGAGAAAACGGACTGTATTATCGTGTAACAAAGGGCAGTGACCAGGGCAACCCTGACGCAAGGACCAGGCAACTCATTGTCCCTCAGAAGTACAGGGCACAGCTACTTCAACTGGCCCATGACATCCCCTTGGCTGGGCATCAAGGGAGAAAAAGGACTGAAAAGAGACTCACCCAAAGTTTTTACTGGCCGGGCGTCTCGCAGTCGGTAGCCCATTATTGCCGCACCTGCGATGTGTGCCAGCGAATGCGGCATCCAGGAGCTCGACATAAGGTACCCCTGCAATCCCTGCCCATAATTGAGGAATCATTTCAACGTGTAGCCGTCGACATCATAGGTTGTAAGCATCGTTCCTATTCTGCTGTGTTCCGGACTTTGCCCTTACTGTTGCCCTTAAGCCTGGCTTCATTCGGCCATACTGGTTCCTGTGACATCACCGCCTGTTGGTCCCGCCCGCCGGGTTTAAATAGCTTTCCTGGACGTGACTACCTTGCTTGTATATCTCGTCCTGTACCTGATCTGCTAGCTGGGAGTTGCACGCTGTGCTACCTCCTTCCTTCCTGCTGAATCCACCTGGATTACCTGCTGCCTACTGCCGCCGCCTGGACCCTCTGACGGTGTCTGCCTGAAGGCTCCTTCCAGCTCTGCCTCCACCGCTCACCGCTAGTACAGCACTCACGGTATGCGCTGAAGATCTTGACTGCTGTGTGCGTTTCACCTGAGAGACTTATCCCTGCTACCTTTACACATCCAGTATCAATTACCTAGTGACTTTCTCTGCCACTGCACTGTGCCCGAAGATTCCCCTCCCGCAAGGGAGAGGGCTAAGTGACTGTCCTTGCCTGCATTCTTAAGATTGTGTCTGCTTACTTCTACATAGTGCTGGTGTACAACTTGCTATCTACTGGACTGAGTTCTGCTGCTGTTACCACTGCTGTCATTGTCTGGCTCCGCCAGCACCTGTGCTGTTCTGTGCTGCTTGTTTAATACAAACTACTTTCACGTATACCTGTGTCTGTGACTCTATCATCTAGCCACTGTCTTCATAGAAACCTACTATACATCATTACAGGATATACAAGCCCCCAATATGGAGACCGCAGGTGTAGAGTCCCTGGAGAAACGTGTAAGCAAGCAGTTTGCTTTGATACGGCAGGATGTGGCAGGCATTAGGACCCAGCTGGACACGCTGGAGCAACGTATCGAACACAACGCCGGGGCAGCAGAGGCACAGTTGCAACGACTGGCAAATCGGATTACGGCGCTGGAACAAGCAGCTCCTCTTCAGGGTGATCGTGTTCTGGCGTTGGAGCAAGCGATTCCTATGCAGCTCGATCGGATTGCTGCTCTGGAACAGGCCCCAGCCGCGCAGGTAGCAGGTGCTGCCCGGGATACTACACCGACCTTCCCGAAGCTTCCACCCTTCCGGTTCGCTGGTGAGAGGGATAAATTCCGAGGATTTTTGAACCAGTGCCGGATCTTCTTTGCTGCTCATGCCCCACAGTTCACTACTGAACGCTCCAAAGTTCTGACTATAGTCATGCTGCTGTCTGGTAAGGCGCTCACGTGGGCCAACCCTTTGATTGAGACCGACGACCCTCTGCTTAACTCTATGGACAATTTCATTGCCGCAATGACGCAGATGTTTGATGACCCGAACCGAGCTAATACTGCTGAGACGACGCTGCTGACCCTTCGGCAGGGGAAGCGTTCGATGCTGGAGTATGCATTGGACTTCCGTAGATGGGCTTTAGACACCACCTGGAACGGGGCAGCCAAGCAGGCCATCTTCCGCAGGGGATTGTCTACGGCAGTTAAGGATGAACTGGCACGCGGGGACTCGCCCGTGCTTCTTGGGGACTTCATCAATCACTGCATCCGCATTGACAATCGACTCTCCGAGCGCAGACAGGAGCGCTGGTCTGATCTACGGTTTAATAACACTGTTCCATTCTCTTCTCCCTCCAGAGATGTCACCAGCAGGAGGAATCCCGAGCTTGAGCCCGAACCGATGCAGGTGGATGCCGTACGTAGAAATCCTCCTGATGCCCGCAAGGAGCATCGCTTTAAGGAAAACCTGTGCTTCTACTGCGGGGGGACCGGTCACTTCATCTCCGAGTGTCCAGTCAGGAGACGTAAGACGGCTGCAGCTATCATTGATTGTAACTCCGAGGCGGGGGAGTCCTGCGTCCTAGATCTGAACAATTCGGGGGGCAGAGACAATCAGAGAGACCTGGACTTTGCCGATATGAATTCGCTGGCATCTCTTCCATTGAACGCAGTGGTGATCTCGATGACATCCGTCGTTTCCTCCTACTCCGCTACTAAGAAGAATTCCCACTATTACCTATCCTTGAGGGTCTGCTTCCAGGGTCGGTGTGTCGAGAGCGCCGCCATGTTGGACTCCGGGGCCAGTGGGAACTTCATGGATATCGCGTTTGCAAGGAAGCATGGAATCAGGGCAGTGAAGAGGGAGTCGTCAGTCTTGATGGAGACAGTAGACGGGTCGCCACTTACATCTGGACCGGTAACCATGGAGACTGAGTCGGTGAAGGTATGCATTGGAGAGGAACATGTGGAACATTTGTCCTTTTTACTAATATCTTCTCCTCACTTCCCTATTATCCTGGGGTTACCTTGGCTCCAGGTTCAGAATCCTCGTATCAACTGGGAGACCAGGGAAGTGCAGTTCCCTCCAAGTTCTAACAGCAACCCCGCTATTCCTAAGGTCGCTGCTATCCCCAAGGTAGTAGCTACGACTGAGGGACAGTTACCACCGGAGTATCAGGATCTGGCAGAGGTATGTGACAAGAAGAGGGCAGATATGTTACCTCCCCACCGGCCTTATGATTGCCCGATAGAACTGGTATCTGGGGCGGAGATCCCATTCGGGCGTATTTACCCTTTGTCTGGTCCTGAATTAAAGGCCTTGAAGGACTTCATCGACGAGAATCTCGCCAAGGGCTTCATCCGACCGTCTACTTCTCCTGCGGGTGCACCAATCTTCTTCGTGAAGAAAAAGGACGGGGGTCTGCGTCCTTGCATGGACTACCGTGATTTAAACAAGGTAACGGTCATGAATCGGCATCCGCTACCCTTAATCTCTGAACTACTGGAGAGGGTGAAGCAGGCTAAGATATTCACCAAACTGGATCTTCGGGGAGCCTACAACCTCGTGAGAATTCGGTCTGGAGATGAGTGGAAGACGGCCTTCCGCTGCCGTTATGGACACTTCGAGTCACGGGTCATGCCGTTCGGACTACGAAATGCTCCTGCAACCTTTCAGCATTTTGTTAATGACATTTTCCGAGATGTGCTTGATGTATTTATGGTTGTGTATCTCGATGACATTTTAATCTTTTCCAGTGATCTCGAGGAACATCGGCTCCACGTGAGGACAGTGCTGCAACGCCTGCTGCATAACCATCTTTACATCAAATTGGAGAAATGCGAGTTCCACAGGGCAACAGTGCAGTTCCTCGGTTATGTCATCTCTCCACAGGGTCTCCAGATGGACGATCAAAAGACCAGAGCGATCCAGGAGTGGCCAGCGCCAGGATCGGTGAAAGAAGTTCAGAGGTTTGTGGGATTCGCCAACTTCTATAGGCGCTTCATCCGTAACTTCTCTGAGATTGTGGCTCCCATCACCCAACTGACTAAGAAGGGGGTACCGTTCCGGTGGACTCCGCAAGCCCAGGAGGCGTTCACACGGCTGAAGGACAAATTTGTGTCGGCTCCCATCTTAAGACATCCAGACCCAGACCTGAGCTTTACTCTTGAGGTGGACGCATCGGATGTCGCCATCGGCGCAGTGTTGTCACAGAGAGGAGGTGAGAAGGCAGTTCTTCATCCTTGTGCCTTTCTTTCTCAGAAGCTATCCCCGGCGCAGAAGAACTATGACGTAGGGAACAAGGAGTTACTGGCGATTGTGACGGCGTTCAAGGAGTGGAGACACTTGCTGCTGGGGTCCTCAACTCCGATTACAGTTCTTACCGACCACCGAAACTTGGAATTCATGCAGTCCGTAAGATGTTTGAACCCACGTCAGGCACGTTGGAGCTTGTTTCTAAACCAATTCAACTTCATCATCTCCTACAGGTCGGGGGCACGGAATGGTAAGGCAGATGCGCTATCTAGGATTGCTGCTCCTGAGGAAGTGATTAAGCCGTCTCCTAGTACTGTTGTGTCTCCCGCTCATTTCATCTCTGCAATCCATCATCAGGATCTTCTGTCTGAGATCAAAGCAGCATACGCAGCAGATCTGTTGCTAAGGCAACCTACCCCCGAAGTAAGCCTAAATTTCAGTGGAGGAGTGTGGTTACAGGAGAATCGGCTGTATGTACCAGAGGTGACAAGACTTGAAGTCCTCCGACTGATCCATGATTCTAAGATTGGGGGACATCGTGGAATAACGAAGACCCAAGAGTTCCTGGCTCGGTACTTCTGGTGGCCTTCGTACCGGAAGGACGTGGAGGGATACGTGTCATCCTGCGAGGTATGTGCTCGGTTCAAGACGCCTCGTGCTTCGCCTTCCGGGTTGTTACAACCCTTGCCTATACCATCTCGTCCCTGGAGATCCATCTCAATGGACTTTATTGTTGAACTACCAGTCTCCAAGGGTAAGAACACCATTCTAGTGGTCGTGGACCGCCTCACTAAGGCAGCACACTTTATCCCTTGCGCTGGATTACCCACAGCAAAACAGACTGCAGACTTGTTGATTCAAGAGGTGGTCCGTCTGCACGGAGTCCCGGATGAGGTGATCTCTGATCGTGGGGTGCAGTTCACGTCTAGGTTCTGGAGGTGTTTCTGCGCGGCTCTGGATATTAGAGTAAGTCTGTCTTCGGCTTACCATCCACAGACCAATGGACAGACGGAACGTACGAATCAGACCCTGGAGCAGTACCTCCGTTGCTACTTAAGTCATCTGCAGGACGATTGGGTAGATCTGCTTCCCCTGGCAGAATTCACATATAACAACTCGCAGCACTCCTCGACTAAGCAGTCACCGTTCTTTGCTAATCAGGGTTACCACCCAAACATCTTGCCGCAGTTCCCCAAGGAGGCTGCAGTGCCTGCTGTGTCTGACCGTCTTTCTTTCTTACAGCAGAATTTGGAAGCTCTGAAGACCACCTTGACGACAGCGCAGGAGAGGTATAAGAGAGCAGCAGATCGTACCAGGAGGCCGGCTCCGGTGTATAGGGTGGGAGATACGGTCTGGTTGTCTACCAAGAATCTGAGGGTGAGGGCACTGACTGTCAAGCTTGGGCAGAAGTTTGTAGGGCCATACAAGATCGTGGCTCTAGTGAATTCGGTAGCGGTGCGTCTGAAATTACCCCCTGCCTGGAAGGTTCACCCGGTGTTCCATGTTTCCCTACTAAAGCCAGTTGTACCAAATTCCTTCCCTGGGCGTACTTCCTCTCCTCCAGCTCCAGTGCTCGTTGATGGACATGAACAATATGTCGTGGAGAAGATTCTGGATTCACGGATCTTCAGAAGGAAGCTGCAATACCTGGTCAAGTGGCAAGGATACTCTGTGGAGGAGAATTCCTGGGAACCGGTGGAGAATATCTGTGCTCCGCGGCTGCTGGAGCAGTTTCATCTAAGGTACCCGGACAAGCCTGGTCGAAGATTGTCCGGAGGACATTCTTTAAGGGGGGAATAATGTAAGCATCGTTCCTATTCTGCTGTGTTCCGGACTTTGCCCTTACTGTTGCCCTTAAGCCTGGCTTCATTCGGCCATACTGGTTCCTGTGACATCACCGCCTGTTGGTCCCGCCCGCCGGGTTTAAATAGCTTTCCTGGACGTGACTACCTTGCTTGTATATCTCGTCCTGTACCTGATCTGCTAGCTGGGAGTTGCACGCTGTGCTACCTCCTTCCTTCCTGCTGAATCCACCTGGATTACCTGCTGCCTACTGCCGCCGCCTGGACCCTCTGACGGTGTCTGCCTGAAGGCTCCTTCCAGCTCTGCCTCCACCGCTCACCGCTACTACAGCACTCACGGTATGCGCTGAAGATCTTGACTGCTGTGTGCGTTTCACCTGAGAGACTTATCCCTGCTACCTTTACACATCCAGTATCAATTACCTAGTGACTTTCTCTGCCACTGCACTGTGCCCGAAGATTCCCCTCCCGCAAGGGAGAGGGCTAAGTGACTGTCCTTGCCTGCATTCTTAAGATTGTGTCTGCTTACTTCTACATAGTGCTGGTGTACAACTTGCTATCTACTGGACTGAGTTCTGCTGCTGTTACCACTGCTGTCATTGTCTGGCTCCGCCAGCACCTGTGCTGTTCTGTGCTGCTTGTTTAATACAAACTACTTTCACGTATACCTGTGTCTGTGACTCTATCATCTAGCCACTGTCTTCATAGAAACCTACTATACATCATTACATAGGTCCTCTGGCCCACCCCAGCAGGTCAGGGAAAAAATATATCCTGACCGTGGTGGATTATGCCACTAGGTATCCTGAAGCTGTGGCCCTGTCCAGTATTACAGCAGTAAAGGTAGCCGAGGCCCTTGTTACCATCTTTACCCGGGTAGGGTTTCCTAGTGAAATATTGTCGGATCAAGGCACTCAGTTCATGTCAGATCTGGTCCAGTCCCTATGGCATACCTGTGGTGTTCGAGCCATTCGCACCACCCCATACCACCCGCAGACCAACGGACTATGTGAACGCTTTAATGGAACCCTAAAAAATATGCTGAGGGCTTTTGTTGACGTTGAAAAAGACTGGGAAAAGTACCTGCCACATCTCCTCTTCGCCTATCGGGAGGTTCCCCAAGAGTCCACAGGGTTCTCTCCCTTCGAACTACTGTTTAGCCGGAAGGTCCGTGGGCCTCTCACGCTTCTGAAAGAACATTTGGAGGGAGACATCTCAGATACCGGAATGCCCATCGTTTCCTATGTTCTAGAGCTCAGAGACCGTCTCGCCCAGCTAGCTAACTTCGCTAAAGAACATCAGCGAATGACCCAGTCCAGACAAAAAACCTGGTATGACCGTAATGCCAGGAACCGGGAATTTATGGAAGGACAGCAAGTGCTCATGATTACCGCTTCCCCTGCCAACAAGCTTCAAGCAGTGTGGGAAGGCCCTTATCAGGTTTTCAAGAAAATTAATGACTAACTATGTTATTGCCCTGGACTCTAGTGGTCAATGGCAGAAAACCGTCCACATTAACATGCTGAAAGACTACCACGACCGATCTCTGCCTGTTCTAGCTGTCTGCCACCCCCCTAGTGATACCGCCGACGACGAGTATCTCCCAGATCTCCTCCAGGTTGCCCGAGCGGGAGGATCACTGGAACAAGTGCCCCTGGGCTCCCATTTATTGGATATACAAAAGGACGATATTGTCGCCGTACTAAGGCCGAGGGCTGCTGCTTTCTCCTCAAAGCCGGGGAAGACTACTCTCACCAGTCACCATGTGGAAACCCCCGGACAACGCCCCATCCAGCAGGCTGCCTACCGGGTTCCAGAGGCTGTTCAAGGCATGATAAAGAACGAACTGGAGGAGATGAAACAACTGGGAGTTATTCAGCCATCTCACAGTTCTTGGGCCTCTCCTGTCGTCCTGGTCCCCAAGAAGGATGGTACAAAACGATTCTGCGTTGATTACAGACGACTAAATGATGCCACCAAGAGTGATGCTTATCCCATGCCCAGGATTGATGATCTATTGGATCGTCTGGCCAGTGCCCAATTTGTGACTACGTTAGACTTGAGCAAGGGGTACTGGCAGATACCCCTAACGGAGGACGCTCGGGAGCGCTCAGCCTTCATTACTCCATTTGGGCTTTATGAGTTCCTGGGAATGCCCTTTGGGATGAAAACTGCCCCCGCTACTTTCCAGAGACTGGTGGATCGACTGTTACAACAATGTCAGGACTTTGCCTGTGCTTACTTAGACGACATAGCCATTTTTAGCACAACCTGGGAGGAACATCTTAAACACTTGGGCATAGTGCTGGACTGTATCCTTACTGCAGGACTGACCATTCACCCTGATAAGTGCCAAATAGGGATGGCTGAGGTGCAGTACCTCAGGCATAGAGTAGGGGGTGGGACACTAAGGCCAGAGCCTGCCAAGGTGGAAGCCATTAGCAACTGGTGTAGACCCCAGACTAAAAAGCAGGTACTTGCGTTTTTAGGAACTGCTGGTTACTATCGCAAATTTGTTTCTAACTTCAGCACCTTGGCCAAGCCCCTAACCGACCTGACCCGCAAGAACATGCCTAGGAATGTGACATGGACGCCTGCATGCGAGGATGCCTTTTCAGCGTTAAAGACTGCACTCGTCACTGCTCCTGTCTTGGCTGCCCCGGATTATAAACGCAGGTTCCTCGTGCAGACAGATGCATCCACCTTTGGGATTGGGGCAGTACTTAGCCAAGTGAACGCCGCCAGAGAAGAACATCCTGTTGCTTTTGCCAGTAGGAAACTACTGGATCGGGAAGTTGCCTATGCCACTATTGAAAAGGAGTGCCTTGCCATCGTATTGGCGCTAAAAAAATTGCAGCCCTACTTGTATGGCAGAGACTTCACAATTGTTACAGACCACAACCCCCTCACATGGCTGAATCGTGTATCAGGGGACAATGGAAGATTGCTGCGGTGGAGCTTGTCCTTACAACCCTACAGCTTCTCCATCCAATACAAGCGGGGAAGCCAACACCAGAACGCCGATGGACTGTCTCGACAGGAAGAACCATAGGCTCCCCAGGCCGACCTACCCCTGCCACTGTACAAGGAACTATAAAAAACTGAGCAATATGGACTAAAGTGAGCAGGCCAGAGGTCTGTGTAGACCTCATGGCGTGCTCACTTATTATGGGGGGGAGAGGTTGTGATGGGGTGATATGTTATGTGGATGTCATTTTTTGTATATTCCTATTTTTAACAATTCCAGTTATTTTCACAGTGTTTTTCTTATTACATTGTAAGTCTACAGCCTCACTGTATCTGTCTCTTGATGACCCCCTGTAGTGCATTAATCCCTAAGGCCTTTTGTTCTCCTCTGGGAGGCAACTTGTTTGACTACCCCTGGACAAGGAAGGGGGTGGGGGAAAGAACAGCAGCTGGACAACAAGTCAGTTCCGGTAGAGACAAGATGGTGAAAAGGCTGCATTTCAGAGAGAAGGATGCATTATTATCCTCTGGTGCTAGAGTGTTTTGGAATCTCGTTTCCCTGGACATTTTATCCTGATACTGGACTGCATTCTTATTCTGGACTATCTTATCCTTTGTGTGGTGGACTGAATATGGACCTTTTCGTATTTTTGCCTGAATAAAGGTCTTGGAATTGTTCACTCTTCGCTCGCTCTGTTGATTGTGTGATACCAGAGAAGGACCCCGTGACAGTGAGAAAAAATGTACCTGGGAGTCTGGAAAACCTCCTCGATTGTTGCCCAGACTCAGTCATTTCTCTGATCGTTTCTCTGAAGAAGGGCAGGAGGGGCAATTCATTTTCCACTGTCCAGAGGCTCCACAGTAAAAGCATAGTAGGTTGTCTCTACGGTGCCTTCTCTCTTTCTACTTAACCGAGACTGACCCAACCTTCATGGGCTCAGATACAGGTGCAGAGTCACACAATTTGGGGTACAAGGGAGACTCTTGTTGCATCATTCCTCTAGCATGGAGTCTCCGGTCCATACGGACCGCCTGCATCATGGCATCCTCCAGGGTATCAGGAGGCAGATGTAATGCCAGAGCATCCTGCAGACGGTCAGAAAGGCCCCTGCGAAACAACCCCCTCAGGGCGTCGTCGTTCTAGGATATTTCGGCGGTCCAACGTCTAAACTCTGAGCAGAACCATTCAGCAGAGTGCCTCCCCTGTGTCACACTCATCACCATATCCTCAGCCAGACGCACTCTATCAGGCTCGTCATAGATGTGCCCCAGAGCCTCAAAGAACAAGTTCACTGACATACATTCAGGAGCAGAGGAAGAGAGAGAGAAAGCCCATGTGGAGCCCCCCGAAGTAGGGAAATAATGACCCGCACCCTCTGGAACTCATCCCCGGAGGAGCGGGGCCTTAGAGAAAAAATAAGCTTGCATCCTTCTCTGAAAGATCTGAACTCCTTTTTATCCCCTGAGAAAGGATCAGGCAATTTGACCGGAGATTCAGGGGACGCTAATGACACATCTCTACCCCTAGAACTAGAAGCCCCTGCATCGACAGCCCCCTGCACAGTAACCACCAACTGTTGCTGGGTATGGGCCATCGTGCGCTGTTCCACATTGAGTTTATGGAACATTTGGGTCAGGTGCTTGACCTGATCAGCCAAAGCTTGTATGGGATCCATGAGGATAACACACACCTTTTTTTTTTTTCTTCTCTTCAGAGGAAAAAAAAACTGAAGCGGTCAGTTATAATGTCAGGAACACCGCACTGCACTTGCTCACTGAGCCAGTGCCCGTGTCCTGAGTACAAAGACTGTGCACAAAGATACCTGCGGAGCGGGCAGCAGTGGTGACAATGCATGCTCCAGGACCTGATGCACGTGACTGCTGGGGGCGTGGCCTAAGCTCCACAGAGCTAGGAGCTGCAGGGAAACTCCTAGAAAGGTAACTACAGGACAATGTTACCAAGGGGCATAGACAGAGACAGAAACCAGATCAAGCCAAGGTCAAAGCATGAGATAGCAATACAGTGCCAAAGGATCAGACAGAAAGGACAGTCAGGACGTAACAATAGATCAGAAAACCAGAAAGGGCATTAGACGGTACAATAGGGGTAACCTGTAACGGAGTAACGATAGCCAAGCCAGGAGGTCAGAACCAGAACTGACAAATGTACAAAAACGAGAGACGGAGTAGAGTGAAGGAACAAGCCAGGTCATACACGGGAAGCAAACAAACAACGCAGAGTACAGGCACACCAGGGGTCAGACACACCAGAACAGCAGTATAACTGACAGAGAATTCTAGTTTGGAGTGAGTATAAATACCCCTCCCAGATCCAAAGAGAGGCCGGCAAAAGTTAACCCTGTGAGAACAGGACATTAACCATGTCCTAACCATGACAGTACCCCCCTCTTAATGGAGTCTCCGGTGCACCCACCGCGAATCAACCATGACAGTACCTATCTTTAACATTGAGTATGCAGGACATGCGGATGTATGCGAATGTATCCGCATGCGTCGTTTTGACATGCAGCCGAACGCAACATGTTGCATTTTTGTGCAGACGGGGGCACAACAAATCGACGCATGCAGACGCATGTCCTACCCAATGTTAAAGATAGGTACGTAGGACACATGCAGAAGTATGCAAAAGTAGGCGGGGTTTAACTGAGGAAGTATGCAGCTCTCCGCAAAGCCCCGGTACGCAAATGTGAACTTAGCCTTACAATGTAAAAGCCACTTCTGGCTCACAAATAAATCCATATGTAGTAGGTGTATGAGTCACATGATGCAGAAGAAAACTGGAGTGGTGCTGGAAGACAGTTTTATGTCACAGGTCATGGCAAAAATAAGCACAGCTACAAAACACAAGTTAGTTATACTGCATCTGCCAGGTCTCTCTCAGGCAAAGATATCAAAGCAGACTGTGATTTCAAGATGTCTTCTATTGAAGAAGCACGAACTTGGCATTCTACACAAGGAGAAACTTTAACCCTTAAACCACCTATCAGAGGCCAGTCACCTAGCCAAACCAGTTTTTCCTTCTTTGCACTGATAAAGGGCAAACACATCAAAACACTTGTCTGTAAATGGTGTGTCTAGTTTGTCTTCTTATCTTAAGGATACTTTTATATTGTGCATATCTGCATGTATGTGGGTCACTGGGGCTTGGACCCAAAACCCTCACATTACAGTCTATTGCACCGACAGGGCCATCTATATATATAAAACTGAATGTATGTGTGTATCACCAACCAATCACGAAGCATCTTTCTTTTCACCAGAGCTGTTCAAAAGAAGCTGAGCTGTGATTGGTTGCTATGAGCAACAGTTTTCCTTGCAACCAATCACTAAGCATCTCTCATTTCACCAGAGCTGGTTAAAAGAAGCTGAGCTGTGATTGGTTGCTCTGAGCAAGTTTTCTCACTTGACAACACCTCAGCAAACACTGACATGGTGGGAGAAATCTAGCATCCCTGGGAACATAAGCTCCCAGCCATTGTCTACCCCCCAGAAAGGAGCAGCGAGCACATGACAGAAATGAATCCCCCCTTCCGTGCCTATATACCCATCACACATCCTCCATACCAAACCGTCAAAGTGTGAAAAAACGGATCCATTATAGATTTGCAAAAAACTGATGCCCCTGATCCGGTTTTTGGACGGATCCGTCGCAGCAGCCAGTGTATGAAATTTAAAGGAACAGAACTCAGGAAAAGGGGAGAGAGAGAGACCCCAGGGTCCCTTAAAGGGATCATTGGTATGGAAGTTAGGGCAAATCCACACTGCGCTTTGGTACTGACCCCAGGCTTTTCTTAAAGGGATCTCTGGTATGGAAGTCAGGGCACATCCATCCAGCGCTTTGGTTCTGACCTCAGGCCTGTCTTAAAGGGATCCTTGGTATGGAAGTCAGGGCCATTGCCTTCAAATGCTCTGGTACTGACCCCCAGGCTCTCTTAAAGGGATCTCCTGTATGGAAGATAGGGTAAATCCCTCAGCACTCTGATTCTGACCCCAGAGTTCTATAAAAAAAATCATTGGTATGCAAGTAAGGGCAAATCCACTCAGCGCTCTGGTTCTGATCCCAGGCTCTCTTAAAGCGATCCCCGGTATGGAAGTTTGGGCAAATCCACTCAGCGCACCGGTTCTGACCCAAGGCCCCTCTTAAAGGGATCCCCAGTATGGAAGTGAGGGCAAATCCACCCTGCGCTTTGGTACTGACCCCAGGCCTCTCTTAAAGGGATCCCCAGTATGGAAGTTAGGACCGTTCCACTCAGCACTCTGGTTCTGACCCCAGACTGACGGGATGATGTGGGATATTAGGGGTAATAGTCCAGTGGCTCTGGCTGATGGGATGATGTGGGATATTAGGGGGAGTAATCCGGTGGCTCTGCCTGACGGGATGATGTGGGATTTTAGGGGTAGTAGTCCGGTGGCTCTGGTTGACAGGATGATGTGGGATATTAGGGGTAGTAGTCCAGTGGCTCTGGCTGACGGGATGATCTGAGATATTAGTGGTACTTGTCCGGTGGTTCTGGAGGATGGGATGAGGTGGGATATTGTGGGTAGTAGTCCGGCAGCTGTGACGGGATGATGTGGGATATTAGTGGCAGTTGTCCGGTGGCTCTGGCTCACGATATAATGCAGTATACTAGGGGTAGTAGTCCGGCGGCTGTGTCGGGATGATGTGGGATATTAGTGGTAATTGTCCGGTGGCTCTGGCTGACTGGATGATGTGGGATATTAGGAGTAGTAGTCCCGTGGCTTTGATGGGATGATGTGGGATATTAGGGGTAGTAGTCCGGTGGCACTGGCTGACGGGACGATGTGGGATATTAGGGGTAGTAGTCCGGTAGCTCTGGCTGACGAGATGATGTGGGACATTATAGTGAATGTTGCTATGAGGAGTGGGTGGGGCTCTACACTCAGCTTTATATATATATATAATCATTACAATTTGTTATAACTAACCGTAGTTAGTTACTATGCCCGGGCAGCGCCAGGCTCTTCAGCTAGTAGACTATAATGGTGCTAGCAGAGCGATTGTGCTCTCTGTTGTGCATCATTTTCAGGCATATACGCCTACTCCTGGCGGACACCCAGACGGCAGTCTACAGTACGTGACTGTTTTCTTTTCTAGTTAGCATGCAGTGTTAAGGCCCCGTCTCACATAGCGAGATCGATTTTGTGACGCAACAGCGATCTCGCCTGCGATCTCATTACATGTGACACATAGCGGCGACCGGGCTACCTGCTGGATATCGCTGATCATGTAGGAATGTCCTGGGCCATTTTTTCATTGTCGGCATCCCGCTGGCCAGCATGCATCACTGTGTTTGATCGCTGGATCATTGCTGCGTCGCTGAAGAGATCTGGCAATTTGGCAGCTTACTAGAGATCATTTAGCGACGCACCAGCGATCCCTACCTGGTCGTATCGTTGTCAGGATCACTGGTGCGTCACTAAGTGAAACAGGACCCTTAGTTGCTGTGTGCAGCTCCATCTATTGGTATAGAAAATTTTCTTTCATAAGAACTATGGTAAATGAAATTCCCCTCCCCCACCACAGATGAAGCAGGCAGGATGGATTAGAACAATTTCTTCTACCATTTCCCTGCCTTTTCTATCAGAACATGTCATAAGTTTGCAAATCATTATCCGATTGACTTGTGTTACACAAAAATAAACGTTTTGTCACTTTTCCAAATCCAGATTTATGTGGGTCTTTGCGGGACAGAGGCCCAGTGAGTTCCACTTCACTTGTGATTTTTCCTTCACATCTTCCAAGTCCTTTATCTTTTTTATATTTTTGGTCAGTACAGATGTATCAGGGCTTGTTCTTTGTGATAAGAGCTGCAGTTTTAAATTATCACCATTTTGGGGTCCATACAACTGTCTGATTTCTTCCAATTCTAACTTTTTGGTAGGCAAAAATAACACTGAAATTCTGCAATATATATTTTATTTTCAACATCAGGATAAATATTAAAATACTTAATAAGTTCAGGTAGTCACACACATGTAAAAAATGTTTTACACATATAACTTTTTTATATTTTATTAATGTTCCAGGAAAAGAAGAGTTATATGAACATTGATATAATTTTAAAAATATTTTTTAATACTTTTTTAATTTTTTTAGTAGACCCCTCTAAATGACTTTAATCTCCAATATTGTAATATTGCAGTTTATTGTAAAATTAGCCAAGCCAAGCATAAAAAGATACAAGCCTGATTTCCAAGACCCCATTTCCAGCCTTTAAATTTCGTTATCACAATTAATGTAGCAAAGGGGTTAAATGGCTGCAACTGGAGCAAGTTTTGATGGCAGCAAGTAGACTGGAGTGCCCACTGTAAAACACAGTTGGCATCCACTCTGGTGAAGGCCCAGATCCTCACCGAGTGGGCACTTGCGTGTGTGAGCCGAGCGCTGGCTCCAGCACACTTGTTACCAGAGTCTTACATGATCAATGACAGATCTGTTATGAAAGATCAGTCATTTTATTCTTAAGGGGTAAAGGGGGATCAAATGCATTTGTTTTTTGCTTTATTTTCACAAAGAAACATAAAACCAAAATAAGGCTGGTTTCACACTTGCGTTGAGGAGGGCTGCGGATGGCAGCCTACTTTCTCCTTCCTTCCTAGGTGAAGCTCCGCCCACGCTCCACCAACTGCCGCATGCATCCAGCGTTTCCCTGCGTACCTATCTTTAACATTGGGTATGCAGGGACATGCGTTGTATGTGGATGCGTTCGCATGCGGCGTTTTGACGTGTGCGGCGACTGCACGGAAATGCAAAACTCCACATAATCCCCCTCCCGGAGGGGGCCATTGAACATGAGAGAGCCAGCATTAATGTAGACCTTGGCTCCGGTCTCCAGCTCTTACACAAAGCCATAGCCCCTGTTCTGGTTTAGATACCTGACGAGGCCGCGTGGTATCTGGCTTGCAGCCGTTCCTCCGCCAGGGCGCTGCAGCTCCTCAAGGATGCGGAGCTCACTGGCATGCCTTTATGCAAAAGCATATAATCAGTTTTGCTATGCTTGTCTAGACCTGTGGTATATTCTGATAACTTATCTAGCAACGCCATCTATTGTCAATGTTCTAATTACAGTTTACTTTCTGTTTCATTTCTTACTATGCAATTTAATATTTAAGGCTCATCAAGGCTTCCGTAGTTCCCCATCAGCCTCTGCTTTAGCCTTGCCCCCTTCTTCTCCAGCAGCCATTTTGGCCTCATGGATAATGGCATGCTGATTGTTTCTCCCTGATTTTCAGCCCATCTGGTTGTTTACATCCACATAGCACAGTCGGTGAGTTATTTCCCCCTTGTTAGAGCTCACCATATTGCATTATATAGCTTCTCTGTTCCATATGTTTTATATCAAAGTAGTCTTTTGATATTGCATATGTTTATACTACCGCATGTTGTGCAATTAAACTGTGAATGCCCTGTACCATACATAATGCTATGTATTTCGATATGTTGTATGCCTTGTACTGAGTACTTTCATTTTTCTTATAGTTTGCACTGATCCTATCAATAAAAGTTGTAAAGGGCCCCCTGCGTCTACCTCAATGCATCGATAGGAAAGACTTTAGCTGTCTGTCATCTCGCTTTTCTTAAGCACAAATTTGAGGGTGCCAGAACACTCAACACACCACCTCTTTTCGCGGATTACCCTGTGGATCCACTCGGCTTCTGTAGCGATAGATGCTTCCGGTTGCCCTAAGCGCATGCCACGGATGTCAGCTGGAACAGTTGCAGCCTGGGGAAGTGCGGATGCTGGCATGGCCAGGGAAGATGGCGGAGTCGGTAGCCAAGGCACCTCCGGGGATGACGGCAGGGTCGGCAGCTGGGACGCCTCTGGGGATGATGGCGGAGCTACGGGCAGTGAGTAGGCCAAGGCCAAAGCATCAGGGTGACCGGGCAGGGGTTTCTTACTCACCGCCGCAGCAGTCGGTAGTCCTCTTGTGCGGCCATCATCATCAGTGATTGCGACAATCATGATACCCTGCAAGGCCGCCTCCAGGATCTTCCGAACTCCTCGGGGTTCCCGCCGGGGTGTCATCAGGTCTTCATCCTCCTCTGGTTGTTGACTTGGCTGCCGCCATGGGGGTCACTCCTCCAGCTCTTCTGACCACCAGGCCTCGAACCTCAGGCCTGCCTCCGCTCAGGCCTTGGGGTGCTTCCAATCCTGGCGGCTAATGCCGCCGCGGTAAGACATGATGTGCCTCTCAATGCCAGCCAATAATGGGGTCTCATCCTCTGTTACAGACAGTCCCTCTTTTTTGGGTTCCACCCATTCGTGGGTGGGATCATTTCCTGCGACTCCACCCGTTTCTCTAGGTTTGGTCGCAGGGGCGGGAGCTCTGTCACAACAAGGTGCGACCTTCTTTCTTCTGGCACCAACTTTCCTGGGTAACCCCCATCACAAACAGTCTTGTCTTTACTTTTCATGCCAACAGCCGCCATCTTTTCAGCTATGGTTAGTGCCATTCCTGAGTTCATAACATCCGCCATCCGCAATCCTGTCATGGCAGGCACATTACAAGTCCCAATTTCAAAGTCACAAATCTTAGGATTGCTGTCAGCCGACAGCTCCATTTCTTCCAGTTCGGACAGCACATCACATATTTCAGATTCACAGTCCAAGTCAACTGACATCTCTAATCTTTCTACAGCGGACACTTCAGAATCACGGTCAGTCACCTTCTTTAATTCTCTCATGGTGGACAGCATTCCAAAATCATAAGTCTCACATATTCCATCCATCTATCTTTAGGCTGCGGCGGTCCATCCTGCCAACTATGCCAAGTGTAACAAGAGCGACCGGGGGGGTAGTTGTGGCGAGTAAAGGCCCCTTTACATTTAGCGATGCACCAGCGATCCGACCAGCGATCCACCCCGGTCAGGATCGCTGGTGCACCGCTAAATGATCGCTAGTGAGCTGTCACACAGGCAGACCTCACAGCGATGCAGCAGCAATACAGCGGACGATACTCACCTTTCACACTTAGCGATCCTGACGTCCTCCCGCCCGCCTCCACGCGTCGCTCGTCGTCACAGCAGGAAGCCCAGCAGGAAGCGCCCGACGAGAAATGGAGCCGGACATTCTCGCGCGATCAGCGATGGACAGCGGGGGAGCCGGTCGGAGGTAAGTATCAGACATAGCGATATCGCTAGCGATATCGCTATAAAGTCACAAAATCGGTGACGTGATATCGCTATGTGTAAAACCCCCTTTAGTTAAAGGCACAGTACATAGAGTCACTAAGCAAACAGTCAGTGAGCACCCCCTGGGCCCTTGTACACAGATAGTAGATGGGACCAACACATCTCTTTCCCACAGATTACCTTCTCTCTCCGTCCACGGTAGTCCAAGCAAATTAGAGTCCGAGAGGCAGCCGTTGTCCAACGGGGCAGAGTCCGAGAGGCAACCGTTGTCCAATGGAGAATAACGTTTAATGAACAGGAAAAAAAGAGAACAACACTGTATTTCCTGATCTCTCCCTGCACTCTCCACATCCGCATCCACAGCAGCTGCAACAGCTGAAGATCTGCTTTAGTCCATGCGCCGGGATAACCCCTTCAGAAGCGGGGGCCTTTCCAGAGTCCTGGGCCCATGTTGCAGTCCTTAATCCTCAGTCCTTGGTCCTTAGTCATTAGCCTTTAGCCAGGGCAACAGTCCTCTCCCGTCCGGGGGTCTGATAGTTCCGCATCTATAATACATGCCTGCCCTGGCCAACCCTACAGTTCTGAGGAAGCAGCAGCTTCCTCTCTCCTTGTGGCTGCAGGTCCAGCCCCCTTATTTAACTAGTTCTATCCCTAACTGGATAAGCATTAAAGGGGAAACATGCTCATTACATCACAGCACATTATAAGTCATAACACATATAGAACATAGGCATATAACATATGTACATAAGAGGTGCACTGGGGGTCATATGGCAGAAGGAGAGGGCGCAACTGAGGGGACCGGCCACCTCCTTACATGTGCACGGCACCATCTATTGATTTTACAGAAAGTGTTCTTTTTTTCTTCACTGGGCTCTGTTCCTCAGGGCTCTTTCAAACATCAGTGTCTCCGCTACGCGTGGTGACAGTTTTCACCAAAAACATTTACACATGTAAACCTATTCAAGTGAATGGGCCTGTGCACATGTCATTGTGGTTTTGTGGTTCCACGGACAATGTGTCAATTGTTTAACAGCAGCACGGGCCGCAAAATGTCTTGCACACGTGCACACTGATGACACATGGATGTTATCCATGTGTCATCAATGTGACACATACCGATGCCTGGGAATCAATGGTACAGAACTGCCATGGGGGCCCCTCCATTCTTGATAACCAGCCATGATAAAGCTGACAGCTAAGGGTTGCAGTCTGCAGCTGTCATTTTTTTTCCTGGCTGGTTATCAAAAATACAAGGGAAATCATGACTTTTGTATTTATTTATAGCGCAGGCACCAGCTGATGAATACTCCCATCAGCGACAGCAGGCATATGCTTATGGGAGTAAGGCCGGGGTCACACTGGCGAGGAATACGGCCGAGTGAGAGGCGCTAAAAGCACGCATTAGACACGGACAAATGATTCTCTATGGGGTCACTCGCACCAGGCGTATATTTCTCATCCGTATTCTACGGTCCGTGCCAATCGCAGCATGCTGCGATTGCCAGCGTACTACGGCCGTAGTACGCCAATGCAAGTCTATGGGTGCGCAAAAAATACGGATTACACACGGACCACACATGTGACTTGCGAGAAATACGCACCAGGTTTCTTTTAGCAAAGCCGGCAATTCAGTGCACGATACAGTAAACTCATACTGACAGGTTTAATAAAGAAATGAAAGAATAGATATATATATACACATAGAATGCAAATATATATATATATATATTTATATATATATATATATATATGTGTCTATACCTATTCTTTGGTTTCTGTTATAAACCCTGTCATTGGGCTCCATTATATGTCCATTTTGCAAGGCTGCGAGAAAATCTCGCCATACGGATGCCAAACGGATTATATACGGATGCTTACATGCGCAAAATACGCGACCACACCTTGATTACGGATGACATACGGAGCACTCTTTAGGGGTCATTCATCTGTATTACGCATGTAAAATACTGACCGTATTTTGCGTCGGTTAGTGTGACCCCGGCCTAATAGTTCCATCAGCCGACGCCCGGTGACCGGAGGTAAACTTTCAACTTCCAACAGGTGAGGGATATTGTTGTTTTTATTTTTGTTTACAAGGGACAGCAGCTTCAGGGCATTAGCTGTTAAGATGAGTATAATGTGTTTTATTATGTTATTCTTAATTTTCATAGAATCGTAGAGTTGGAAGGGACCTCCTGGGTCATCTGGTCCAACCCCCTGCTCAAAGCAGGATTCGCTGAATCATCCCAGACAGATGTCTGTCCAGCCTCTGTTTGAAAACTTCTATTGAAGGACAACTCACCATCTCCTGTGGCAGCCTGTTCCACTCAGTGATCACACTGTCAAAAAAAAATTTCTAATATCTAATCCGTGTCTCCTCCCATTCAGTTTCATCCCATTGCTTCTAGTCTTTCCTTGTGCAAATGAGAATAAAGATGATCCTTCTACAATGTGACAGCCCTTGAGATGTTTGTAGACAGCTATTAAGTCTCCTCTCAGTCTTCTCTTCTGCAAGCTAAACATTCCCAAATCCTGCAACCTTTCCTCATAACACATGGTTTGCAGACCGGTCACCATTCTGGTCGCTCTTTTCTGAACTTGCTCCAGTTTGTTGGTCTTTTTTAAAGTGTGGCGCCCAAAACTGGACACAGTATTCCAGATGAGGTCTGACCAAAGAAGAGTAGAGGGCAATAATGACTTCATGTGATCTAGACTATATGCTTCTGTTAATACATCCTAGAATTGCATTTGCCTTTTTTGCTGCTGCATCACACTGTTGACTCATATTCAGTCTGTGATCTATTAGTATACCCAAGTCTTTTTCACATGTGCTGTTGCTTAGTCCTATTCCTCCCATTATGTATATGCTGTTTTCATTTTTATTGCCCAGGTGTAGTACTTTGCATTTTTCCCTGTTAAAAATCATTCTGTTAGTTGCTGCCCACTGCTCCAGTTTATTTATATCTTTTTGAATCCTCTGTTCACAGGCAGAGCAGTGGACAATGATATGAGCTGTTTTCAGCACCCGGCACCTGAGAACAGCACAAACTGTGCCGGCTTTTCTCAGGCGCCAGTACGTGTGATACTATGCGGCACACGTATGTGTGGCGCCCCTGAGGCTCAGTCGCCACAGAGGTACTGCACCTTCTCCTAAGGTGTAGTGCCCCACCACCTAGGTAAGTTGGGAGCTCCTTTTCACACTCCAACACTCGCATCCCACACAACAGGGTAGTTCAGTACACCATTTGGAGGGCTCTCTCTCCTCCTAGACATTAGGAGTGCCTCTGGTGGTTCCAGGCTTGGAACACTGGATGAGCTGGGAGGTGGGTGGAGTTGAGATCCATATAAAAGAGTGGGAAGATTTAGAATTACAGTTGAGTTCAGTCTGAGGTCAGTCAGGCCGAGATGAGTCTGAGAGCAGGCTGACAGGAGGTCAGCCTGAGGGGAGGTCAAGGCGGAGGAAGACAGTCAGGAGAGGCTGAGGACTGGTCTTAGTGGAACGAGATCCCTAGAAGAGGAATAGAAGATGGAGTGCTGGAGCTGCTTCAGTGATCTGAGCCAGCTGGCACGGGGAAGGAACAAGAAAGAGAAAGACGTAGAACTGCAACCTAAGCTTCCATAGGAGAGAAAGACAAGTACGGAACGAAGGAGTAGAGAGAACAGAGAGAAGCTGTGGGTCAGAAGAGGAACCCTGCCTATAGGTTCTCAGTGCAATGCCGGGTCCCGGTCCCCGAGGTTGTATGGACACTTATGGTTCTGCAGCAGACACCAGTGGAGTAGTTGGCTGTAAATGCACTACTCCCATCTAAGACTTGGGGCACAACAGCAACTGAATAGAGAGCCAGGACTCCGGAGAAAGGGGTTCCCGACAGAGGCTACAGCTGTCTGCCATACGAGTAGAGTTGTTAGGAACATCTGACAGGAGGAACTCCAGAGTACCACGGTACTGGAGAGCTTTCCACTAAAAGGCGCATTGGCGAAGTCGTTCAGGAAAGGTACATGATGGCGGAGTGTTGGAGAGGAGAACCCTGACTTCCCCGGGAGGTTGATTGAGTCTCTGCCCCGGAGGACACGGCATGGAAGCGGGCACCAGAGTGCACTATGAACTGTGAGTAAAGTGTTGAAACTGCAAGCCCTGGTGTCCTCCATTCATTTGCGCACTAACATCTTCAGCACCGCTACACCTGGGTACCAATCCCCTCACCGCTTGTGCCTCTCCTCTATTCTGACATCCACACTGCCCTGGGACTACAGCTCCACCTGTGGGGAGCTACACCATGTTTGCTGCACCATCTCATCAGTCCCAGTGGATCTGCATGCAGTGTTGGCTTAACATCTTACTTGCCAAGCACCACAGGTGGCGTCACGAACTATTCCCATAAATTACATTAAAAACCACCATTGATTTGGGTGCCCAGGGCCACGGACCGGGTCACCGCCGCCGTGACACATCCCCCTGACACCGGCCTGGTACCGAGTACCCCGCAACCTGTTATGATTGAGTCACCGAGGAGGAAAAAGCAAAACACAAGCTCAGCCCAGAAAATCAGAGAGGTTGGAAACTAGCGGATTGCAGACCCCTAATCCTATCACACAACTAGCAGTAGCCGTGGAGTGTTCCTACGGTGATCCTAGACACCTCGTCACAGCCGGAGATCTAAATAAGCCTAAAGAGAGAAAAGGGAAAAACTGACTGCCCCAGAGCAGACCCCAAAGCAATAGGCAGCCCCCAACATATAATGACGGTGAAACAAGATGAAAACACTAACACAGATAGAAAGATAGGTTGAGCAAACGATGGGGCCCAAGCTAACTAAAAAGGACAGGACAGAAAGGCTGCTGTCTGCAATCCGAGAAAACCCTGCTAAAAATATTACCAACACAACTGATAAGCAAAAAGGATCATGAAGTCACTAGACTTCAAACCCTATATCAGCACTCAGAATATTCTGAAAGCAGAGCAAAAGAGAACACTGATCAAGGAATAAGAATCCAGCACATCCCCGGCCGGGGATGGCTGAACTCAAAAAACAAGGTAAACAAAACCAAAAACTAATAAGTTCAATAGCAGAGCAAAAACTTATCTTTGGGAAGCAGGAATCAGACTGGTCTCCAAGAATCCAGCAGAGAAATCACCAGCCACTCAGAAGGCCTGGTGATTGATCCACTCCCGCCTGGATTACTGCAATGCTCTATTAATTGGCCTCCCCGTCACTCGACTATCCCCCCTCCAGTCCATACTTAATGCAGCGGCCAGGATCGTCCATCTGGCTAATCGGTACTCGGACGCATCCGCTCTTCGCCAGTCCTTACATTGGCTACTTGTTCTCACCCACAAAGCTCTCCACAGTGCAGCACCCCCTTACATTTCTTCCCTCATTTCTGTCTATCGGCCTAGCCGATCGCTGCGCTCCGCAAACGACTTTCGACTAACCTCTGCACTAATCCGTACCTCCCACTCCCGACTCCAAGACTTCTCCCGTGCTGCTCCTATCCTCTGGAATGCTCTACCCCAAGAAATCAGGACTATCCACAATTTGCATAGTTTTAGGCGTTCCCTCAAAACATACTTGTTCAGAGCGGCCTGTAACGTTCACTGATCAAAGTAATTCTCTGTGTAAGTGTGCTTGTGTAGGCCATTCACTATCTCCATCCATCCTTCACTCCCTCAAGATGGCTGGACCTTCATTGTAAATACACAATTGTAAATACACACCTGTACTTTGTATCTCCCCCACCTCATTGTAGACTGTAAGCTCTCACGAGCAGGGTCATCTCATTTCATCTTATTTTGCTTCAATTATTGTATTGTTAACGTTGTTACTTATGACTTGTGTTTTGAAACTGTTAAACTGTAAAGCGCTGCGGAATATGTTGGTGCTATATAAAGATTATTATTATTATTATTATTAAGGGCGTCGGCTGCCTTATATCCAATCTGAAGTTCCTGTTACCCAGTCACAATCCACCTGATCAGGTGTTTGGTTTCTTTCATCCAAATCAGCCTCACTACCTTCCTTCACCAGAAGAGGGAGATCCTCGGACACAAAAGGTGAATGTACAGATGAGCTCACAACAGCGACCCATATGAAACACACATACACATGGACATGGATATCTCCGGTACAGGTTTTTTCCAATATTGGAAATATCAGGATGTGTGAAGGAGGCCTAACAGGTGAAAACAGGTATTAAAAATGTTAAAAAAAATTTAAAGTTCTACTCACCCCTCCCCTTCTGCATATTTGTCATCACAAGCCCGATATAGGAGAGAAAAAGAGACAAAACAACAGATTTGCCATTTTTCAGTCACCAATAAAAAGTGATCAAAATGTCACATGTGCCCCAAAATAATGTCAGTGAAAACATCAGCTCACTGCGCCAAGAACAAGCCCCAATACAGCTCCTTAGATGGAGAAACAGAATGCGACACAGATCAATTTTTTCTCTTAAAAAGTTATGTTTTTTTTTCTTAAATTTGTCTTAATTTGGTATTGCAGTGATCGCACTGACCTGGAGAATCATGGCGGCAGGTCATTATTATTTTGTGACTAGCTGAATTGCCCTGGCATAGTACTTAATGGTGGGTCCCGCTGTCTTCCTTAACAGCCCCGCTCTCCACCCGCCATCACACTCTCTCCTTCCGCAGCCACGCTCCTCACCCGCCGTCCGGTTCTATCCCTCCGCAGCCGCGCTCTACATCCGTGTCCCGGTGTCCCTCCACAGCCCTGCTCTCCCGCTCTCTTCCTCCACAGCCCCGGTCTCTTCGTCCACAGCCCTGCTCTCCCGCTCTCTCCCTCTACAGCCCCGGTCTCTTCGTCCACAGCCCTGCTCTCCCGCTCTCTCCCTCCACAGCCCCATTCTCTTCCTTCACAGCCGTGCTCTCCTCGTCCACAGCCCCATTCTCTTCCTTCACAGCCCTGCTCTCCCGCTCTCTTCCTCCACAGCCCCGGTCTCTTCGTCCACAGCCCTGCTCTCCCGCTCTCTCCCTCCACAGCCCCGGTCTCTTCGTCCACAGCCCTGCTCTCCCGCTCTCTCCCTCCACAGCCCCATTCTCTTCCTTCACAGCCGTGCTCTCCTCGTCCACAGCCCCATTCTCTTCCTTCACAGCCCTGCTCTCCCGCTCTCTCCCTCTACAGCCCCGCTGTCTTCCTCCACATTCCCGCTCTCCATGCACCACACACGGTGACGCCGGGACCAGGAGAGAGAGGTGCGTGGATTGTTAGTTCGGCCGGAGTGGACGGGGCTAGGCGGAGTGGGCAGAGCTAGAGCTGAGCTGCAGCGCATGTGATTGGGCGGCCTGCGGTGGGCGTGGCCTAGCACTGTAGTAGGCCGCAGTAGAAGCCGGGGACTAGATTTAGACTGGGAAGCTGCAGGGGAGAGGGGGGATAGCGCAGTAGGCGATGGGGCGCGCCAACTGAGCCGGGACAGGGTTGGGAGGGTGCCGGCACTATTCGGCCCCTGTCCTGAAGACTATCTTCCTCCACAGCCCCGCTCTCCATGCACTGTCCTTCTGTATCCGTCCTCAGCCCCACTCTGCTGCTTCGTGATTGGTTGGTGTCCCACTCTGCTGCTTCATGATTGGTTGGTGATACACACACACACATTCAGATTTATATATAGAGATGAACGCCAGAAAAACAAAGTACAAAAAAAAATCAATTTCCATCATTTCACTACGGTTGGACTTTTGTCCTGTTTTTCGGGACATTATATGATAAAATGATGAACGGTGTCAATCAGAACTTCAACTTGCTCCTCAATAAACCATCCCTCTTACGGCGATGTGGAAGGAAGGATAAAAAAAAAAGTTACGGCTCTTGGGAGAAAAAAAAACAACAAACAAAAAATCTCCTAGGAAGCAAGGGGTTAATGGGGATAACATTCCTGGAAGTTCTCTGTGTTAATTCTCCAATGTGTCTGAGGGGGTCGCAAGGTGCTAATATTATTATTGTTGTTATTATTATTACTACTACGTATTATTATAATATTATTAGTATGTATTATATCCTATTATATTATTATTGTGTATTATTATTATTATTATATTATGTATTATTATTAACTGTTAGCAATATTAATTATAATTATGTTTGCATTACATTATATAATTACATATAAAGTGCCATGGAATAAATGGCACTATAATAAACATAATAACAATTATCATTGGTCTATTAATCATTATTGTCATTTAGATTATATCATTATAATTATTAATTAATATTATGATGATCATTTTAATATTTATTTCATAATCAAATTAAAACACATCAAGGTAATAACACATAACAAAAATAGAAAATACAGCTTTATTTATGTAGAATTATTATTTTTTCATTATTAAATGTAAAAAAAAAAAAAATCAGAGCAATGTGGGAATAGCGGACTTGTATAGTGATTTGGGGAAATCCTATGCACAGCGCCCTCTATAGGTGTCACACAGTATTTGCTGTGTTGTGAAGGTTCCCTTCTGAAGGGGGAGGGGTGATTTCTTCCCTTGGCTATGAGGAAAGTGAGAAACCGTACGTGTGTTCTGTAGTGATGACGTCACAGGTCACAAGTATAGAGGATATCGTTCAGTAGTACACAGGTGAAACAACGGCACCTAGAGTTACCGTGCTCCCCACCACCAGGTTTATTGCGCGTGTGTGACGACAAGTCCCAGCACACTTTGCGAAGCAAATTTGACGTCATCATTGCAGTATAGAGGGAAAATAAGGGAGGACACCCGATACACACTGGGCAGAAAGTAGAAAATCATGGAAGGAACTGGCAGTGTGGCAAAAACGGGTGTAAAGGGCGGTAGAGCCCCAGTCAGCTGGAAAGCGAGGACGGAACCGGACGGCTGCCCGGTAAGAGCAGAGCTGGGCAATGATCAGCCAATCACCTGCAAGGTTTCGGTTTGTCATGGTGCTATCATAGTGCTGTAAACGAAAGGTCAGAGAAATAGCCCCATCCTGGTTCTGCCCCGATCCCCCCATCCCCCCTCCCTATGCCATGGACTTCTATAGCCCCATCCTGGATCTGCCCACATCCACCTTTCCTACAACCCCTACCCAACATCCCTACAGTCCCTATCCCTATTCCCTTTTGTACACTTCCTTTGGCAAAACTAATGTGTATTTAGTCCTGCCAATAAAGCTTCTTTGAATTTGAATTTGAAATGAAGAGCTGATAAGAGAGAGCACCACAAGGAATAAAGGCCCTTTTACATTTAGCGATGCACCAGCGATCCGACCAGCGATACGACCCGGTCAGGATCGCTGGTGCATCGCTAAATGATGGCTAGTGAGCTTTCACACAGAAAGACCTCACAGCGATGCAGCAGCGACGCAGCGCACGATACTCACCTTTCACACACAGATCCCGCCCGCCTCCAGCGTCGCTCGTCTCACACAGCAGGAAGCCCAGCAGGATGCAGACGACGAGAAATGGAGCCGGCCGATCTCGCGCGATCAGCGATGGACAACGGGGTAGCCGGTCGGAGGTAAGTATCACACATAGCGATATCGCTAGCGATATCGCTATAACGTCACAAAACCAGTGATGTTTTAGCGATATTGCTAGCGATATCGCTATGTGTAAAACCCCCTTAAGGGGCTGATAACAGTAAGCACAGGGAATTTGGGGATGATAACAGAGAGCACAGGAGATAAGGGGCTGATAACAGAGAGCACAGTTCCCTCTCCTTGTGTCCTCTGTTATCAGCCTCCATTTCCCCCTTGTACCTTCTGGTATCAGTCTCGAGTTCTTATTTCTTGTGCTCTCTGTTATCAGCCGCTTGTTTTCCCTTCTTGTGCCTCTGTTATCAGCCTCCAGTTCTTCCTTCTTGTGCTCTGTTATCAGCCTCCTGTTCTTCCTTATTGTTCTCTCTGTTATCAGCCCCTTATCTCCCTCCTTGTGCTCTCTGTTACCAGCCTCCAGTTCCCCCACTTGTGCTCTCTGTTATCAGCCTCCAGTTCCCCCTCATTGTGCTCTATATTATCAGCCCCCTATTCCCCCTCCATGTGCTCTCTGTTATCAGCCCCTTATTCCCCCTCCTTGTGCTCTCTGTTATCAGCCCCTTATTCCCCCTCCTTGTGCTCTCTGTTATCAGCCCCTTATTCCCCCTCCTTGTGCTCTCTCTGTTATCAGTCCCTTATTCCCCCTCTTTGTGCTCTCTGTTATCAGCCCCTTATTCCCCCTCCTTGTGCTCTCTCTGTTATCAGCCCCTTATTCCCCCTCCTTGTGCTCTCTGTTATCAGCCCCTTATTCCCCCTCCTTGTGCTCTCTGTTATCAGCCCCTTATTCCCCCTCCTTGTGCTCTGTTTTCAGCCCCTTATTCCCCCTCCTTGTGCTGTTTTCAGCCCCTTATTCCCCCTCCTTGCGCTGTTATCAGCCCCTTATTCCCCTTCTTGTGCTCTCTCTTTTATAAGCCTCTTATTCCCCTCCTTGTGCTCTCTCTATCAGTCTCCTGTTCTCCTTCTTGTGCTCTGTTATCAGCCTCCAGTTCCCCCTCCTTGTGCTCTCCTTGTTAGCAGCCCCTTATCCCCCCTCCTTGTGGTCTCTCTGTTATCAGCCCCTTATTCCCCCTTCTTGTGCTGTTATCAGCCCCTTATTCTCCTTTCTTGTGCTTTCTGCTATCAGCCTCCATTTCCCCCTCCTTGTGCTCTCTCTGTTATCAGCCCCTTATGCCCCCTCCTTGTTCTCTCTGTTATCAGCCCCTTATTGCCCCTCCTTGTTCTCTCTGTTATCAGCCCCTTATCTCCCTCCTTGTGCTCTCTGTTATCAGCCTCCAGTTCCCCCTCCTTGTGCTCTATGTTATCAACCCCTTATTCCCCCTCCTTGTGCTCTCTGTTATCAGCCCCTTATTACCCCTTCTTGTACTCTCTGTTATCAGCCCCTTATTACCCCTTCTTGTTCTCTCTGTTATCAGCCCCTTATTCCCCCTCCTTGTGCTCTCTGTTATAAGCCCCTTATTCCCCCTCCTTATTCTCTCTGTTATCAGCCCCTTATTCCCCCTCCTTGTGCTCTCTCTGTTATCAGCATGGCTGTGGAGTCGGAGTCGGAGTTCATTTTGGTGGAGTCGGTATAAAATGGTCCGACTCCGACTCCTAAAATATATAATAAATTGGGTACAGTAGTTCAATGCAGAATGTGCTGAATATTTTTTCATAGGAATTTGGGAAAGTTATGAAATGTCCTCTAAATGGGTGTTCTATTCCTGATCTAAGGCTACATTCACACACAGCGTTTTTGCTGCGTTTTTTGAGGATACGTTTATCAGCTGCAAAAGCAGATCAGCTTTTTAAAAAACCACATCACCTGAAAGGTTTTTGAGCTCATAGATGTTTTTGGGTCGCCCTCCCAGGGCTGCGGGGTACTCGGTACCGGGCCGGTGTCAGTGGGCTGTGTCACAGCGGCGGTGACCCGGTCCATGGCCCTGGGTGCCCAAATCAATGGTGGAATGTAATGGTTTGAATGAATAGTTCGTGACGCCACCTGTGGTGTTCGGCAAATGAGGTGTTAAGCCAATGCTGCATACAGCTCCTCTGGGGCTGGTGGTGTGGTGCAGCCAAGATGTTGAAGCTCCGCACAGGTGGAGCTGTAGCCCCAGGGCAGTGTAGGTGTTATGGATGAGGAGAGGTGCAGGCGGTGTGGAAGCTGGTACCCAGATGTAGCGGTGCTGAGTGTGTTGGCGTGATAATGAATGGAGGACACCAGGGCTTGTAGTTCCAAAGCTTTACTCACAGTCTGTAGTACACACAGGTGCCTGCCTCGGGGCCGTGTCCTCCGGGTCAGAGACTCAGACAACCTTCAGGCAAGATAGGATGCTCCCCTCCAACACTCCGCCAACATGTACCTTTCTGAACGTCTCCTCTATAGCTCCTTTAAGTGTGAAGATCTCCTAGTACTGAGTTACACTGGAGTTCCTCCTGACAGATGTTCCCAAGAACTCTACTTGTACGGCAGACAGCTGTAGCCTGCTTCAGGGACTCCCTTCTCCTGAGTCCCGGCTTTCTATCCAAGTGCTGTTGTGCCCCAAGTCTTAGATGGGAGTAGTGCATTTACAACCTACTACTCCACCGTTGTCTGCTGCAGAACCATAAGTGTCCATACAACCTCGGGGACCGGGCCCCGGCCTTGCGCTTAGAACTAACACTCCTTTTTTTAGCACCAGTCAGGTACACCTCATAGCTGCCCAAAAGGACGCCCAGGACAAGCATTGCTCGTCTTCAGTAGCACATCAACATCAATTGATAGTTGGAATAAATAGACTGCATTCACCACATCTTAAGGTGCAGGCTTTATTTTCAAGTGTAGGGGTGTGCAGTATAAGGTTCTGCAGCAGCTGAGGTGTGCAGTATGAGATTCTGCGGAACGGTATGAGGTTCTGCCCCCCCAGTTTTGATCCTAGCTTAAACCGTTTCTTATAGATATGGCGAACCCTCAGGTAACCCTAAATGAAGGTCAATGGACACAGGTGGCTGAATTGAAGGAACTGCTTAATCACCTATTTACTGTGACTAAAAAATTACAAGCTGAGGATTTAACTCCTGGCATTTTCATAAGGGAGTGGAAGAACTTGATATTTTGCCTGTCCCAGAGATTTAATCGCAGATAGCATTTCTGCTTCAATTAAACAGAGAGAGACACAGCTATTGGAAAATAAAATTTTTCTGGCAGCTGTTTATGTGGACCCAAGTCATCGTATATTGCTTGATGATCAACAGCTTACTAAAGGAAAAGAAGCTCTGACTGAGGTAGCAGTTAGGATGAGTGGCCTACAGGAGGACTGCCAGGTGCAAGAGGACTTGGGTCCTGACAGTGCTACTGCTGCCATATCTTCATCCTCATCAGATGAGGAGTTTGACTTTGACATGTATTTGGATGATATGGAGCAGGCAAAGCGTTGCTGCATGGAAAAAGATTTCACTCCGTCTCCTATAGCAAGCAGATTGACCATATTTCAGCAAAATGTTTCACTTGCTCTCAAAGAAAAAGAAAAATTCAACCGTTCATCAAAACTGACTGTGCATGAGGCAATTCCTTTATACTTGGAAATTGTTAGAGATGTTGCCCATGTGGTTACGGCTTTGCCTCCAACCCAAGTTAGTGTAGAGAGGTTGATCTCTGGCCTTAAAATTATTAGATCAGGTCATCTATGAAGGAGGATCTGATGGAGGCCATTCTATTTCTTAGAACAAATTCATAGACTACACAAATGTTATTTAGTATGTGGAGTCGGAGGCAGTGGAAGGGAAATTCAGGAGTCGGAGTCAGAGTCGCAGGTTTGGCTTACCGACTCCACAGCCCTGGTTATCAGCCCCTTATTCCGCCTCCTTGTGCTCTCTATTATCAGCCTCCATTTCTCCCTCCTTGTGCTCTCTGTTATCAGCCCCTTATTCCCCCTCCTTGTGCTCTCTCTGTTATCAGCTCCTTATTCCCCCTCCTTGTGCTCTCTCTGTTATCAGCTCCTTATTCCCCCTCCTTGTGCTCTCTCTGTTATCAGACCCTTATTCCACCTCCTTTTGCTCTCTCTGTTATCGCCCCTTATTCCCCCTCGTTTTGCTCTCTCTGTTATCAGACCCTTATTCCACCTCCATGTCCTCTGTTATCAGCCCCTTATTCCCCCTCCTTGTCCTCTGTTATCAGCCCCTTATTCCCCCTCCATGTCCTCTGTTATCAGCCCCATATTCCCCCTCCTTGTCCTCTGTTATCAGCCCCTTATTCCCCCTCCTTGTGCTCTGTTATCAGCCCCATATTCCCCCTCCTTGTGCTCTGTTATCAGCCCCATATTCCCCCTCCTTGTGATCTATTATCAGCCCCTTATTCCCCCTCCTTGTGCTCTGTTATCAGCCTCTTATTCCCCCTCCTTGTCCTCTGTTATCAGCCCCTTATCCCCCCTCCTTGTGCTCTCTGCTATCAGCCCATTATTCCCCCTCCTTTTGCTTTGTTATCATCCCCTTATTCCCCCTCCTTGTGCTGTTATCAGCCCCTTATTCCCCTTCCTTGTGCTCTGTTATCAGCCCCATATTCCCCCTCCTTGTGCTCTGTTATCAGCCCCTTATTCCCCCTTCTTGTGCTCTGTTATCAGCCCCTTATTCTCCCTTCTTGTGCTTTCTGTTATCAGCCCCTTATTCTCCCTTCTTGTGCTTTCTGTTATCAGCCTCCATTTCCCCCTCCTTGTGCTCTCTCTGTTATCAGCCCCTTATCCCCTCCTCCTTGTACTCTCTCTGTTATCAGCCCCTTATTCCCCCCTCCTTGTGCTCTGTTATCAGCCCCTTATTCCCCCTCCTTGTGCTCTCTCTGTTATCAGCCCCTTATTCCCCCTCCTTAAACCTGGGTACCAATCCCCTCACCGCTTGTGCCTCTCTTCTATTCTGACATCCACACTGCCCTGGGACTACAGCTCCACCTGTGGGGAGCTACACCATCTTTGCTGCACTATCTCATCAGTCCCAGTGGATCTGCATGCAGTGTTGGCTTAACATCTTACTTGCCAAGCACCACAGGTGGCGTCACAAACTATTCCCATAAATTACATTAAAAACCACCATTGATTTGGGCGCCCAGGGCCACGGACCAGGTCACCACCGCCGCGACACATCCCCCTGACACCGGCCCTGTACCGAGTACCCCGCAACCTGTTATGATTGTGTCACCGAGGAGGAAAAAACAAAACACAAGCTCAGCCCAGAAAATCAGAGAGGTTGGAAACTAGCGGATTGCAGACCCCTAATCCTATCACACAACTAGCAGTAGCCGTGGAGTGTTCCTACGGTGATCCTAGACACCTCGTCACAGCCGGAGATCTAAATAAGCCTAAAGAGAGAAAAGGGAAAAACTGACTGCCCCAGAGCAGACCCCAAAGCAATAGGCAGCCCCCAACATATAATGACGGTGAAACAAGATGAAAACACTAACACAGATAGAAAGATAGGTTGAGCAAACGATGGGGCCCAAGCTAACTAAAAGGACAGGACAGAAAGGCTGCTGTCTGCAATCCGAGAAAACCCTGCTAAAAATATTACCAACACAACTGATAAGCAAAAAGGATCATGAAGTCACTAGACTTCAAACCCTATATCAGAACTCAGAATATTCTGAAAGCAGAGCAAAAGAGAACACTGATCAAGGAATAAGAATCCAGCACATCCCCGGCCGGGGATGGCTGAACTCAAAAAACAAGGTAAACAAAACCAAAAACTAATAAGTTCAATAGCAGAGCAAAAACTTATCTTTGGGAAGCAGGAATCAGACTGGTCTCCAAGAATCCTGCAGAGAAATCACCAGCCACTCAGAAGGGCGTCGGCTACCTTATATCCAATCTGAAGTTCCTGTTACCCAGTCACAATCCACCTGATCAGGTGTTTGGTTTCTTTCATCCAAATCAGCCTCACTACCTTCCTTCACCAGAAGAGGGAGATCCTCGGACACAAAAGGTGAATGTACAGATGAGCTCACAACAGCGACCCATATGAAACACACATACACATGGACATGGATATCTCCGGTACAGGTTTTTCCAATATTGGAAATATCAGCATGTGTGAAGGAGGCCTAACAGGTGAAAACAGGTATTAAAAAAGTAAAAAAAAATTTAAAGTTCTACTCACCCCTCCCCTTTTGCATATTTGTCATCACATGCCCGATATAGGAGAGAAAAAGAGACAAAACAACAGATTTGCCATTTTTCAGTCACCAATAAAAAGTGATCAAAATGTCACATGTGCCCCAAAATAATGTCAGTGAAAACATCACCTTACTGCGCCAAGAACAAGCCCCAATACAGCTCCTTAGATGGAGAAACAGAATGCGACACAGATCAATTTTTTCTCTTAAAAAGTTATGGGTTTTTTTCTTAAATTTGTCTTAATTTGGTATTGCAGTGATCGCACTGACCTGGAGAATCATGGCGGCAGGTCATTATTATTTTGTGACTAGCTGAATTGCCCTGGCATAGTACTTAACGGTGGGTCCCGCTGTCTTCCTTAACAGCCCCGCTCTCCACCCGCCATCACACTCTCTCCTTCCGCAGCCACGCTCCTCACCCGCCGCCCCGTTCTATCCCTCCACAGCCGCGCTCTACATCCGTGTCCCGGTGTTCCTCCACAGCCCCGCTCTCTTCTTCGACAGCCCTGCTGTCCTGCTCTCTCCCTCCACAGCCCAGGTCTCTTCGTCCACAGCCCTGCTCTCCCACTCTCTCCCTCCACAGCCCCGGTCTCTTCGTCCACAGCCCTGCTCTCCCGCTCTCTCCCTCCACAGCCCCATTCTCTTCCTTCACAGCCGTGCGCTCCTCGTCCACAGCCCCATTCTCTTCCTTCACAGCCCTGCTCTCCCGCTCTCTCCCTCTACAGCCCCGCTGTCTTCCTTCCTCCACATTCCCGCTCTCCATGCACCACACACGGTGACGCCGGGACCAGGAGAGAGAGGTGCGCGGATTCTTAGTTCGGCCGGAGTGGACGGAGCTAGGCGGAGTGGGCGGAGCTAGAGCTGAGCTGCAGCGCATGTGATTGGGCGGCCTGCAGTGGGCGTGGCCTAGCACTGTAGTAGGCCGCAGTAGAAGCCGGGGACTAGATTTAGACTGGGAAGCTGCAGGGGAGAGGGGGGATAGCGCAGTTGGCGATGGGGCGCGCCAACTGAGCCGGGACAGGGTTGGGAGGGTGCCGGCACTATTCGGCCCCTGTCCTGAAGACTATCTTCCTCCACAGCCCCGCTCTCCATGCACTGTCCTTCTGTATCCGTCCTCAGCCCCACTCTGCTGCTTCGTGATTGGTTGGTGTCCCACTCTGCTGCTTCATGATTGGTTGGTGATACACACACACACATTCAGATTTATATATAGAGATGAACGCCAGAAAAACAAAGTACAAAAAAAAATCAATTTCCATCATTTCACTACGGTTGGACTTTTGTCCTGTTTTTCGGGACATTATATGATAAAATGATGAACGGTGTCAATCAGAACTTCAACTTGCCCCTCAATAAACCATCCCTCTTACGGCGATGTGGAAGGAAGGATAAAAAAAAAAAAAGTTATGGCTCTTGGGAGAAAAAAAACAAACAAAAAAATCTCCTAGGAAGCAAGGGGTTAATGGGGATAACATTCCTGGAAGTTCTCTGTGTTAATTCTCCAATGTGTCTGAGGGGGTCGCAAGGTGCTAATATTATTATTGTTGTTATTATTATTATTACTACGTATTATTATAATATTATTAGTATGTATTACAGTATATATTATTATTATATTATTATTGTGTATTATTATTATCTGTTAGTAATATTAATTATAATTATGTTTGCATTACATTATATAATTACATATAAAGTGCCATGGAATAAATGGCACTATAATAAACATAATAACAATTATCATTGGTCTATTAATCATTATTGTCATTTAGATTATATCATTATAATTATTAATTAATATTATGATGATCATTTTAATATTTATTTCATAATCAAATTAAAACACATCAAGGTAATAACACATAACAAAAATAGAAAATACAGCTTTATTTATGTAGAATTATTATTTTTTCATTATTAAATGTAAAAAAAAAAAAATCAGAGCAATGTGGGAATAGCGGACTTGTATAGTGATTTGGGGAAATCCTATGCACAGCGCCCTCTATAGGTGTCACACAGTATTTGCTGTGTTGTGAAGGTTCCCTTCTGAAGGGGGAGGGGTGATTTCTTCCCTTGGCTATGAGGAAAGTGAGAAACCGTACGTGTGTTCTGTAGTGATGACGTCACAGGTCACAAGTATAGAGGATATCGTTCAGTAGTACACAGGTGAAACAACGGCACCTAGAGTTACCGTGCTCCCCACCACCAGGTTTATTGCGCGTGTGTGACGACAAGTCCCAGCACACTTTGCGAAGCAAATTTGACGTCATCATTGCAGTATAGAGGGAAAATAAGGGAGGACACCCGATACACACTGGGCAGAAAGTAGAAAATCGTGGAAGGAACTGGCAGTGTAGCAAAAACGGGTGTAAAGGGCGGTAGAGCCCCAGTCAGCTGGAAAGCGAGGACGGAAACGGATGGCTGCCCGGTAAGAGCAGAGCTGGGCAATGATCAGCCAATCACCTGCAAGGTTTCGGTTTGTCATGGTGCTATCATAGTGCTGTGAACGAAAGGTCAGAGAAATAGCCCGATCCTGGTTCTGCCCCGATCCCCCCATCCCCCCTCCCTATGCCATGGACTTCTATAGCCCCATCCTGGATCTGCCCACATCCACCTTTCCTACAACCCCTACCCAACATCCCTACAGTCCCTATCCCTATTCCCTTTTGTACACTTCCTTTGGCAAAACTAATGTGTATTTAGTCCTGCCAATAAAGCTTCTTTGAATTTGAAATGAAGAGCTGATAAGAGAGAGCACCACAAGGAATAAAGTCCCTTTTACATTTAGCGATGCACCAGCGATACGACCAGCGATACGACCCGGTCAGGATTGCTGCTGCATCGCTAAATGATGGCTAGTGAGCTTTCACACAGAAAAACCTCACAGCGATGCAGCAGGGACGCAGAGCACGATACTCACCTTTCACACACAGATCCCGCCCGCCTCCAGCGTCGCTCGTCTCACACAGCAGGAAGCCCAGCAGGATGCAGACGACGAGAAATGGAGCCGCCCGATCTCTCGTGATCAGCGATGGACAACGGGGGAGCCGGTCGGAGGTAAGTATCACATATAGCGATATCGCTAGCGATATCGCTATAACGTCACAAAACCAGTGACGTTTTAGCGATATTGTTAGCGATATCGCTATGTGTAAAACCCCCTTAAGGGGCTGATAACAGTAAGCACAGGGAATTTGGGGATGATAACAGAGAGCACAGGAGATAAGGGGCTGATAACAGACAGCACAGTTCCCTCTCCTTGTGTCCTCTGTTATCAGCCTCCATTTCCCCCTTGTACCTTCTGGTATCAGTCTCGAGTTCTTATTTCTTGTGCTCTCTGTTATCAGCCTCCTGTTCTTTCTTATTGTTCTCTCTGTTATCAGCCCCTTATCTCCCTCCTTGTGCTCTCTGTTACCAGCCTCCAGATCCCCCCCATTGTGCTCTATATTATCAGCCCCCTATTCCCCCTCCTTGTGCTCTCTCTATTATCAGCCCCTTATACCCCCTCCTTGTGCTCTCTCTGTTATCAGCCCCTTATTCCCCCTACTTGTGCTCTCTCTGTTATCAGCCCCTTACTCCCCCTCCTTGTGCTCTCTCTGTTATCAGCCCCTTATTCCCCCTCCTTGTGCTCTCTCTGTTATCAGTCCCTTATTCCCCCCTCCTTGTGCTCTCTCTGTTATCAGCCCCTTATTCCCCCTCCTTGTGCTCTCTCTGTTATCAGCCCCTTATTCCCCCTCCTTGTGTTCTCTCTGTTATCAGCCCCTTATTCCCCCTCCTTGTGCTCTGTTATCAGCCCCTTATTCCCCCTCCTTGTGCTCTCTGTTATCAGTCCCTTATTCCCCACTCCTTGTACTCTCTCTGTTATCAGCCCCTTATTCCCCCTCCTTGTGCTCTCTCTGGTATCAGCCCCTTATTCCCCCTCCTTGTGTTCTCTCTGTTATCAGCCCCTTATTCCCCCTCCTTGTGTTCTCTCTGTTATCAGCCCCTTATTCCCCCTCCTTGTGCTCTGTAATCAGCCCCTTATTCCCCCTCCTTGTGCTCTCTCTGTTATCAGCCCCTTATTCCCCCTCCTTGTGCTCTCTCTGTTATCAGCCCTTTATTCCCCCTCCTTGTGCTCTCTCTGTTATCAGCCCCTTATTCCCCCTCCTTGTGCTCTCTCTGTTATCTGCCCCTTATTCCCCCTCCTTGTGTTCTCTCTGTTATCAGCCCCTTATTCCCCCTCCTTGTGCTCTGTTATCAGCCCCTTATTCCCCCTCCTTGTGCTCTCTCTGTTATCAGTCCCTTATTCCCCCCTCCTTGTGCTCTCTCTGTTATCAGCCCCTTATTCCCCCTCCTTGTGCTCTCTCTGTTATCAGCCCCTTATTCCCCCTCCTTGTGCTCTCTCTGTTATCAGCCCCTTATTCCCCCTCCTTGTGCTCTCTCTGTTATCAGCCCCTTATTCCCCCTCCTTGTGCTCTCTCTGTTATCAGACCCTTATTTCCCCCTCCTTGTGCTCTCTGTTATCAGCCCCTTATTCTCCCTACTTGTGCTCTCTCTGTTATCAGCCCCTTATTCCCCCTCCTTGTGCTCTCTCTGTTATCAGCCCCTTATTCCCCCTCCTTGTGCTCTCTCTGTTATCAGCCCTTTATTCCCCCTTCTTGTGCTCTGTTATCAGCACCCTATTCCCCCTCCTTGTGCTCTCTCTGTTATCAGCCCCTTATTTCCCTTCCTTGTGCTCTGTTATCAGCCCCCTATTCCCCCTCCTTGTGCTCTCTGTTATCAGTCCCTTATTCCCCCTCCTTGTGCTCTCTCTGTTATCAGCACCTTATTCCCCCCTCCATGTGCTCTGTTATCAGCACCTTATTCCCCTCTCCTTGTGCTCTCTGTTATCAGCCCCTTATTCCCCCTACTTGTGCTCTCTCTGTTATCAGCCCCTTGTTTCCCCTCCTTGTGCTCTCTCTATTATCAGCCCCTTATTCCCCCTCCTTGTGCTCTCTCTATTATCAGCCCCTTATTCCCCCTCCTTGTGCTCTCTCTGTTATCAGCCCCTTATTCCCCCTCCTTGTGCTCTCTCTGTTATCAGCACCTTATTCCCCCCTCCATGTGCTGTTATCAGCCCCTTATTCCCCCCTTCTTGTGCTCTCTGTTATCAGCCCCTTATTCCCCCTCCTTGTGCTCTCTCTGTTATCAGCCCCTTATTCCCCCTCCTTGTGCTCTTTCTATTATCAGCCCCTTATTCCCCCTCCTTGTGCTCTCTGTATTATCAGCCCCTTATTCCCCCTCCTTGTGCGCTCTCTGTTATCAGCCCCTTATTCCCCCTCCTTGTGCTCTCTCTGTTATCAGCCCCTTATTCCCCCTCCTTGTGCTCTCTGTTTTCAGCCCCTTATTCCCTCTCCTTGTGCTCTCTCTGTTATCAGCCCCTTATTCCCCCTCCTTGTGCTCTCTCTGCTATCAGCCCCTTATTCCCCCTCCTTGTGCTCTCTCTGTTATCAGCCCCTTATTCCCCCTCCTTGTGTTCTCTGTTATCAGCCCCTTATTCCCCCTCCTTGTGCTCTGTTATCAGCCCCTTATTTCCCCTCCTTGTGCTCTCTCTGTTATCAGCCCCTTATTCCCCCTCCTTGTGCTCTCTCTGTTATCAGCCCCTTATTCCCCCTCCTTGTGCTCTCTCTGTTATCAGCCCCTTATTCCCCCTCCGTGTGCTCTCTCTGTTATCAGACCCTTATTCCCCCCTCCTTGTGCTCTCTCTGTTATCAGCCCCTTATCCCCCCTCCTTGTGCTCTCTCTGTTATCAGCCCCTTATTCCCCCTCCTTGTGCTCTCTCTGTTATCAGCCCCTTATTCCCCCTCCTTGTGCTCTCTCTTTTATCAGCCCCTTATTCCCCCTCCTTGTGCTCTCTCTGTTATCAGCCCCTTATTCCCCCTCCTTGTGCTCTCTCTGTTATCAGCCCTTTATTCCCCCTTCTTGTGCTCTGTTACCAGCCCCCTATTCCCCCTCCTTGTGCTCTCTCTGTTATCAGCCCCTTATTTCCCTTCCTTGTGCTCTGTTATCAGCCCCCTATTCCCCCTCCTTGTGCTCTCTGTTATCAGTCCCTTATTCCCCCTCCTTGTGCTCTCTCTGTTATCAGCACCTTATTCCCCCCTCCATGTGCTCTGTTATCAGCACCTTATTCCCCCCTCCTTGTGCTCTCTGTTATCAGCCCCTTATTCCCCCTACTTGTGCTCTCTCTGTTATCAGCCCCTTGTTTCCCCTCCTTGTGCTCTCTCTATTATCAGCCCCTTATTCCCCCTCCTTGTGCTCTCTCTATTATCAGCCCCTTATTCCCCCTCCTTGTGCTCTCTCTGTTATCAGCCCCTTATTCCCCCTCCTTGTGCTCTCTCTGTTATCAGCACCTTATTCCCCCCTCCATGTGCTCTGTTATCAGCCCCTTATTCCCCCCTCCTTGTGCTCTCTGTTATCAGCCCCTTATTCCCCCTCCTTGTGCTCTTTCTATTATCAGCCCCTTATTCCCCCTCCTTGTGCTCTCTCTATTATCAGCCCCTTATTCCCCCTCCTTGTGCGCTCTCTGTTATCAGCCCCTTATTCCCCCTCCTTGTGCTCTCTCTGTTATCAGCCCCTTATTCCCCCTCCTTGTGCTCTCTCTGTTTTCAGCCCCTTATTCCCTCTCCTTGTGCTCTCTCTGTTATCAGCCCCTTATTCCCCTCCTTGTGCTCTCTCTATTATCAGCCCCTTATTCCCCCTCCTTGTGCTCTCTCTATTATCAGCCCCTTATTCCCCCTCCTTGTGCTCTCTCTGTTATCAGCCCCTTATTCCCCCTCCTTGTGCTCTCTCTGTTATCAGCACCTTATTCCCCCCTCCATGTGCTCTGTTATCAGCCCCTTATTCCCCCCTCCTTGTGCTCTCTGTTATCAGCCCCTTATTCCCCCTCCTTGTGCTCTTTCTATTATCAGCCCCTTATTCCCCCTCCTTGTGCTCTCTCTGTTTTCAGCCCCTTATTCCCTCTCCTTGTGCTCTCTCTATTATCAGCCCCTTATTCCCCCTCCTTGTGCGCTCTCTGTTATCAGCCCCTTATTCCCCCTCCTTGTGCTCTCTCTGTTATCAGCCCCTTATTCCCCCTCCTTGTGCTCTCTCTGTTTTCAGCCCCTTATTCCCTCTCCTTGTGCTCTCTCTGTTATCAGCCCCTTATTCCCCCTCCTTGTGCTCTCTCTGCTATCAGCCCCTTATTCCCCCTCCTTGTGCTCTGTTATCAGCCCCTTATTCCCCCTCCTTGTGCTCTCTCTGTTATCAGCCCCTTATTCCCCCTCCTTGTGCTCTCTCTGTTATCAGCCCCTTATTCCCCCTCCTTGTGCTCTCTCTGTTATCAGCCCCTTATTCCCCCTCCATGTGCTCTCTCTGTTATCAGACCCTTATTCCCCCCTCCTTGTGCTCTCTCTGTTATCAGCCCCTTATTCCCCCTCCTTGTGCTCTCTCTGTTATCAGCCCCTTATTCCCCCTCCTTGTGCTCTCTCTGTTATCAGCCCTCTATTCCCCCTCCTTGTGCTCTCTCTGTTATCAGTCCCTTATTCCCCCTCCTTGTGCTCTCTCTGTTATCAGCCCCTTATTCCCCCTCCTTGTGCTCTCTCTGTTATCAGCCCCTTATTCCCCCTCCTTGTGCTCTCTGTTATCAGTCCCTTATTCCCCCCTCCTTGTGCTCTCTCTGTTATCAGCCCCTTATTCCCCCCTCCTTGTGCTCTCTGTTATCAGCCCCTTATTCCCCCTACTTGTGCTCTCTCTGTTATCAGCCCCTTATTCCCCCTCCTTGTGCTCTCTCTGTTATCAGTCCCTTATTCCCCCCTCCTTGTGCTCTCTCTGTTATCAGCCCCTTATTCCCCCCTCCTTGTGCTCTCTGTTATCAGCCCCTTATTCCCCCTACTTGTGCTCTCTCTGTTATCAGCCCCTTATTCCCCCTCCTTGTGCTCTCTCTGTTATCAGTCCCTTATTCCCCCCTCCTTGTGCTCTCTCTGTTATCAGCCCCTTATTCCCCCTCCTTGTGCTCTCTCTGTTATCAGCCCCTTATTCCCCCTCCTTGTGCTCTCTGTTATCAGCCCCTTATTTCCCTTCCTTGTGCTCTCTCTGTTATCAGTCCCTTATTCCCCCCTCCATGTGCTCTATTATCAGCCCTTTATTCCCCCCTCCTTGTGCTCTGTGTTATCATCCCCTTATTCCCCCTACTTGTGCTCTCTCTGTTATCAACCCCTTATTTCCCTTCCTTGTGCTCTCTCTGTTATCAGCCCTCTATTCCCCCTCCTTGTGCTCTCTGTTATCAGCCCCTTATTCCCCTTACTTGTGCTCTCTCTGTTATCAGCCCCTTATTTCCCTTCCTTGTGCTCTCTCTGTTATCAGCCCTCTATTCCCCCTCCTTGTGCTCTCTCTGTTATCAGCCCCTTATTCCCCCTCCTTGTGCTCTCTCTGTTATCAGCCCCTTATTCCCTCTCCTTGTGCTCTCTCTGTTATCAGTCCCTTATTCCCCCCTCCTTGTGCTCTCTCTGTTATCAGCCCCTTATTCCCCCTCCTTGTGCTCTCTTTGTTATCAGCCCCTTATTTCCCTTCCTTGTGCTCTCTCTGTTATCAGCCCCCTATGCCCCCTCCTTGTACTCTCTCTGTTATCAGCACCTTATTCCCCCCTCCATGTGCTCTGTTATCAGCCCCTTATTCCCCCCTCCTTGTGCTCTCTGTTATCAGCCCCTTATTCCCCCCTCCATGTACTCTTTTATCAGCCCCTTATTCCCCCCTCCTTGTGCTCTCTGTTATCAGCCCCTTATTCCCCCTACTTGTGCTCTCTCTGTTATCAGCCCCTCGGCTCTCTGAAGGAGATATCAGGACCACATTGTGTGTACAGTGAGTGAGCAGCACATGAGATATGCAGATAATATGCCAGTATATCGGAAGCTGATAGCAGAGAGCAGTAGCCTCATACTCCATCAGCAGAGCCTAGTGTCCTATCTGTGTGACGTTTGCTATCCAGGAGATACCGGCCATTTTGTTTGTCAGGTGTCGTCCTTGTATTCCGGAATGGGTTTTATTAATATTGAAATTTCTCATAAAGCGACGGATCCATGAGAGCAAGAAGTGTAAGGTTATGTGCCCACGTAGCGATTTTCAAAACGCATCAAAAATGCTTAAATGCTACATGGGCACACAGCCTAACGGAGACGTTCCTGTCTGTACGGGGGTCCGACAGACTCCACTGACTTTTATGTTCGAGTCTTACCCTCAAACTGCTCAGTACAGTACCCGCTCGGAGTCTCCTGGGTCCCAGTCCCCAATCTGTTATTTTCCCGTATGTCTGTGCAGAACCATAAAATTATGGGTTTATTTGCAAAAATCAACTCATTGTTATTTAACTTGGATGTGAATGAGGCCATAGGCTGATATCTCGCGTCCTGTAACCATCCATCCAGAGAGGATCCAGTAAGCAGAAAAATGGCTGATGGTTTATCCCATTAGTTCTCCACTACATTGGATGGAGCCACCATGTGTGACCTTCGCCCCATACACATGGGGATCTTCTGCGCAACGGTTCTCAGGATTGATGTGCTCCCAGCGGTCAGACCCACAGTGATAAGGAAGTTATCCTTTATCCCATGGACTTGTGTGAACTGCCAAACTTGAGACCAGTGCTTTCCCTCTGTAGATTATCCCTGCTCGGGATCATAACAACTCGCTGTGCAGGGTCTCTGTCCTATTATGGGTTAAGAAAACATTTTGTTTTATTTTTTCATTGATTTATTTTTTTTTTTTTGTTTTCATTTTGCCTCCAGAAAGTGTCATAAAACCAGTATTGGACAAAACGTATTAGACCTCGTTCAGACCTCAGTGTTTTTTCATGTGTGCAAGATTTTTGTTGTTTTTCATCAGTTTTTCTTGTATGCAAAAAAAAAAATGTGGCATTATCTTCTGCTTTCCCTTTTAAACAGTTGGTGACTAATGGGTGACACATATATGGATGCCATAGACCTGCGTTGACGAGATTGACCTGTGATTTTTAGATCAGTCTCACAGGTCTCCGTATTTTTGTTCAGACCGCTCAATCCACATAATACGCGGACATTTGAACAGCCCCATATAATCAGTAGTAGTCCTGTCCGTGAAAAATCACACACAAAAATCATACAGGAGAAACTGATGTCTGAATTGACTGATTGGGTGGATCAAGGAAATGCTGTAGATATAGTGTATCTTGACTTCAGCAAAGCATTTGACAAAGTATCTCATACAATCCTTATTGAAAAAATGACTAAGTATGGAATGGACAAGGCAACTGTTAGGTGGATTCATAACTGGCTTAGTGATCGGACCCAAAGAGTGGTCGTAAATGGCTGCACATCCAGTTGGAATAATGTCTCAAGTGGGGTACCACCAGGCCCGGATTGGCAATATAACCAACCGGGCATTTTCCCGCTGGGCCGCTGTCATGTGCCAGCGGCTGCGGCCACTGTGGCTCCTGCCGCCGGCCCTCTGTGGGCACGGCGGTGATAGTTTCCAAGTTCCTCCCGCACTGCAGGGAGATAAGCCACCACGCCTCCCCCCACACACCCCATCCTCGCCGTAGCATGAGACCCCCCCCCCGCAGCCACTCACAGTGTCGCTTGCCTTCTCTGTTCGCAGGACCTGTGATGAGGTCACAGGAGGGGAGGAGTCAGGGGGTCACATGATCAGGAGCCTTTGTCCAGACCCCTGATCATGTGACCCCTGACTCCGCCCCTCCTGTGACCTCATCACAGGTCCTGTGCGCACAGCCTTGCCTCTTGGTGTCTGCAAGACTCTGCTGTGCTGTTGGCTGTTGTCATGGTGCTGGATGAGATAAGTATGTGTGGGGTCAGGAGGGGTTTACAGGGTAGATGTAGCAGGGCTGTATGTGTATGGGGTGTACTGAGCGGAGCCGTGTGTGTATGAGGTGTATGGAGCGGAGCCGTGTGTGTACGAGGTGTATGGAGCGGAGCCGTGTGTGTACCAGGTGTACGGAACAGAGCCGCGTGTACGAGGTGTACGGAGCAGAGCCGCGTGCATGAGGTGTACGGAGCAGAGCCGCGTGTACAAGGTGTACGGAGCGGAGCCGTGTGTGTATGAGGTGTACGGAACAGAGCCGCGTGCACGAGGTGTATGAAGCGGTGCCGCGTGCACGAGGTGTATGGAGCGGAGCCGCGTGCACGAGGTGTATGGAGCGGAGCCGCGTGCACGAGGTGTATGGAGCAGAGCCGCGTGCACGAGGTGTATGGAGCGGAGCCGCGTGTACGAGGTGTATGGAGCGGAGCCGCGTGTACGAGGTGTACGGAGCAGAGCCGTGTGCGTATGAGGTGTATGGAACTGAGCCGCGTGTACGAGGTGTACGGAGCAGAGCCGTGTGTGTATGAGGTGTACAGAACGGAGCTGTGTGTGTACGAGGTGTACGGAGCGGAGCCAAGTGTGTACGAAGCATACAAAGCGGGCTTTTCCCACGGACACAGGAGTACACGACGGAGCCCCGAGGAGCATTTTCAAACACACGTGATGTTCCACCTGAAGTGACGTGCTTGAAGCTGACCGGAAATGAGATAATTTCTTGAGGAGATTGTAACAGAACCAGGAATGCTTCAGATCCATCACCGTGTCCTCCTCCGACAGCGCAGACAGCAGGATCGCCTTGAAATCGGGGATGCCGGCCATGTGAGCAGATCATGATATGTCCTGCATCGGGAGGCTCAGATGGGCACTACAATGGGAGCCGGGCTGCTATAGTATCTTTATAGAATCTTTCTTTATTTATTTCTTTCTCTCTTTTTCTTTCTTTCTCTGTTCTTTCTCATTCTCTGTTCTGTCTTTCCCTCATTTTCTTTCTCTCTCTGTTCTTTCTTTCTCTCTCTAATCTTTCTTTTTTCTTTCTCTCTCTCTCTGTTCTTTCTTTCCCCTCTTTCTTTCTTTTTCTTTCCTCTCTTTCTTTCTTTCTTTCTTTCTTTCTGTTCTTTCTTTCTTTTCTTTACTTCTTTCTCTCTCTATTCTTTCTCTGTCTCTCTCTGTTCTTTCTTTCCCCTCTTTCTTTTTCTCTCTATTCTTTCTCTGTCTCTCTCTGTTCTTTCTTTCCCCTCTTTCTTTCTCTCTCTATTCTTTCTCTGTCTCTCTGTTCTTTCTTTCCCCTCTTTCTTTCTTTCTCTTTTTTCTTTTTTCTCTCTCTCTGTTTTCTCTCTTCCTTAGTGCCAGTCAGTGTGCCCATAATGCCAGCCACTGTGCCCTCAGTACAAGTCAGTGTGATCAGCAGTGCTAAATGGGTGCGATTAGGCGTGGACATGGGTGTGACTAGTTGCAGAATGGGTGTGGCCCGGCGTGGCCTAAAATTTGCAGCGGCGCGCTGCGCGCGACGCAGTCTTTGTCCCTCTTACCCTTCCTCAAAAGTTGGGAGGTATGATAGGGGCAGCTATGACCAGGGGGTCTGGTTGCCCAATGGATAACAGTTCTGCCAGGAATTCTGTCACCGTGTGTACAAAAGGGGACAGAGCTTTGGGAGGAGTACTGTACCTAAAAGCAATAAATAGGACTGAGCTGAAATACTGGACACTGTTGTGACTACATGTTATATAGTCGTGTTAATCTCCTCTCACTGCTTGTAACCTACAACTGTACAAAAATATTATATAGTCACCATGTGACTAGTGGGCCTGTGTAACTTCAAATGCCAGGGCTGAATTTTAGTCCCAGTCCGGCCCTGGGTACCACAGGGCTCTGTCCTGGGCCCTGTATTGTTCAACATCTTTATCAACGATTTAGATGAAGGAATTGAGGGTAAACTGATTAAATTTGCTGATGACACAAAGCTAGGAGGGATAGCTAATACTAGAGAAGAGAGGGAGAGGGATTCAAAAAGATATAAATAAACTGGAGAAGTGGGCAGCAACTAACAATGGTTTTTAACAGGGAAAAATGCAAAGTACTACATCTGGGCAATAAAAATGAAAAAAGCATATACAGAATGGGAGGAATAGGGCTAAGCAACAGCACATGTGAAAAAGACTTGGGTATACTAATAGATCACAGACTGAATATGAGTCAACAGTGTGATGCAGCAGCAAAAAAGGCAAATGCAATTCTAGGATGTATTAACAGAAGCATACAGTCTAGATCATGTGAAGTCATTATTTCCCTCTACTCTTCTTTGGTCAGACCTCATCTGGAATATTGTGTCCAGTTTTGGGCACCACATTTTAAAAAAGACATCAACAAACTGGAGCAAGTTCAGAAAAGAGTGACCAGAATGGTGACCGGTCTGCAAACCCTATCTTATGAGGAAAGGTTGCAGGATTTGGGAATGTTTAGTTTACAAAAGAGAAGACGGAGAGGAGACTTAATAGCTGTCTACAAATATCTAAAGGGCTGTCACACTGTAGAAGGATCAACTTTATTCTCATTTGCACAAGGAAAGACTAGAAGCAATGGGATGAAACTGAATGGGAGAAGACACAGATTAGATATTAGAAAAAACTTTTTGACAGAGTGATCAATGAGTGGAACAAGCTGCCACGAGAAGTGGTGAGTTCTCCTTCAATGGAAGTCTTCAAACAGAGGCTGGACAGACATATGACTGGGATGATTTAGCGAATCCTGCTTTGAGCAGGGGGTTGGACCAGATGGCCCAGGAGGTCCCTTCCAACTCTACGATTCTATGATTCTATGATTCTATGAATGAGGCCATAAGGAGACAGGTGCACAGGACAGGAAAGGGTTACACTTGTGGATGGCGCCCTCTATTGGCTTTGGCTCTGTCAATGTTAATCCTTTTATAACCAGGGCGTAAAGCGATGATGCAAGTTTACGTATTTTCTATGGAGGAAAAGATCAACTTGGGAATAATTCGAATTGCTGCTTCTTCTTGAGCACAGGGTTTTTTTTCTTTGCATGTGATTCTTGCACTTGAGGACCCAGGAGAGGTTTTCATCTGATGACTCTTGCATAAAGACCATATTTGTGCAGGTGTCTCTGAACAATAAATCACCGACTTAAGCACTATGTCGATATTAATTTAGATAAAACTTATCCTTTAATAATTAATAGAATATAAAACAGACAAAACAAACATACGGCCAAAAAAGGACTAGTTCTGCTGTTCAACTATAATAGGAAAGTGCAAGGTATCCCTAATATCCAGCTGTTGATACCCTACCTTGCTGCGGAGGTTGGCACCCTAGGACCTGCGCCGTGGCGCCCCCGCTCAACGTAGACTTTCCCTAATGAGCCCTAGTAGGCCCTAAAGTGAAGGAGCGGAAAAGGATCAGACTGCAGACGCAACAATTCAGAAAAATCATGCACGGTGAAAATAATCATAGAGATGTACCGAGTATATTCAGGTTGATGGTATAAGGTGCAAAAACATATATATGCATATATTGCACAAATCCTCCTCCCACCCCCCAATTTTTTTTTACAACAAATAGACACAATATTAATAATAATTGCACCTATTCCCAAATATATCACACTGCAGAAAAATTGAAGACCAAATAACTCAAAATCAGTATGCACAAACAATAGAAAAGTAAACAAAACAGAAAAAATCAAAATCAATATATAATTCTCATTAATAGACATCAACCTGGTAGTGACTCCAATGCACCTATAAATTGTCCTACTTAACTGCGGAGGTTGGCACCCTACAACCTGTGCATTGGCACCCCCGCTCATCGACGGCTCCTCCTAATGCGCCCTATTAGGCCCAAGAATAACGAGGAACTCCTGAGGTGCCACAAACAAATGGTGTGCCCACACAGTATTCACCAATCAAAAGTAGTAGGGCAATTTAAAGTATGATAGTTTGAACTATGTCAATTCACCCCGCAGAATATCTCACAACAGTGCAACATCAATACAAAATAATGGAAACCTATAAATAATCCAGGCTATAGCAACCTATAGCCATTAAGTAAGCAATTCTAGACGCGTTTCTCCGACAATCGGTTAATCAGGAGGCATACTTAATACTAAATGATTAATAGCAAAACTTATCTAAATCATATGAATCTGAAGGAAAAGGGATTAAGCTCCATGAGTCAATGTAGCAGGGAGCCTCATATATTGCAATGGGGAACGATGTCAATCCGACCTTGCCAGCCTCTGTCAGCTTTATGTGTGCTCCAGGGCCGGGGTTTTGGGGCAGGCAGACAAGGCAGCTGCAGCCCCTTTTTGAAGTGCCCAGAGGGTGTACAGCATTACTTACAGTGAATAAGGCGATGTTCACACTTGCGTTTGACTAGTCTGCGTATGGCGTATGGCTGTATACGTCCTCCCTTAAGCTCCGCCTACTTCCACATGCGTCCTGCGTCGTCCTGCGTACCTGTCTTTAACATTGGGTATGCAGGGACATGCCAGTATTCGGCCCCCTGAAACTTTTCAACCTTTTCCCACATATCATGCTTCAAACATAAAGATACCAAATGTAAATTTTTGGTGAAGAATAAACAAGTGGGACACAATTGTGAAGTTGAATTAAATTTATTGGTTATTTTAAATTTTTGTGGAAAGTCAAAAACTGAAAAGTGGGGCGTGCAATATTATTCAGCCCCTTTACTTTCAGTGCAGCAAACTCACTCCAGAAGTTCATTTTGGATCTCTGAATGATCTAATGTTATCCTAAATGACTAATGATGATAAATATAATCCACCTGTGTGTAATCAAGTCTCCGTATAAATGCACCTGCTCTTTGATAGTCTCAGGGTTCTGTTTGAAGCACAGAGAGCATCATGAAGACTAAGGAACACAGCAGGCAGGTCCGTGATACTGTTGTGGAGAAGTTTAAAGCCGGATTTGGATACAAAATTATTTCCAAAACTTTAAACATCCCAGGGAGCACATATTAAAATGGAAGGTGTATCATACCACTGGAAATCTACCAAGAACCAGCTGTCCCTCTAAACTTTCATCTCAAACAAGGAGAAGACTGCAGAGACCTGTGTGTCGTAAGCAGTGCCTTCCTGCCTCCCACCAATCCCGTAATAACAAAACACCGACAAGCATAGATGGGTTGAACAGGTCTGTCACAGTTTATTAATAAGCAGAGAGAGGCAAGTACAATTCGCAACGGACTCAAAGCTGTAGGCCCGCGACCGCTGGGCAAGTCGGCTGATGAGAGGTTACGAACCTTGCCCCCCCTTCACTACCGCCACGGAGGATCATGTGTACGACCTACACAGGACTCTGACCCCCATACAACATCAATAAGGCCTGTTCAACCCCGTCCTGCAAATTAGTTAAAAACATATCTAGCCCGATATCCGTTAAATGAACGCCGTCCGGTCTCAGGAAGAGTGAGATGTCTTTCTCTAGATTGTGGTGGTGAACCACGATGCCATAATTCTCTTTGACAAACTTTGCCATCTTTGCGTTTATCCTTCTCCTTGACTTGTCGATGGCCTTAAGGTCTTTAGCTCCATGCCAGACCATTCGTGATATAATATCGGACCATACCACCACCATATCTGGTATAAAACAAATAGCCCGCTTTATGTCAGTTTTCATTGTTGTGAACAGCTCCGCACCTGTTTGCTTGCACAAATCATTACCACCAGCATGTAACACCAATATCAGTGGCCCTTTTGCCATTTTAGAAATTTTAACCAACTCCGGGAAGATCTGATCCCACTGGAGCCCTCTGATGCCTCTCCAGATGACCTCTAGTTGTGGGAAGTAAAAATTATTTCCACCAGGGCATATCTCTGCTCTTTTGCACTTCCAATAAATAAAAGAATGTCCCAAAACCCAAACTGCGGGCTTATGACCTCCTGTAAGAGACAAGATGTGTTATGGCAGGTCTGGTCTTATGTATCTTGCAAAGCATGCGGATTTCCAACGTCCCAATCTCTGCACTTCAACTTCTGCTACATCGGCCCTAGCTGCTTCAGTGGCCGCCCCGATTCTAAAAAAATGTTAGCCCCCCTCCCCGTAACCAGTATAACAATAGAGGGGGGGACTCATGGCCGCATAAACCCTTATGTTTTTACATGATGTTTTGGTCACGATAGGGTTAACAATCTGGTCTTATGTTCTGTCAAGGCCCTGTGTCAAGCTGGAACCGGTTTTATCTGGTTCTTGGCGCTCTTTTTTAAAGCAACAGTCATTGGTCAGTTGATTTTGGCGGTTGTTTTTTCTACACTAATATGTAGAACTGTTTATCTTATCTGTGGCATTACGTCTCTGACAGAAGAAGAGAAGATCCCGCCCTCCCTCCCCTTTTGTTAGCTGTTTTTCTTGTCGTGATGTTCCCTTTGTGGGGAAATCGACCTTAATTGGGTGGATTGGATTTGTTATTGGAAATATGGTGTTTTGATATGTTATTTATTGAATGGAGTATTTATTTACAGAATATGTAGCCCAAAAATAAACATCACGGCCACTTTTCTGCCAAACTTATTGTCTGGAGTATTTATTTTATGTGAAGGGGTTTTGTGCGGCCATGTGTCCCGTATTCTTTGGGGTCTACACCGAAAGCTTGTATACATTTCTTAAAGATTATGTGAAATTGATATTTAGTAAGTGGGGACCCGTCGGTGTGAGAGGAAAAATCTACTTTCGTGTCTTATAGCCGCGTAGTGTCTGACTATTTTGACAGGGCATATGTGGCTGTCTAGGGCCTTGACCAGGACCCACGACCATCTACCGGTGGGGTCACATTTGGATTTCCGCACTCTAATTCGCAAAGCGTCGATGCATATTATGAGATCCTCATATATTAACCTGCCTTTTGATGCTGTTTTAGAATGCGGCACTAGTTCACTAATCCGCAGCGCCCCGAAGAATGCGATTGCAAACGCTGTAGATATTAGGGTTGACTCGTATTGTGACTTGCACACCGTTTTAGATATTGTTATAATATCATACAGCAGACTTAAAGAAACGGGGCGACGACATTCCTGACTGGGTTGGAGCCTTTTCCAGCCTTTAACGGCTTGCTTTATGAAAAAATATTTAGTTACATCGGCCCATCCCATTAGCTGAAAGAAAAAGGCTACTCCCGATAAATGACGCTGCGCTAATGTGCCCGACGCGCCACTACTCTTGAGCTGATTCAGGAGTTCTACCACCATGTCGCATATTGCCCGATCACACGTATCGACTGGCCTCCCTTTAATTAGCGAGCACCACTCTTCCCATGCCTTACCATAAACCTTCCAGGTAGCTGGTGTCACTGAGGCGCAGATCAAGGGCATCAGTGATTGGCCACTGTGTCCCAGAGGGAGGGAGGACACAGTAGGCCCGTTGGTTCTGCGCTTGGAAGGAAGACTTTGAAGGCCTGCCAATCGGAAGACAACAAAGAGTAACCATCTTATCATCCATAGTAGATGTCACTCTGGCTTGGCACCAGATGTTGTGTCTAAGGCATAATAATGCAAGGCGGCTCAACAGCACAAGAATCGGTGGTGATGAGGAAGACATACTGTTTAAGTATTTAGCGCTTCCAGGGTTTTTGATTAGAAATCTGATATTTGCATTTTTCAATTTGTCACCCCATAGTTCGACTGATGTAACTATGGCAAATATCTCCAACAAAACGGGGTTGCGGCCCCAGTTGGCAGAGGTCCATAGGACCGGTCATCTGCTTTTGCACCATTGGTTGCTGTAGATTGCAACAAAAACATTTGTGAGATCCGCACCCAGCAGTAGACCTAGGGCGCTGTTTAGTGTTTCCTGAGACATGACACATGTATGCCCATTGTAGGTTTCCAAGAATGTTTTCTAGATGGACAAATCAGCTTTCATTGATTCTGTGGCCCGGCTGGGCGATGCCCTTTGTAGCTAATGATAACCTGCGTGAGAAAACCCTGCCAACTGGCATTACACGACAAGCAAAGTTGAGTAAACCTAGTAAGGACTGCATTTGCTGGAGGGTGATTTTCTTTTCAACGAGGAAACTTTTAACCATTTGGAGTGTTTTTTCCAATTTATCCGCCGGTAAACGAAAAATCATCTCATTTGTGTCTATTTCAATACCGAGGAAAGGGAGAACGTTACATGGACCTATCGTTTTCTCTGGCAATAGTGGGACAACAAAACACCTAGAAATAAATTTAAACTTCTGAAGAAGGAAAGAACAGAGTTTAGATTCCCTAGGTCCGACGAACAAAAAGTCATCAAGGTAGTGGATTGTTGAATTGCTGCCTGTTTCGTGATGCACTAGCCAGTCTAAGAAGGTGCTGAAAAGCTCGAAATAGTGACAGGAAATGGAACAGCCCATTGGTAGGCACATGTCGAAATAAAAAAGCTGTTCCACCTTACAACCCAACAAATGAAAGCATTCAGGGTGCACGGGTAAAAGACGGAAAGCTGACTCTATGTCTGTTATTGCCAGCAGGGGGGCACCGGTCCCCTCTTCACGCACAAGCTCAACTGCTCTGTCAAACGAAGCGTAGGTTACCGACGAGTCTTCTGGGGGTATTGCGTCATTGACCAAATCGCCTTTTGGGTAGGAAAGGTGATGTATTAGCCGATATTTACCTGATTCTTTTTTGGGCACAACACCTAAAGGCGAGATACTGAAATTTTTAAATGGTAATGACTGAAATGGGCCCGCCATCCTGCCTAGTTCGACCTCTTTTACGATTTTTTGCTGTAAAATCTCCGGGAACTCTCGAGCTGATTTTAGTTTTTTTACTGATGTTGGTTCTCAGTTAAATTTAAAGGGGATGAAAAAAACGTACTTAAAACCGTCACATAATTGCTGAGCAGCTTCTTTATTGGGATAAAGGCTTAGCCAAGGTCCCATTACGGCTATGCTCACCGTGGTTTTGTCTCTGTAACGTCCGTCTGCAAGTCTGGGCTGCGGTAAGACAGCACCCCGAGCAACTCCGATACCCTTTACCCCTATACAGGGATCTGGATTTACAGCAGAGTCCAGGAGGCGCTGTCTGAATATGAGCAGCGGCCAGAGCAGGACGGTCGTCAGAGAGGGGTTAAAAAACGGGACCAAAAGCGTAGTTGGGAATCCGAGTCTTAACCATGCGGACAGCAGAGGTACAAAAAACGTCAGGCAATAGCAGAGTCAAATTCAGGCCAAGGTCAGAGTCATAAACCAGGAGGACGGCAGAGGTACAGAATCGTTAGGCAGTAGCATAGTCAGAATATCCAGGCCAAGGTCACAAACTGGGAGAATAGCAGAAGTGCAAAATCGTCAGGCAATAGGAGGGGTCAGAAATCCATGCTGAGGTCAGAGTCAAACAATAGTCAATTACACAGTAGCACATAGGGGAACCAAGAATATATCCGGCGGCTTGCAAGACCAGTCCCAAAGTATTTGAGGGATCAGGTCATCCCTCACAGGCTCCCGGACTGCTGATGTCATCAGGACCGCCCCCAGGAGCAGGCCAGATGGCAAAGCACCAACCGCTCCACGACCGACTGAGGAGCGGAGCCTGCGTCCGTCAGATGCCTGCACAGGAGCACCTTCTCTGTCGCCACCATCACTCGGGGCCGAACCATGGCACCTCCCAATGGCCGAGGTAGGAACAGCAGGCCCCGAGTCTGACGGCGATGTGACAGTCCGGCGCCTCTTAGTAGCCGAGGCCGGGACAGCAGGCCCCGGGTCCGAGGGTAACGTGACAGTACCCCCCCTCTAAGAAGGACCTCAGGACCCTCAAAACCCAATTTTTCAGGATGAAGGAGATGAAATCTCCTAATTAATGCCTTGGCATGGATGTTCCTTGCGGGGACCCAGGACTTCTCCTCTGGGCCGTAGATCTTCCAGTGTACAAGATACTGTATGGAGCCTCTCACAAGGCGGGAGTCAAGGATACCCTGGACTTCATACTCCAAGGCCCCTCCGACCGAAACAGGAGGAGGAGGGGACTGGACAGGGTGAATCGGGGAGCGATACAGCTTGAGGAGAGACTTGTGGAACACATTGGGCAACTTAAAAGACTGTGGAAGTTTTAAAAGGAAAGCTACCGGGTTAACTACCTCTATAATTTCGTATGGACCAATAAATCTGGGACCCAGTTTGGCAGACGGCACTTTAAGTTTGATGTTTTTGGTAGAGAGCTAAACCTTGTCTCCAACTCCCAGGTGCGGCCCCTTAGATCGTCGCCTGTTCGCAGCCGAAGCCTGTCTAACCTGGGCCCCTTTCAAGTTCGAGTTTACCTCAGACCAAATCATTTTTAAGTGATGTATATTTTCCTCTACCCCGGGGAGCTCCGACATCCTGGCCGAGAACGAACCAAACCGCGGATGCAGTCCATGGTTGCAGAAAAATGGGGTAGTCTTAATGGAATCCTGGTAACGATTATTTAGGGCAAACTCAGCTAGTGGCAGATGTTCCACCCAATCAGACTGATGTTCTGACACATAACAGTGGAGGTATTGCTCCAGTGCCTGGTTGGTTCTTTCGGTTTGACCATTGGATTTGGGGTGGTAGGCAGAGAAGGACAGCTCAATCTCAATGCGTTTGCAGAACGCTCTCCAGTATTTTGAGATGAACTGGGTACCTCTGTCGGACACAATATTCACTGGAGCACCATGCAGACGTACAACATGCACAATGAAGAGTTTACTCAGGGTTTCTGAGTTTGGTAGCCCAGACAGGGGGACAAAGTGACACTGTTAGCTGAACCTGTCCACCACCACCCAGATACACGTTTTCCCATCTGAGGGCGGCAGGTCCGTAATGAAGTCCATGGAGATGTGTGTTGTGAGTTCATTCTCCCCTTCACCTTTGATGTCTGATGAACTCCCTCTGCTGGTGAAGAGAGGTAGTGAAATTGATTGGGATGGGAAGAACCTGTCATCTGAACAGGCGGAGTGTGATTGGACATCTGGAATTTCTGAGTGGATATAAGGCAGCCGACACCCTGCATGGCTGCTGGTGATCCTTTCTGCTCTGAGCTCTTGCTTCCAGTTTAGTTCCTGTCTACTAAAAGCTAAGTTTTTGCCCTGCTATTATTCCATCAGATTTTGTCTGGTTTCCTTAGTGTTTATATTCAGCCAGTCCTGGTTGGGACTGGCTGAATTCCATTTTTGTCTCTGATCAGTTTATCTCTTTGCTCTGTCTTCAGAATATACCTGAGTGCTGATATAGTGATTTTGAAGTCTACCGACTTCAGGGCCTTTTTCACTATCAGACGGTTGGGACATTTTTGGTAGGGTTTTTTGCGGATTGCAGCCAGCATCTTTTCTGTCCTTTCCTATCTAGTTAGTTGGGCCCCATCGTTTGCTCAGCCTGTCTTTCTGTCTGTGTTTGTGTTTTCATCTGTATTTCACCGACAATACATGTTGGGGGCTGTCTATTGCTTTGGGGTCTGCTCTGGGGCAGTTTAGATTTCCCCTTTCCATCTTTAGGCTTATGTAGTTCTCCAGCTGTGACGAGGGGTCTAGGGTACTGTAGGAACCCCCCACGACTACTGTTATTTGTGGTGTATAGGATCAAGGGTCTGCAATCCGATAGCTACCAACCTCTCCGGTTTTCTGGACTTAGTTGTATTTTTGTTTTCTCCTCCTCCGGTGACTCATTCATAACAGATGTGGGTCCATGGACTCTCAGGGGTGGGCAAGGACTGGAGCCAGCCGGCAGGGCGATTATGGGAGGACTTGGCGCAGGCACAGACTTCACACGCTAACACATAATCTTTACAGTCCTTAACCACCGTCGGCCACCAAAAGTTCCTAGTTACCAGTCGGGTGGTATTATTGAGACCAAGATGGCCTGCCAGAACAGAGTCATGCGACTCTTTAAGAACTTGCATGCGAAACGTGGCCGGGACGAACAATTTTTTGGGGGGCATAGTGTCAGGAGCCTGTTCTGGGGAGCTACGGATCTCCTCCAGAAGGTCCAGAGATACTGCTGACACAACGATTCCATTGGCCAGTATCGGGACTGGCTCACAGTCCTCGGCTTGTGAGGGGCAAAAACTGCGAGAGAGGGCATCGGCCCTCACATTTTTAGAACCAGGGCGAAAGGTGATTAAAAAATCAAACCTAGAGAAGAATAAGGCCCACCTTGCTTGTCTAGTATTTAATCTTTTAGCTGACTCCAGGTAGGTCAGATTCTTGTGGTCGGTAATTACCGTGATCTTATGTTTGGCGCCTTCGAGGAAGTGGCGCCATTCCTCGAAGGCCCATTTAATCGCTAATAATTCCCGATTACCTATGTCATAGTTTTCCTCAGTGACAGAATTTTCGGGGAAAAAAAGCACATGGGCGAAGCTGAGGGATGCAGTGCCTTGCGACAGCACTGCTCCCACTCCGACCTCAGAGGCATCCACTTCTACAATAAATGGGCGGTCCAGATCAGGCTGAACCAAAACTGGGTTGGCCACAAAGCACTCTTTTAGCGTAGCAAAAGCCTGAATTGCCTCAGGGTTCCAATTGGCCACGTCTGCCCCTTTTCGGGTCAAATCAGTGAGTGGTTTGGCAATTTCGGAGAAACCTCTGATGAATTTACGGTAGTAGTTTGCAAACCCTAAAAATCGCTGCAGCGCTTTTAGCGATTTGGGTTGCACCCAAGCTTTGATAGGTTGGATCTTGGCAGGATCCATACGAAAGCCTTTGCCTGAAACCATGTACCCTAAAAACTGTACCTCCTCTGCAAAAAAAAAACACATTTCTCCAGTTTAGCAAACAAGGAGTGTTCTCGCAGTCTCTGCAGTACAGAACAGACGTGTTGAGCGTGTCACAGGGTCAGCAGAGTAAATCAAAATGTCATCTAAATACACGACGACATGCACCCCACAAATGTTTCTGAAAATATCATTTACAAAGTGCTGGAACACGGCAGGTGCGTTACTAAGTCCAAACGGCATTACAAGGTACTCAAAATGGCCAAGAGGGGGTATTAAAGGATGTTTTCCACTCATCCCCGTCTCTTATGCGGACTAGATTGTATGCCCCCCCGGAGGTCAAGTTTAGTAAACCAGCGGGCTCCCATTAGCTGATTAAAAAGATCAGGGATGACTGGAAGCGGATACTGGTTCTTTATAGTGATTGCGTTCAACTCCCGGTAATCAATGCAGGGTCTCAGACCACCATCTTTCTTTTCTACAAAGAAGAACCCGGCTCCAACTGGTAAAATGGATGGTCTAATAAACCCTTTTTTAAGCTATCTGCTATGTACTCGTTCATAGCCTGACGTTCTGGACCAGAGAGATTAAATATTCTCCCTTTTGGGAGACGGGCATCTGGAATCAGGTCTATAGGGCAATCATATTGTCTGTGAGGGGGTAGCTTCTCAGAATCTACAATAGAAAAAACATCTTCATAGTCTCTGAAAGCAAACGATATGATGGGGTTTTTAACTTTAACTTGATTTACTGCTAGTGATATGCAGTTATCCTGAAAGTGCGAACTCCAGCGTACATCATCGCCTAGGTGCCAGTTGATGACTGGATTGTGCTGGCGTAGCCATGGCATTCCCAAAATCCAAAATGACTGCAGCAGATAAATTATCCATCACAAAAAATGACATAAACTCGGTATGTAACGCTCCCACAGACATAGTGATTTTGTCAGTAACAAATTTAACCCCCTCCTGGACAATGGATGTGCCATTAATAGCCATAGTTTTTATAGGGGCATTTAGTCTTAATAGGGGTACACCGAGACGTTTAGCAGCCAAAGAATCCATAAAATTTCCTTCAGATCCACATCCACGTTCAAACACTGAGATTTCTGACCAAAAGAAAGAGAAATAGGTAATAAAACTTTAGCCGCATCTGCGGGCAATACCTGAGCCACTGGGCAACCATGGCCAGAGCTGCCCAGAGGCCGACGTCCCAGGAGCATGGATCTCTGACGTTCAACTTTCTCCCTGAAGACTCCAGACTGCAGCATGCTTGTGCAAGAGAATGAGAGTGATCTTCCAGGCTGTGCAATGCAACAGGTGCTCAGGCCAGCAATCAGCTCAGTCAGAAGAAGGGAAAAAAAAAGTTCAGGGAGACTGCTTTTGTATATGTTGGATATATACACAAGAAGCAGTTAATTTTTGGGCCGGATATAATGTAACGTCCGTCTGCAAGTCTGGGCTGCAGTAAGACAGCACCCCGAGGAACTCCGATACCCTTTACCCCTATACAGGGATCTGGATTTACAGCAGAGCCCAGGAGGCGCTGTCTGAATATGAGCAGCGGCCAGAGCAGGACGGTCGTCAGAGAGGGGTTAAAAAACAGGACCAAAAGCGTAGTCGGGAATCCGAGTCTTAACCAGGCAGACAGCAGAGGTACAAAAAACGTCAGGCAATAGCAGAGTCAAATTCAGGCCAAGGTCAGAGTCATAAACCAGGAGGACGGCAGAGGTACAGAATCGTTAGGCAGTAGCAGAGTCAGAATATCCAGGCCAAGGTCACAAACCGGGAGAATAGCAGAAGTACAAAATAGTCAGGCAATAGAGGGGTCAGAAATCCAGGCTGAGGTCAGAGTCAAACAATAGTCAATCACACAGTAGCACATAGGGGAACCAAGAATATATCCAGCGGCTTGCAAGACCAGTCCCAAAGTCTTTGAGGGATCAGGTCATCCCTCACAGGCTCCCGGACTGCTGATGTCATCAGGACCGCCCCCAGGAGCAGGCCAGATGGTAAAGCACCAACCGCCCCACGACCGACTGAGGAGCGGAGCCTGCGTCCGTCAGATGCCTGCACAGGAGACCCTTCTCTGTCGCCGCCATCACTCAGGGCCGAGTCTGACGGCGATGTGACAGTCCAGCGCTTCTTAGTGGCCGAGGCCGGGACAGCAGGCCCCGAGTCCGAGGGTAACGTGACAGTCTCGTAGCAGTTCCGCTTGCGAGGCGTGTCCGCCTCCGCAGGCTGAGCAATCGTGTCTATATCTGCATGCCACCTGGAAGCGACAGTTTCCATCATTGTATAACAAGCAGGTCCCTGGTCCCCGTACGACCACTGAGTTCTGGCCTGCGGCTGCTGAGAAACTAGTGGTCGTCGATGAAAAGGGAGGGTGTTTTTGTGTAAGCATTAGTCGTAGCCAAACATCTGTGGCTTTAACTCCCCATCCTAGATCTGGTTGCAGGGCTAGCCTCCTGCGGAACTCCTCGTCATAGCACCTCCAAGCAGCACCGCCATGAGACTTATAGGAGTTACAGTTGTGGCCAAAAGTATTGACACCCCTGCAATTCTGACAGATAATACTCAGTTTCTTCCTGAAAATGATTGCAAACAGAAATTCTTTGGTATTATTATCTTCATTTAATTTGTCTTAAATGAAAAAACACAAAAAGAATTGTCCCAAAGCCAAATTGGATATAATTCCACACCAAACATAAAAAGAGGGTCGACAAAAGTATTGGCACTGTTCGAAAAATCACGTGATGCTTCTCTAATTTGTGTAATTAACAGCACCTGTAACTTACCTGTGGTACCTAACAGGTGTTGGCAATAACTAAATCACACTTGCAGCCAGTTGACATGGATTAAAGTTAACTCAACCTCTGTCCTGTGTCCTTGAGTGTACCACATTGAGCATGGAGAAAAGAAAGAAGACCAAAGAACTGTCTGAGGACTTGAGAAACCAAATTGTGAGGAAGCATGAGCAATCTCAAGGCTACAAGTCCATCTCCAAAGACCTGATGTCACGGTCACGTGTGTCTGGACGCAGCGAGTACCGCAAGGCGAACCCATATGACACATGTGACCCTAGATACACCGCCTCCAGTTGGGCGAATTTAAATAATAGGACGTGCAGCTGGATACACCGCCTCCAACTGGCAAATTTAGATATTACACGTATATATAAAGTAGTCTGGAAACCCCGCCTCCAGTATGGCGAATTTAAATAATAAAGGGGGAACCTGGGTAACATTAACAATGGTGGGCCCTGCAATTGGGAATAGGGAAGTGGAGACCTCCTGTACTCCCCTGAGCAAGTGTCCCTGCACTTCTAACGTTCCCTATGCGGTTCCGCACCGGGCGACGCACAGGAACCTAAACCCTCACTAGGGAATTGGTCGGTGCGGAAACTAATCCCACCACTGCACTAAACACACATGAGGGAAAATGACAATACAGGGGAAACACCACTTAGCTTTGCTCTGTTGCGTACGCTCCTAGCAACAGAGCCCGCCACCTGTGTGCATCTTCTCCTCCACCCGGATCCATCACCATAACTGGATCCTTCACCATAGTGCAGCCTTGGAGCAGAGTCCACCACCAATTGCAGAAGTCCAGTAACAGAGTCCCAAAGATGAGTTCAGCTCCTGCCCAAAAAGTCAAGCATGCTTGAGTCCAGCTCTCAGCAACCAAGTCTCGCATCCTGAGTGCAACTCTCTCCATAGTCGTCACTCCACCAAGCCATGCAAGCACTTCCTGCTGACACCATAAACTGTGACTCCACCACGCCATGCCAGCCCTTCTTGCAGACCACATAGCTGCTACTCGTCCCCTCTGGCTGGGCTGCCCAGGACTCATGTTCAGCTCCTTCCTCACCCAGGCTCGCTCCCCAAATGACGAACACAATATCACCAACAGTTATTGAACATACCTGGCTCTCTTTTATAGAGCCTCACACCTGAATTATAATTACGTGCACTAAACCAAAGAAACTAAAGTGCACTACCACTCACCGCCACCGGGGCAACTTAGAATGAACGACACCACGTGTAATAATTCTAATGGCCACCGGGGGCAATCACATCACTTTGGCACCTAGCCAAAGGAAAAAAGTTCGCTTATCCATTTAATCTGTCAGATCCACGCTGGATCATGACAGTACCCCCTCCTTAATGAGGGGCCTCTGGACCCTCAAGACCACTCCTCATTAGGTAAACACCTACAGCGGGGACGCCGAGATCCTGAGTTCACCCCACCACTACCTGACACTTCAGGTTAATGACAAACACACCGCTGGTATTGTCAATACACGTTCGTTTTGAAGGCACCACTCATCTCTATAGCGCCGACCTGGGGAATGAGTTTATGTATGTGTATGTTTGCTATGAGCTGATCAGACTCCACAACACACTTCCACAAGATGTTTTTTGGTGGCCACCCATACATGCTCGTTCACACACAGATCCGGACCTGAACGTTTATTGCCACACATTCGTTTGTCATTATTCGGTGAACTCATTCTTGGATCAACAACAGAGGCGTCCCCCTGCGCCACCACACTCACACCCCCGCTATTCATCAAGGGACACCACTCTCCAACCCTTTCACCAGGAGGTCTGCGCCTCCCAGGGCTGGTTAATGGCGAGGGGTGAGATTTGTCCCTAATCCCCCGCAGCACACCTGCTGCTCAAACCTGGAGGAGAGGGGACAGGAATATGGAGGAAATATACACTCGCTGGTCACCTTCCTCCACACGACCAGGAGGGGGCGGCTTCTTTGGTGGTATTGAAGATTTGGCGTGAGCCCCGCGGACTATACACCAGTCTGCTCACTACAGGGACGTACCCCTTCACCTCGGGGAACCCCAGACAGCACCATGGGGACCAACTCCACCCATCTGACTGGGTACGTCCGCCTGTATGAACAAGTCCCGCTCACCAGCAACGACTCAAGGGGGCTTTTGCCAGACCCGCAATTTGCCAAAGCCGCCATTTTGATTTCCTGGTTGCCACATGAGGCCCCAGACCCTGATAACTGCTGCTACAGCGGCTCTAACACACCTTGCCGCTCCCCACTCACCTCAGTGAGGCCCGGCAGCAATTACTCACATGTCTCCACATGGCCAAAGCTCACTAGAAAAAAAAATGTAGGGTTGGTGATACTGTCACGGTCACGTGTGTCTGGACGCAGTGAGTACCGCAAGGCGAACCCATATGACACACGTGACCCTGGAAACCCCGCCTCCAGTAAGGCGAATTTAAATAATAAAGGGGGAACCTGGGTAACATTAACAATAGTGGGCCCTGCAATAGGGAATAGGGAAGTGGAGACCTCCTGTACTCCCCTGAGTCAGTGTCCCTGCACTCCTAACGTTCCCTATGCCGGTTCCGCACCGGGCGACGCACAGGAACCTAAAAACCCTAGCTCGCCCTAAACCTAAACCCTCACTAGAGAATTGGTCGGTGCGGAAACTAATCCCACCACTGCACTAAACACACATGAGGGAAAATGACAATACAGGCGAAACACCACTTAGCTTTGCTCTGTTGCGTACGCTCCTAGCAACAGAGCCCACCACCTGTGTGCATCTTCTCCTCCACCCAGATCCATCACCATAACTAGATCCTTCACCATAGTGCAGCCTTGGAGCAGAGTCCACCACCAATTGCAGAAGTCCAGTAACAGAGTCCTAAAGATGAGTTCAGCTCTTGCCCAAAAAGTGAGTCCAGCTCTCAGCAACCAAGTCCCGCATGCTTAGTGCAACTCTCTCCATAGTCGTCACACCACCAAGCCATGCAAGCACTTCTTGCCGACACCATAAACTGTGACTCCACCACGCCATGCCAGCCCTTCTTGCAGACCACATAGCTGCTACTCGTCCCCTCTGGCTGGGCTGCGCAGGACTCATGTTCAGCTCCTTCCTCACCCAGGCTCGCCTCCTGTTATGAATGGGAAACCGAGGAGGAAAAACAAGACGACAAGCTAAGTCTCAGAAAACCAGAGAAGTTGGTAACTATGCAGATTGCAGGTCCCTGATCTTAACCGCACAACTAGCAGCAGTCGTGGAGCGTTCTTACGTTGGTCCTAGATGCCTCGTCACAACCGGAGAACTACATAAGCCTAAAGCAGGAAAAGAGGAAAACTAACTGCCCCAGAGCAGACACCAAAGGAAAGACAGCCCCCCACATGTATTGACGGTGAAACAAGATGAAAATACAAACAAAGGCAGGAAAATAGGCTGAGCAAACGATGGGGCCCGGCTAACTAAAAAGGACAGAAAAGGAAAGACACTGCAATCTGCCAAAAACAACCTACAAAAATAATGTCCAACACTTCTGATAGCAAAATTAACCCTGAAGTCACTAGACTTCTAAACCTATATCAGCACTCTGAAATATTCTGAGACAGAGCAAAAAAGAGGCCAATCTAATAAGGGACAAAAATCAGATTGGCAAATACTGATTAATAGGAGTGGAATTTCAGCATAGCCCCAGCAGGGGCAGGCTGATTACACAACAAACTGAATTGACCAACAAGCGCAAGTGTGAACATTAGCAAAAAACAAACTTAACTTGAGAAGACTGGAAGAGAGCTGAAGTCCAGGACCTGAGAAGCAGACTGAATCACCAGCACCCGGATAGGGCGTCGGCTGTCTTATATCCAGTCTGATACTCCAGAGATCCAATCGTTATCTTCCTCATCAGGTGGCAGATCACTACCACTTAAACCAACCACACTACCTCCTGTCACCACCAGAGGGAGAACGGAAGGGGAACTCTCAACTGGTGGAGCAGAAAATGAGTTCATGACAGTACCCCCCCCCCTTGAGGAGGGGTCACCGAACCCTCATCCATGCCACCAGACCGATCAGGATGGGCCCGGTGAAAAGCACGAACCAATTTATTGGCATGAATATCAGAGGCAGAGACCCAAGAATTATCCTCCTGGCCATAACCCTTCCATTTGACCAAATACTGGAGTCTCCGTCTAACCAAATGAGAATCCAATATTTTCTCTACCTCATATTCCACATTGCCTTTAACCAATACAGGATCAGGAGGTGCCGCCACAGGAACTACTGGCTCAACAAACATCTTCAACAGTGACTTGTGAAATACGTTATGGATTTTGAACGTAATTGGAAGAGCCAATCAAAAAGAAACAGGATTAAGAATCTCCAAAATCTTATAAGGTCCAATAAATCTTGGCTTAAATTTTGGAGATGCAACCTTCAAAGGAATATTCTTAGACGACAGCCAAACCATGTCACCCACTTTAAACCGGGGACCAATGGTCCTACGCCGGTTGGAAAAATACTGGGCCTTTTCCTGAGAGAGTGACAAATTATCCACCACTTGGTCCCATATCTGCTGCATTCTCACAACCACAGTGTCCACACCTGGGCAGGACGAAGATTCCCCTTGCCTTGAAGAGAATCGAGAATGAAACCCAAAATTACAGAAAAAGGGTGACATCAGAGTGGCAGAACTAGCTCTATTGTTCAGCGCAAATTTGACCAAGGGCAAAAATGAGATCATCATCTTCTTCAGCAGATATAAAACATCTTAAATAAGACTCCAGGGTCTGGTTTGTTCTCTCAGTCTGCTCATTGTGCTGGGGATGAAACACGGAGGAGAAGGATAACTGAATTCCCAGATTGGAACAAAAGGCTTTCCAGAATCTGGAAACAAACTGGACCCCTCTATCGGACACAATGTTCTCAGGAATCCCGTGTAACCGAACCACCTGTTGTAAAAACAAGGGCACCAACTCAGCGGAAGCTGGCAACTTTGGGAGTGGTACAAGATGGACCATCTTCGAAAATCTATCACAAATCACCCAGATAACAGTCATTCTCTGAGAGACAGGAAGATCAGAGATAAAATCCATTGAGATATGGGTCCATGGCCTCTTGGGCACCGGCAGGGGCATCAGCAACCCACTAGAATGAGAACAGGGCTTACCCCGAGAAGAAGTCCCACAGGACTGCACAAAATTCCTGACATCACGAGATAAGGCAGGCCACCAAAACGACCGACTCACCAAATCTCTGGTACCAAAAATACCCGGATGACCAGCCAATGCGGAGCAATGGACTTCAGACATCACTCTCTTTCTCCACTGGTCAGGAACATACAATCTTCCCATAGGGCAACGCTCAGCTTTATCCTCCTGAAATTCCTCCAGGGCGCATCTCAAATCGGCCAAATGGCAGAAAGAACTAACCCCTCACGTAGGATAGTAGTAGGCTCGGTCACATTAAGAGAATCAGCAAAGAAACTCCTAGAAAGGGTGTCTGCCTTAACATTCTTAGTGCCCGGAAGAAAAGAGACCACAAAATTAAAACGCGTGAAAAACAAGGCCCATCAAACCTATCTAGGATTCCAGCGTTTGGCCGACTCCAGATAAATCAGATTCTTGTGATCGGTGAGGACCACAAATTGATGTCTAGCTCCCTCCAACCAATCTCTCCACTCCTCAAATGCCCATTTCATGGCCAATAATTCCCGATTCCCCACGTCATAGTTGCGTGTTATGAATGAGTCACCGGAGGAGGAAAAAACAAAAACACAAGCTAAGTCCAGAAAACCGGAGAGGTTGGTAGCTAGCGGATTGCAGACCCCTGATCCTATTCACCACAACTAACAGTAGCCGTGGGGGGTTCCTACGGTGCCCTAGACCCCTCGTCACAGCCGGAGAGCTAAATAAGCCTAAAGAAAGAAAGGGGAAATCTAAACTGCCCCAGAGCAGACCCCAAAGCAATAGACAGCCCCCAACATGTATTGTCGGTGAAAAACAGATGAAAACACAAACACAGACAGAAAGACAGGCTGAGCAAATGATGGGGCCCAACTAACTAGATAGGAAAGGACAGTAAAGATGCTGGCTGCAATCACGCAAAAAACCCTGCCAAAAATAATGTCCAACACGTCTGATAGAAAAGGCCCTGAAGTCACTAGACTTCAAAATCACTATAATAGCACTCAGGTATATTCTGAAGACAGAGCAAAGCGATCAACTGATCAGAGGCAAAAATGGAGTTCAGTCCATCCCAACCAGGGCAGGCTGAACACAAACACTAAGAAGACAGACAAAATCTCATGGAAAAATAGCAGAGCAAAAACTTAGCTTTTAGTAGACAGGAATTAAACTAGATGCCAGAGCTCGGAGCAAAAAGGATCACTAGCAACCCTGCAGGGCGTCGGCTGCCTTATATCCACTCAGAAATTCCGGATGTCCAATCACACTCCACACTCACGAACCAATCTTTCGGCATGAATATCGGATGCAGAGACCCAAGAATTATCCTCCTAGCCATAACCCTTCCATTTAACCAAATACTGGAGTCTCTGTCTAGCCAGACGAGAGTCCAGTATCTTCTCAACCTCATATTCCACATTACCTTCAACCAATACAGGGTCAGGAGGTGCCACCACAGGAACTACTGGCTCAACAAACCTCTTTAACAGAGACTTATGAAACACGTGATGGATCTTGAATGTAACAGGGAGAGCCAATCGAAAAGAGACTGGATTAAGAATCTCCAAAATCTTGTAAGGTCCAATAAATCTAAGTTTAAACTTTGGAGAAGCCACCTTCATAGAGATATTCTTTGATGACAACCAAACCATATCACCCACCTTAAACCGGGGACCAATGGTCCTATGCCGGTTGGAAAACCGCTGGGCCTTTTCCTGGGAGAGAGAGAACTTATCCACCACTTGGTCCCAGATCTGGTGCATTCTCTCCACCACAGTGTCAACACCTGGGCAGGCAGAAGACTCCACCTGCCCTGAAGAGAATCAAGGATGAAACCCAAAGTTACAAAAAAAGGTGACATCAAAGTGGCAGAACTAGCTCTATTATTTAAAGCAAATTCGGCCAAGGGCAAAAATGAAACCCAATCATCCTGATCAGCAGAAATAAAACATCTCAAATACGACTCCAAAGTCTGGTTTGCTCTCTCCGTCTGCCCATTGGTCTGAGGGTGAAACGCAGAGGAGAAGGACAACTGAATTCCCAGCTTGGAACAGAAAGTCCTCCAAAATCTAGAAACAAACTGAACTCCTCTGTCAGATACAATGTTCTCAGGAATCCCGTGCAAGCGAACCACCTGTTGCAAAAACAAGGGCACCAACTCTGAGGAAGATGGCAACTTAGGGAGTGGTACAAGATGGACCATCTTAGAGAATCTATCACAAATCACCCAAATAACAGTCATTCTCTGAGAGACAGGCATATCAGAGATAAAATCCATTGAAATATGGGTCCATGGCCTCCTGGGCACCGGCAAAGGCATAAACAACCCACTAGAGCGAGAACAAGGTTTAGACCGAGAGCAAGTCCCACAGGACTGCACAAAATTCCTAACATCACGAGACAAGGCGGGCCACCAAAAAGACCGACTCACCAAATCTCTAGTACCAAAAATACCTGGATGACCAGCCAATGTGGAGCAATGAACTTCAGTCATTACTCTCTTCCTCCACTGGTCAGGAACATACAATTTTTCAATGGGACAACGCTCAGGTTTGTCCTCCTGAAACTCTTCCAGAGCACGTCTCAAATCGGGCGAGATGGCAGAAAGAACTACCCCCTCACCTAAGATGGTAGCAGGCTTGGTCACAATAGGAGAATCAGCAAAGAAACTCCTAGAGAGGGCGTCTGCCTTGACATTCTTAGTGCCCGGAAGAAAAGAGACCACAAAATCAAAAAGTGTGAAAAACAAGGCCCACCTAGCCTGTCTAGGATTCAAGCGTTTGGCCGACTCCAGGTAAATCAAATTCTTGTGGTCAGTAAGGACCACGACTTGATGTTTAGCTCCCTCCAACCAATGTCTCCACTCCTCAAATGCCCATTTCATGGCTAACAGTTCCCGATTCCCCACATCATAGTTACGTTCGGATGGGGAGAACTTTCGGGAAAAGAAATCACAGGTATTTATTTTAGATGTTACAGGATCTTTTTGGGACAAAACAGCTCCTGCACCAATCTCAGAAGCGTCCACCTCTACCTGAAACGGGAGTGAGACATCAGGTTGCCGCAAGACCGGAGCAGAAGTGAACCTTCGCTTCAGCTCCTGAAAGGAAGAAACAGCCTCCGGAGACCAATTCAGCACATCAGCACCCTTCTTAGTCAAATCAGTCAATGGTTTGGCAATACCAGAAAAATTAGCTATAAATTTACTATAAAAATTAGCAAAACCCAAAAACTTCTGGAGGGCCTTTAAAGAAGTGGGCTGAACCCATTCATAAATGGCCTGTACCTTGGCCGGGTCCATTTCAATAGTTGACGGAGACAAAATAAATCCCAAAAATGAAATCCTCTGTACACCAAAAAGCCATTTCGACCCCTTAACATACAGGGAATTCTCCCTCCAAATCCGGAACACAATCCGAACATGTTCCACATGAGAGTCCCAATCCCTGGAAAAGATCAAAATATCATCCAGATAGATGATCAAAAATTTATCCACAAAGTCTCGGAAAATATCATTCATGAAGCACTGGAAGACAGAAGGGGCATTAGTGAGCCCAAAAGGCACCACCAGGTACTCAAAATGTCCCTCCGGAGTATTAAATGCCGTCTTCAATTCATACCCATGCTTAATGCGAATAAGATTATACGCCCCCTGAGGTCAAGCTTGGTAAACCAGCAAGCACCTTTAATTCTGGAGAATAGATCAGAAATCAGGGGTAACGGATACTGATATTTAACAGTAATTTTGTTGAGGGAACGATAGTCAATACAAGGCCTTAATGAACCATCTTTCTTGGCCACGAAAAAAAATCCAGCACCTAAGGGTGAAGAGGATGGTCTAATATGACCCTTCTCCAACGACTCCTTATTATAGGATCGCATAGCCTCATGCTCGGGTACAGATAAATTGAAAAGTCGACCCTTGGGAAATTTACACCCAGGGCTCAGCTCAATTGCACAGTCATAACTCCTATGAGGAGGCAAAGACGCAGACTCATTCTCACTAAATACATCATAAATATACCAGCCAAATAGTCAGGAACATCATGCGACTGGGGAGAGGTGGAGAAAACAGGAGCATCACTAAGGGCACACCGACAACCCCAACTCACCAAAGACAAAGATTTCCAATCCAAAACTGGATTATGGATTTGCAACCAGGGAAACCCCAGAACAATGGTATCATGCAAATTATGCAACACCAAAAATCTGCAATTTTCTTGATGGTCTGGGGCGACCCGCATTACCACCTGGGTCCAAAACTGAGGTTTATTCTTCGCCAAAGGAGTAGCATCAATACCCCTCAAAGGGATAGGCGTCCGCAGGGGTGTCATAGGAAACCCACAACGTTTAGCAAAATCCAAGTCCATCAGGTTCAGAGCTGCTCCCGAATCCACAAAAGCCTTAGCGGAAAATGTGGACAGGGAGCAGATCAGAGTAATTGCCAGAAGAAACTTAGGTTGAACACCACTCACAGCAAATGTGTATGCAAAACGTTTCTCTCATTTAGGGCAGACAGACATAATATGAGAGGCATCTCCACAAAAAAAACACAGCTTATTACGCCTTCTGAACTCCTGACGCTGCGCCCTAGACAAAACTCTATCACATTGCATAGGTTCAGACATTTGTTCAACAGGTGGCAACATTTCTCGTGTAATTTTATGTTCACGTAAACGCTGATCCACCTGAATGGCTTATGACATAGAATCGTCAAGACCAGAGGGAACAGGAAATCCCACCATAGTGTCTTTTACGGTTTCTGACAAACCCTTCCGAAAGAGAGCTGCCAAGGCACCATCATTCCAGGTAGTAAGGACCGCCCACTTTCGGAATTTTTGACAGTACAACTCTGCAGAATCCTGACCCTGGCTCAATGCCAACAGGGCCTTTTCAGCCTGATCAATAGCATTAGGTTCATCATACAACAACCCCAAGGCTTGAAAAAATGTGTTCACATTAGTTAGAATAGGATCATCAGGTTTTAAAGAAAACGCCCAATCCTGGGGATCGCCGCGCAGCAAAGAGATGACAATTTTAACCTGCTGCGCGGAGCTCCCCGATGAGTTAGGCTTCAAGGCAAAAAATAATTTACAATTATTCTTAAAATTCTAAAATTTAGACCGATCCCCAAAAAACACATCAGGAGTAGGGATCTTTGGTTCAGCAGCATGTGAATGAGCAAGATAGGCGGAAATTCCCCGCACTTCAGCAATGAGCTGCTCCACAAGATCAGACAATTGCTTAATCTACATTGAGAAAAAATTCCCCCTACGGCCTCAGAGAAATAGAGGAAAAAATATACACAAAAAAAAAATTCTGACACTTATTTTTTTATTTTTTTTTACAATTCTTTCCTGCTATTGAGTACCCTAGAATCTGCGGTATGGTTGGTGATTCTGTTATGAATGAGTCACCGGAGGAGGAAAAAACAAAAACACAAGCTAAGTCCAGAAAACCGGAGAGCTTGGTAGCTAGCGGATTGCAGACCCCTGATCCTATTCACCACAACTAACAGTAGCCGTGGGGGGTTCCTACGGTGCCCTAGACCCCTCGTCACAGCCGGAGAGCTAAATAAGCCTAAAGAAAGAAAGGGGAAATCTAAACTGCCCCAGAGCAGACCCCAAAGCAATAGACAGCCCCCAACATGTATTGTCGGTGAAAAACAGATGAAAACACAAACACAGACAGAAAGACAGGCTGAGCAAATGATGGGGCCCAACTAACTAGATAGGAAAGGACAGAAAAGATGCTGGCTGCAATCACGCAAAAAACCCTGCCAAAAATAATGTCCAACACGTCTGATAGAAAAGGCCCTGAAGTCACTAGACTTCAAAATCACTATATCAGCACTCAGGTATATTCTGAAGACAGAGCAAAGAGATCAACTGATCGGAGACAAAAATGGAGTTCAGACCGTCCCAACCAGGGCAGGCTGAACACAAACACTAAGAAAACAGACAAAATCTCATGGAAAAATAACAGAGCAAAAACTTAGCTTTTAGTAGACAGGAATTAAACTGGATGCCAGAGCTCAGACCAGAAAGGATCACCAGCAACCCTGCAGGGCGTCGGCTGCCTTATATCCACTCAGAAATTCCGGATGTCCAATCACACTCCACCTGTTCAGATAACAGGTTCTTCCCATCCAGATCAATTTCACTACCTCTTTTCACCAGCAGAGGGAGTTCATCAGACATCAGAGGTGAAGGAGGAAATGAACTCATAACAGTTGCGTTCAGATGGGGAAAACTTTCGAGAAAAGAAGGCACAGGGATTCATCTTAGAAGTCACAGGGTCTTTTTGGGACAACACAGCTCCTGCACCAATCTCAGAAGCGTCCACCTCCACTTGAAATGGAAGTGAGACATCAGGTTGCCGTAAAACTGGAGCTGAAGTAAATCTCCGCTACTAGAAAAATTACCTATAAATTTACGATAGAAATTAGAAAAACCCAAAAACTTCTGGAGAGCCTTCAAAGAAGTAGGCTGAACCCAATCTTAAATGGCCTGTACCTTGGCCAGGTCCATTTCAATAGTCGATGGAGACAAGATAAATCCCAAAAATGAAATCCTCTGTACACCAAAGAGGCACTTCGATCCCTCAACAAACAGGGAATTCTCCCTCAAAATCCGGAACACAGTCCGGACATGTTCCACATGGGAATCCCAATCACTAGAAAAGATCAAAATAGCATCCAGATACATGATCAAAAACTTATCCACAAAGTTTCAGAAAATATCATTCATAAAGGATTGGAAGACAGAAGGGGCATTAGAGAGCCCTAAAGGCATCACCAGGTACTCAAAATGTCCCTCCAGAGTATTAAACGCCGTCTTCCATTCATCCCCGTGCTTGATGCGAATAAGATTATACGCACCCCGAGGTCAAGCTTAGTAAACCAGCAGGCACTCTTAACTCTGGAGAATAAATCAGACATCAGAGGTAACGGGTACTGATATTTAACCGTCATCTTGTTAAGGGAACGATAATCAATACACGGTCTTAATGAACCATCTTTCTGGGCAATAAAAAAAAAAACAGCGCCTAACGGTGACAAGGATTGTCTAATATGACCCTTCTCCAACGACTCCTTAATATAGGATCGCATAGCATCATGTTCGGGTACAGATAAGTTGAAAAGCCCACCCTTGGGAAATTTACCCCCAGGCATCAACTCAATTGCACAGTCATAACTCCTATGAGGAGGCAAAGAGGCAGACCTACTCTCACTAAAAACATCAGAGAAATCAGCCAGATAATCAGGAATATCATGAGACTGAGGAGAGGTGGAGATAACAGGAGCGTCCCTAAGAACACACTGACAATCCCAACTCACCACAGACACAGATTTCCAATCCAAAACTGGGTTATGAGTTTGCAACCAGGGGAACCCCAGAACAATAGTATCATGCAAATTATGCAACACCAAAAATTTACAATTTTCTTGGTGGTCTGGGGCAACTCGCATTATCACCTGGGTCCAAAACTGAGGTTTATTCTCCGCCAAAGGAGTGGCATCAATACTCCTCAAAGGAATGGGTGTCTGCAGGGGCGTCATGGACAAACCACAACGTTTAGCAAAGTCCAAATCCATCAGATTCAGAGCTGCTCCTGAATCCACAAAAGCCTTAATGGAAAATGTGGACAAGGAGCAGATCAGAGTAATTGCCAAAAGGAACTTAGGTTGTATACTGCCCACAGCAAATGTGTGTGCAAAACATTTCTCTCATTTAGGGCAGACAGAAATAGTATGAGAGGCGTCTCCACAAAAAAAACACAGCTTATTACGCCTTCTAAACTCCCGACGTTGCGCCCTAGACAAAACCCCATCACATTGCATAGGTTCAGACATTTGTTCAAAAGGTGGCAGCGCCTCCCGTGTAGTTTTATGTTCACATAAACGCCGATCAACTTGAATGCCTAATGACATAGAGCCATCCAGACCAGAGGGAACAGGAAATCCCACCATAACATCTTTTACGGTCTCTGACAAGCCTTTCCGAAAGAGAGCTGCCAATGCACTATCATTCCATGTAGTAAAGACCGCCCACTTTTGGAATTTTTGACAGTTCAACTCTGCAGGATCTTGACCCTGGTTTAATGCCAACAGGGTTCTCTCAGCTTGATCAACGGCATTAGGTTCATCATACAACAACCCCAAGGCCTGAAAAAATGCATCCACATTAGTCAGAATAGGATTTTCAGGTGTTAGAGAAAAAGCCCAATCTTGGGGATCGCCGCGCAGCAAGGAGATGACAATTTTAACCTGCTGCACAGAGCTCCCCGATGAGTTAGGCCTCAAAGCAAGAAATAATTTACAATTATTCTTAAAATTCAGAAATCTAGACCGATCCCCAGAAAACACATCAGAAGTAGGAATCTTGGGTTCAGCAGCATGTGACTGAATAAGGTAGGTGGAAATTCCCTGTTCTTCAGCAGCAAGCTGCTCCACACGATCAGACAGTTGCTTAATCTCCATTAGGAAAAAAAATCCTCCTACGGCCCCAGAAAAAAAGAGGAAAAAATACATAAAAAAAAAATTCTGACACTTTTTTTTTTTCTTTTTCTTTTTTTTTTTCTTTCTCCAACTATTCTGCGGTATGGCTGATGATTCTGTTATGAATGGGAAACCGAGGAGGAAAAACAAGACAACAAGCTAAGTCTCAGAAACCCAGAGAAGTTGGTAACTATGCAGATTGCAGGTCCCTGATCTTATCCGCACAACTAGCAGCAGTCGTGGAGCATTCTTACGTTGGTCCTAGACGCCTCGTCACAAACGGAGAACTACATAAGCCTAAAGCAGGAAAAGAGGAAAACTAACTGCCCCAGAGCAGACCCCAAAGGAAAGACAGCCCCCCACATGTATTGACGGTGAAACAAGATGAAAATACAAACAAAGGGAGGAAAATAGGCTGAGCAAACGATGGGGCCCGGCTAACTAAAAAGGACAGAAAAGGAAAGACACTGTCTGCAATCTGCCAAAAACAACCTACAAAAATAATGTCCAACACTTCTGATAGCAAAATTAACCCTGAAGTCACTAGACTTCTAAACCTATATCAGCACTCTGAAATATTCTGAGACAGAGCAAAAAAGAGGCCAATCTAATAAGGGACAAAAATCAGATTGGCAAATACTGATTAATAGGAGTGGAATTTCAGCATAGCCCCAGCAGGGGCAGGCTGATTACACAACAAACTGAATTGACCAACAAGCGCAAGTGTGAACATTAGCAAAAAACAAACTTAACTTGAGAAGACTGGAAGAGAGCTGAAGTCCAGGACCTGAGAAGCAGACTGAATCACCAGCACCCGGATAGGGCGTCGGCTGTCTTATATCCAGTCTGATACTCCAGAGATCCAATCGTTATCTTCCTCATCAGGTGGCAGATAACTACCACTTAAACAAACCGCACTACCTCCTGTCACCACCAGAGGGAGAACGGAAGGGGAACTCTCAACTGGTGGAGCAGAAAATGATTTCATGACCGCTTCCCAAATGACAAACACAATATCACCAACAGTGATTGAACACACCTGGCTCTCTTTTATAGAGCCTCACACCTGAATTATAATTACGTGCACTAAACCAAAGAAACTAAACTAAAGTGCACTGCCACTCACCACCACCGGGGCAACTTAGAATGAACGACACCACGTGTAATAATTCTAATGGCCACCGGGGGCAATCACATCACTTTGGCACTTAGCCAAAGGAAAAAAAGTTTACTTATCCATTTAATCTGTCAGATCCACGCTGGATCATGACACCTGAATGTTCCTGTGTCTACCGTGTGCAGTGTCATCAAGAAGTTTAAAGCCCATGGCACTGTGGCTAACCTCCCTAGATGTGGATGGAAAAGAAAAATTGACAAGAGATTTCAACGCAAGATTGTGCGGATGTTGGATAAAGAACCTCGACTAACATCCAAACAAGTTCAAGCTGCCCTGCAGTCCGAGGGTACAACAGTGTCAACCCATACTATCCGTCGGCGTCTGAATGAAAAGGGACTGCATGGTAGGAGACCCAGGAAGACCCCACTTCTTACCCCGAGACATAAAAAGCCAGGCTGGAGTTTGCCAAAACTTACCTGAAAAAGCCTAAAACGTTTTGGAAGAATGTTCTCTGGTCAGATGAGACAAAAGTAGAGCTTTTTGGGCAAAGGCATCAACAGAGTTCACAGGAGAAAAAAAGAGGCATTCAAAGAAAAGAACACGGTCCCTACAGTCAAACATGGCGGAGGTTCACTGATGTTTTGGGGTTGCTTTGCTGCCTCTGGCACTGGACTGCTTGACCGTGTGCATTGCATTATGAAGTCTGAAGACTACCAACAAATTTTGCAGCATAATGTAGGGCCCAGTGTAAGAAAGCTGGGTCTCCCTCAGAGGTCATGGGTCTTCCAGCTGGACAGTGACCCAAAACACACTTCAAAAAGCACTAGAAAATGGTTTGAGAGAAAGCACTGGAGACTTCTAAGGTGGCCAGCAATGAGTCCAGACCTGAATCCCATAGAACACCTGTGGAGAGATCTAAAAATGGCAGTTTGGAGAAGGCACCCTTCAAATATCAGGGACCTGGAGCAGTTTGCCAAAGAAGAATGGTCTAAAATTCCAGCAGAGCATTGTAAGAAACTCATTGATGGTTACCGGAAGCGGTTGGTCGCAGTAATTTTGGCTAAAGGTTGTGCAACCAAGTATTAGGCTGAGGGTGCCAATACTTTTGTCTGGCCCATTTTTGGAGTTTTGCGTGAAATGAGCAATGTTTTGCTTTTTGCTTCATTCTCTTTTGTGTTTTTTCATTTAAGACAAATTAAATGAAGATAATAATACCAAAGAATTTGTGTTTGCAATCATTTTCAGGAAGAAACTGAGTATTATTTGACAGAATTGCAGGGGTGTCGATACTTTTGGCCACAACTGTATATATTAAATCCTGGTATATGAATAACTCAGAGCAGCGTTCAGGATGTTTTTGGCCCATTATACATCCTAGGACAGCGAAGGCCTGCAGCCAGTTGTTCATTGTATGCGCTATTTTACCTTTATTTCTATCGTATGACCACTCGCCAGTCCTTCTTTCCTTTTCTACTGACTGTTGGTCCGCTGATGAGTGACCATATGTCTACATAGTCATTATTCCAGATCTTCTCTTTCTTCTCTAGGTCTATGTGTGTGCCTAGCGGACTAATTCCGCAGAAAAAGGCATCTTTGTGTAGACTAGCTGATTGAGGTATGTTCCTGTTGACGGTTTGACCTCCGGGCAGATTTAAGTGGTCAACTAGAGCCCTGATGGCAGATGCCAGGTTGCTCTCTTCTGTGCTGTGTATTTTGTTAAGTGGGTTGGTTATACGTAACTCACCGCTGTCTGTCGCCGATCGAGCGTCTCCAGGTAAAGGAGGTACCCTGGCGATATCCTGCTCCCAGCTGGCGGCCTGATATGGCCCGAAATTTGTTGGCCAACGGAATGTGGCTGAAATCCTGCTTCGGTGATAGAACTTTGATGATGTTGGGCCATGATGGATACGGATGGATCTTCTTGGCTTGATGACGACGATGGAGCACGTGGCAGCCAAAGGCCGTCGTGAGCTCGTGGCAGCGCTCCTTCCTGAAAGATGGTCTGGCTGGAGGTCATAAAATGTTCATCGATGCACCTCCGGCTAGTGGTCTGGGGTGGAGATTTCATGCAACGTCTTTTGCTGGATGTCCAAGAACGCCTGCTGCGGTGCCCCTCGGACGCATTGGACCATCCTGATGTGGAAGGCGACCTCCATCTGGAGGAGCGTGACCTGCGGCAGCTACTGTTGGAGCTATGCCTTCGCCTGTAATGGGAACAGCGACAGACAGAGGGACAGCGAGAATGGTGGTGGTGGGAATCCGCTGAGGAGGGTGTGGAGGATCTGTGACATATGTGACTACGTCCGTGATGGTTGGGTATATGCTGGTTGGTAGGTTCTCGACTAAGTGGTGTGGAGTTATTATTGCTATAACTATGGGTGTTCACTGACTGTGTTTTGCGTATCGAGGGGGATGGAATAGTGTGCGATGAACGTGTTTGTTCGGGGGGGTTGGTGGTGTGTAGTATGATGTGTTTGTGTTTCGTGTTACACATAGGTTTCGCTGCAGAGCGTCCTGAACGGTCGGGTTGGACCGAACAACACGCTCGGCAGCAGCATGGCTATTTCCACCTGAACTCCCGACGTTCCGCACAGGCGGCAGTGTTGTGCCCGCAGGAGAGACGTGGGAGACCTGGCTTGGTAGTGGGACATTGCTACTACTGGAATGGGTGATTCTGTGCTCGGTGCTGCGCTGCCTGCCCTCTAAAGGCTGCTGCCCTGGCCTCGGTATTGTTGTGGTGGGGACTGTGATGGGCAGGCCACTGGAACTGGTGACACTGGGTGGGCGGAGCCTGTGGCCGGCTCTGATGCCTGGCACCAATCAAAATATTAGAGGTGGGCGTACTGCTTGGCGGGCCTCTGTGATGACGCTGGGCGGAAGTGGGCGGAGCTTTCGACTGACTCAGCCCACAGCTCTGCACCAGACAAGGGGTGGTGGGGAGATGGGCGGACCGTTCGTGGAGGAAGTGGGCGTGGCTACTGGCTTGGATAGACGCCCAGAGCCTAACAATTGCGTCCGGGCCTGCGGCCTACTTGATGTGGCACGAGTGGATCGAACGGGGACCGGAGCAGCCGCTGCAGCAGTCCGGGGGCGTCGATGACTAGAGGCGGCGCCACCGCCGACATGGAGATGCTCTGGTGGGTGCAATGAGCATTCAGAGCACCTGCCAGGTCTCGCTGGGTCTGCTGATGAGGAGGCCGGAGCAGCCCCAGAGGAGGCCGGAGCAGTGCCAGATAAGCCGGTTGGCTGCTGAGTAGAGGACGTCATAGGGGGGAGAAGGCCAGTGGAGGAGACAGGTGAGGTCGGGGCATAGTGGGATGAGGAGGCTGCGTGCAGTGAGGGCAGAGCTGGAGGGGGTGACAGAGAAGCCTGAGGCCCAGGGTAGGATTGGGCCCCCGGGAGAGGCCAGCGGCAATAGGGGATCAGGAGAGGGCACTGGTGGGTGCGCATTCAGTTTAGATAAAAGGGCTATAATACATGGATCACCCACCTGTGCTGCTCTCTGCCGCAGGGCCGCGATCAATGCCTCAGACATGGCTTCAGGGGATTCCTGGACAAAAGCTTCTAGGTATCAGCCGGAGAGGAAAGAGACCCCCACCCCAGCACCTGAATTTAACCCCTGAAGGTGTGGCCGGACGCCCCTTCCTCTCTCTTTCCATTGGTCAGTGGGGCGTCCTAATTATGGCATCACCTGGGGGGGAGTAGTGGGAAGGAGAGGCACTGCACGGAGTTTGCTTATCATCAAATCCATGGGAGCTCTACAGTCAGATGCACGATCCTTAAGCAGTACGGTGCCTGCCAGACTGATCAGAGATGCAGCCAAGAAGCCCATGATCACTCTGGATGAACTGCAGAGATCTACAGCTGAGGTGGGACAGTCGTACAACAATCAGTCGTACACTGCACAAATCTGGCCTTTATGGAAGAGTGGCAAGAAGAAAGCCATTTCTCAAAGATTTCCAAGTGTCGTTTAAAGTTTGCAGCAAGTCACCTGGGAGACACACGAAACATGTGGAAGAAGGTGCTCTGGTCAAATGAAACCAAAATCAAACTTTTTGGCAACAATGCCAAGCGATATGTTTGGCCTAAAGGCAACACAGCTCATCATCCTGAACACACCATCCTCACTGTCAAACATGATGGTGGCAGCATCATGGTTTGGACCTACTTTTCTTCAGCAGGGACAGGGAAGATGGTTAAAATTGATGGAAAGATGGATGGAGCCAAATACAGGACCATTCTTGAAGGAAACCTGTTGGAGTCTGCAAAAGACCTGAGACTGGGACGGAGATTTGTCTTCCAACAAGACAACGATCCCAAACATAAAGCAAAATCTACAATGGAATGGTTCACAAATAAACGTATCCAGGTGATAGAATGGCCAAGTCAAAGTCCAGACCTGAATCCAATCGAGAATCTGTGGAAAGAGCTAAAAACTGCTGTTCACAAACGATCATCATCAGACCTCACTGAGCTCGAGCTGTTTGCCAAGGAAGAATGGGCAAGAATTTCAGTCTCTCGATGTACAAAACTGATAGAGATATACCCCAAGCGACTTGCAGCTGTAATCGCAGCAAAACGTGGCTCAAAAAAGTATTAAGTTAAAGGGGCTGAATAATATTGCACGCCCCACTTTTCAGTTTTTGAATTTCCACAAAAATTTAAAATAGCCAATAAATTTCGTACAACTTCACAATTGTGTCCCACTTGTTGTTAATTCTTCACCAAAAATGTATATTTGGTCTTTTTATGTTTGAAGCATAATATGTGGAAAAGGTTGAAAAGTCCCAGGGGGCCGAATACTTTTCCAAGGTACTGTGTATATCTAATACCAAGATAATACCAAGCCCGATGTTTAGTAATATTTATAATAAAATGGTACATAGAGCGTTAAATAAAGAAACACACATAAAATCTGCGTTAGGCTGGGGTCACACTTGCGACAAACTCGCACGAATCTCGCACCTCAATACACGGCACTGCCACCGGCACTCGGGACCAGAGAGGTCAGCTACGTAGAAATTCATGCAGCCACACACTCCGGTCCCCCCTGTATGCATGGCTCCAGGCACATCCTCTTCCCCCCCCTGTATGCATGGCTCCAGGCACATCCTCTCCCCCCCATATGCATGGCTCCAGGCTCATCCTCTCCCCCCCGTATGCATGGCTCTGGGCTCATACTCTCCCCCCCTGTATGCATGGCTCTGGGATCATCCTCTTCCCCCCCTGTATGCATGGCTCCGGGCTCATCCTCTCTCCCCCCCTGTATGCATGGCTCCGGGCTCATCCTCTCCCCCGCTGTATGCATGGCTCCGGGATCATCCTCTCCCCCCCTGTATGCATGGCTCCGGGATCATCCTCTCCCCCCCGTATGCATGGCTCCGGGATCATCCTCTCCCCCCGTATGCATGGCTCTCTGGGCTCATCCTCCCCCCTTTCCCTTCGAGCTCACTTGAGTCCTCCGAGTCACGCGGCCCCGGCACGTGCATGTTGTTACCTCCAGCGGCGCCGCTATGCTTCCTGACTGTGTGCGCGGTCATGTTGTACCGCTCATTAAACTCATGAATATGGACGCCACGCCTATGAGAGTGGCGTGGCGTCCATATTGATTACTGTAATGTGCGGTACCACGTGACCGCGCACAGTCAGGAAGCATAGCGGCGCCAGAAATCGGAGCTGCAGGCACCGCTGGAGGAGCCAGGAGGTGAGTATGATGTCATCGAGGGAGGAGGGGGGAGGAGGGATGGACGGTCCCGACTGGAGAAGAAGAAAAAAAAAACATTGCTGAGGTGCCGCCCCTCCGCTGGGTCCCGCTACAGGCACAGGCCCACGAGTGCCTAATGGGAAATACGGCCCAGGTCACCATAATAGGGTGGTACTATCTGTAGAAATACTGTAGGCTAGGTTCACATTAGCATTTGAGTCAGCAGCGAATCATCTGCATGCGCAAATCCATGCAAAATGCATGTTTACACAGTGGTTTTTATGCGCATCATCTTACACATGGCGGAAAAATGCTGCGTGTGCATGCGTTTGTATGCGTTTAGTTTGCGTTGTTTATGTGCATGCATTCAGTGGATAGCACTGCAGCCTTGCAGCGCTGGAGTCCTGGGTTCGAATCCCACCAAGGACAACATCTGCAAGGAGTTTGTATGTTCTCCCTGTGTTTGCGTGGGTTTCCTCCGGGTACTCCGGTTTCCTGTCACACTCCAAAGACAGTGATAGGGAATTTAGATTGTGAGCCCCATCGGGGATAGTGATGATAATGTGTGCAAACTGTAAAGCGCTGCGGAATATGTTAGCGCTATATAAAAATAAACATTATTATGTGTTCGACATGACATCAGACAAAAATGGGCGTGTCTCATGGGATTTCTATTTACATTTTGAAGAACGCATGCGTATGCATGTCCTTGTGTACCAATGCGTTCCCATAGACCAGGGGTCCTCAAACTTTTTAAACAGGGGGCCAGATTACGGTCCCTCGGACCGTTGGAGGGCCGGAATATAGTTTAAAAAAAATTATGAATAAATTCCTGTGCACACTGCACATATCTTATTTAGAAGTAGTAAAACAAAAATAGGAACAAATACAATATTAAAAATGAAGTTAAATCATCAAACTTACCGATTTTTTTGGGTTCTTCGAATATCCTACACTTCGAGTCAATTTTTTCTCTTTCTTGATATCATTGTTTCCTAGGGATTCAAAATTGCTATTAGTAAAATACCAACATATATACAGCGCTACAAAAACAATATACCAGCAATAAAACTGCCCACACAGAGACATACAGACTGCACTGCCCATCAATGCAGCCTGATCAGTGCCCATCAATGCACTCTGATCAGTGCCCATCAATGCAGTCTGATCAGTGCCCATCAATGCAGTCTGATCAGTGCCCATCAATGCAGCCTGATCAGTGCCCATCAATGCAGCCTCACCAGTGCCCATATTGGTGGAACTCCACTTTTACCTCAGGCTCAGACTGGTGTGGTGCAAGAATCCCCAATAGGCAGCATTGGTCCCTAAAAGGCAGGTAAATGTACCCAATAGGTAGCATACGTCCCCAATAGGCAGGTAAATGTCCCCAATAGGCAGCACAGGTCCCCAAAAGGCAGGTAAATGTCCCCAATAGGCAGCACAGGTCCCCAAAAGGCAGGTAAATGTCCCCAATAGGCAGCACAGGTCCCCAATAGGCAGGTAAATATCCCCAATAGGCAGCACAGGTCTCCATTAGGCAGGCAAATGTCCCCATTAGGCAGGTAAATGTCCCCATTAGGCAGCACAGGTCCCCAATAGGCAGGTAGATGTCCCCATTAGGCAGATAAATGTCCCCAATAGGCAGGTAAATGTCCCCATTAGGCAGCACAGGTCCCCAATAGGCAGGTAGATGTCCCCATTAGGCAGATAAATGTCCCCAATAGGCAGGTAAATGTCCCCAATAGGCAGCACAGGTCCCCATTAGGCAGCACAGGTCCCCATTAGGCAGGAAAATGTCCCCACTAGGCAGAAAAATGTCCCCAATAGGTAGCACAGGTCCCCACTAGGCAGGAAAATGTCCCCAATAGGTAGCACAGGTCCCCACTAGGCAGGAAAATGTCCCCACTAGGGAGAAAAATGTCCCCAATAGGTAGCACGGGTCCCCACTAGGCAGGTAAATGTCCCCAATAGGTAGCACAGGTCCCCACTAGGCAGGTAAATGTCCCCAATAGGTAGCACAGGTCCCCACTAGGCAGAACAATGTCCCCACTAGGCAGAAAAATGTCCCCAATAGGTAGCACAGGTCCCCACTAGGCAGGAAAATGTCCCCAATAGGTAGCACAGGTCCCCACTAGGCAGGAAAATATCCCCAATAGGTAGCACAGGTCCCCACTAGGCAGGAAAATGACTCCAATAGGACCCGGCATTAAAAAAAAAAGTACTCACCTATGTCCCCGCGCTGCTCTGAAGAGGCGCCCGCTCGTCTCCGACTTCTTCCGCCACAGGCCCAGGCGGCGTAACGTCATCAGGCCGCGCAGGCGGCGTGATGACAATCACGTCGTCTCTGTGCACTGTGCTGCGGGAGGGCTGCGCAACGCCTTTCCTCGGCGCCACGTCCCGCCCGCAATTACACGGCCCGCCGGCACTGAACTGCAGTGCAGCTCAAGAGCTCAAACTCAGCCTGGCGGGGGGCCGGGTAAAAGTCTTTGGAGGGCCGCATGCGGCCCGCGGGCCGTAGTTTGAGGACCCCTGCCATAGACAGTAATGCGTTTTTTGACACACTCATCCGCACGCGCATGCCTGCACATATTTGACAGATTTTTGATGACTCAAAAAATGCAACATGTTGAGTTCTCCGCGCCCTGCCGCACACCTTGAAAAGACGCTTGCGTACGCAAAAGCATGTAAACGCATGTCCCTGCGTACACCATGTTAAATATATGGACGCATGCGCAAAATGTGAAACCAGCCTAAGCGTGTATGCGTGGTAGAGATCATCATACCCTGATCGTTACAATGTGTCAGTATTCCGGGTTTTCTAAATCACCTTGTGAATTAATTTGCCCTTTGTCAAGATGGAGGTTGCTGTTCTTGTTTGCCCTACATCCTGTTCATGTGTATAAAACCCGGCTCAGGTGCTGCATTCCTTGCTGGAGTATTCTGCTTCGGCTCTGGACATTCCCTGTGCTCTGTAGGGAAAGCTGCACTCATCTTTGGAACTTAACCCTTGGTTCACTTTAGCTGGTAAGAACTGTGTTCCTGAACTATGTGTTGTTCTTAGGCCTCTTTCACACTTCAGTTTTTTTGCATCAGTTCAAATCCGCCAAAAAGTCAGACAAGCGGATCCGTTCTCAACTGATGTGAACGGATGGCACAGCATCCGTTTTCAGATGGATCCTGAAAATGAGGGTATTTAAAGGAACCGCTGGCCGGGAAGGAGAGAGAGAGAGAGAGAGAGAGAGAGAGAGAGGAAAAAAAAAAAAAAAAATATATGAATGAATGAGAATGGTTTGTTTTTTTTTGTCCGGCACCCAGAAAGAATTTCCGGTTAAATCAGTGTCTGGAGGATCCGCCAGAGAAAAAAACGCTGCAAGCTCCGTTTTGAAATCTTTGAGGATGGTGACAGACAGCAACTTTTGGCGGATCCTCAAAAAACACGAATGCAACGGACAGCAATCCGTCACAATCCGCCATTAATGGAAGTCAATGGGGAAAAAAAAGGATCCTCAAGAGAAAATTGAGGATCCGTTTTTTTTTTCAAAACCTGGCGGATTGTGACTGATTGTAAAAAACTGAAGTGTGAAAGAGGCCTAAACCCTTCACTCTCCCCAGTGAGAGCAGTCGGAACTGTCACCAACCGTATGCTTTAATGTGAACCTGTTCCTGGACTCGCCTGTGTTGACGCTGCTCCTGGGATCAACTTTTAAATCAGCTTTTGGACTGTCCTGTGCTTTTGCTCGTCTGGGACTTACCTATAGACTTGTTCGAGACTTCCCTGTGCTTACTACATACCTGGATTGGACTCTCTCTGCATCACTACGTTGTGAACTGTGCCACGCCACCTGAGTGTTACACTCACCTTTGGATCACATGTTTATGAGGCCTCTGTCTTAGGAACTTTACTGAATGGCTATATAGCTTTAGGACTTGTCTCATTTCAGGTTATCAGCATATTGTTTTTGGGTGTCACTGCTGTTATAAAAATACACTATTTGCACTAAAGTAACCCGCTTCTGTCTGATCATTGCCCCACGCTATCAGAATGCTCGAGTTCCTACAATAGTATTACACAATGCCTATACCAGCTATTACCCAGCCTTTCCCCTCATCCTGAATGTAATTGAAATCTTGACCCTGCTTAATGTGCTCTTTGGTGTCAGTGATCACTGCACTTCTAGCTTTCTATTCATGACATTAATGAACAGGGCAGTCTCTCCAAACTCTGCAGGGCTGGAAAGAATTGTTAGGCCGGAGTCACACTGGCGAGGAATACGGGAGAGTGAGAGGCGCAAAAAGCACGCATTAGACACGGACAAATGATTCTCTATGGGGTCACTCGCGCCAGGCGTATATTTCTCCTCCGTATCCTACGCTCCGTGCCACTCGCAGCATGCTGCGATTGTCAGCGTACTACGCCCGTAGTACGCCAATGCAAGTCTATGGGTGCGCAAAAAATACGGATTACACACGGAACACACGTGTGACCTGCGAGCAATACGCAGGTCTTTTGGCTGGTGAACAGGAAATGGGCCAATCCATCATCAGGAAGCCTAGACATGCAAATGAGCTCAAAAACCGCTCCAGACATCCAGGAAGTCAGCCTCCACGGAGTACAGCAGCAGCATGGCGTCCACATTCATTAATGTAGAGCTCCTCATTGTGCTGGTGCAGGAGCGTCCAGAAATATGGGACCCACGCGACGCAAACTTTGCGAACCGCACAAGAAAGGAGGCGTCATGGAGGCGCATCTGTCGCCAGATGTACCATGACTTTGGTGACAGACCACGTGATGACCAGCATAAAATTCGTAAGTGCAACCATAAAAATATAATTAACCTTAGCACGTGCTATAAAATTAATCTACAATCAGCACCCCCCCTTCCTGTGCATGTACTTTTCTTAGCCTCATGAGGCCGTTACATTAGGTTGTGACACATGGCTTCACACAGCCATAATTAGGGGTTAGGCCACAAGCTCCTCATCCTCCTAGCCAATAAAATTAGTTTCAGTGGAGCTAATGAGACCCTGGGTATCGGCCCAATTACATATGCCACCATGGGTAGAACACACACCCCAGAAGGCCCCATGCCTAAACTACTGTTTGAAAATGTGACCTCTCAAATATGTGATTTTGACAATCTTTCCTGTCACATTGCAGTGGAAGATGTGATGAAACGGTGGAGAAGCATCCGGGACCAGTACCGCCGGGAACGCCAGCAGCGGTCCAGGAGTGGGGATGCTGGCCATGTATAGCGCAAATATATATACTATGACCGGCTGAACTTCCTCGCCCCAATTCTGGCTCTGAGACCGTAAGTACATACCTCACACCACATGACACAAAAACATTACACAAATACTTTACAGGGACAAAAATATTGATGTATTTTTGCCTCTGTTCTATTTCATAACAGAACTCAATCCAACCTTACGGATCAAGGAACTGCCTCAGAGGCAGAGCCCATTATAGATCCTGTAGGGGATGAGGTGGCTGGCCCATCTTCTCCCCCTACAAGAAGGATGGCTGAAGAGGAGGCATCACCAGAACACACAATGGCTGCCCTACACAACACACCACCAGGACGGTCTGCTGCTGCAACATCACCCATCCTGGAAGAGCCGGGCAACTTGAGCAGCAGCCCAACTGCCCAGATCAGGCCCTCCTCACAGGCTGCTCTAGCATCACGGCGAATAAGAAGAAGGCGCCAGGTCACCATTCAAGAGAGCAGGACCAATGTGGACACAGGGGTGCTGAATTACTTGTCCAGAGTCACTACAGATGATGGTGAGGAGGCATATGCACGTAGCCTCACCCTTTATCTCTGTGCCCTTACCCATGAGGTCAGGCTCCGTATTAGGGGATGTATTCAGATCCTGCTTGATGCAAGCACCCCCCCCCAATACCCCATATGAGGTGTTTGAATTTCTGGAGAGGTGGCAGCTCTCACCAAGAAATTTAATGCGCATGAGACCATCCACACAGATGCTTGCTCAAGCAGGGTCTGAACAGCCCCTAATACGTGGGCCAACACCTCAAGCCCTTCCTCCCCCTACCCATCCTTCTATTCCGCAGCCCCAAATGTCTTCCTCAAGCCAACCCCACCAATATGGCCACTTGCACCCACCCAGTGTTGGAGGCTGGTCCCAACCTGGTTGGGGACGATCTGGCTATGTTGGTGGGTATGAGCCACGGGCCTACCATAGCCAACAAGAAGCCCCTCACCATCATCAGTACTCTGGCCAGTATCACCAACAAGCCCAGGAGGCTGGACAACTACAGCATCATGGGCAACAGTATGGCCCCACACAGAGCGATGTTGGCCACAATGTCCAGCAGCACCCACAGGCTGTTCCTCCACGTTCCCATTCCCCTACATATGAGGATTTATGATTCAAAAGTTTGGAGATGTCCAGTGACATGTAACTGGTGATTCTAATGTAGACAAAAAAACAGGTGTTCTCCTTCACCAACATTTAGAACATAATTTAACACTCACATTTTTAAACAATGTTTTCCAAACATATGAAACAATCCATCATGACAGGCAACGCTACCTCACGCCTTTCACACAGATATTAAATGTGTGTATAAAAGAGAATATTTAAATGCGCTATACTGTTACATGAAAGGATGAAAATACACTATTCACTTGCTAACGCATAGGAAAGGCGTGCTTGCCTTTAGCTAAGTAGTCAACTTTGTTGTTAGCAATCTCTAGTAAAACAATTTGAGGTGACCAGCATTCAGAATATCACGCTCTCTCTGTCTTAACAAGTGAGTTTTGTATTTTCATCCTTTCCAGTATAGCATGCTTAAATATTGTCTGTTCTACAGACAGGTAATATCTGTGTGAAAGATGTGAGGTAGCCTTGCCTGTCATGGTGGAATCTTTCTATGATTGGATAACATTATGAGGAAATGTGAGTGTTATCTTATTGACTTTATTTAGGTGATGGCGCTCACCCTTTGTTGCCTAATCAAGGTTAATGTAGGCATGCAGCAATGTTGTTATTGCATAATGTTTGTTGCAGTTTTTTCTGTAATGTTAATGTTACACCAAGTTAAAGAAGGCACAAAGGGTCATTTTGGCCATTGCCAAATTTGTGTTATGGCAAAATTATGTTTGCCTTTAAGCAAAACAAAAAAAAAAAGGCAAAACTTAAAATTTGTCTACTCTAGTTAACGTCTCTGTGTGATTTTTCACAATCCCTCACAACATACTAACAGACACCAACCAATGCAATGAAACAGTCATAGAATCATAAAGGCTTGAGTAATATATATTTAGACACACTTTTAAAGAAACAAATTATAACATAGACACAGCATTCTCTTGCCAAGAAGTTGCCCCCTCAGGTGAGAGAAAGTAATTCGTGAATATATCACACACTTTGAGGCCAGAGAGCGGTCTACGTTGAGGGATGATAGGTGGTCTCACCCTGCGCACATTGTCCGGCCTATGCACAACACCATCAGAGGAGGAACAATCATGTATTCTGGTGAAGTTATGTAGAACAACACAGGCTTTGACAACTTCATTCACATTTTGCTCACTCAACTGAATGGCAGACTGGAGTACCCGCCATTTGGCACAAAGAATCCCAAAGGAACACTCCACCAGTCGCCTAGCACGTGATAGGCGCAAGTTAAAAATTCTGCGCCTGTGGTCAAGGTTGCGCCGGGGATATGGCCTCATGACATTGCTTGATAACTGAAAGGCCTCATCTGCCACAAGGACATAAGGGACTGATTGTTCGGGGGAGCCTGGTAGCTGGCGTGGTGGTGGTAGATCCAACTGGTTGGTGCGTAGCCGCCGACCCATTATAGAAGTATTGAAGACTCGTGAGTCTCCCGTCCTTCCATAGGCCCCAATGTCAACAATTATAAACTTGTATTGAGGGTCTACCAGAGCCAACAATACAACAGAAAAGTATTGTTTATAATTGAAGAATTAGGAGCCTGAGTTCGGCGGCTTACGCACCCTGATATGTTTGCCATCCAGGGCCCCAATACAATTTGGAAACTGGCAGTCCTCCTCAAAGTCCCTTGAAATCCTTAACCAGTCTTCCATCCTTGGCTCGGGTAGGACCACCTGATGGAGTCTTGTCCAGATTTGTGCACATATAGACCTCACTATGCCTGAAATGGTTGACTTTCCAATGAGAAACTCATGGTGGAGGGCGGCATAAGACAGGCCAGTGGACAGGAAGCTGTAGAACAACAGAAATAGTACAGTTTAGAATGGCTAAACTAAAAAAAAATCAGTTACATGCCGACCAAACTTGGTAGGAAATGAGAGAGAACAACACACACATATTTGGTGGCACAATGACTAAGTGATATGCAGGACATATTAGATGTAACATTCTGCTGTGTCAGGTGAAACATATTTTGAGTAAGATGAGGGTATTAAACATTGTCCAAGAAGGCCAAAAAACATAAATTAACACACACATTATGAACATAGAGAATATGGTTGTGTAGTACATACCGTATTGTGAGTAGAAGTCGCTCTTCTGCAGATATGGCTTTGCGCATCCTAGTGTCCTGAAAGGTGATCCCAGGGCGCACTGTCTCCAAGAGGCGATCAAATGTGGAAATGCTCATTCGACAGTACTAGTAAAATTTCTCCGGATGCTCCCGCAGAGACGAATAGAGGCGGTGAAAATGACCTCTTGTGAGTCGTTGCCTCAAAAGTGGATGTACCCACATGCGTCTCCTCCTCCGCGGATCCACTATCACAGGATATGGTTGCCCAAAGCGCCGTGACAAAAGCCAGGTAAAGAGAACCTGCTCAGTTGTATTGAATGTCAGACCCTCTGCCATGCTGCACAAAGAACACCAACACACCTCGTGAAAGCAAGGTGACAAATGTACAGAATGTAGGCAGCCACCTGTTTCTGAGTGTCTAAATAGGGTGCAGGCTAATGATTTAAATTGTTTGCAGGCCTCAAAACCGTTAAATGTCCATTTTGCAAGGCTGCGAGAAAATCTCGCCATACGGATTGCATACGGATTACATACGGATACACACATGCGCAAAATACACGACCTCACCTTGCTTACGGATGACCTACGGACCACTATTTAGTGGTGATTCATCCATATTATGCATGTAAAATGCGGAGCGTATTTTGCGCAGGTTAGTGTGACTCCAGCCTTATAGTGAAGTCTGACCATTTTACAAGTTTCTCTGCACTGCTTTTTTAGTACCTGGCGGGCGTGGGGGAGGGTCAGTCAGCTCACTGCCAGGAGAGACAATCAGGAGAAGACCAGGGCCTGATGAGGGAGTGAGATGGATTTTTGAGCAGTTTCCAGTGCAGCTCCTCCTGTGGAAACCAGCAGCCATGCATCAGATGGAGGCAGAAGCTGAGTGAGCACTGAAGAGGGAGCACTGCGGTGCTGACAGCGAAGGTATCACTCCCTGACCTGCCTGAGGCTGTAGAACGTTTCATGAAAGAGCGGAGGCAGCAGCCACTTTGCTGTCTTATGCACCAGCCATGGATGCCATTATGCTAGCGCTGATAAGAGAGACGTCTCCATGTATACTCACTTGCTGTAAATATACAATTACATCTCTATAAATTAGAATATCATCAAAAGTTAATTTATTTCAGTTCTTCAATACAAAAAGAGAAACTCATATATTATATAGCGTCATTACACACAGAGTGATGTATTTCACGTGTTTATTTCTGTTAATGTTGCTGATTATGGCTTACCCAAAATGAAAACCCATTAGTCATATTTATATTTAATTTAGTGAGAAGCAGTGCTTATGCTGTCTCTCCTCCTCAGGACTGATCTGTCTTATCAGCTACAGTGGGTACGGAAAGTATTCAGACCCCTTAAATATTTTCACTCTTTGTTTCATTGCAGCCATTTGGTAAATTCAAAAAAGTTCATTTTTTTCTCATTAATGTACACTCTGCAACCTATCTTGGCTGAAAAAAAACAGTAATGTAGTAATTTTTGCAAATTTAGTAAGAAAGAAAAACTGAAATATCACATGGTCATAAGTATTCAGACCCTTTGCTCAGGCACTCATATTTAAGTCACATGCTGTCCATTTCCTTGTGATCCTCCTTGAGATGGATCTCCTCCTTCATTGGAGTCCAGCTGTGTTTAATTAAACTGATAGGACTTGATTTGTAAAGGCACACACCTGTCTATATAAGACCTCACAGCTCTCAATGCATGTCAGACCAAATGAAAATCATGAGGTCAAAGGAACTCGCAAAGGAGCTCAGAGACCGAATTGTGGCAAGGCACAGATCTGGCCAAGGTTAAAAAAGAATTTCTGCAGTACTCAAGGTTCCTAAGAGCACAGTGGCCTCTATAATCCTTAGGGTAAGTGCACACGTTGCGGATTGTGCTGCGGATTTGGCAAAATCCGCAGGTCAAAAGACCTGCGGTTTATCTGCGGATTAGTCTGCGGTATTGCACTGCGGTTTGACACCTGTACAATGGAGCAGGTGTAAAACCGCTTCAGATTTGAAATCGCAGCAAATCCACATGGGAAAATCCGCAGCATGTGCACAGCGTTTTTTGTTCATTGATTTTAATGGTACTGTACAACGCAGCAGAAACTGCTGTGGATCCGCAGGGCCAAAACCGCTGCGGATCCGCAGCGTGTGCACATTCGCTTATTAAATGGAAGAAGTCTGGGACCACCAGAAGTCTTCCTAGACCTGGCCATCCAGCCAAACAGAGCAATCGTGGGAGAGGTAAAGAAAGAACCCCAATATCATTGTGGTTGAGCTGCAGAGATGCAGTAGGGAGATGGGAGAAAGTGCAACAAAGTCAACTATCAGGCTATGTGCACATGTAGCAGAACTCTCGCGAGAATTCCGGAATTCCAATTTAAAATGCGATTTTTTTCCCACGGAAAAACTAGCGATTTGCAAGCGTAATTAGCTTGCAGAATGCTAGCGTTTTCCAAGCGACCTGTAGCATCGCTTGGAGAACTGATTGACAGGTTGGTCACACTCATCAAACATAGTGTTTGACGAGTGTGACCAACTTTTTTACTATTGAGGCTGCCTATGCCACATCAATAGTAAAAGATATAATGTTAAAAATAATTTAAAAAAAAAATGGTGTTATATTCACCTTCCGGCATCCCGCGCAGACTTCCCGGGCCTCAGCGATGCTTCTGTTCCCAGTAATGCCATGCGAGACCTTTGACGTCGCGGTCCCACGATGAATAGGGACTGCTACATTATCGCGAGACCGCGACATCATCAAAGGTCTCGCAAGGCATTACTGGGAACGGGAGCATCGCTGAGGCCCAGGAAGGCTGCGTGGGACGCCGGAAGGTGAATATAACACCATTTTTTATTTTTTTTTATTCTATTTTTTGCAGAGATATGGTACCCACAGCGCGGAGGACAGTCTCCTCTACTCCAGACTGTGGGTACCATCCGCAAATGTTCTGCTTACTTTTCGCATGGTGGGCACAGCCACATGCGGGAAGTAAGCGGAACAATGCAATCCTATGGGTGCGGGATCGCCGCGATTCCGCAAAATAATGAGCATGCTGCATATTTTTCCACGATGCGATTCCGCCGTGGGAAAATCCGCAGCATTAGCACAGCATTGCGGAATCCTATATGATTGCATCGGATGCTGTTTTTTTGCATTAAAAAATGCAAAAAAAGCGACGTGTGAATGCAGCCTTACTGCAGCCCTCCACCAGTCGGGCGTTTATGGCAGAGTGGCACAACGAAAGCCTCTCCTCAGTGCCAGACATATGAAAGCCCGCCACGAGTTTGCTAAAAAACACAAGAAGGACTCCCGGACTATGAGAAATAACATTCTCTGGTCTGATGAGACGAAGACAGAAATTTTTTTGGTGATAATTCTAAGCGGTATGTGTGGAGAAAACAAGGGACTGCTTATCACCTGGTGGCAGCATCATTCTATGGGGGTGTTTTTCAGCTGTAGGGACAGGACGACTGGTTGCAATTTAAGGAAACATTAATGCGGCCAAGTACAGAGATATCCTTCATGAAAACCTCTTCGAGAGTGCTCTGGACCTCTGACTTGGCCAAAGATTCACCTTCCAACAAGACAATGACCCTAAGCACACAGCTAAAATAACAAAGGAGTGGCTTCAGAACAACTCTGTGACCATTCTTGACTGGCCCAGCCAGAGCCCTGACCTAAAACCAATTGAGCATCTCTGGAGAGACCTGAAAATGGCTGTCCACCAACATTCACCATCCATCCTGATGAAACTGGAGTGGATCTGCAAGGAAGAAAGGCAGAGGATCCCCAAATCCAGGTGTGAAATCTTATTGCATCATTCCCAAGAAGATTCATGGTTGTAATAGCTCAAAAGGGTGCTTCTACTCAAACTGAGCAAAGGGTCTGAATACTTATGACCATGTGATATTTCAGTTTTTCTTTTTTAATAAATTTGCAAAAATTTCTACATTTCTGTTTTTTTCAGTCAAGATGGGGTGCAGAGTGTCCATTAAAGAGAAAAAAACTTAACTTTTTTAAATTTACCAAATGGCTGCAATGACACAAAGAGTGAAACATTTAAAGGGGTCTGAATACTTTCTGTACCCACTGTATATCAGCATCTGCACAGAGCTGGGGTTGTGGTGTCAGTAGTGATTTTAAGTCCAGTCTATGCCAGACAGGAAAACTCTAGTCGGGCTGTGAGCAGCTTCTCCAGAATCAGGTGAGAGCTGTTCACATGATGAAGTGTGATATCTTGGACACGATGCAAAATTCTGATGGGTATATTACTCACTGTCAGCATTCTGCAGCCTAGACACACCATAATAATAATAATAATAATAATCTTTATTTTTATAATAATCTTTATTTTTATATAGCGCTAACATATTCCGCAGCGCTTTACAGTTTACACACATTATCATCACTGTCCCCGATGAGGCTCACAATCTAAATTCCCTATCAGTATGTCTTTTGGATGTGGGAGGAAACCGGAGTACCCGGAGGAAACCCACGCAAACACGGGGAGAACATACAAACTCCTTGCAGATGTTGTCCTTGGTGGGATTCGAACCCAGGACCCCAGCGCTGCAAAGCTGCAGCGCTAACCACTGAGCCACCGTGCTGCCCATTGTAATGAAAGCCTGGAGAACCACTTTAAAGCGAACCTGTCAGCTGTTTTGGCGGATATAAGATGTGGCCACCACCTTTCAGGGCTTATCTACAGCATTTTAAGAAGATGGGAGGACCCGGACCTGCGACACCCATTGGTTCGGACTGCCCCTCAGGTGAGTATAATGGGAAAAATAACTTATCTTACAGGTCGCATCGGGGGCTTATCTACAGCATTATAGATGATAGAGATGCTGCCAGCTGATGTACTATTCCATCAGCTGGCAGTAAAAGGTTAAGAAACAACAGTTTATAGTCTACATTATGACGTCCGAGACACTACATACATGTGCATCGATGTCCGTAGCAAAAGCAATTGTTCAAAAGTGTTTTGCAGACTATTTTCATTTATATTCCGTGTCAGATGCTTCTCGAATAAGATTCCAGCAATAGTTAGCCAGCATTTATGTACTCCACTTTCCCAGGTACCTTTTCCCCATCAGCGCAATGTTTTGGTGAAATCTTTCACCGTGTTCATTGCTAACGGCACCAAGATTGGCTGGAAAAAAATTAAAGTGAGAATGTAGAAAATGCATTTTTAGTGACCTATTGCATTTCATCAAATGATATGCTGTGAGCATGTTGTCCACGAGTTGTTCAAAGTTTGGTGCCCTGCTGTTGCCAAGGAAGTTGAAGGTCACATCTTTAAAGGCTCTCCATGCCACTTGTTGAGCACCTTGCAAAAGACCATCAAAGCTACTGTCATTCATTGTATCTCTGATCTGTGGGCCAATAAAAATACCTTCTTTAATCTTTGCATCACTTATTATTGGAAATTTCTGTTGCAAGTAAGAAAAGGCTTCTGATTCTTTGTTCATTGCTTTGACAAAATTCTTCATAAGCCCAAGTTTAATATGCAAAGGAGGAAGAAATATCTTTGCTGGATCAGCGAGAGGATTATGTTTAAAATTCTTCTGTCCAGCAACCAGGTTTTCGTGGAGTGGCCAGTCCTTTCTGAAATAGTGCATTTCTCGTGCATGACTGTCCCACTCACAAATAAGACAATACTTGGTATATCCAAGCTGCAGTCCAAGAAGAAGTGCAACAACTTTTAGATCACCACATATGTTCCAGTTGTAACTTCTATAATTAATGTAGGTCAACAGTAACTCCATATTCTCATACGTTTTTTTCATGTGTACGGCATGTCCAATGGGTATAGAAGGATAGATATTTCCATTGTGTAGTAAAACAGCCTTCAGACTTACAACTGACGAGTCAATGAACAGTCGCCATTCCTTCGGGTCATGTTCGCATCCAAGAGCACCAAACAACCCCAAGACAACGTTGCAAAAGGTTAAACTGTCGACATGGTTGAAAAATCTATGAAGGTCTTCTTGGCGACTGTGAAAAATAGAAATTCTTGTTCCTGGTAATAAGAGATTCCGTTCTTGTAGCCTTGATCCCAATAATTCTGCCTGCCTCTTTGACAATTTCAAATCCCTGACCAAGTCACTCAGATCAGCTTGACTTAACAAATGTGGATTAGATGTAGAAGGCTCAAAGTCTGGGCCTGCAGCAGTTTCATTTTCCGCTGGCATTGTTAGTTCATCTTCGTCGTCCTCCATTGTCCATACTTTGGACAGCTTTGGAACACGAAGACTTTCATCGTGTGGCACTGGTCTTATGGCCTAAGGAAGGTTAGGATATTCTATTGATTTCTTGTTCTTTGATGAATATCCTGTTGCATTTGTAAGGCAGAAGTAGCAATCTGTTACATGATCTCTCTGCTCTCTCCATATCATTGGGACAGTGAACGGCATTGAAGGTCCGTGATCCATTCAGCCATGCTCTAAGTATGTCAGTATTGTCTTTTGATTCCTCCCCTGTCCAGGAAATGTGGTATGCTCCGTACACGGTCAGCCAAATGATTCAATGCGCCTGTGCCGAATTCGCATAATAAGTGCTTGCATATGTGTAGATCAGCGATTTATTTCAGTGGAAAATTCAGAATATACTGTTTCAGAAAAAGTTCATATATGAGTTTTTAGAATTATGACAGAATATTATATTGTTTTGTATCATTTCTCAAAAACCTTACGTGATAGGAAAAATCTGAAGTTATTTCTGAAATCAGCATGAAAAAAATCTTTCAGGAACACTCAAAATTGTCCAAGGGACAAAACCTTTGTAACACAGTGTATGCAGACCATAAGACACAGGCACATTTAAGCAAGATTCTTTCTTGCTTAAAATTGAGTCTTAGTCTAAAAAATGTGGTATATTTTCTTTGGTCTTCTCCTTTCTGTCAGAGGTTCCTCAGGGTTCAGTCCTAGGCCCCTCCTCTTCTCTCTATACACTGCCACTATTGGGCAAACAATCTGTAGATTTAGTTTAAAGCACCATCTCTATGTCGATGAGGCCCAATCAGGGTCGGACTGGCCACCGGAGAGCCGGAGGATTTTCCGGTGGGCCCAAGCATAGGCAGCTGCTGGCATACTGGCCAGCAGCTGTTTTGGACCCCACTGCTCCAGGGGTCCCCAGCCAGTAGGCAGCTGCTATGGGGGCCCCCGGTGCCAGCGGAGCAGCAGGGGGTGACAGGAAGCAGAACCTGGCTGCTGCTGTCCCCACTGCTAAAGAAAAATAAATATTCACTGCTCTGTGAGAGGAGCTGAAAGCAGGACTCCTCCCAGTGTGATGTCACCACTACTCCAGCCTCCTGCTCAGAGCTGAGCAGTGCGAGCCTCACTGATAACAGCAGACATGTTCAGCTGCTGCAGACTGCAGAGCACTATTTGTAAGTAATAGAGCGCTCTTGTGTCCTGAATGACTTTTTGTGTCACTGCTCTTCCCTGCGATGAGCAACCAGGGAGAGTGGAGCAGCTCTTGATAAGGTTAACAGTGATTGCCCGCAGCGCAGCTAATCCAGTGTTAGCTTTGTTTGTGACCTCTTCTCACCGCTGTACAGCACAGCTCAGGTATATATATATATATATATATCATCTATAACGCCCCTCCCCCACAGTGTAAGCAGCAGAGGGAGATAGATGACCCCCTGCTACAGCTGCAGTGGTTGAAGCTGCCAGCCTAAAGTAAGGGTAACGTTACACTTAGCGATGCACCAGCGATCCCGACAACGATATGGATCGCTGGTGCATCGCTAAGTGGTCACTAGTGAGCTGCCACACAGACAGATCTCACCAGCGACATAGTAGAGATCGGGGGTCGCTACTTACCTGTCAGACGCGGCGATCCTGACGTCCTCCCGCCTGCGTCCACGCTTCGCTCGTCGGCGCCACAGGAAGCGTCCGACGAGAAATGATCCAGGACCTTCTCGCGCGACCAGCGATAATCAGCGGGGGAGCCGGTCGGAGGTAAGTATCACATGTAGCGATATCGCTAGCAATATCGCTGCTACGTCACAAAATCGGTGACTTTACAGCAATATTGCTAGCGATATCGCTATGTGTAACGGGGGCTTAAGTGTAAATGGTGGGCATTTAGTCTGGGGTGATAGAGGGGGAGGGGCTAAGTTACATAGGGATAAAGCAGGGTCCCATTACCTCATCTCTCCTTTCACTCCTGACTGACTACACCCCCTCACTCTATCACCCCTGACTGAGCCCCCTCCCCCTGTATCACCCCTGACTGCACCCCTCGCCCCTGAATTACCTTGACTGCACCCCCTCCCCCTTATCACCCCTGACTGAGCCCCCTCCCTTGCAGTGGCATATCTGCAAAGTTATGGAAAGTTATGGGCCCCGGTGCGAACTTTGAAATGGGGCCCCCCATGCCAAAATACACGCACATCTCCGCTCTGTACACCTCATACACACGCGGCTCTGCTCCGCACACCTCGTACACACGCGGCTCTGCTCCGTACACCTCGTACACACGTGGCTCTGCTCCGTACACCTCGTACACACGCGGCTCTGCTCCACACACCTCGTACACACGCGGCTCTGCTCCGTACACCTCGCACACACGCGGCTCTGCTCCGTACACCTCGCACACACGCGGCTCTGCTCCGTACACCTCGCACACACGCGGCTCTGCTCCGTACACCTCGCACACACGCGGCTCTGCTCCGTACACCTCGCACACACGCAGCTCTGCTCCGTACACCTCGCACACACGCGGCTCTGCTCCGTACACCTTGTACACACACTGCTCTGCTACATCCACCCTGTAAACCCCTCCTGACGCCACACATAAACTTACCCTCATCCAGCACCATGACAACCAGCACAGCAGAGTCCTGCATATACGGAGGCTCCTGATCATGTGACCCCTGACTCCTCCCCTCTGCCCTCATCACAGGTCCTGTGTGCACAGAACAGCCATCACGACAGGCCAATTGCAGCCTGGCAGCCAACCAAAGCACGGAGCTGCACAGCCAATGAGCAGCTGCAGCCCCCAGAGGCTGCCACTCCCCTCACACACCCACTACACAGCTCACCTTCAAAGTGCAAACTCGCAATCAGATCCATAAGCACTGCGGGCCCCGTCGCAACTGCAACCTCTGAGACCACGGTAGTTACGCCCCTGCTCCGTTGTATCACTCCTGACTGCACCCCCTCCCCGTATCACCCCTGCATCACCCATGTATCATCCTGATTGAGCCTCTTCCGCTCTGTATTACCTCCGACTGAACTACCTCCCCCTGTATCACCCCTGACTGCACAACCTCCCTCTGTATCACCCCCTGACTGAGCCCCTCTACCCCTGCATCACCCCTGACTGAGCCACCTCCCCTGTATCATCCTGATTGAGTCTCTTTCGCCCTGTATTACCTCCGACTGAACTACCTCCCCCTGTATCACCCCTGACTGTGTCCCCTCCCCCTGTATCACCCCTAGCTGTGCCACCTCCCCCTGTATCACCCTGACTGCACCACCTCCCCCTGTATCACCCTGACTGCACCACCTCCCCCTGTATCACCCTGACTGCGCCACCTCCTCCTATATCACCCTGTCTGCGCCCCTCTACCCCTGCATCACCCCTGACTGTGCCACCTCCCCCTGTATCACCCTGACTGCACCACCTCCCTTTGTATCACCCTGACTGCCCCACCTCCCTTTGTATCACACAGACTGAGCCCCTCTCTCACTGTATTACCCCTGACTGACTGCACCACCTCCCCCTGATTGAGCTCCTCTCCCCTTTATCACCCCTGTAAAACTTTTCTTTCCCTACTACTAACAAAATGAGGCCCTTCATAAAACGTTATGGTCTTATAGGTGGCAGAGAGATTTCTGTAAAAAGTGTATGGGGGATGCTAAGGAAAACTTTCGATATTACTCCAATGTCATATATAAGTGATTTAGGACCCCCACCACTAGAAGAGGGGGCATTCATATCATGTATTTGCTGCAGAAATCAAGCAGCAAATTAACTGCAGATATATCCACACAGACATTGTGCAGATATTGCTGCGTTTACTACTATGTAATGCCGCACCTTTACCACTGACCTGATTCTTTGTATTGCAAAGGATGAAATTGGTGGTGAATATTTTAAAACTGCATCTGTCAATTCCCGCCGTGGATTTTCTCAGCGTATAGATGAGATGTCATAAAATCCCCTCCACTACACTGGTGTTATAGCACATTGGCTTAGTGGTTAATAAACACCAGAGAACATATTTATTATTGAGTTTGAACCAAAATGTGGGTGCCAACCCCTGCTACATCATTAAGACATGTACTACCTTATGTTATGCCCTGATATTAGCGTGTTATATCGCACAGTTGGTGGTCTTGCATTTATTTCTATGTAGCTACATAGTGGGCCCCAAGAAGGATTTTCTCTGGTGGGCCCAAGGTGCTCCAGTCCGATGCTGGGCCCAATTATACACATAGTCTCCTGATCCTGATCTCACCTCTGCATTGCACTTACAGTAAATGCCAGTGATTGTCTTTCCGATGTCTGTCAGTCCTCCCTCCATCTAAAACTGAATCTGTCAATAACTGAACAACTTGTGATTCCTCCCCTCTACTAACCTACTTACTGTATACCCGATATTCCCAGTTGTGTGTGTGTTTTCCATTACTTCTGGCAGCACGGACGCTGTCTTGGGGTTTTATTTGACTTCTATTAGATTTTTTTCTTAGCTCCATATATACAATCAAGGTCCCAGAGTTCCGATCTCAACTGATCACTTAAAGCGAACCTGTCATCAAGTTTGGCTGATATAAGATATGGCCACCACCTTTAAAGGCTGATCTACAGCATTCTATAATGCTGTATATCTGCCCCCAACCATACCTGTAACAAAAGAAAAATAACTTTTATTATACTCGCCTGCGGTCCGGTCCAAGAGGTGTCACTCTTGGTCTGGCGCCTCCCTTCTTCTTGCGGCCGTCCTCCTCCTTCTTGGTTCTTGTGGATGACGCCTCCCTTTGCCATCCATAGTGTCTCCCCGGCATTGCGCTCCTGTGCAGGCGTACTTCTCTGCGCTGTTGAGAGCAGAGCAAAGTACTGCAGTGCGCAGGCGCCGAGAAAGGTTAAAGAGTCCCGGCGCATGCGCGCTGCAGTACTTTGCTCTGCTCTCAACAGGGCAGAGAAGTATGCCTGCGCAGGAGTGCAATGCAGAGGAGACCTTGTGGATGATACAGGGACGTGTCATCCACAAAAATCAAGCAGGAGGGCAGCGATCATAAGAAGATGAGAGGCGCCGGACCGAGACCAGTGACACCCCTCGTACTGGACCGCCCCGCAGGTGAGCATAATAAGTTATTTTTCTTCTGTTATCAGCCCTGAAAGGTGGTGTCCTTATGTCATATCGGCCAATCCTGGTGACAGGTTGCCTTTAGGCTGTGTGCCCACGATGCGATTTTTAAGCATTTTTGCTGCGATTTTTGGCGCGAAAACGCTCCGAAAACGTTTAAAAATCTTGTACATGACGCACCCCATGCATTCCTATGGCATTCCGCACATGCTGTGCTAATGCTGCGTTTTTTCCGCGGTGGAATTGCATCGCGGAAAAAATCGCAGCATGATCATTCTTTTGTGCGGAATCGCAAAGAATTGCCGCGATTCCACACCCATAGGAATGCATGAGAATCGCTTACTTCCCGCATGTGGCTATGCCCACCATGCGGGAAGTTAAGCGTCTCATGTGCGGTTGGTACCCACGGTGTGGAGGAGAGGAAACTGTCCTACAGGCCCTGGGTACCATACCCCTGTAAAAAAAAGAATAAAAAATCAGGGTATATTTACCTTCCGACGTCCCGCGCTGCATTCCCGGGCCTCAGCATTCCCAGTAATGCCTTGCGGCAAGGTCCTGTGATGACGTAGTCTCGCAAGATCGCTATAGTAACGCGAGACCAACGTCATCACAGGTCTTGCAAGGCATCACTGGGAACGCTGAGGCCCGGGATGGCAGCGCGGGACGTTGGAAGGTAAATATACCGCGATTTTTTATTTTTTTAACATTTTATCTTTTACTATTGAGGCCGCATAGGCGGCCTCAATAGTAAAAAGCTGGTCACACTTGTCAAACACTATGTTTGACGAGTGTGACCAACCTGTCAATCACTTTCCAAGCGATGCTTCAAATCGCTTGCAAAGTGCTTGAGAAAATCGCAGTAAAATCGTGGTGAAATCGCGCTTAAAAATACCGCGCGATTTCTGGGAAGGAGTCCGGTTTTCATTGTGCATTTTAAAACGCTACGTGGGCCCATAGCCTTAAAGTGATGGCCTATCCTAGACACGAGCAACCAATAGTATAACAAAGACAAGTCATATTGTTGATTTCAGTCTTTTTAGCCCTATCATATTACATGTAGACGATCAATTTGTCAGTAGCTCGTTTTATTTATTAGTGCAGTTATGCAGTGTAGTGCCCCCTGTGGTTATATAACACTACACCCATGTCAAAAGAATTATTTGGTAAGCAAACCGAAGTCTCAAAGTAGTAGCTCACATATGTAAACCCCTAATTAAAAATATTACTTTTATTAGTCAATTGCAAATAAAATAGTACCAATGACATGTACCACACACTTTACAATATTAAAAATGTGTAGATAGTGTTGATGATCCTGGATTCTTAAACTTGCTCTATTAGATACCCTTTTGTGAAACCCGCCTCAACAGCGGAGGTTGGCACCCTTATAATGCGACAATGGCACTCCCGCTCCTCGGCTGCTCTCCCTTATGTCCATAGTATGTCATCATGCTAGCATAAATAATCAACAAGTTATAACCAAAAAAACTATCACTGTCTCATAATGTGAACAGAGGGCTGCACAACCAAATCCACAAAAAAGTAGGAGACAAATGGGAAGTAAATCAAAAAGGGAGAGCAGATAATCAATCCAGGTATATTACTGTGCAAAATAAATAGAGTGTATTGTCGTAAAGAAATAACTACACCCTATTGATTGTCCTAATTTCTGGACCTCTGCCTAACAGCGAAAGTTGGCATCCTATATAGGCGAAAATGGCGCCCCTGCTCCACGGCAGCTGTCCTTACGATGCCCTACATTAGTATAGGTAAACCATGTATGAAGATGAAATGCATAAAAATGATGCAACCAGACTAGATATGTCCTTAGCTGCAGGCAAATTCATATAAAAGTGTCATAATCTATATAAAACATGGTATCAAAGTATAAAATTAGTTATTTATCCAAACACGTCTAGAGCCAGTTGCCTTAATAATAATAATAATAATCTTTATATAGCGCCAACATATTCCGCAGCGCTTTACAATTTAACAGCTTCAAAACACAAGTCATAAGTAGCAACGTTAATGGATCGCCCGCCAGGGCAGTGGGGTACTCGGTACCGGGACGGTATTTCACAGGGAAGTGTCACAGTAGCAGTGACCCGGTCCGTGGCCCTGGGCGTCCATGTAAGGGAGTGAAGTGACGGAATAAAGTTTATGAATAGATGATTTGTGACGCTACCTGTGGTGTTCGGCAATGGATGATGTTAAGCCGACGCTGCAGACAGATCCTCTAGGACAGATGGTTTGGTGCAGCAAGGATGGTATAGCCCTTCACAGGCAGGGCTGTTGTCCCAGGGCAGTGTAGATGGGTATTGGGAAAGAAGGTGCAGTGTCAGGCACATAAATGTAGCAGTGCCGGGGAGGTTGCAGCAAGAAGGCAAGGACACAATAGGTTGCAGTTTCTTTACCTTTACTTGGCAAATGCAGTCCAGGGTCCTGTGTTATGAATGAGTCACCGTAGGAGGCAAAAGCAGAAATACAAGCTAAGTCCAGAAAACCAGAGAAGTTGGCAACTATCAGATTGCAGACCCCTGAACCTATCAACACAACTAGCAGTAGCCGTGGGGGGTTCCTACGATGCCCTAGACCCCTCGATCACAGCCGGAGAAATACATAGGCCTAAAGAAAGAAAGGGGAAATCTAAACTGCCCCAGAGCAGACCCCAAAGCAATAGGCAGCCCCCAACATATAATGACGGTGAAGCAAGATGAAAATACTAACACAGACAGAAAGATAGACTGAGCAAAGACGGGGGCCCCAAAACTACCTAGATAGGAAAGGACAGGAAGGCTGCTGTCTGCAATCTGCCAAAACCCTATCAAAGACATAAGCCAACCAGCTGATATGAAAAAGGCCCTGAAGCAGCTAGGCTTCAAAAACTGAATCAGCACTCAGGTATTTTCAGAAGACAGAGCTAAATGAATTCAGCACACCCCAGCAGGGAATGGCAGAAATCCAGAAAAACAAAGCAAAAACAAAGTCAAAGCACAAAAGCAAAAGGCCGAGCAGCAAACTTAGCTTTGGAGGAGCAGGAATTCAGACTGGTCTCCAAGGATGCCACAGAGAAATCACCCGCAGGGCAGAAGGGCGTCGGCAGCATTATATCCAGTCCGTAACTCCACTCAGCCAGTCACAATCATCAGCCTCAGGTGTTTGACAATCAGGCTCACTACCTTTCTTTACCAGAAGAGGGAGTTCCTTGGGCCTCAGTAATGAAGGGAAAAATGAACTCACAACAGTCCTGGTTACAGATGGCACAGGAGCAGGCTAGTCTGGAAGCAACTCAGGGATCTCTTTATCAGATGGGTTGTGTAGTCTCCTTCCTAGCGCTAGCTTGAGGTACATGCAGTACAGAGTTACACTGAAGTTCATCCTTCTTATCTTCTCTTAGAACTACCTCATATGGCAGACAGCTGTAGCCTCCTATCTCTCTTGGTTCACCTGTCGCTGTTGTGCCTCCGAGGATTATGTGGGAATAGAGCATTTACAGCTTCCTATTCCTCTGGTTTCTGGTGCAGGACCGCCAGTATCCATACACCCGTGGAGACCAGGCTCCAGTTCATGCGCTGTCACTGGGAGGGAGCTCTCTATCCTCAGCTCAACCTCCAGCTTCTCTCCACACGTCTACACACATTGCCCTCCTCACACTAACTGACTCACTCCTTCCTGGCCCCCAGAGACAGCTCTGTTGTGAGTTCATTCTCTGGTTTACCAGTTGTGAGTTCTCCTTCCAGACTTCCTCAGGTGGTAACAGGAGGTAGTGAGGCTGATTTGATCGGTGGAGATCAGACACCTGAGAATGATGATGACGATTGGACCTCAGAAGGCTCAGATTGGATTTAAGACAGCCAACGCCCTATTCAGTTGCTGGTGATTCCTTCTGCTTGTCAGGTCTAGGTTCTCAGCTCTGTTCCAGTCAGCTCAAGCTAAGTTCTCTGCTAATGTTCACACTTGATTTTGTTGTTCTATTTAGTTTTTTTTGTGTGGTCATCCAGCCCCGGCTTGGGCTGTGCTGAATCTCCACTCTTATTTATCTGTATTTGCCAATTTGCTTTTTGTCCCTTATTAGATTGGCCTCTTTTTGCTCTCTCTCAGAATATTTCAGAGTGCTGATAGAGTGGGAGAAGTCTAGTGACTTCAGGGTTAATTTTGCTATCGGAAGTGTTGGACATTATTTTGTGTTAGGAATCTGTGTCCTGCCATTCTTATGCAGAGATCCAGATCCTCACATTTGTCTCCAGAGGCTAAGTCCTTTCAGCCAGCTTCTGAGCATGCTCCTGGAATGAGCTCCCATTGGAGGTCAGGAGTCAGGTGCTCAGGTCCTGCTCCTGATTCCATTGGCTTAGCTCAGAGCTCTGGAGATTTCTGGCAGGTCCCATACGCTATAAAAAGTGCGCATGGCCGCTATGCCATGCGCTAGTATTTTCATACTGCTGCTGTATGTATGGTGATGGATGCTTGGACTGGTGACTGACTTATTATGAAACGTCTTCCCTCTGATATTACGATTGTGTGAGTGATTTGGCAGCCGCCAGTAGCAGCGCTAGCGCCAGCGCACTCCAGCTATACCTCTCAGCAGCTAGCGTCCTGCATCGCGCCAACGACATTGCGGTGTCTCCTCTGTGGCTCTGTTCACACCACGCTGCGATTGCAGGTCTCCGGCGTCTGCAGTTGCGACGCCTCCTGTCTTTTTTAACGGTAGGTCTAGAGGGAGTAGTCCTGCTGCCTAAAGGCTAATTCTGTGACTTTAATTACCGTGACAGTTTCGCTGTTAGTCTGTGTCCCAGAACAGACTCAGCGTACTTTTGTATACTTTTGTCTGCAGCTCTGTGAGCATAACAGAGCTCGCTCCTGTGCATTTAGGGTGCACGTTATCGCCTCAGTGCTCTGCCACTCTAGCAGCAGTTATACCACCTGCCGCATGGTGGACTCCGAGTGGCGAAGGCACTTGATTTATTTTTTATTTAGTGCCTTCCGCCACACGTAACATAATACTAGCGCCAGGGTCTGGCTGGAGATGGCAGATCTGCAGCAACTGTTGCAATGTGTTAAGCAGCTCGGCGACCGGGTGGCCGCTTTTGAGAAGTCTCTCTCAGCTGCACAAGCTACAGATGCTGCCGTACAGGCGTTAACGGATGCAGTAGCGCATTTGTCCAAGTCTAGCCTAGAGCCGACAGTTACCCGCCTCCCGTTGCCAGATAAGTTCTCCGGGGATGGCGCCTTCTGCAGGGGTTTTATCAGCAAGTGCTCGATCCATCTGGAGCTGCTGGCTGCACAATTCCCTAAGGAACGGGCCAAAGTGGCGTTCATTATATCCCTACTGTCTGGCAAGGCTCTAGAATGGGCTATGCCGTTATGGGAATGTGGTGATCCCGATATACGAACCACAGCGCACCTGCTGATGGCCATCAAGCAGGTTTTCCTCGGTCCATGTGTCACGCACGACACCTCCCTACAGCTACTCGCACTCTCTCAGGGATCCCTCTCGGTGAGCCAGCATGCCATACGTTTTCGGACACTGGCGTCCGAGTTGGAGTGGGCTGATAGGGCCCTTATCCCTGTCTTTTTGAGAGGGTTGGCGGAGCACGTCAAAGGCGCTCTTTCTACCAGAGAGATTCCTACTACCTTGGAAGAGTTGATTTCCATCTCCTCGCGTATTGCCCTCCGTTTTTTGGAGCGCGGCTTGGAGCTTGCTCATTCAAAACGAAAGGGTACTCCGCTTCCCAAATTTTTTGAGCTACCTGAGCCAGAGGTCTTACCCCCTGAGCCCATGGAAGTGTCTCGTACCGATTTTAATACAGACTCGGACCAGGAATCCATTTGTGGTTGTCACCATGTATGTGCGGTTTCTCCGGAAGCCAGCTCCCCGCAATGGTCTGAGTCTGAGCTGGTTGTCGAGACCTTTGTCCCTCCTCATCTTAGGGCTCAGGTACTCGCCTGGGCGCATGACTCCAATGCGTCTCACCACCGAGGCTACATGCAAGTCTCGAAGCTCTTGGCCGGAGCGTATTGGTGGCCCCATAGAGCTCGAGATATCAAAAAATTCATTCAGGCTTGCACCTTATGTGCTCAGCCTAACCCTCCTAGACAGAGGGTGGTGACATCTGCCAGCACGCAGCAGCGTGCCTCTGTCACCCCCGCTCCTACTATCTCCCAAGTGTCCCTCTTGAAACCTGGTGACCTCGGTTCCTCTGATGCCTTCCAGGTGTCTCGGGTTACTGTAACCCCTACCAGGACACTAAGCTCGCCCTTGGACGAGTTTGAGCCCTATACCACCGTAGGGCACAGGGTATTTGCCCGGAGGGCTCGGGGAGGAGGGGGTCTTAAGAGAGGGGGTAATGTTAGGAATCTGTGTCCTGCCATTCTTATGCAGAGATCCAGATCCTCACATTTGTCTCCAGAGGCTAAGTCCTTTCAGCCAGCTTCTGAGCATGCTCCTGGAATGAGCTCCCATTGGAGGTCAGGAGTCAGGTGCTCAGGTCCTGCTCCTGATTCCATTGGCTTAGCTCAGAGCTCTGGAGATTTCTGGCAGGTCCCGTATGCTATAAAAAGTGTGCATGGCCGCTATGCCATGCGCTAGTATTTTCATACTGCTGCTGTATGTATGGTGATGGATGCTTGGACTGGTGACTGACTTATTATGAAACCCCTTCCCTCTGATATTACTATTGTGTGAGTGATTGTGCAGCCGCCAGTAGCAGCGCTAGCGCCAGCGCGCTCCAGCTATACCTCTCAGCAGCTAGCGTCCTGCATCGCGCCAACGACATTGCTTTGTCTCCTCTGTGGCTCTGTTCACACCGCGCTGCGCTTGCAGTTCTCCGGCGTCTGCAGTTGCGATGCCTCCTGTCTTCTTTAACAGTAGGTCTAGAGGGAGTAGTCCTGCTGCCTAAAGGCTACTTCTGTGACTTTAATTACCGTGACAGTTTTGCTGTTAGTCTGTGTCCCAGAACAGACTCAGCGTACTTTTGTATACTTTTGTCTGCAGCTCTGTGAGCATAACAGAGTTCGCTCCTGTGCACTTAGGGTGCAGTTAACCCCGTGCACGTTATCGCCTCAGTGCTCTGCCACTCTAGCAGCGGTTATACCACCTGCCGCACGGTGGACCCCGAGTGGCGAAGTGTTGTGAGTTCATTTTCCCCTTCACCATTGAGGTCTGATGAACTCCCTCTTCTGGTGAAGGAAGATAGTGAGGCTGATTACAAAGCACCTGAGCAGAATGATGATGACTGGGTGACTGGGATTGCTGACTGGATATAAGGCAGCCGACGCCCTTCTGCCTTGCGGGTGATTACTCTGAGGGATTCTTGGAGACCAGTCTGATTCCTGCTCCTCAAAAGCTAAGTTTTCTGCTCTACTTTTTGCATTTGTGTTTTGGTTTTGTTTTGCCTTGTTTTTCTGGATTTCTACCTTTCCCTGCTGGGTGAGCTGAATTCCTTTTTGCTCTGTCTTCAGATAATACCTGAGTACTGATATAGTCTTTTTGAAGCCTAGCGTCTTCAGGGCTTTTTTCCCTATCAGTCTGTTGGCTCTTGTTTTTGAGAGGGTTTTGGCGGATTGCAGACAGCAGCTTTTCTATTCTGTCCCATTTAGTTAGCTTGGGCCCCATCATTTGCTCAGCCTATCTTTCTATCTGTGTGAGTGTTTTTTCATCTTGCTTCACCATCATTATATGTTGGGGGCTGCCTATTGCTTTGGGGTCTGCTCTGGGGCAGTTTAGATTTCCCTTTCTGTTTTTAGGCTATGTAGTTCTCCAGCTGTGATCGAGGGGTCTAGGGCACCGTAGGAACCCCCCACGGCTACTGCTAGTTGTTGTTGTTAGGTTCAGGGGTCTGCAATCTGATAGCTGCCAACTTCTCTGGTTTTCTGGACTTAGCTAGTATTTCTGCTTTTGCCTCCTATGGTGACTCATTCATAACAGCGAAGGCACTTCATTTATTTTTTATTTAGTGCCTTCCGCCACTCGTAACATTTTGTACGGTTTTGGGCAGATTGCAGACAGTGTCTTTCCTTTCCTATCCTCTCAAGTTAGTTTGGGCCCCATCGTTTGCTCAGCCTATTTTCCTACCTGTGTTTGTGTTTTCATCTTGTTTCACCGTCAATACATGCGTGGGGGCTGTCTATTCCTTTGGGGTCTGCTCTGGGGCAGTTAGTTTTCCCTTTTCTTGCTTTAGGCTTATTTAGTCCTCCGGTCGTGACAAGGCGTCTAGGTTCATCGTAGGCATGCTCCACGGCTGCTGCTAGTTGTGTGGTAGGCTCAGGCATCTGCAATCTGCATAGTTTTCAACCTCTCTGGTTTTTCTGGGCTTAACATGTTTAGGTTTTTTCCTCCTCGGTGACCCATTCATAACACAGCTCCTCCCCTCAGTTCTGGGTTCAGAGCTCCCTCTGCTGACCCGGAGTGGGAACTGTGTTGCATGTATTGATTAACTACCAGAGAGACCCTTCATTGCCTCCAGGCATGACATCACTCTCCCTAGGAGGAAGGTAATGCCACTGTGGTGACCATACTCCTGGGGGCGCCACATTAACAATACAATAATTAAAGCAAAATATTGCGACCTTGCGCGTGAGAGCTTACAATTAACAATGAGGTGGGGGAGATAAAAAGTACAGGTGTGTATTTGCAATGATGGTCCAGCCATCTTGAGGGAGTGAGGGATGGATGTGTAATGAATGGAAGCAGAGGCAGAGAGGGTGAAGTTCACATTCGTTTTATTTTTAAAGTGGAACCTCGGGACCACGGTTCAGGGGCTCCGAAGGGGGCGTGACTAGTGAGCCCCGGGCACCCGTAGTAAAGCCCCTCAGGGCCAGAATGGAATACCCGGAGGACACAGGTGCTACCTCCAGTTAGACCCTGAACACGTGGCAGCTGTCCCAGCGGGACCAAAAGGGATAACAATAGTTACAGCAGAGTCCGTAATGAACCGGGTCCTGGATCCGGGTAGATGGTAAGGAGTCGGTTCCAGTGACCTTCTCACAGTCCTCAGACATGGATGGCTGTTGGCGGAACGGGATGGCTTTCGCCCAGATGGTTGAAGATATAACCAGGAAGCACAGGATGCAGATATGCTGTGGAAACAGAGAGCATTAGGAAATGCACAAAGACTGCAGATGCAGAACCGGATGTAGCAATGATAAATACTCGTTGCTCCGGCGCTCTCCCTAGGTAGGAGAGGCCAGAAATAGCAGCCAGTGCGCTGCCATTGGTTAATGGCATTTTTTGAACAATGCACGCCGTCCCTTTAAGAAGGCAGGAAAGCGGGCGTGCGTGCCCTAATAGCTTTAGCTACAGATCTCCCCACAGGATGCCAGGAGGTGGAGGCAGGAGGGAGACCTGAACGCTGAGCAGCAGCATGAGATCCAGAGGAGTCCAGCTGCCACCCAAGGACAGCACGTAAGGCTCGAGGTGAGTGCCCAGAACGAGGGGCAGCTGCAGACCTGGACGCAGCGCCAGGATGGGGACCAGGTGTAACAGTGGCAGACCTGGGCGCCGCACCAGGACAGGGACCGAGTGTAACAGGATGGAGATAGTGAATGGGCTACACACGCACACTTACACATAGAATGACTTTGATTAGTGAATGTGATAGGCCGCTCTGAACAAATGTGTTTTGAGGGAGCGCCTGAAACTATGCAAATTGTGGATAGTCCTGATTTCTTGGGGTAGAGCATTCCAGAGGATAGGAGCAGCACGGGAGAAGTCTTGGAGTCGGGAGTGGGAGGTACGGATTAGTGCAGAGGTTAGTCGAAAGTCGTTTGCAGAGCGCAGCGGTCGGTTAGGCCGATGGACAGTAATGAGAGAGGAGATGTAGTGGGGTGCTGCACTGTGGAGAGCTTTGTGGGTGAGAACAAGTACTTTGAATTGGATCCTATAATGAATGGGCAGCCAATGTAAGGACTGGCGAAGAGCGGACGCATCCGAGTACCGATTAGTCAGATAGATGACCCTGGCTGCTGCATTAAGTATGGACTGGAGAGGGGATAGTCGAGTTACGGCGAGGCCAATTAATAGAACGCTGCAGTAATCCAGGTGGGAGTGGATCAATGCTACAGTGAGGGTTTTCGTTGTTTCCAAGTTGAGAAAAGGGCGGTTTCTAAAGACGTTCTTTAGGTGTAAGCGGCAAGAGCGGGCAAGAGATTGTATATGGGATGTGAAGGAGGGATTGGTGTCAAACATAACACCAAGACAGCACGCCTCCTGCCAGGGTGTTATTGTGGTACCATCCATGGAGAGGGAAATGTCAGATTTAGGGAGGTTAGTAGATGGTGGGAGCAGAAGAAGTTCAGTTTTGGAGAGGTTAAGTTTCTGATAGAGAGCGGACTTGATGTTGGAGACTGTGGACAGACAGTCACTGGCGTTCTGTAGTGGAGCGGGGGTAAGGTCGGGGGAAGACGTATATAGTTGTGTGTCATCAGCATAAAGATGGAACTGAAAGCCAAATCTGCTGATGGTCTGTCCAATTGGGGCCGTGTAGAGAGAGAAAAGATGGGGGCCAAGGACTGAGCCTGAGGTACCCCGACTGGCAGAGGAAGAGGAGATGACGTGGAGCCAGAGAGCAAAACACTGAAGGAGCTGTCAGAGAGATAGGAAGAGAACCAGGAGAGAGCAGTGTCCTTAATACCTAGTGACTGGAGCCTAGAGAGTAGGAGATGGTGGTCAACAGTATCGAAAGCTGCAGATAGGTCACGAAGAGCAGAGAGTGGCCACCGTTACGTTTTGCTGTCAAAAGGTCATTGGTCACTTTGATGAGTGCAGTTTCAGTCGAATGTAGGGGGCGGAAGCTGGACTGTGAAGGGTCTAGAAGGGAGAGAGTGGAGAGGTAACAGGTAAGGTGGGAGTAAACCAGGCACTCCAAAAGTTTAAAGATGAAGGGGAGATTGGAGACTGGTCTGTAGTTGTTTGTGCAAGATGGGTCGAGAGCGGGGTTTTTTTAGCAATGGAGTAACGATGGCGTGTTTGAAGGAGGATGGGAATGCCTGAGGAGAGGGAGAGATTAAAGATTGCAGTTAGGTGGGTTGTGACGACTGGAGAGACTGGAGGAGATGTGAGGGAATGGGGTCGGTAGTGCATGTAGTCGGACGAGTAGAAGAGAGGAGTCTGGAGACTTCTTCTGTGATGGGATCAAATGTGGAAAGTGAGCCAGGGGAGATGCAGGAGCGATTGGGAGTCACAGCACTTGGTGGTTGGGAGCAGATTTCCTGATGGATATTATCTATTTTTTCTGTAAATTGGGAGGCCAGGTCATCAACACAAATGTCTGTGATAGGGGCTTGTGCTTTTGGCCTGAGGAGGGAGTGAAATGTGTCAAAAAGTTTCTTGGGGTTGTTGGCTAGCGAGGAGATCAGGGTGGTGAAGTAGGTCTGTTTGGCGAGGTGAAGGGCAGCGTTATAGGTTCTTAACATAAATTTGAAGTGGATGAAGTCTTCTGGTGTGTGGGTTTTTCTCCATAGGCGTTCAGCACTCCTAGAGCATCACTGGAGAAGTAGAGTTTGCGATGTGAGCCAGGGCTCTTTTACTCTGTGCTTGGAGGCTCTGAGGGTGAGGGAAGCTACTTGGTCAAGGGTGCTTCTAAGATTGTCGTCGTAGTGATGAACAGCCAGATTAGGACAGGAAATAGAGGAGATTGGGGACAGTGATGAGTGTAGGGAATCTGAAAGTGTCTGAGGGTTAATGGCTTGTAGATTTCTGAATGTGTGGTAGGTAGGAGAGAGCTGGGGTGGGCGAGGATTTGTGAGCGTGAAGAAGAGAATGTTGTGGTCAGAGAGTGGGACTTGACTCGTGTTACATTCTATAATGCTGTAGATAAGCCCCCGAACCAACCTGCAAGTAAAGAAAAATAAGTTTTATTATTTTCACCCAGGGGGCGTTCCAATGCAGTCCAGTCCGATGGTTGTCGCAGGTCCGGCGCCTCCCATCTTCTTGCGATGCCGCCCTCCTGCTTCTTCATTGCCCCCTGGCATCATGTTACTGCGCAGGCGTACTTACCTGCCCTGTTGAGGGCAGAGGAAAGTGCTGCATTGCGCAGGCGCTGAGCCTCTCTGATCTTTCCTGGTGCCTGTGCACTGCAGTACTTTGTTCTGCCCTCAACAGGGCAGAAAAGTACGCCTGCGCAGGAGCGCGATGCCGAGGAGCGATGAAGAAGCAGGAGGGTGGCATTGCAGGAAGATGGGAGGTGCAGGACCCGAACCTACGACACTCATCGGACCTGACTGCCCCCCCCCCCCCCCCCGGGTGAGTATAATATATCTTTTATTTTTCTTCACATGCAGGTCAAATCTGGGTCTTATCTACAGTATTATAGAATGCTGTAGATAAGCCCTGAAAGGCAGTGGCCACATCTGATAGCATTCAAAACAGGTGACAGGTTTCCTTTAACAGAAATGCGTCAGTGTTTGACCATCCCGATGCGCCACACCGTTTATCCCATTCATTTAGGCTTTCATGAAAAATGAATAATTGCATATGGAACTGGAATTTCCATAATGGAAAATAGTAGTAGATGTTGGGAGGGTTGGCAACCTCAAAAAAATAATAAAAAATGTCTGAACTCAAATTCACAGATGGCCTAAAATTTTTATGGACATTTCACACACCCCATAATGACCACACCCCAAAATTCCCTGAATAGGAGCCAGAGGAGATACTTAGAAGTACAATACAGGATAGGAGAAGTGGTGCCGTGCAGTGAAAAGACAGTAATGGGATATAAAACACAGTATCCTTGTGCCATTTTTCTTCACATTTGGTGTTGAGTTTTTTTTCAGATGTTTTCCCATGGTTTTCTCTATAGGAATAAGCTCTCTCTGCCAAGCACACCTTTTTACCTGCCAGGGTGTCTCCTGCGTCAGTGGTGCCCTGCAGGGCGAGGCTAGCGTCCTTTCCTGTGTCCAGTGTTCTCTCTATGTTCTAACACTGGAGCCGGCAAAATGAAGTGTCCTCTTCCCCTAGACATTCATAAGAAGTGTGTCTCAAGTAGCGATTCCCAGGCACATGCGTGACTCTGCCAACCCTCCCCCTGCCTCTGTACTTACACGCTGCCCTCAACCCCCGGGCAAGACAATGCTAGGAATAAGGACAAGGCATCTTCTTCTGAGAAGGGTCCTGTTTGTACTGCGCATGGCAGTCTTTTTAGTGCATGTGGAGGGAAAATTCACCTATCGTGCTTTTTTGTTGGACAATACGGAGGGCAGAGAACAGCATCGGGTTTCTACTGAGTGTCCATAAATTTACAGATGGTTTATCAATCATAGATGTTGGTCATTTCTTGGGTGTCAACTGAATTGAAGATATGATGATATTTCTGCCTCCCCATTTGTACCGAAGACTGTGTGACTGCATGCATTGACCATAACACAATCAGACCCACCATTAACATTCCTTGTCCTGTATCTTGGGGGGAGAATGTGTGTCTTTGTTCTTCTCTGCAAGGGGCTTCCCTGATACACAGCTCTGCAGGCTGACCAGAGGACAGGAAGGACTTCCTTGATCTTCATGCTCATGAGTCAAATGTACTAGATGTTTAAAGGCCCTGACTCACATAACGAGATCGCTGAAACGTCACAGATTTTGTGACGCAACAGTGATCGCGCTACGTGTGACACATAGCGGCGACCCCCCCCCCCCCCCGCTCCCCGCTGGATATCGCTGATCGTGCTCAAATGTCCTGGGCCATTTTTTGATCGTTGGCTTCCCACTGGCCAGCATGCATCGCTGTGTTTGACGCCGTCGAGCGGCCTCTTGGTGACGCAGAACTCAGGGACGCAGGCGTGAGTCGTTCAGAATAGCTGCTGTGTGATGAGGTCCCAACGAGCGTTGAGGTCGCTATCCGGTTCGCCATATCGTTGTTGCGTCGTTGAAGTGATCTGCCTGTTTGACAGCTTACTAGCGACGCACCAGCGATCCTTACCAGGTCGTATCGTTGTCGGGATCACTGTTGCGTCACTATGTGAAACGGGACCCTAAAGCCCCCGTTACACACTGCGATATCGCTAGCAATATCGCTGTAAAGTCACCGATTTTGTGACGTTACAGCGATATTGCTAGCGATATCGCTGCATATGATACTTACCTCCGACCGGCTCCCCCGCTGGTCATCACTGATCGCGCGAGAAGCTCCTGGATCATTTCTCATCGGTCACTTCCTGCTGTGACGACGAGCGACGCGTGGACGCGGGCGGGAGGACGCAGGATCGCCTCGTCTGACAGGTAAGTAGCGATCCCCGTCCCCTGTGATGTCGCTGGTGAGATCTGCCTGAGTGGCAGCTCACTAGCGACCATCTAGCGATTCACCAGCGATCCTGACCGCGTCATATCGCTGGTCGGAATCGCTGGGGAGTCGCTAGGTGTAACGGTACCCTAAGTGTGTAGAAGTCTTTGTTGATCTAACTCCTGAGCAGATTCAAGGTTATGTGAAGATCAAAAGTGTGCTGCTTCGGCTTTTGAACTTTACCCCCTAGTCACATCGACAAATGTTCTGAGACTTAAAATGTAGCACCTGTGAGACCTACAGTGGTCATTTCTCAGCTATCCACTACTTTCCAACAGTGGATTGGACAATTGAAAACCACCAGCTTTCATGGACTGAAGGATCTGATGATTCAGAGCAATTCCTTTAATTATTCCCATCCGATATGTAAGAATGGGTAATGAATCATGACCCTGCTTCTGAGGAGGCTGCCAAGTTGTTGTGTCGATATGCAGCTGTTCGGGCACCCACAACTAGTCAAGGAAGCTTTTGGGCTAATGCATTCCTCAGGAGGCGACCAGGAGAAGAATCGCTGTCCCCCTCATCTCCTATACCTGCTGATTCTTCACCCCAACCTGCTGGATTCACTTGCTGGTGTTTTGGTTTTTTCAATCAGGTTGGGCTCCTCAGCACCAGCTATCTAGCATAAAAATATACCTGCATCTGCCACTGGAGTGACATCCACACCAAACAGAAGGCATCAAGGTGACAGATTTATTAGATTCAAACAGGTCAAATAGCCTCACCTTACTTCCTATCTCCAGTAGTTTTCCTGTCCCTATAGGGCATGAGAAGATCATCTTGTGTTGCTCTGTGGCTGGCAACAGAGACTGCTTTTAATACCTTTATTTTTGCAGACTGGGCAGCTGAGAGACCATCGCGGATGCCTTCCCCTCTCTCATGCAGCCCCTCACCATTCTTCCTGTGCCTCCTGGTAAAGCAGAATGGTTTCGAGCTGGGGGCCTTCCTGAGCTCCCCAGCCTTACTCCTTCTATCTCCATGATCTGGCATTTGAGTACTGAAAGTGATGTGAAACACGGTCTCTATTGCCATCCAATGCTGGACCAAACATTCTCTCAGAAGGGAATAGAACAAAGCTTGATCTTCGACACTACTTCTCTGTTCTACTATTTTCCCTTTTGTGCTTTTTGGCTAAAATTGTATGTTGGATCCCAAAGGTGGAAAGAGCAGAAACCTCTTAAAGTGCACCTGTCACCTCTTTTGGCCGCTATAAGATGCGGCCACTGCCTTTCAGGGCTTATCTACAACATTCTATAATGCTGTAGATAAGCCCCCAGTCTGACCTGCAAGATAAGAAAAATAAGTTTTATTTATTTATTTTTTTTTTACAGGGTTTTTGTTGCGGTCAGGTCCGATGGATGTCGTAGGTCCGGGTCCGGCGCCTCCCATCTTCTTGCGATACCACCCTCCTGCTTCTTCATTGCTCCCCGGCATCGCGCTCCTCCGCATTTGCTCTTCCCTGCCCTGTTAACCCCTTCCTGACATCCGACGTACTATCCCGTCCACGGTACCCGGGCCCGTATGACCGTGGACGGGATAGTACGTCTACCGCGATCAGCGGCGCCCACGTGGTGAGCGCCGCTGATCGCGGCCGGGTGTCAGCTGATTATCACAGCTGACACCCGGCACAATGTGTCAGGGTGACCGCCCCCGACACGTTAACCCCTTGCACACCGCGATCAAACACGATCGCGGTGTACCGGGGGTTAAAGGGAAGCATCGGCAGGGAGGGGGCTCCCTCCGTGCTTCCCTGAGCCCCCCACGGCAGCGCAATGTGCAGCGCTGCTGCGGGGGGGCTCCTTTCCTCCAGGCCCCCGAATCCAAGATGGCGACGGGGGCCTGAGGAGGCTGGCTTCCTCAGTGCCTGCAAAGCGCAGGCATGAGGAAGCCTTCTGCAGTGCCTGTGTCAGATCGCTGATCTGTCACAGTGATCTGTGATGTGACAGATCAGCGATCTGTCACAAGACAGTGATGTCCCACCTGGGACTATTTAATAAAGTAAAAAAAAAAATAAAAAAAAGTGTAAAAATAATTTTAAAAAAAATCGCCAAATATATTAGAAAAAAAAAAAAATATTCCCCCAATAAATCCATTTTTTGGAAATAAAAAAAAAAAACATAAAAGTACACATATTAGGTATTGCCGCGTCCGTAACGACCCGCCCTATAAAACTGTCCCATTAGTTAACCCCTTTAGCGAACCCCTTAAAAAATAAAAATAAAAAACGAAGCAAAAAATAATGATTTATTATCATACCGCCAAACAAAAAGTGTAATAACGCGCGATCAAAAAGACGCATATAAATATCCATGGTACCGCTGAAAACGTCATCTTGTCCCGCAAAAAACGAGCCACCACACAGCATCATCAGCGAAAAAATAAAAAAGTTATAGCTCGCTGAATAAAGCGATGCAAAAATAATTATTTTTTATATAAAATAGTTTTCATTGCATAAAACCGACAAAAACAAAGAAAAACGACCTAAATGAGGTATCGCTGTAACCGTACTGACGTGAAGAATAAAACCTCTTTATCAATTTTACCGCACGCGGAACGGTGTAAACGCACCCCCCCCAAAAGAAATTCATGAAACGCTGGTTTTTGTTCATTCTGCGTCCCAAAAATCGGAATAAAAAGCGATCAAAAAATTCCACGTGCCCGAAAATGGTACCAATAAAAACGTCAACTCGTCCCGCAAAAAATAAGACCTCACATGACTCGGTGGGTCAAAATACGGAAAAATTATAGCTCTCAATATGTGGTGATGCAAAAACTATTTTTACAATAAAAAGCGTCTTTTAGCGTGCGACAGCCGCCAAACATAAAAATCGCCATAAATAGTAAATCAAACCCCCCATTATCACCCCCTTAGTTAGGGAAAAATAATAAAATAAAAAAAATGTATTTATTTCCATTTTTCCATTAGGGTTAGGGTTAGGGCTAGGGGTGTGTTGGGGTAGGGTTAGGGCTAGGGTTAGGGTTAGGGGAGTGTTGGGGTTCGGGTTGGAGTTAGAATTGGGGGTTTCCACTGTTTGGGCACATCAGGGGCTCTCCAAATGCAACATGGCGTCTGATCTCAATTCCAGCCAATTCTGAGTTGAAAAAGTCAAATGGTGCTCCTTCCCTTCCAAGCTCTGCTATGCGCCCAAACAGTGTTTTACCCCCACATGTAGGGTATCAGCCTACTCAGGACAAATTGCAAAACAATTTTTGGGGTCCAATTTCTCCTGTTACCCTTAGGAAAATAAAAAATTGGGGGCAAAAATATCATTTTTGTGGAAAAAAATGATTTTTTTATTTTCACGTCCGAGTGTTATAAACTTCTGTGAAGCACTTGGGGGTTCAAAGTGCTCACCACACATCTAGATAAGTTCCGTGGGGGGTCTAGTGTCCAAAATGGGGTCACTTGTGGGGAGTTTCAATAGTTTAGGTACATCAGGGGCTCTCCAAATGCACATGACACCCGCAGACCATTCCATCAAAGTCTGCATTCCAAAACGTCACTGCTTCCCTTCCGAGCCCCGACGTGTGTCCATACAGTAGTTTTCTCCCACATATGGGGTGTCAGCGTACTCAGGACAAATTGGACAACAACTTTTGGGGGTCCAATTTCTCCTGTTACCCTTGGGAAAATGAAAAAATTGGGGACTAATTGATCATGTTTGTGGAAAAAAATACGATTTTTTTTATTTTCATGCCCGGGCATTATAAACTTCTGTGAAGCCCTTGGGGGTTCAAAGCGCTCACCACACATCTAGATAAGTTCCTTAGGGGGTCTCGTTTCCAAAATGGGGTCACTTGTGGGGGTTTCCACTGTTTAGGTACATTAGGGGCTCTCCAAAGGCAACATGACACCCGCAGACCATTCCATCAAAGTCTGCATTCCAAAACGTCACTACTTCCCTTCCGAGCCCTGACGTGTGTCCATACAGTAGTTTTATCCCACATATGGGGTGTCAGCGTACTCAGGACAAATTGGACAACAACTTTTGTGGTTCAATTTCTCCTGTTACCCTTGGGAAAATAAAAAAATTGGGGACTAATTGATCATGTTTGTGGAAAAAATACAATTTTTTTATTTTCATGCCCTGGCATTATAAACTTCTGTGAAGCACTGGGGGGTTCAAAGTGCTCACCACACATCTATATAAGTTCCTTAGGGGGTCTAGTTTCCAAAATGGTGTCATTTGTGGGGGGGTTCCACTGTTTTGGTACATCAGGAGTTTTCCAAACGCGACATGGTGTCCGATCTCAATTCCAGCCAAAAACGTCAAATGGCGCTGCTTCCCTTCCGAGCTCTGCCATGCGCCCAAATAGTGGTTTACCCCCACATATGGGGTATCAGCGTACTTAGGACAAATTGCACAATAACTTTTAGGGTCCTGTTACCCTTGGAAAAATAAGAATTGAGGGTGAAAAGATCATTTTTGTGGAAAAAATATGATTTTTTAATTGTATGGCTTTATGTTATAAACTTCTGTGAAGCCCATGGGGGTTCAAAGTTCTCACCACACATCTAGATAAGTTCCTTAGGGGGTCTAGTTTCCAAAATGGTGTCATTTGTGGGGGGTTTCCACTGTTTTGGTACATCAGGAGTTTTCCAAACGCGACATGGTGTCCGATCTCAATTCCAGCCAAAAACGTCAAATGGCGCTGCTTCCCTTCCGAGCTCTGCCATGCGCCCAAATAGTGGTTTACCCCCACATGTGGGGTATCAGCGTACTCAGGACAAATTGCACAATAACTTTTAGGGTCCTGTTACCCTTGGAAAAATAAGAATTGAGGGTGAAGAGATCATTTTTGTGGAAAAAATATGATTTTTTAATTGTATGGCTTTATGTTATAAACTTCTGTGAAGCCCATGGGGTTCAAAGTTCTCACCACACATCTAGATAAGTTCCTTAGGGGGTCTAGTTTCCAAAATGGTGTCATTTGTGGGGGGTTTCCACTGTTTTGGTACATCAGGGGTTTTCCAAACGCGACATGGTGTCCGATCTCAATTCCAACCAAAAACGTCAAATGGCGCTGCTTCCCTTCCGAGCTCTGCCATGCGCCCAAATAGTGGTTTACCCCCACATGTGGGGTATCAGCGTACTCAGGACAAATTGCACAATAACTTTTAGGGTCCTGTTACCCTTGGGAAAATAAAAATTGGAGTGAAAAGATCATTTTTTTGGAAAAAATGATTTTTTAATTGTACCGCTGTACGTTATAAACTTCTATAAAGCCCTTGTGGGTTCAAAGTTCTCACCACATACCTAGATAAGTTCCTTGGGGGGTCTAGTTTCCAAAATGGGGTCACTTGTAGGGGGTTTCCACTGTTTAGGTACATCAGGGACTCTCCAAACGTGACATGGCGTCTAATCTGAATTGCAGCCAATTTTGCATTGAAAAAGTCAAACGGCGCTCCTTCCATTCTGAGCTCTGCCATGCGCCGAAACAGTCGTTCCCCCCACATATCAGGTATCTGCGTACTCAGGACAAATTGCACAATAACTTTTGCAGTTCAATTTCTCCTGTTACCCTTGGTAAAATAAAAAAAATTGAACCTGAAGTTTTTTTTTATGAAAAAAAGTTAGATGTTCATTTTTTTTTAAATATTCAAAAAAATTCCTGTGACGCACCTAAAGGGTTAATAAACTTCTTGAATGTGGTTTTGAGCACCTTAAGGGGTGCAGTTTTTAGAATGGTGTCACTTTTGGGTATTTTCTAGCATATAGACCCCTCAAAGTGGCTTCAAATGTGATGTGGTCCTAAAAATAAAATGGTGTTGTAAAAATGAGAAATCGCTAGTCAACTTTTAACCCTTATAACTTCCTAACAAAAAAAAATTTTGGTTCCAAAATTGTGTGATGTAAAGTAAACATGTGGGAAATGTTAGTTATCAAGTTTTTTGTGTGCCGTATCTCTGTGATTTAAGGGCATAAAAATTTAAAGTTGGAAAATTGCGAAATTTTCAAAATTTTTGCCAAATTTCCGTTTTTCTCACAAATAAACGCAAGTTATTTGAATGAATTTTTACCACTAACATGAAGTACAATATGTCACGAGAAAACAATGTCAGAATCTCCGGGATCCATGGAAGCGTTCCAGAGTTATGACCTCATAAAGGTACAGTGGTCAGAATTGTAAAAATTGGCCCGGTCATGAACGTGCAAACCACCCTTGGGGGTGAAGGGGTTAAAGGCAGAGCAAAGTACTGCAGTGCGCAGGTGCTGGGAAAGGTCAGAGAGACCCAGCGCCTGCACACTGCAGTACTTTGCTCTGTCCTCAACAGGGCAGAGAAGTACGCCTGCGCAGAAGTACGCCTGCGCAGAAGCGCGGTGCCAGAGAACGACAAAGCAACAGGAGGGCGGCATTGTAAGAAGATGGGAGGCGCGACACCCGTCGGAGCTGACTGCCCCCCCCTCCCCCCCGGTGAGTATAATAAAACTTATTTTTCTTCACTTGCAGGTCGGATCGGTGGCTTATCTACATCATTGTAGAATGCTCCCTTTAATCCCTCAGGACCAGCTCCAGGATAGACAATGACGCCAGGAATTTAGGAAGCCGAATCTCATAATTTCTCTCCTAGTGGCTGACAAATACCTCAAATTGATGTGTTCTGGAAACTATCAGTGAAGGCAGGAAGATGAGAGTTCTCCTCCTATCCCCCTCGCAGAGTGTGAGAATTAGGCTAGTTTCACACTAGCGCTTTTGAGCGCAGCGACGGCCTGCGCACGGCCGCCGCTCAGCCCCGCCCCCTGCCGCGCCTCCTCCGGTAGCTCCGCCTACCGGCGCATGACGCTGCATGCGTCCTGCGTCCCCTATCTTTATCACTGGGGGCGCCTTTTTGACGGTGCGCCGAGCGCAACCAAACTGCAGCAGGTTGCGTTTGGAGCAGGTCGGCGCACCGTCAAAAAGGCGCATGCGCCGCCAAACGCATACTGCGCACAGCCTGCACCCCAGTGAGAAAGAGAGGGGACGCAGGACGCATGCAGCGTCATGCGCCGGTAGGCGGAGCTACCGGAGGAGGCGCGGCAGGGGGCGGGGCTTAGCGGCGGCCGTGGGCAAGCCGTCGCTGCGCTCAAAAGCGCTAGTGTGAAACTAGCCTAAGGCTGGGGTCACTTTAGCGATGAATACAGACGAGTGCTATGCGATAAAGCAGTATTCATCTATGGGGCAGCTCCCATCAGCGTTTTTTACCTTGGCCTTTTTCAACGTGCGAGTGAAATCGCAGCGTTCTCACTCGCACCCATATACGCCTATATACGATATACGCTGACCCCGGCAATGGAGGAGGTGGAGAAATTAATTTGTCAAGCTCCTCCACAGCTGCTGTGCGAGAGGCTCGGAGCACAGTCTCATGACACTCGGCTCCCACTCGCAGCAGAGCAGGGGCGGAGTGTCATTCACTAGCATATCGCATACGGCCTAACGCCTAACTTTTCATCTCCTGGGTTACGGAAGACCCTGATGTCCGGCATCAGGATTTATAAACTTCAGGAAGTCATCTCTCCAGTTCCAGAGTGCAGCAGGGGTCATTATTCTCATCTGATCCTTGTCAGGAAATCAAGCAGGACTTCAGGCTAAGTTCACCCTATTTTTGCAGCGTTTTTTTTCTGCAGCAAAACCTGTATTCCTGGCAGAATAGAAGCAGCGTCAAAAACACTTTTTTGTCTACTTGATTTTTGTGAAATCTCATTCACTTGGCTGGTACTGTTTAAAACAGCATTATTTTTTTTGTCGCCGAAAAAAATGCCATGTGTGAACACAACCCAACATCTTTTGTGCATAATCTCCAGTGCCTTTGGGGGAGGAGAAGACAGAAACTGGGACAAGCCCCCAAGAAATAACCAACACCCAAAGTCTTAAACTAATTTTAAATCTTGGTCCATTGGTGCTCATCCCCCCCATCCTGCATTTTATGACTTTTGTTGGTGATGCCCTCTACTCTGGTTTGTAATGTGACTTCAAAGAAATGCAAATCCCAGACCAAAGGTGGGAAAAAACCTTCTGCACACAATTCTTTACGATTACATTGCATTTTCCATGACCAAGACTCATCTGTTTGTGGCTGCTGGCTGCAATTTCTGAATATCCTTCTTGGATTATGCCGAAAAAATATCAAATTGGCGGAATCTTTTTTTTTTTTTTTTTGGTCACATCATCTCCTAACAAAAGTTTTTGCTCTCCGAACATATCAGCTGAGTTTAGTTTTACGACCATAAAAAATTGTAAATAACATCTATATTAGATCCTGTGTAGCTACTACGACCTCAGGGGCTTGTTCACATGCTGCTTTTTTGCCCCAGAAAAAAAGTGCAGTTTTACATTAGCAGCAAAGTGAATGAGGTTTCTGAGCTCTTGTGCACACACTGCTTATTTTTTCCTTGTAGATTTGTGCATTCAGAGCGTTTTTTCAAAGCTGCAGCTTGTCATTTCTATGAGCTCTCTTTCAACGTTTTTCACCCATTAAAATGGTTAGGGAAAAACCACTATACATATTTTACTCCACGTATTCTTGCCTGCATATTCCAGTGTTTGCAGCAGATCCTAAACACTAAACGTGCACATACCCTAATTGTAGGTCCCATGGAAAAGAACTACCAGGTCATATTAAGGGCAAGGTTAATGCTGTAAAAAAAAATAAACGACAAAGGTTTTTGTTTTTTTTTCAATTTCTCCGCACTGTTGAATGTTTAAATGCAGTGTTGTGAGCAGCGCCCTCTATTGGTATTACACACTTGGGATGTGTACTGTGCTGTGAGCAGCTCCCTCTATTGGTATTACACACTTGTGATATGTATGTGTTTGTATTGTGAGCAGCGCCCTCTATTGGTATTACACACTTGTGATGTGTACTGTGTTGTGAGCAGCGCCCTCTATTGGTATTACACGTTTGTGATGTATATGTGTTGTGAGCAGCGCCTTCTATTGGTATTACACACTTGTGATGTGTATGTGTTCTGTGTTGTGAGCAGTGCCCTCTATTGGTATTACACACTTGTGATGTGTACTGTGTTGTGAGCAGCGCCCTCTATTGGTATTACACGCTTGTGATGTATATGTGTTGTGAGCAGCGCCCTCTATTGGTATTACACACTTGTGATGTGTATGTGTTCTGTGTTGTGAGCAGCGCCCTCTATTGGTATTACACACTTGTGATGTGTATGTGTTGTGAGTAGTTCCCTCTATTGGTATTACACACTTGTGATGTGTATGTGTTGTGAGCAGTGCCCTCTATTGGTATTACACACTTGTGATATGTACTGTGTTGTGAGCAGCGCCCTCTATTGGTATTACACACTTGTGATGTGTATGTGTTGTGAGTAGCGCCCTCTATTGGTATTACACGCTTTCTATATAGTGAAAAATCCAGCACCAAAATGTCGCACTCCAACGAACTTTATTCCAAAATCTTCATATAAAAGCATAGACAACCGACAAATTTTAAAAAATGACAGAAACAGAAGAGTTCCAAGACGTTTTCACAGGATTATCCATTACCATACTAGATGTTAGGCAGGGCCGTAGTATTTAGTTTGTGCTGCCCTAGGCACTTTTCGTGCTGCCTCCCCCCATTGGCGAGTATGACTAATGCAGACACTGTCCTCAGTGAGGCTGGTTTCACATTTGCGCTTTTGTGCGCAGCGCATCGTGCGCACCCGTGCGCATGCGCACTGCGCACCTATGTTTAACATGACGTGCGCATGGTCTTGCGCACACTTGCGTTTTCATGCGCATGCGTTTTTTTGTCTTTTGCGCCAGACGCAACATGTTGCATTTTTTGGTGCGCCCTGTCTCGGCAAAAAAACGCTTGCGCACGGAATGCGCAAAAACAACACATTGAAGTCTATGGGAACGCATGCGTGCGCATGGTCTTGGGCACGGTTGCTTTTTTTGCGCATGCGTTTTTGAGTGAAACAAGTCTAGAATGTTCTCTAGACAATGGAAAAAATGTCACACCTAAAAACGCATATGCATAAAAAACGCAAATGCATGCAAAAACGCAAGCAACGCTATGAAATATATGCTAATTGCCCCATGTTAGGATGCACTCAGATAACCATATAAATTGGAGTGAGATCACAATGTAGCGCATGGACTGGCTGAGCCGCTCATTACCTGAGGTCGACACATGACACAAGTCACCCTCCGGGAACAGCACTGCTGACATCGTGTGAACCGCGCCACTGTAGGTGAGTATGGACAGTTTTTATGTTACATAGGCTCCTGAATTAATTCATCTGGGGTTGTCCAGTGGTCGAGAAGCCCTTTTGAAAAGCTCAGTGTTAGGCCTCGCTCGTATAACACGGCCGAGTGCTATGTGACACTTTATCAGGTAACACTTGGCCCAGTGTTATTCTATGGGGCAGCTCAGATCTGCAAGTGGCTGTGAGACTCGGTTCACAAAACACTCATACTATGGGTGCACGTGAAGCATCGGACTGCACTCGGAGGTCATCCAAGTGCAGTGCGATTACCGCGGACACAGGCAATGGAGAAATTACTTTTCTCCGTCTCCTCCGCACCTGTGCTATGATTCTCTCATGCGAGACCATCAGAGCACAGAGCACTGACACTCGAATCAGACTCTGACAGAGTTTGATCCAAGAATATTTGTATAATTGGCCCGATTCTGTCACATGAAGTGTTAGGTGTCGAGTTTCCCCCACTGCACAGGGGGAATCTCAAGCCATGTCCTCTGCAGCCGCAGAGATTCCTGCTCAGCAGAGACATCGCTCCAGACGTCTTGCCCAGGCTGATGCTTGGCGTCTGCTTGCTCCTTCTAGCTCTGCTATAACTCCATGCTTGAGTCAGCAGCAAGTAGACGCTTCTGAGACTAAGTCCTGTCTTTTGGGTACTGAGCATGCCTGTGGGACAACCTCTCATTGGAGGTCGGAGGTCACATGCACAGGTCCCGTTCCTGCTCGGATTGGTCCACTACTGGGAAGTATAGACTCTTAGGGATAGTAGTCTGTGAAGATGGATACATGAGACTGGTGACTGACTCATTAAGATCCCCTCTCTTTGGTTGTGTATGGTATAGGGGTTACAGAGTCAGAGTCTGCACCAGTAGTGGCATAGTCTACGTGCCACAGAGGATCCCACTCTCCACATGAGCGTTAGCACCATATAGTGCCATCCAGCACAAGGCACTTATGCACTGCTCAAGCAGCAGCGTTCCTTACAGTGGCGCCGTGCGCTAGTTAAGCACTTTCCTCCCTGCTCTGAGTGGTTAGTCGCGTCCGCCGGAGTGGTGCAGTGCGCACTTGGTGCAATTAATACTTATCTGTTCTCTTGCTGGCACCGCAGCTGCGGCGCCGAGCGCTAGTGGTCTAGAGGGACTCTAACCCCGAGTCTCTGAGGCAGAGTTCTGTGATCGTTAGCTAGTGCTCACCCAGCCGAGCCCTGTGAGTGTTAACAGGCTCCGGCATTTGTTTCAGCGGCTCTGTGAGGTAGCAGAGGTCGCCCCTGTGTACATCGGGTCAGCGGATATCTCCCCGGTGTTCACTTAGTTCTCCGCCATTACAGAGAAGCAGTTTAACATCTCTGCACGGTGGACCCCGGGCTGCGAACACACCTTATTCCATCTTTATTATTTGGTACGTTCCGCAAGCCCGTAACATGAAGAATCAATGGCCGTGGGACTCCGTGCTCAACATGGCTTCTGAGAGAGTTTCCCAGCACTGGTCCATCTCACATTCTGTGTCTTCTTAAACAGGAGATATGCGGGTCTGCCCACTTGTCACCATAGTGAGGATTAGTTTTATATTTGCTACGGTTCCTGTTATGAATGGGTCACCGAGGAGGACGGCAGGACTAGGCCAAGCCACCAGAAAACCAGAGAGGGGTTTGGTAACTAAGCGGATTGCAGACCCCTGATCCTATCCACACAACTAGTAGTAGCCATGGAGCGTACCTACGATGCCCTAGACGCCTCGGCACAGCTGGAGAGCTAACTAAGCCTAAAGCAAGAAAGGTGAAATCTAAACTGCCCCGGAGCAGACCCCAAAAGGAATAGATAGCCCCCAAACATATACTGTCGGTGAGACAAGATGAAACACAAACGCAGGCAGAAAAATAGACTGAGCAAATGATGGGGCCCAAACTGACTAGATAGGATAGGAAAGGAAAGACATTGTCTGCAATCACGCAAAAACCCTGAAAAATCCAACATGTCTAATGTACAAAAAAACACTGAAGTCACACAACTTCGCCCCCACTTTATCAGCACTCTGGTATGAACTAGAAGCAAAGCAAAAGAGATCAATATAACAGGGGACTGAACAAACTGACACAGGCTGCAACATATGGAGCGGTGGTCCAGCACAGCCCCCAGAGGAGCAAGCTGAACCCGCACAACAAGCAGAGAGAGACAAAAACAGATCAGATGCAAAGGATTAGCAAATAAGCACTTAGCTGAGCAATGCAGGATCCGGGCAGGAGACTTCAGACCTCAGAATGCACAGGAAAGCAATCACCAGCAGGGATTGAAGGAAGTCTGCAGACTTAAATACTCCAATCAGTAACCCCAGACCTCCAATCGTCATCATCATCATCAGGTGGCAGACCTCTGTCAATCTGGACAGCTCCACTACCCCCAGTAACCACCAGAGGGAGCAAGGGGAGCTTCGGCTTAGAAGTCTGAGCCAGGGAATTTACAACAGGTTCCCCCATATTATTGGATAATGTTTGGATATGGCCCAATGTTGCCCATCGTAGTCAGTGATATGGATGATAGATATGATGCTCCACAGATTAAGAGGAATCACTCATCACTAGAGTTGAGCGACTTTTGGTTTTTTAGGGTCGCGTTTCGTTTCGTGAAACCCGACTTTTCCAAAAGTCGGGTCGAGCAAGATCGTCCGATTATAGGGAAAAGTCGGGGTCGTCCCGAAACACGAAACCCAATGTAAGTCAATGGGGAATAAAAGTCGGCAGTGAGAGGAGGACAGGAAACACACCTACAGTGCCCATTTGAATGCCAAAAGCATCAATTCTTCTTACTTAAGCTTGTCAACCTTAATTAACTTCATAATACAAGTTACGCACTGAAAAATGGGGGTTATTTGGCTAAAGTTGTGGGGGGGGAGGGCTGGCTGTAGGTTTTCATGTGCCCTGGGCGAAAGAGCGCCCCTTTAACACATACCACAACTCATCATGCTCCGATACGGCAGATAAATAGCGGTATAGTACAATGAAAAATACCTCACTTTTTACATCTCATGACGAGGCCCATCTATTTCTCCATACAGAATCATTGGTCCCATATAATGTTTGAAACAGTATATGATGAGCTCCACATAATGCTACAGTATATGTTGGTCCCCATGGATGAAGCTCCACTGTCTTATGGGCCCAAATAATGCTCCAAACATAATGGGCCCCATTTCTAATGCTCTAGTGTATAATGGGCCCTGTAAATGCTGCTCCAGTGTCTGATGTCCACCTTTGAAATGTTCCAGTGTATGGTGGGCCCCATCTATCATTCTCCAGAGTATAGTGCTCCCCAAAAATTGCTGTCCCAACATTGAAAACAATCAAATAAGTCTCCTCGCTAGGGAATCCCTGTACTTGTCTGGACAGGTGCTGTAGCTTGCTTAACAGCTCGCCAGCCGTTCTCACGCCCAGTATGGATTGCACGTGATTGCACAAAGGTTAGAAAGGGTACCGTATCCCTGGATAACATGTATGGATAGCGTACACATTCAAAATATATGTCTCAGGAGGCAGGCTCAGACGGTGTCAGGCCCAGTATGGATTGCACGTGATTGCACAAAGGTTAGAAAGGGTACCGTATCCCCGGATAACATGTATGGATAGCGTACACATTCAAAATATATGTCTCAGGAGGCAGGCTCAGACGGTGTTAGGCCCAGTATGGATTGCACGTGATTGCACAAAGGTTAGAAAGGGTACCGTATCCCCGGATAACATGTATGGATAGCGTACACATTCAAAATATATGTCTCAGGAGGCAGGCTCAGACGGTGTTAGGCCCAGTATGGATTGCACGTGATTGCACAAAGGTTAGAAAGGGTACCGTATCCCCGGATAACATGTATGGATAGCGTACACATTCAAAATATATGTCTCAGGAGGCAGGCTCAGACGGTGTTAGGCCCAGTATGGATTGCACGTGATTGCACAAAGGTTAGAAAGGGTACCGTATCCCTGGATAACATGTATGGATAGCGTACACATTCAAAATATATGTCTCAGGAGGCAGGCTCAGACGGTGTCAGGCACAGTATGGATTGCACGTGATTGCACAAAGGTTAGAAAGGGTACCGTATCCCCGGATAACATGTATGGATAGCGTACACATTCAAAATATATGTCTCAGGAGGCAGGCTCAGACGGTGTCAGGCACAGTATGGATTGCACGTGATTGCACAAAGGTTAGAAAGGGTACCGTATCCCCGGATAACATGTATGGATAGCGTACACATTCAAAATATATGTCTCAGGAGGCAGGCTCAGACGGTGTCAGGCACAGTATGGATTTGACGGCCCAGATTACACAGCGGAGGAGCAGGGAGAGGTAAAGATTGCGAATGCTGGGGCCCTGCCCAAGCAAGGGGGGCCCACTCGTGGGCGTCGGTACTGTCACTGGGCCCCTCATAGTACAGAGGTGTGTCTGACGGCGGGTGTGCACCACCACCGTCAGAGACACTTGATTGCACTATGAGGGACCCTGTGCCAGTGCCCGCGCCCAAGAGTCGGCCTACCCACCTGTCCAGGGCAACGGCACTCGCACGGTGTCGTGCGGTAGGTGGTGACCCCGGCCATGGGGGGGGAGGCAGCACAGTTAGGGAGTTTTAGAAAGTGGCATATGTTGATGTTGGACATTCAGCTGATGCAAAAGGCGAAATAGGTGAAGTACCAGGAAGAGGTGGACCAAAGCAAGCCATTTTTCTGTCACCCTATGTGTCATCAGGGGAAGGTGGGACAAAATCCTTGGAAACCCATGCGTGGTTCATTTTAATGAAGGTTAGATCATCCACATTTTGGGTTGACAGACGGGTCCTTTTTTCTGTCAGGATTGATCCAGCTGCACTGAAGACTCTTTCCGATAGCACACTTGCAGCTGGGCAAGCGAGCTCCTGTAAGGCATATTGGGCCAATTCAGGCCAGGTGTCCAGTTTAGCGGCCCAATAGTCAAAGGGGAATGACCTGTGTGGGAGAACATCGATATGGGAGGAAAAGTAGTTTGTAACCATAGTTGACAACTGCTGTCTCCTGTCACTTTCCATCGATGCAGTATTACCAGTTGTGTGAGCGGTATTTGAAAAATCAGTCCACAACATTGTCATGAAACCCCTGTCTCCAACGCCACTTCTGCTGTGTGCACCACGAACACCTCTGCCAAGCTGCCCCCGGCCCGTACGGCTCGTGTGAGAACCATCACTGCTGCTGTGTGCTGGGAATGCCTCAAGCAACCGATTTACCAGAGTTGCTTGTTTATTAGCCAATATTAGGTCAAGGTTCTCCTGTGGCATGATGTTTTGTAATTTGCCTTTATAGCGTGGATCCAGGATGCTGGCCAACCAGTAGTCGTCATCGTTCATCATTTTGGCAATGCGGGGGTCCCTTTTTAGGATCCGCAAGGCATAATCTGACATGTGGGCCAATGTTCCCGGTGTCAATGATGCACTGCGAGTGCTGGGTGGAGGAGCACTTTCTGGCAAATCCACATCCCTCCAGTCACGCACAAACCCTGTACCAGACCTTGCCACGCCAACATTTTCACTTGCCCCACGAGATGCATCCTCCTCCCCTAAGTAATCATCCCCATCATCCTCCTCCTCCTCCTCTTCTTCCTCCACCTCGTCCAGGAGAGGTCCCTGAGCAGACAATGGCTGAATGTCATCAAGGATTCCCTCCTCCTCTTCCTCCTCATCAACATTGGCTGCAGACGCCTGCTCCTTTTTTTTTTTTTTTTTTTTTTAAGGTGCGTCAAAGTTTGCATGAGCAGACGCATAAGTGGGATGCTCATGCTTAGGATGGCGTCGTCTGCGCTTACCAGCCGTGTGCATTCCTCAAAACACTGAAGGACTTTACAAAGGTCTTTCAGCTTCGACCACTGCACGCCTGTCAACTCCATGTCTGCTCTCAAAGTGCCTGGCCGTGTATCCTCCCACAAATGCATTATGGCCTGCCTCTGCTCGCACAGCCGCTCCACCATGTGCAGGGTGGAGTTCCACCTTGTTGCAATGTCGATAATGAGGCGGTGGTTGGGAAGGTGGAGCAATCGCTGCAGCTTCTGCATACTAACGGAGTGTACAGGCGACCGGCGGATGTGCGCGCACAGTCTTCGCACCTTCTGGAGCAGGGCTGTTAACTCCGGATAATTTTTGAGGAAGCACTGCACCACCAGGTTCAAGGTGTGAGCCAAGCAAGGTATGTGGCTGAGTTTTGAAAGGGCTATGGCTGCCACAAAATTACGGCCGTTATCACTAACTACCTTGCCTGCCTCAAGATGTACACTGCCCAGCCATGACTCAGTTTGTCGCTTCAAGTACTCGGCCAGCACCTCGGCGGTGTGTCTGTCGCCCAAACACATCATCTGCAACACAGCCTGCTGACGCTTTCCACTAGCTGCTCGATAGGGGGACACATCGTGTGCAACAGTGGCAGCTGCAGATGGAGTGCTCGTACGACTGCGCTCTGTGGACGAGCTTTCGCTTCTGGAGGAGGAGGAGGAGGAGGGTCGAACGCCTACAGCCAACTGTTTCCTATACCGTGGGCTAGGCAGCACTGTCCCACCACCGCTGTCCCCTGTGGACCCTGCATCCACCACATTAACCCAGTGCGCAGTGATGGACACGTAACGGCCCTGGCCATGCCGACTGGACCATGCATCAGTTGTGAGGTGCACCTTTCCGCTCACTGACTGCTTGAGTGCATGGACAATGCGGTCTTTCACATGATGGTGGAGGGCTGGGATGGCTTTGCGAGAGAAGAAGTGGCGACTGGGTAGGTCATAGCGTGGTACTGCATAGGCCATGAGTTCGCGGAAAGCTGTGCTTTCCACCAACCGAAAGGGCATCATCTCAAACGAGATTAGTTTGGCAATGTGGGCGTTCAAACCCAGTGTACGCGGATGAGAGACTGAGTACTTTCTTGACCTACTCATAGTGTCTGGGAGGGTGAGCTGGACTTGAGAGCTGCATATGGTGGAAGTAGCGGTGGACAGGGCGGACTGAGAGAGGGTTGATGATGGTGATGGAGTTGGTGTTCTTTCTGATGGCCTAGAATCAGTCTTTCGTTGATATAACAGTGGGATTCCCTGACTGCTGTGGTCTTGCAACGACACCTCAACATTTGCTGCTGTGCTAACCGGTGGGCTTACAGTGGGGGAAACAATGTAGCGTTGCTGACTACCTTCGTTGTGATCAGTTGCACATGTGGCACTTGAGGTTTGGTGTTGTGTCCACGCTTGCAAGTGCATGCTGGTTAAATGTCTAAGCATGCAACTGGTATTCAAATTTTTCAGATTTTTCCTCGGCTAAAGGTCTTTGCGCACTTCTTACAGATAACCTTGGCCTGATCATGAGGATTTTGTTCAAAAAAGTGCCACACTGCACTCTTCCTACTTTGGCAGACATTTTGCGGCCTAGCACGCTGTGATCTTTTGACCCTCTGGACAAGCTGTCCAGCAACTCTTTTGATGTTTGGAACCTGTCTTTGGAGTGCTCCGGGCCTGCCAGATAACAGCTGTTGCGATGTCGATGTCTGCTGTGGATGCTCCTCATCTGAGCTATTGGAAGCAGCACCCTCTTCCCCCAATGGATGCCAATCTGGGTCAACAACTGGGTCATCCATCACCTCCACTTCTATGTCATGTGCACCTTTCTCTGTGTCACCGTGTATGGTGGTATAGTGTGCGGGAAGGGGCACCTGAGTCTCATCAGGGTCAAAATCTGGCTCTGTACACTGCGAGGACAATGTAGTGCTCTGAGTGAATGTACCAGCAGAATCATCCATCAGCGGCTGTGCATCAGTGCACTCCATGTCAGATTCATCTTGGCCTGGGTAATTCACCATTTCACTTGATAATCCAGGCATGGTATGTGAAAACAGCTCCATGGAGTAATCAGTAGTATGGCCTGCGTCATCCTTCAATCTTGGTTGGGGTGAATGACACAAGGAAAGGTGTGGTTCATGAACATGAGCCTCCAATGACGACTCAGTGCTTTTACTTTTTACAACTGAAGAAGAGGAGGCGATAGAGCTGGAGGCTGAGTCAGCAATGTAAGACAAAACTTTTTCCTGATGCTCTGCCTTTAAAAGCGGTTTGCCAACTCCTAGAAAACTAAGCGTTCGAGGCCTTATGTAGCCAGACGATGACGCAGGGTCAGCACCTCCTGCATTCGGTCCTATTTTGCTCTTGCCACTACCATCAGATCCACCACCAACACCATCATTACCAGCTGCCAACCCCCGCCCAATTCCACGGCCTCTTCCACCAGCCTTCCTCATTTTTGGTAGAAATGTAGACAAAATCCAGCAAACTATATAGTAATGTAAAACAAGGTACAAGGTGTCTATAGGACAGGGGAGATTTAGAATTTCTGCACACACTTGTGGACAGTGGACACTTTTGGATTGTGTGAGGCCCACTGATATCTGAGCGCTATGTGACACGCTCGATGGCACAGCTGCCTGTGACCAAAGTGACGAGAGGATAATGGAGATTTTGAATCTCTGCGCACACTTTTGGACACTGGACACTTGTGGATTGTGTGAGGCCCACTGATATCTGACCGCTATGTGACACGCTCGATGGCACAGCTGCCTGTGACCAAAGTGACGAGAGGATAATGGAGATTTTGAATCTCTGCGCACACTTTTGGACACTGGACACTTGTGGATTGTGTGAGGCCCACTGATATCTGAGCGCTATGTGACACGCTCGATGGCACAGCTGCCTGTGACCAAAGTGACGAGAGGATAATGGAGATTTTGAATCTCTGCGCGCACTTTTGGACACTGGACACTTGTGGATTGTGTGAGGCCCACTGATATCTGAGCGCTATGTGACAGGCTCGATGGCACAGCTGTGACCAAAGTGACGAGAGGATAATGGAGATTTTGAATCTCTGCGCACACTTTTGGACACTGGACACTTGTGGATTGTGTGAGGCCCACTGATATCTGAGCGCTATGTGACACGCTCGATGGCACAGCTGCCTGTGACCAAAGTGACGAGAGGATAATGGAGATTTTGAATCTCTGCGCACACTTTTGGACACTGGACACTTGTGGATTGTGTGAGGCCCACTGATATCTGAGTGCTATGTGACACGCTCGATGGCACAGCTGCCTGTGACCAAAGTGACGATAGGATAATGGAGATTTTGAATCTCTGCGCACACTTTTGGACACTGGACACTTGTGGATTGTGTGAGGCCCACTGATATCTGAGCGCTATGTGACACGCTCGATGGCACAGCTGCCTGTGACCAAAGTGACGAGAGGATAATGGAGATTTTGAATCTCTGCGCACACTTTTGGACACTGGACACTTGTGGATTGTGTGAGGCCCACTGATATCTGAGCGCTATGTGACAGGCTCGATGGCACAGCTGTGACAAAAGTGACTAGAGGATAAGGGAGATTGGATTGCTTTTAAAAAAGCAGTTTGCAGAGCAGTGGGTAAACAGCAATGCCAGCGTGTCAGGAAGCCTTAAAAGGCAGCCCAACAACCAACACCACTGATACACCACAATATAGCCTCCCCTTGCACTGCACACACAGTGACTTGTGTGTTGTGCAGGCCAAATCGCTAGCAGCAGAAGCAGTTTTTTTGTCTTCTTCCCTGCCTAACGCTCTCCCTACAGAATCAGCAGCAACCTCTCCCTATACTAAGATCGGCAGAAGTAAGATGGCGGTCGGCGTGCACGCCCTTTTATACCCCCTGTGACGCCCACCAAAGCAAGCCAATCACTTGCATGCCCTTCTGAAAGATGGTGGTGACCCGTGCCTAGGTCATCACGTTGCCCACAGTGTCCGTGGATCCTGATTGGCTGAAAAAGAGCGCCGACCTCATCCTAGGGTCGGGTTTCGTTTCATGAAACCCGACTTTGCCAAAAGTCGGCAACTTTTGAATTTTTTCGACCCGTTTCGCTCAACTCTACTCATCACCTTTTCACAGGTAACCAAACATGGCCACATTTCAGCATTTTAAAGGACAATGTATGTGATAATGCACGTGTACCCAAACCACCGACACAACGGACAAAAATAGAGACCTCAGTAATAAAGATGTGACTGGCGTGCTAATCATGTACGATCCCAGCATGCTTAAGGTCATGAATTATTATGCTGATAAAATTTTGTAGGAGACTCATCTCTAGCTGTATTTAGGGAATATCCATCATGAATGCGAATGAAGCAGCATAACGCAATATACTTAATAAAGTGGGCTCCAGCCTGGGGTCGTCCGGTTGTTGCCTAACCGCAGCTCCTAACATGGTTTGACAGCAGCAGGCTGACAGTGCATACTGGCAATCGTAGTCTTGCAATAGTTAAGAGAGCCACAAGTTGCAAATCACAGACTATGGACTGAGTCAGATGGCCGTATAACTCGTGCAAGGATCGCATCGCTCTGCACGGACTGGCAGAACGAGGTTTACAATGCGATTCTCGCACGAGAAATACGGCAGTCTGCCTCTGCCCTAAGGCTCGGTGCAGACAATTGTGTATTCTCTCATTCGAGAGAATCGGGACGTTTATGCAAATCACACAATGATCAAGCTGTTGGAGTGTCAACATGTTGTGATCCAATTCTCTGGGATGAGGAGAAGTCAGAGAAAAAAATTCTCAATCTTCTCTATTGTCAGTCTATGGAAATCAGACTGCACTCAGATGTCATATAAGTGCAGAATGATGATTTCCACAGACTCACTGACTTGCATGGGCAAGTGTGATCCAAATATTGAATGAGACTCAGGCATGCATCTATTTTTCCCTTCAGTCGGAAGAAAAAGTCAGACATGTGCCCCGGAATCATAGAATAACATTGGTCTGAGTACTGTATAATCCAATGTTTTGTCGGACCACACGTAGACCAAAGTACGGCAATGTACTAGTCCTTATGCTGTTAAATGTAAGCTTTAATACCTTTTTTTGCCCCCCGGGGCTCACTCTCCCCCTGCCGCTCATTCTCCCCCCGTCCGCTCATTCCCCCCAGCGCTCATTCTCCCCCCGGCCGCTCATTTTCCCCCAGCGCTCATTCTCCCCCCCAGCGCTCATTCTCCCCTCGGCTGCTCATTCTCCCCCAGCCCTCATTCCCCCCAGCGCTGATTCCTCCACCGCCCCGCCGCTCAGTCTTCCCCTGGCTCATTCCCCACTGCCCCGCCACTCATTCTGAACCTGGCTCACCTGAGTCATGGCGCGGTCCGGTCCCTACTCCTGCTGCATGTGTATGTATGCCTTGTGACTGTCTAGCCAGGCGCCGCCAGAATATTCTAGTTCTTCCTGTGTGTGATCATTTGGTCATGTGGTACCGCTCATTAAGGTCATGAATATGGGCGCCACGCCTATGAGAATGGAGTGGCGTCCATATTCATGACCTTAATCAGCGGTACCACGTGTGACTGCACGCTTACACAGGAAGAAGATATCGGCGCTGGACAATCGGAGCTGCCGCAGGGGGAGGTGAGTATGATGGGGGGGTGTTGAGGAAAGGAACGGGAGGGCCGGACCCGAACTTAAAAAAAAAAAAAATACTTGTACTTACCCCCCCCGCAGAGTCCCGTCCTAGGCACATGCCCTCAAGTGCATAGTGGCAAATACGGCCCTGATGTTAGGAGATTGGAAAGGGTAGGAACTTTCCTTGTGGAAAATAAACACTCTTCCTGAAGAATACATTCCAAAGCATGATCGCTTTTGAGCATTGGCAATTATTTTTTTATAATCATCTTTATCTGGTTGTATTCTTTGCTATAGGTGGTGACAAATATAGGTTTCTGATTCTCCTCTTTTTTTCATCCTTTGTTATGGAATTTTACCATGTCAGCTCTGGGAATTTTTTCAAGGTTTTTTTTTTGTGCTTTCTCCAAAGACCAATTCTGATTACCTCTTTCCCTCCAATGTGCACAGATTTCTTCTCTCTTGAATATTGGATTCATGGTCACTGCAGTTTCTTTTGGGTCTATATATTTCTCCCCTTGGAATATTAACCCTCACATGTCTGGGATGACATGAATCCGCTCTTGAAATGGTGTTGCCCATAGTTTCCTTGCAGAAAGAAGTTTTTACCTAATTCCTGTCATCCACAGAGATCAATAGGTCCAAAAAACTGGTTGGTTTTATTATAAGTGTGGGTAAAAAAAGGCTACAATTGTTGTTATTCCCAAATTCATGAGTTATCACAATATCAGAAACGTCAGCAGATCAAATAATAATCATGTCATCCACATATCTAGCATAGCTGAATATACTAGACTGCAGTGGATTGTTTTTAGAGAAGATGTTTGCATCTTCCCCAAGACACAAATAAATTGGCAAAAGATGGAGAGAATGTTGCTCCCATTGACGTGCCTTAAGGCTAGGTTCATATTAGCGTTTGTGTGCGCAGCGTATTAAACACCCGAGTACCTTTGGGCTTGAACTTAAAGAAGGAATTTATGTTGCACTATTGACTATTGTCTGTACCATCTATATATGACATGCACCGTCGTAACTTAAATGTGTTATGTTTTTTTTTTTTGTTTTTGTTTTTCTTTTTCTTCTCTGCCATGTTATCTGGGTGTTAAACTTTTCTTAGTGGAGCAATTATTTTCATTTGTTTACCACCTGTTTGGGGAGTATTTTAACTTTTGCAAGACTGCTCATTGTGAAACTGAGGACTAAGAGCACTACACTTGTACGAAACGCGTCCAGTTATCTAGGACATTCCTTCCTCCAGTATACACTGGTTATCAAGCAGCTTATTACCTTTTAATTTGTTTCAATAAAGATTTTGGATTTTATCTCTGGAGCTGGATACCTTCTTTTTTCGCAGCGTATCGTCTGCATGCCCAAACGCGTGTAAAAGCGCATACAAATGCATGTTTACGCCGTGTTTTTTATCCACATCAGCTTACGCATGACGGCAAAAAAACGCTTCATTTGCATGCGCTTTTTGCACATGTTTGCGCTTTTTCAGCGCATGCGTTCGGAGAATTTCCTTTACGCAAGCCACACCCAATGGGCAAGTCTCATTTCTCTGACATGATGATGTGAAAAACGCATGTGTTCCCATAGACAGTGATGCGTTTAATTGACACACTCATCCGCATGTGCATGAATGCGCTTATTTGACGGATTTTGCCGCTTCCAAAAATCCAACATGATGCGTTTGCCGGACCCCGCTGCATACCGAAAAGCGACGCATGCGTATGCTGACGCTTGAGAACTGATGCAAACGCATGCCCCTGCGTACACTATGTTAAAGATAGGGAATCATCACGCATACGGGTATTGCTGCGAATGAAACCAGCCTAACAATGCAAAAAAAAAAATTGTACAGAAAATAATTGTGTCTGAGTAGGAAATCGACGGCATTGCAAACAAAAGAAATCAAGTGTTATGGGCTTCCGGAATGCACCAAATAATATAAGATGGTATAGAGGTGCGTTCGCAGCCAGGGGTCCACTGTGCAGAGATGTTAACTGCTGCTCAGTAATGGCGGAGCACTAACTAGACACCGGCGGGTTAACCGCTGCCCCGGTGTGTACAGGAGCAAACTCAGTTACCTCACTGAGCCGCTGGAACAAGTGCGAGAGCAGTCTTATCCTCACAGGACTCGGCAGGAGAGCGTTAGTACTAAGACACAGGACTCTGCCCCAAGGACACAGGGTTAGAGCCCCACTAGCCCCACTAGCGCTCAGCACCGCAACAGCGATGCATAGACAGACATAGAATGCTGTGCCCTGTTAGCAGTCACAGGGTGCAGCTGCACGTTGCTTACCACACTGTGTACAGTGCAGCTCTGGCGGACGCCACTAACCAGCATACCCTCAGGGCTGGAAAGTGCATAGGATGCACACGGCGCTGCTCAGATGCTGCAGTACCTGCAGTAGCGTAGTGCCTTAGGTAAAGTGGTGCACTCTGGCGCTAGCATGTGTGGAGCTGGGAGCACTGTGGCGCTAAGCAGTGCCACAACTCGGCGCTGACTCAGGACTGTAAACCCTACCAAAATGCGTATCAAAGGGAAGGGGTTTCATAATGAGTAAGTCAGCTGGTCACAAGCATCCATCATCACACACATCTCTACCAATTACCATGTATACTAGCGCATGACCATGCGACTCTTTTATAGCAGCATCCTTCCGGGACCTTCCTAGTGGTCCAATGTGAGCAGCAATAGGTCCTGAGCATGTGACCTCAGACCTCCAATGAGACGACTTCCCACAGGCATGCTCAGTGGGCCGAAAGAAGGACTTAGTCCCAAGAGCTGCTGGCTATTGCAGGTTACTATAGCTGAACCCAACAGCAATAACCAAGCCAACAGTAGAAGACTGAGAAAGACGCCAGGAGCGACGTCTTTGCTGAGCACGTTCCTCTGCGGCTGGAGAGGAATGGGAGACCGCAGAAGGCAAGGGTCGGGATTCCTCCTATACAAAGGCAGGAAACTAACATCAAGTCAGAGGTGTAGGTAGAATACTTGAACAGCATTTCGGAAACAGCTAGTATGCCCATATTATGTAGGATACACGAATAGAAAGATTCTATTTTGTAAGTAACCCACATAAACTTGTCATTCCACACAGTATGATCCAAAATGTCAGTAAACGACATCCTTCTGTGATGTAACTTGGACAAATCTGGACCACAGGCTGTAAGAGAGAGTCCACCCATTTAGATAATTTTTCACTAAGGCTGCAGATTCATCTGTGGATTTTTTCCGTGCGGATCTGCAGGTAAAACCGCAGGTAAAGTGACCTGCAGATTGGCCAGCAGTTTTCCCCTGCCATTTGACACCTGGACAATGGAATAGGTGTCAAACCGCAGTGGAATCCGCAGAAAGAATTGACATGCTGCGGATTTCAAACCGCAGCTTTTCCGCACGGAAAAATCTGCAGCATGTGCACTGCGGATTTGAAATCCCATAGGATAACATTATACTGTGCACTGCCTGCAGAACTGTTGCGGTTCTGCAGGGCCAAATCCACTGCGGATCCGCAGCAGAATCTGCAGCGTGTGCACATACCCTAAAGAATCCCATCCTAGAGACAAGGGGTCTCATGGGTGGAGGAAATGTCTCTTTATGAAGCTTAGGTACAGAATGAAAAATTGTGACCACTGGATCACTTATGTACATTTACTCTACCTCTTTATCCGGCAGCACCCCCATAGAATGACCCATATCAAGAAGTTTCTTAAGTTTCTCATTACATCTCAAGGTTGGATTACCTTGAAAAACAGAATAAGTATTACTATCCTCCAGAATTTGGCAATTTAAGATATTATACAGGGTTTTGTTCAACAAGACAACTGCCCCTCCCTTATCCACTTTTCTTATTACCAATTCAGGATTATCCTGTAAAGACTGAACCACTCTGAAATTCTGCTTGCTATATGAGGAACGCAAATACAAATTTTTCAATTCGTTCTGCACTAATTCCTGAAAACGGTCCAATACCGGCACCCTAGACTGGACCGGATAAAAAGAGGGATTTTTTTGTCCGAAAATATTCAGCAACTGAGTAGTAGATTGTTCTCTCCTAGACTCGAAGTCCAGCTGTATCAAAGTCTTATGTACAAATTGGTCATCCCATTTCATAGCAACATGCATATCTTCACTAGGTGTCATTGCTGGATCCATATCATTAGCTTCCAATGGTTCCTTGAAAACATGTCTTTTCATTCTGAGACTCCTGACAAAACGGTTTACATCCAATACTGTATTGAAAAAGTCAAAGTGAAAATCCGGAGTGTATTCCAGACCTTTAGACAGCAAATTCATCCGACTTTTGAACTGCCTTGTCTAGGGACCTCAGTTTGTGGCTTTTTACATATAGGTTTAGGTGTCGCCGGTATATCACGCTTAATAGCCCAGGTGTAAACTTTGTCCAGTTCATAATCCTTTAAGTACCGATGTAGTTTCCAACTTTTTTATCTTTTCTTTGAGCTTTTTATCAAGAATATCAAACTGTTGACCTGAAACTGACCTGATTATAGACTTCTGTGCTGCAGGAATTCCACCCCCTCAATTCACTCAGGATTTTTTTCTTCTCTGTCAATGATAAGCCTCATCTCTAGTGTTGAGCGATACCACCCGATATTGAAAAATATCGGATCGGATTGGGTCGGCCGATATCAAAAAAGTATCAGGTATCGCCGATTCCGATCCCGGAAGTCCCATTCAAGTCAATGGAACAGAAATATCGGAATTAAAAAAAAAAATTTCTTTCCTTGTAGTTTAATTCTACATGAAGAAAAACAACTAAGAATAATGTAGAATGTATTGGGGGAGGTGGAGGAGACATTAAAGGCATAGAGCTTTAGCCCAATCAAATGGAATAGCAGGAATAAAAAAATTTTTTAAAGGTGTTCGGAGTTACAAAGATATTGACTATGTGAACCTTTTGTATATTTTGTCAGATATGTATGTTTCACTACTTCCATGCTCTTCACCTTCTTTTTTACTTCTCCAACACTTTCTCCTTCATCATCACCCGCAGCAGCAGCAGCATCTTTTTCATCAACTTCTTCTTCACCTTATTCATCTTCTTCTTCTTCATCTTCTTCCTATTATTCTTTTTTTGTACATTCTTCATATTCTTCTTATTCATCTTCTTCCTATTCTTCTTCTTCATCATATTCTTATTTGTGTCAGGCATTCCTGTAGTTGTTATCTATAAAAGTTATAAGATTACACCTTACGTTCTGCCTGTCACAAAAGATTTACAACAGGATTTGTCCGCGTTCAGTTTGGCCTGCAGCAGCAGGCCTTTTCCAGGGGCACCACAAGGAGGAACGGACTCACCCCCATACACTGCTTAGTCGTCTTCTGCTTATAATTTAGATATACACCAAACAGATCAAGGAAGCATATTGCCATAAAATACATATTGCTTTATTGAAATACATACAAAAGACACAGACATTATAAAAAGAGATGGATATACCAATAGAAATCACAGATACATATGTGTTCATAAGATTTAAAAAAGTATATACCAGAGGTAATAGATCAATAAAGTCATAGTAAAATACACCCAGTAAGGAACATAAGGGGCACACAAGGGGCAAAAATCATGAGCAAAAAAAAAAATTGTGTTAACAGAGATGCCTGAGAGAGATGCTCCAAGAGCATCCAAGATTGTGAAATGATATGTTTAATACAACCAAGGCAGTGAATCCTGAAATGGAAAGAAAGCTCTCTATAATCTATGTAGACATATCGCCAAATTCAGTGCATATCACTAGCAAGCTTTCAAGCAGAAAACATATACTAAAAAGGTACTAACAGTTAGTGTTATTCTGCTAAAATAATAATAAAACTGGGCAGTGGTATTCCAATGGCTTCCAAAATTACATTAACTATGGCCCGAGCAGTAAACATAGAGAAAAAGTATTAGTTGAGAGACTCATTATAATCTATGTAAGCATGTCGCCAGACTCAGTGCTTACCACTGTCTTAATTATGGACAAAGAGTATATGATATAATGCACTAGCAACAGATGCTAAGTAATAATAATCCAATGGCATAAAGCATATCTCACACTGTGTGCTCAAAGTTAAATGCCATGTAAGCAATATAACTATCAACAGGGATATGCACATAGCATGTGTTCCCCTGTTCAAAGTGTGTAACAGCAGCCCCTTAAGAAAAAGAAATGAACATATGACCTGTGATAACGCGATCCCCAAGATAATAGAGAGCTTTCTTTCCATTTCAGCATTCATTGCCTTGGTTGTATTAAACATATCATTTCACAATCTTGGATGCTCTTGGAGCATCTCTCTCAGGCATCACTGCGATTGCAGTGGGTTACACAATGTTTTTTTTTGCTCATGATTTTTGCCCCTTGTGTGCCCCTTATGTTCCTTACTGGGTGTATTTTACTATGACTTTCTTGATATATTACCTCTGGTATATACTTTTTTACATCTTATGAACACATATGTATCTGTGATTTCTATTGGTATATCCATCTCTTTTTATAATGTCTGTGTCTTTTGTATGTATTTCAATAAAGCAATATGTATTTTATGGCAATATGCTTCCTTGATCTGTTTGGTGTACATATTTGTTGGGAAGTGCCATGTTTTCTTAGGCCCTTATTGTGGAAATATATGTTATAATTTAGATAACATCTTTTGCTCTGATTTTTAGTCTTATGCTTAATGTTCTTCTGCTTTTGGTCCTTCTGCTTTTTGTTCTTCTGCTTCTTGGTCTTCTGTCTCTTGTTGTTCTGCATCTTGGTGGCTGTCTTCATGTTCTTTGTCCTCTTGGTCATCATATTCAGGGTCATCTTTTTGGTCTTCTTCGGTGTGGTCTTTAGGGTCGTCGTCTTCAGGGTCGTCGTCAGGGAGATCCAGAGTGAGAACCAAAAACCATTTCCACAAGCGTGAACTTTGAAAAGTAGCAGAAGGTACAAGAAGGCTGAGGAACTGCCGAGAACCAGCTGATGGTACTGGAACCCGGATAGGCAGCAGAAGGAACAAGAGCCAATGGCACAACCGTGGACCAGCTGACGGTGCTGGAACACGGTTACTAAGCAGGAGGTACCTGTGCTATAAAGCACTACCAAGGACCAGCAGACGTTGCTGGAACTCGGATACCGAGAAGGAGGCACCTAGGCCAAAGGCACTGCCGAGAACCAGCTGACGGTACTGGAACCCGGATGGGTAGCAGAAGGAACAAGAGCAAATGGAACTAGCGAGGACCAGCTGACGGTGCTGGAACCCGGAGGGGCAGCAGAAGGAACAAGATCCAATGGCACAACCGTGGACCAGCTGACGGTGCTGGAACCCGGTTACTAAGCAGGAGGTACCTGTGCTACAAAGCACTACCAAGGACCAGCAGACGTTGCTGGAACTCGGATACCGAGAGGGAGGCACCTAGGCCAAAGGCACTGCCGAGAACCAGCTGACGGTGCTGGAACCCGGATGGGTAGCAGAAGCTACAAGAGTCAATGGAACTACCGAGAACCAGCTGACGGTGCTGGTACCCAGAGTGGCAGCAGAAGGAACAAGAGCCAATGGCACAACCGTGGACCAGCTGACAGTGCTGGAACCTGGTAGCTAAGCAGGAGGTACCTGTGCTACAAAGCACTACCAAGGACCAGCAGACGTTGCTGGAACTCGGATACCGAGAAGGAGGCACCTAGGCCAGATTCACTGCCGAGAACTAGCTGACGGTGCTGGAACCCGGATGGGTAGCAGAAGCTACAAGTGTCAATGGAACTACCGAGAACCAGCTGAAGGTGCTGGTACCCAGAGTGGCAGCAGAAGGAACAAGAGCCAATGGCACAACCATGGACCAGCTGACAGTGCTGGAACATGGTTACTAAGCAGGAGGTACCTGTGCTACAAAGCACTACCAAGGACCAGCAGACGTTGCTGGAACTCGGATACCGAGAAGGAGGCACCTAGGCTAAAGGCACTGCCGAGAACCAGCTGACGGTACTGGAACCCGGATGGGTAGCAGAAGCTACCCCTGAAAAACAACGTTGCAAGGCCGCGAGCCAGCTACAGTTACCGAAACCCACAGTCCTACAGCGGGTGCCTGTCCTATTGGCACTACGGAACCAGCCTTTAGTACCAGAGCCCGCAGCCCACATAGGAAGCACCTAAACTGCGGGCACCATAGACTCGGCTAACCCGACCGCAACACGACTGGACAACATTTTGGTGGCAAAGTGACTTTGACAATCCCCGGAAACAGCAGGCATGCTGGAACCAGGCTGGGCAGGAGGGAGTACCCGTGCCAAAGACACTTCTGAGCAGCAACTGGCGATGTTGGAACCCACGGTCAATCATGCAGCAGGCTGTGGCCTACTTGGAGTGAGTAGTAAATAAGATGTAGCGTGATTTTGGAGGCAGCAGGAGACTTTGTCGTCCACACAGCAGGGGAGCAGCTGGCGTTACTGAACCCCACACTGGAGCATGTGTTTTTCTCTGTGCGGAGGGCACTTCGAAGCAACAACTGGCTGTGTTGAAGCCCAGGATCAATCATGGAGTAGGCTGAGGCCTACTTGGAGAGAGTAGAAAATAAGATGTAGTGTGAATTTGGAGGCAGCAGGAGACTTTGTCGTCCACACAGCAGGGGAGCAGCTGGCGTTACTGAACCCCACTAACACAGGAGCTATTGTGCTTTTCTCTGTGAAAATGGCACTTCTGAACACCAACTGACGTTGTTGGAGCCCAGGATCAAGCATGGAGCAAGCTGAGGCCTGATGGTTTTTGAATGTGGAGGCAGCAGGAGACTTTGCCATCCACACAGCAGGGGACCAGCTTGCATTACTGAACCCCATTGACACAGGAGCTAGTGTTTCTCTCTGTGCGGACGGCACCAAGCAACAACTGGCTGTGTTGAAGCCCAGGATCAATCATGGAGCAGGCTGAGGCCTACTTGGAGCGAGTAGAAAATAAGATGTAGTGTGATTTTGGAGGCAGCAGGAGACTTTGTAGTCCACACAGCAGGGGAGCAGCTGGCGTTACTGAACCCCACTAACACAGGAGCTATTGTGCTTTTCTCTGTGAAGACAGCACTTCTGAACACCAACTGGCGTTGTTGGGGCCCAGGATCAAGCATGGAGCAGGCTGAGGCCTGATGGTTTTTGAATGTGGAGGCAGCAGGAGACTTTGTCATCCACACAGCAGGGGAACAGCTGACGTTACTGAACCCCACTAACACAGGAGCTAGTGTGTTTTTCTCTGTGAAGACGGCACTTCTGAACACCAACTGGCATTGTTGGAGCCCAGGATCAAGCATGGAGCAGGCTGAGGCCTGATGGTTTTTGAATATGTAGGCAGCAGGAGACTTTGTCGTCCACACAGCAGGGGAACAGCTGACGTTACTGAACCCCACTAACACAGGAGCTAGTGTGTTTTTCTCTGTGAAGACGACACTTCTGAACACCAACTGGCGTTGTTGGGGCCCAGGATCAAGCATGGAGCAGGCTGAGGCCTGATGTGTTTTGAATATGGAGGCATCAGGAGATATTGCCGTCCACACAGCAGGGGAACAGCAGACGTTACTGAACCCCACTAACACAAGAGCTAGTGTTTTTCTCTGTGCGGACAGCACTTCCGAGCGACAACTGGCTGTGTTGAAGCCCAGGATCAATCATGCAGCAGGCGGAGGCCAACTTGCAGCAAGTTTGATATAGGTTGTAGACTACTACTGATTGTAACCGTGCTCCACTATGGCCTCTGGCTCCACTGTCTCTAGTATTTCCCCTGGCCTCCCACCCCGCCAGTTGCTGCTCTGAAGTGGCGTCTGCACAATCCACACTTGTTCCTGTGTTACTGGGGCTCAGTCACATCAGTTGATCCTCTGATGTGTGTCCGGCAAGGTCTCCTGCTCTGTCCACATTCCCACTACTAGTAATGGGAATGTTGACAGAGCAGGAGACCTTGCCGGACACACATCAGGGGATCAACTGAAGTGACTGAGCGCCAGTAACACAGGAACAAGTGTGGATTGTGCAGACGCCACTTCAGAGCAGCAACTGGCGGGATTGGAGGCCAGGGGAAATACTAGAGACAGTTGAGCCAGAGGCCATAGTGGAGCACGGTTAAAAATCAGTAGTAGTTCGATTGTGGAGGGAGCAGGAGACTTTGCCATCCACACAGCAGGGGAGCAGATGGCGTTACTGAACCCCACTAACACAGGAGCTAGTGATTTTCTCTGTGCAGATGGCACTTCTGAGCGACAACTGGCTGTGTTGAAGCCCAGGGATTACAGTTCAGGTGGTAGAAACATCAACACAACAGGAGACCTGGATACTGTTGCCAACCAATTATTTATTCTGGTAGAGGAGTGGCAAATTCTGGCGAGATCCAGGCCTTGTTCATTTTCAGAAAAGTAAGCCGGTCAACGTTATCGGAGGATAGTCGCGTGCGACAGTCTGTTAGTACAGCACCTGCGGCACTAAAGACGCATTCCGATAATACAATGACAGCAGGGCAAGTCAGCACCTCCAATGCATACTGGCTAAGCTCTGGCCATGTATCCAGCTTTGAGACCCAAAACTTGAAGGGGGAAGAGCCATCTGGGAGTACACTGACAGGGCAAGACATGTAGTCTGTCACCATCTGACGGAAACGTTGCCTCCTGCTGACTGGAGCCGTCTGTGATGGTGTAGACATTTGTGGCGGACACACAAAACTTTGCCACATTTGGGTCATAGTGGTCTTGCCTTGTGCTGAGGTGCTGCCTCTGCTCCCTCTTTGTGCCGAGCTTCCTCCACTGCCTCGACGCACAGAGCTGCTTTGTAAAGCACTAGCAGCACTGCTGTTGGGTGGAATGGAGAACATGACGGACTGCACCAGTGTGTCTTAGTACTCCCGCAGTTTACGCTCCCGGTTCAACGGTGATATGAGGCTTTGTAAGTTGTCCCGGTAGCGAGGATCTAGGAGGGTGTACACCCAATAATCAGTCGTGTTGAGAATGTGGGCGATGCGGCGGTCATTTCTCAGGCACTGCAGCATGAAATCAACCATGTGCTGCAGACTCCCAACTGCCAAAGAAACGCTGTCCCCTGCTTGAGTCGTCATCTCTGCCTGCTCTGCATCACCCCACCCTCGCTGTACATACCGACTAGAGCATTGTGTACCTCCCTCCTCTGGAGAGATGTCTTCCTCCTCCATTGACTCCTCCTCATCCTGGTCACAAAGTGTCCCCTGCCTAGGCCTTTGTGAGGAACCACGTAGCGCAGACTGTCCAGAAGCAGATGGCATTTGTGACTCCTCATCCTCCACCTCTTCCAAAACCTCCTCCCTTAGTGCTTGCAGTGTTTTTTGAAGCAGGCAGATAAGGGGGACAGTCATGCTGACTAGTGCATCATCTGCACTCGCCATCCGCTTGGAATCATCGAAGGCACGCAAAACGAGGCAGATGTCCTTCATAGAGGCCCACTCAGTGGTGTTGAAGTGTGACCGGCGCACAGTGCGACTTGTTTGTGCCTGATGCAGCTGGTACTCCATAACTGCTGCCTGCTGCTCACACAACCGCTCCAACATATGTAATGTTGAATTCCACCTGGTGGGTAGGTCACATATGATGTGATGTTCCGGAAGGCGTAATCGGCGCTGCAGAGCAGCAAGGCGCGATCTTGCCATGCTGGAACGCCGCAAGTGAGCGCACTCTATGCAGACCTTGTGCAGCAGTGCATCAAGATCCGGATAGTCCCTCAGAAAGCTCTGCACGACCAAGTTCAGCACATGTGCCAGACATGGGATGTGAGTGAGGTTGCCTAGGCCCAGAGCTGCCACCAAATTTCGGCCATTGTCACACACTACCAAGCCCGGCTGGAGATTCGCTGGCACAAACCACACGTCGCTCTCCTGCTTGATGGCATTCCAGAGTTCCTGCGCTGTGTGGCTTCGATTCCCCAAAGAAATTAATTTGAGTACGGCCTGTTGATGTTTGGCCACGGCTGTGCTCATATCGGTCTTAACAGGCTCCTACAGCGCTGTTTCTGAGGAACTTGAGTAGGAAGAGGAGTCAATGTGTACAGACTGGATTCCTGCAATCCGTTGAGTTGGCAGAACACGTACAGCGCCACTCTCCAGATCTGTACCCGGCTCCACAACATTGACCCAATGGGCAGTGAGGGAAAGGTATCGTCCCTGTCCATGGTTACTGGTTCACGCATCGGTGGTCAGGTGGACCTTGCTACTGAAGGCGTTTAGTAGCGCATGTTTTATTTTTCCCTCCACATGTTTTTGCAGGGCAGGGACGGCTTGCCTGCTGAAATAAAAGCGGCTGGGCATGGTGTATTGTGGGACTGCCAATGCCATGAAGTTCTGGAAGGTGTCAATCTCCACCAGCCTGAATGACAGCATTTCAAGGGCCAGTAGTTTGGCAATGCCAGCATTCAGAGCCTGTGCTCGGGGATGGTTTGCCGAGTATGGCCGCCTTTTATCCCATGCCTGTGCTACCGATAGCTGTAGAGTGGCCTGGGAGTGTGAGGATGACTGGGAACGTGGTGCTGTGGGTGGAATGTCACTGGGTCTCCGGACAACAGTGCCAGAGGTTCTTCCTTGGCAATCCTGTGAGGAAACCGAACCAGCTGTGTGTGAGCTGGAGGAAGAGGCCCCAACACGAGCTGAAGAGGTGGTAGGTGGTGCTGTACGTTGGCCTACGTCTTCAGTGTGCCTGTGTAACTCCACCTCGTGCTTGGTCCGCACATGTTTCCACATATTTGTGGTATTGAGGTTGCTGACATTTTTTACCTCTTTTGACTTTCTGATGACACAGCTTGCATTGTCATCTGCAACTGTGTCAAAAAAGGACCACGCACTGCAAGTCTTGGGAGCGCCCGTTTTGGCTTTTGAAAGAGGATTGCTCCTAACCGGTGCTGAAGTGGAGGCTACAGGCAAGTCTGCCCCCTCCCTCTCCCTCCTGTTTTGGCCGCTCGGGGAATCTCTTCCTCAGAGCTGCTCCCACCACCTTCCTGTTCCTCACGCCATGATGGGTCAAGGACCTCATCATCTCCACTCCCCACTTCAAACACCTGCTTCTCCTGGGTTGCCTCGCCAGCAGCGTATGCACCAGAAAGTGGCACCTGAGTCTCGTCATCATCTGATGCGTACTGAGGTGTGCTGACCATAGGCACTGGCCCACCCGCCTCTTCAGATTCAGAGGGACAAAGAAGTTGCGCATCACTGCATACTCCCTCTTCTTCACATTCTTGAATGCTGCTTGGCTGTCCCCCTCTTTCCAAGCCAACAGATTCAGAGAACAGAAGAAGAGACTGTGATGGCTCCTGTCCAGGGCTCTCTGACTGCCTGGGCACTTTGGCAGGTGGTGAAGAGACAGATGGTTGCTCTTCAGTGCTCTGGCCCTGAGAGGACGTGGAAGTCATTGAAGTCGATGCGTTAGCTGCCATCCATCCGACAACGGCTTCAATTTGTTCCTCCCACACCAGTGGGGTATGGCGAGGTACTACAAAGCTGCGCATAAAGGACTGTTGCCTGCTAAAACTGGGGGGGGGATGCTGACTCACTGGTGCCCGCAGCAGGCACAGAATCCCCACGTCCTCTCCCTGCTGAATCCCCACGTGCTCTCCCAGCAGAATCCCCATGTCCTCTCCCTGCTGAAACTCCACGCCCACGGCCACGTGCCTTACTCCCTGCCTTCTTCATCTTGCTAGACTGAGAAAGATAGGCAGAAAAGTACAAAGGGGGGGCTTAGTCTGCTTATTCCTGAACAGCTGGTTACAGGTATAAGAAACACTAATTTTATGAAGTGTGTGTGTCGACTACACTTTAATAGGAGCTAATGTGGCCTACACAACTGTCAAATAGAGTGTTTGGTGAACTTTATTTTGTTTTGTTTTTTGAAAAAAAACTAAAAGGATGTGACCAAAGATTTGAAAGTGATAGTATCACAAACTTTTTGGAGCTATTACAATGCAGGAAGGAAACCTACAATGCAAAAGATGAGGCTCCAAAAAATAGGGTAATACTAATTTGGCTGCAGCTGAAGGGCACAAGCCAGAAAAAAGGCCCCTCTATCTACTCCTATATAGTGTTTGCAACCAACCAATGTAGATGGATATAGATGGATGCACACTAATAGGAGAATAAAAAATGTGCTGCAATTAAAGAAAAATATGTATGAGGCAGTGACACACGCTGAGCGGCCTACAACCAGACATAGCTGCAGGACACACTACAGCGTGAGCTTCACTCACACACAGTCAGAGACCTCTCAGACAGCCGTGAACAGTGCAGCAAACTGGGCACTAGCACTGACAGGCTGCAGAAAGGCTCCGCTGTGTACTCCTAGAGTGTTTGCAACCAGTGTATATGGATACAGATGGATGCACAGTGCACACTAATAGGAGAATGAAAAAAATAAAAATATGTATGAGGCAGTGACACGCTGAGCGGCCTACAACCAGACGTGGCTGCAGGACACACTACTCAGCGTGAGCTGCACTCACACAGACCTTGCAGACAGCTGTGAACACTGCTGCAAGGCAAAAGAAAGCTACAGTGGTGGATTATGTAGCCTGGGTAAAGCACACTATGATTGTGAAAATCGCTATCTCTAACTGTCCCTCACAGTCTTGAACAGCAGCCTCTCCCTAACTGAATTCACAGCAGAGTGAACCAGAAATGGCGGCTGCAGCGGCTTTTATAGTGCATCATGACATCATTTCAGACACCAATCACAGCCATGCCATTAGTTAACATGCCTACATGCCTAACAGGATGTGCCCACACTTCAGAGGATTGTCATTGGCTGAATCAAATCAAACTGGCTCATAGCATTATGGGAACTTCCGATTCCGGTATTCGATATGCTAAAAGTATCGGAACTCAGTATCGGAATTCCGATACAGTGAATATCGGCCGATACTTGAGGTATCGGAATGCTCAACACTACTCATCTCCTTAGAGCTCTTGGACACAGTAAAGTTCCATTGACTAATAAACTCATCACTACTAAAGAAAGAGAAGAAATCTGTGCATGTTTGAGGGAAAGAGGATATCAGAATTGGTCTTTGGAAGCAGCAAAAAAAAACAGTGGAAAAAATTCCCAGAGCTGACATGGTAAAATTCCATAAAAAAGACCAGGAGAATCAAAAACCCATATTTGTCACCACCTATAGCAAAGAATACAACCAGATCAAAAAATACTTGCAAATGCTCAACACATTTGTGATATGTATGTACTTCTATTGTGAGCAGCGCCCTTTGTTGGTATTACACATCTGTGATGTGTATGTTCAGTGTTGTGAGCAGCGCCTTCTATTGGTATTACACATCTGTGATGTGTATGGTCGATTGAGCAGCGCCCTCTATTGGTATTACACATTTGTGATTTGTGTGTGCTGTGTGAGCAGCGCCCTCTATTGGTATTACACACTTGTGATGTGTATGTGTTTTGTGAGCAGCGCCCTCTATTGGTATTTCACACCTGTGATGTGTATGGTCGATTGAGCAGCGCCTTCTATTGGTATTACACACTTGTGATGTGTATGTGCTGTGTTGTGAGCAGCGCCCTCTATTGGTATTACACACATGATGTTTATATTCTGTGCTGTGAGCAGCGCCCTCTATTGGTATTACACACTTGTGATGTGTATGTGCTGTGTTGTGAACAGCGCCCTCTATTGGTATTGCATACTTATGATGTGTATGTGATGTGTTGTGAGCAGCGCCCTCTATTGGTATTGCATACCTATGATGTGTATGTGCTGTGTTGTGAGCAGCGCCCTCTGTTGGTACTATATACTTATGATGTGTATGGGCTTGTGTTATGAGAAACTAAGGCCTCCTTCACACATCAGTTTTTCGCCGTCAGGTGCGATCCGGCTTTTTTTTGTAAAACCGGATCCGGCGAAATGCAATGCCGGATCCAGTTTTTCCCCATTGACTTGCATTAGCGCCGGATGGCATTGCGTTTCATCCGTTTTTTGCTGGATCCGGCTACTTGTCTCATTCCGGCGTCTGGAAAAAACGGCTACTGTAACGTTTTTCTTGTCTCCGGCGAAAAAGCCGGAAGCGCCGGATCCGACGCTTCCGGCTTTTTCCCACAATGAAAGTCTATGGGCGCCGGAATGCGCCGGATCCAGAAAAAGACGGATCCAGCCACCGGATCCGTTTTTTTAAGTCTGCGCATGCTCAGATCCAATTGACCAGCCCCCTGGAAACAGATATAACCTGCTAGACGGATCCGGCAGAAAAACGGATCCGTTTCTACAGTTCTCCAAAATTTATGCCGGATCCGTTTTTTCTAAAAATAGCCGGATCCTGCCTGACGGCAAAAAACTGATGTGTGAAAGTAGCCTAAGGCTGGGTTCACACGTAGCGGAACTCTCGTGGAAATTACCGAGAGAATTCCGGAATTCCTTTCCGCGGGAAAAACGCATTTTAAATTCCCGCGATTTTCCCACAGAAAAACTAGCATTTTGCAAGCTTAATTAGCTTGCAGAATTGCTAGCGTTTTCCAAGCGATCTGGAGCATCGCTTGGAGAACTGATTGACAGGTTGGTCACACTCGTCAAACATAGTGTTTGACGAGTGTGACCAACTTTTTACTATTGAGGCCGCCTATGCGGCCTCAATGGTAAAAGAATGTAAAAAATAATAATAAAAAAAATATATATTGTTATTCTCCCTTTCCGACGTCCCGCGCAGCCTTCCCGCCTCTCTCCACGCTCCTCCCGGTCCCAGTAATCCTTTGCGACAATTACCGCGATGACGTCTATTCTCGCGGGATCGCGACGTCTCGCGGATGACCGCGAGACTTTGCGATCCCGCCAGAACGGACGTCATCACTGGCGAAGGATTACTGGGATCGGGAGCGTGGAGAGAGGCGGGAAGGCTGCGCGGGACGTCGGTAGGTGAGAATAACAATATTTTTTATTTTAAATTCTATTTTTTACAGGGATATGGTACCCAGAGCCCGGAGGACAGTCTTCTCTCCTCCGGACCGTGGCTACCATCCGCAAATGTTCTGCTTACTTTTCGCATGGTATGCACAGCCACATGCGGGAAGTAAGCAGAACAATGCATTCCTATGTGGGCGGAATCGCCGCGATTCCGCTAAATTAATAAGCATGCTGCGTTTTTTACCGCGAAGTGATTCCGCCGCAGTAAAAACCGCAGCAATACCACAGCATTGCGGAATCCCATAGGCATGCATGGGATGCTTATTTTTCACGGCAAAATCGCACTGTTAAATCCGCCGTGGAAACGTGAAAAAAACGCCACGTGTGAACTTAGCCTAAGGCTGGTTTCACACTTGCGTTTTTTTGCACGGTTTTGGCTACTTTCAGACTTGCGTTTTTTGTGGTGCGTTTTTTGCACACACAAACGCATGAAAAAAACGCATAAAAGCGCATACAAGCTCTGCGTTTTTTTCAAGCATTTTTATGCGCATGCAGGAAAAAATGCAGCGTTTGTATGCGTTTTTAGTGCGTTTGCGTTTTTTTGCACATTGTTTGTCCTCATCAAAAAAAAATCTAGACTTCAGTGGTGGTGTGTTATGTTAATATATAGACCCTGTCTACAGTATTCTTCACATTTGCTTGATTTTTCTTGTGTCAACATGGATCTGCGCTTGAAGAGTTTTCACTTCAACTTGGATTTGGACATCGCGATGGCTAGGGCATATGCAGTTGCTTGCCATGAACAAAGGAAGAGAGAGAGACAGCGAAGACGGCAGCGGCGGCGTATGTGGATACATCCGATTGTTGAACTCCGGGAGAGCCGTGGTGTATCCTTAAAGACAAAAATGTCCAGGAAGGATGGGAAATCTTGAAAAATGAAATTCTCAAAGCACAGTTGTTAACAATTCCGAAAAGAGGGAAGAATAGGAAGCAGTTAAGGAAACCAGGATGGATGAACACAGAACTTAAGCACATGCTAAAAAGGAAGAAAAAAATGTTTATAAAATGGAAAGAGGGAGGCATATCTAAAGAAGAATATAATGCTGTCTGCAGAACCTGCAGGGCACAAATCAGATTAGCTAAAGCTGAAAATGAATTGAGGCTTGCAAGAGATGTCAAAAGCAATAATAAAGGATTTTGGGGATATGTCAAAAGTAAAAGAAAAGTCAAAGATGCTATAGGATTTTTACAGGATGAAAATGATGAAATGGTAAGACAGGATGTTGAGAAGGCTGAACTTTTAAATTCCTATTTTGCATCTGTTTTCTCTCAGAAAGGAAATGTAACATCAACTGTTATTCACTGTCCTATTAAGGGAATAGAAGAATCCACGATATCTATAAACAGAAAGATAGTGAGGAAACACTTAGCTAGCCTAAATGAATTCAAGTCTCCAGGTCCAGATGAATTACACCCCAGAGTACTGAAGGAGATAGCAGAAGAAATTTTTGAACCCCTCTCTATAATCTTTGAAAATTCTTGGAGAACAGGAGAAGTGCCAGAAGACTGGAGAAGAGCAAATGTTGTTCCTATCTTCAAAAAGGGGAAGAAGGTGGACCCAGGTAACTATAGGCCGGTGAGTCTGACTTCTATACCAGGAAAGATCTTTGAACAAATTATTAAACAACATGTATGTCAATACCTGGATAAGAATGAAGTGATTAAACAGAGTCAGCATGGGTTTGTAACTAATAAGTCATGTCAGACTAACTTAATTTCCTTCTATGACGGTATCACTGATTGGGTGGATCAAGGAAATGCTGTAGATATAGTATATCTTGACTTCAGCAAAGCATTTGACAAAGTCTCTCATACAATCCTTATTGAAAAAATGATTAAGTATGGAATGGACAAGGCAACTGTTAGGTGGATTCATAACTGGCTTAGTGATCGGACCCAAAGAGTGGTCGTAAATGGCTGCACATCCAGTTGGAAGAATGTCTCAAGTGGGGTACCACAGGGCTCTGTCCTGGGCCCTGTATTGTTCAACATCTTTATCAACGATTTAGATGAAGGAATTGAGGGTAAACTGATTAAATTTGCTGATGACACAAAGCTAGGAGGGATAGCTAATACTAGAGAAGAGAGAGAGAGGATTCAAAAAGATTTAAATAAACTGGAGAAGTGGGCAGCAACTAACAGAATGGTTTTTAACAGGGAGAAATGCAAAGTACTACATCTGGGCAATAAAAATGGAAAAAGCATATATAGAATGGGAGGAATAGGGCTAAGTGACAGCACATGTGAAAAAGACTTGGGTATACTAATAGATCACAGACTGAATATGAGTCAACAGTGTGATGCAGCAGCAAAAAAGGCAAATGCAATTCTAGGATGTATTAACAGAAGCATACAGTCTAGATCACGTGAAGTCATTATTTCCCTCTACTCCTCTTTGGTCAGACCTCATCTGGAATATTGTGTCCAGTTTTGGGCACCACATTTTAAAAAAGACATCAACAAACTGGAGCAAGTTCAGAAAAGAGCGACCAGAATGGTGACCGGTCTGCAAACCCTGTCTTATGAGGAAAGGTTGCAGGATTTGGGAATGTTTAGTTTGCAAAAGAGAAGACTGAGAGGAGACTTAATAGCTGTCTACAAATATCTAAAGGGCTGTCACATTGTAGAAGGATCAACTTTATTCTCATTTGCACAAGGAAAGACTAGAAGCAATGGGATGAAACTGAATGGGAGGAGACACAGATTAGATATTAGAAAAAACTTTTTGACAGTTAGAGTGATCAATGAGTGGAACAGGCTGCCACGAGAAGTGGTGAGTTCTCCTTCAATGGAAGTCTTCAAACAGAGGCTGGACAGACATCTGACTGGGATGATTTAGCGAATCCTGCTTTGAGCAGGGGGTTGGACCAGATGGCCCAGGAGGTCCCTTCCAACTCTACGATTCTATGATTCTATGATTCTATGATTCTATGTGTACCACACCCTCTACAGTGAGCTACAGGCAAACCTGGAGAAATTTACAGATTATATCCGGATGTCCCAAGAAAGCTTCAGGGATTTGCTTGCTCGTGTCCAAGAATCCATCCGGAGACAGGACAGCTCCGTCGTGCGATTCCTCCTGAGGAACGGCTCCTGGTGACATTACGGTACGTAATATTTAGAAACCAAGGGGTGGGGTCTGATTTTTTTTTTTTACATGTACTATTCAAAACCTGACCTAATTATTTTTCGTGAATGTACTAATTTTTTATTTTATAGTTTTAAAAAACCATATACAGAAATATTAATTTTACTTCTTTCTCTGTTTTGCAGATTCCTGGTGACTGGAGAGACCCTATCTTCACTACACTTCCAGTACCGTATTGGAATCTCTACCTTGTCTGGAATTGTTGCGGACACCTGCCCACCGCTGAAAAGTGGATGGAAATTGCTGACAAATTCTGGACAGTCTGCAATTTCCCCAACTGTTTGGGAGCTGTTGATGGTAAACACATACGGATCATCAAACCCAAAAGAACTGAATCTGAGTACTATAATTACAAAAAGTACTTTTCAACAGTACTCATGGCCATTGCGGATGCCGGATGTATGTTTGTAGCAGTAGACATTGAGGCATTTGGCCATGGTAATGACTCCCAGGCTTTTAAAAACTCAGACATGGGCCGGAGGTTGTATGGCAACCAATTTAATTTCCCTATGCCACGGCCTCTTCCTCACACCGAAGCTCCGCCACTGCCCTTTGTAATGGTTGGGGATGAGGCTTTTCAAATGTGCGCAAACCTACTGAAACCCTACTCCAGCCGGGACTTGGACCACACCAAAAAAATCTTTAATTACAGGCTGACCAGGGCCAGAAGAACTGTAGAGTGTGCCTTTGGTATACTTGTCTCCAGATGGCGAATTCTCGGCACAGCCATTAATCCTAAACTTGAAACAGTGGATGAGGTGGTGAAGGCGTGTGTGGTTCTACATAAATTTGTGATGGCTAAAGAGCACCCGACCTTTGAACTCGATGATGCTGCTCCTAACCCATTGCCTGAATTCACTCAGTACCCTCTCAGGTCATCCGTTGAAGTTGGTCAAATGAGGGACCAATTTGTGGCCTACTTTATCTCTGATGTAGGATGGGTGCACTGGCAAGATGAAATGGTGTAAAAATGTTTTTGTGTGTGTATGTTAATAAAAAACCTGTTTTGATACCAGTACCGAGTGCACTATGTTTTTTACACTCCAATAAAATAAAAAAATTCCCATGTATACCTGTGAATTCATGATGTTCTCACACCTGGGCAGGTAAATACACAAATGAGTTAAACTGCAGCATCACTAGTCTGCGTGAAATATATTTGTACGTAAGCAACGCTGCAGGTTAAATATGATATGTGTATTAACCAGGCCATGATTGATAAATAGTTATGATTAGAGTTGAGCGACTTTGGTAGGATCGGGTTTCATGAAACCAAATTCGTTTCAAATGAAACTGGTCCGACTAGAGGAAAAAAATTCGGAGTTTCGTTCAAAACCCGACCCCAATGCAAGTCAATGGGGAATAAAAGTCTGCATTGAGTGGATGAATGTAATGCGCTCAATGCCGACTTTTCTCTCCCATTAAGTAACATTGTGGTAGGGTTTCGAAAGAAACTCCGACTTTTTTTTGCATCAGTAGATTCAACACACGTAATAGGAGTATGTTGTTAATTACAAGGTATATCTATAATCTCCCTTGCCTAGTATCACAATAAGTGAAAAGAGGATGGTAAAAACAGCCAATCCTCAAAACACTTTTTATGACACCTTGCAAAGTTTAAGGCGCATTGTGTGTACGGCGCAGTGTGTAGGCGGCGCCAAAAACATTAATCAAACTTTGTTATGGTGAACCAGAAATTTAAATTTATTTTTAACCAAAAAAATTATAAGAAACTTTATTTTTTTCTGCGTTTGGGGGCAGATGGTTGCAAGTTGGGGGTGTGCAGTGAAGATGAACGGCTTATAGTCGATGAAGGTGTTCTAGGGGAAGGGGCAACAAAACTTGTGGGGGAAGGGAGTCCAGTTATGGGAATGGAACTTGACACATTAGGAGGAGAGGATAGAGGTTCAGCTACAGTGGTCCTAACTGTTTGTCTCCTTAAACTGGCCTGCCTGGACCTACTTGGGCCAAATGCCCGCCTTGATTGTTGAAGCCACCTGGAACTTGGGGCAAATAAGGAATGTGGGTCCCCCATCTGCTGCTGTGCCTGCTTCTGTGCCTGCTGCTGTGCATGCTGCTGCTGCTGTGGCTGCTGCTGCTGTGGCTGCTGCTGCAGATGTGGCTGCCGCTGATGCTCTGTGGTGGCGGTGGCAGTGCTCATCATTGCTGGAGGACTGGTGGCGGCAGAGATGGTCCAAGTTTGCGGAGTGGTGGTGGCAGGGCTAGTACATGTTGTAGTGTTTGCGGCAGGGCTGTTCCACGTTTGAGGAGTGGTTACTGTGGCTGTGCTCCAAGCATGCATGGGGGTGGCGGTGGTGCTCCAGACAGGAGCAGCGCTTGTCATGGTGGTGTCGGTGAAGTGACCTGCAGCTCTCAGACTTGTGGTGGTGTAATGGTGGGTGTCCTGGCTTTGAATAGAGGTGTCCGTGCAGTGGTATGCAGCACAAGTCGGTAGTGAGGTGAAGCGAGTCAATGGTGGCACAGTTGGAAATGACACCACTGATTGCTGCCCGTACCGACTAGGCTACATAGCCTGCAAGAAAGCATTGTTGCAGGCCTGCAGCACACTCAGCTGTTGCTCAGGACTAAGGTGTTCCACCATGCCCTTTTCAATCTTACTAAAATGGTGCACTGGTCTGTTGAGGTCGGCCTCCAGACGGTCAAGGCGCTGTTTGACATAATGGAAGCGGTGTTCCACATGGTTAAAATCACGTTCCATGAGTGAAAAACCGCTTTCCACTCTGACAGCGACTTGAGGCTGGCATTAAAGGCCTCGCTCAAGTGCATAAACTCGGTCAAGACATTCCTGTCCAAGGCCTCTTCCGCTGGCGGGTAGTGCCCGCATAACCAGTGGCAGAGACCTGGGACAGGGGAACACCTGATTGACCAGCTTCCTGGTCAGCAGCTGTTTGTGTTGCTGATGTGCAAGGTGCTTCCTGGCTGTCGGATGGCTGAGATTGGTCCAAGGTTGTCCGATGAAGGACCGCTCCAGGGCCAGGTTGCAGGGTGCTGCTCCAGGTGCTGTGGAAGAAAGGAAAATCATTACTATCATGCCTTTACAAGAAGCATCATCTTTGGATTAGAAAAACACAGATTAATAAAAATAAAAACCAAAAAATTATAATACTTACGATCTGGTGGCAAGGACCGGTCTTAGGAACTGCAACGCTTGATAGTACCGGTATCTTGTTCTTGTCCTTGACGCTGAACCACTGCGAACCTGGCCCTCAGCACAAACATCAGTGTTGAAGCGGTCCCTGATTGAGCACCAACGTGTTCAGACTTTGTCCACTGTTGGAAAAACAAACAACATTTAACAATTGTGTATGATGCACGACATATGCTATCACTAAACCCAACAGTGCCATCACGAACAAGAGTCAATGCGGCACAATACAGCAATACAATACCCAAAGCAGTCACTGTTGAGCCAGATGACACTGTTGGGTTTCCTGCTAGAATATATCTAGCACGAAACCCAACAGTGCCATTAAGGACAATAGTCACTGCGGGACAATACAGCAATACAATACCCAAAGCAGTCACTGTTGAGCCAGATGACACTGTTGGGTTTCCTGCTAGAATATATCTAGCAGGAAACCCAACAGTGCCATCAAGGACAATAGTCACTGCGGCACAATACAGCAATACAATACCCAAAGCAGTCACTGTTGAGCCAGATGACACTGTTGGGTTTCCTGCTAGAATATATCTAGCACGAAACCCAACAGTGCCATCAAGGGCAATAGTCACTGCGGCATAACAGAGCAAGGAAATACTTACTAAACGCCTTTTTGGAGGATGCAGTGGCGCTGTCCCAGCCATCCATCAACGCTGCAGCCACCTCATTCCATAGCCGCCGGGTCACCACATTGTCCTTGTACAGCCAGTCACGGCTGTCCCACAATGGGGCACGCTCCTGGACCAGGCGGATAAGGTGCTCATTATCCAGGTAGACATCTTCATCCCATTGTGGAACCTAGACAAAACACATTCATTAGAATATTAGAATTTTGTGTGAATAAAATGTTATAAAAAAGATCCAGAAAAGAGGAAATATAGAAGATAAAAAATAAACAACATTACAAATCATTTGATACTTACATTCTCCGTATCACCACCAGTACATGGCTTTGCTGCTCCTGCTGTTCGCCCTCACTAGTCGCGTCCGCTAAAGATGACGATGTCTGAAAAAAGCCAACAAACGTTAGAGATTTTGAGAAGCAGCAGATATACTTACCAAACGCACGAAAATAATCACCTCGCGGTCTGCTTGCGCCAGTTCCTGCCGGGATGGTGAATATTCCGATGACATACTGCATGTAAAAATAATACAAAGCATTAGTACATATACAATTTAAAAGGACAGGCATACATTAGATGTAATAATACTCACATTCTTGCCGCTGAAGCTGGAATTGAAAATGGTGTCTTCTTTTGCAGTCTTTCTGCTCTCCTGGCTGTCTCTATAGTTATGGTACATTGCAGGCAGACACCTCCTTTTATATAGACATGAAGTTTTTTTTGGTGGGGATTTTTATAACTAGTCTAACCAATGGACACCAAAAAAACGCATGCGCAAAAAAAACGCATACATGCGCATGCCAATGCGCACGTATGCGCACCCATAGACCATAATGGTAATTTTTGCGCAAAACGTGCACATACTTTTTTTTAAGCGTTTGGGCGGACCAAAAAATGCAACATGTAGCGTCTGGAAATTAAGGACGCACACCAAAAAAAACGCAGTGCACGAAAAACGCATACGTGCGCATGCCAACGCGCACGTATGCTCACCCATGTTAAATATAGGGGGCAAACGCATGCGCACGTATGTGCAAAAACGCAAATGTGAAACCAGCCTTTTTTGCGCAAAAAAAGCATGCTTTTTTTCCTATTCTTTACATGGGTGCGCATACACATGCGTTTCTACGCGTTTGTATACGCATGCGTTTTTTTGTAGTGTGCGCTCGGGCTCACAAAATGCACTCTGTTGCATTTTTTTGTGCGTCCGACTTGTCCCAAAAAAGCGCATGCGCACGAAATGCGTTTTTGTTTCACGAACCACCCATTATAGTCTATGGGTGCGCAAAAACGCATGTGTTTTTTATAATAAAAAAAGCGCACAAAAACGCATGATGCATTTTTTAAGTGCGTTTACACTGCGCACGGTGCGCAGCGCAAAAAAACGCAAGTGTGAAAGTAGCCTTATTTAGACATTTACCCATACAGGCACAAAAATTACACTGGCTGAAGTACAAAGGGCACAAAGGGACCCAAATATCCTGGTACACAAAAAAGCCTGTCAACAAGAGACAGGAAAGCTAGAAGGTTGCAGGACAAACCTATCACTCGCCCTGATCTTTCCCTGTGGACAACCCTGCCTTGCTGTAGAGGTTGGCACCCTAGCCTGAAACGCAAATTGGCTCCTCCGCTCAACAAAGACTCACCCTGTGTGGCCCTTGTGAACCCCTAGCAAGAGAAATGATCATAGTTAAGGTACTGTCACACTAACGATATCGCTAGCAATATCGCTATAACTTGTGACGTTATAGCGATATTGCTAGCGATATCGCTGTGTCTGATACTTACCTATGACCCGCTCCCCCGCTGGTTATCGCTGATTGCCTGAGAATGTCCAGGACTGTTTCTCGTCATCAGCTTCCTGTGGAGAGACAAGCGTGGAGCCGGGCAGGAGGACGCAGGGTCGCCTAGTGTGACAGGTAAGTAGCGACCCCCGTCCCCAGCGATGTCGCTGCTGAGATCTGCCTGTGTGGCAGCTCACTAGCAACTACTTAGCGATGTACCAGCGATCCTGACCGCGTCATATCGCTGCTCGGGATCGCTGGTACATCGCTAAGTGTGACAGTACCTTAAGTGTGACAGTACCTTTAGGGAGGAGGAACACAGCAAGAGGGGTTACCACCCCCAGCAGGTGTAAACTGATTATCCAATTAGGCCACAACAAGAAGTTTTTTCTCATAGGGGTTGGGGTGAGATCTGTAGGCCCCTTGGTCCTATAATGGAAAACTAGTTTAAATAGATTAGTCAAGGGGCTTGGGTGTTAGACTGGGTTCACATTAGCGTTTTTTAGCACTGCGCTTCATGAGCGGCCATGCGCCCCTATGTTTAACATGGCGGGCGCATGGTCTAGCGTTTGCACGCGTTTGTATGCGTTTTTGTTTTTTTTAAACGCTTATGTGAAAGTAGCCTTATATAGATAAAGAGTTGGACTCACAAATCCTTAACAAAAATAGTCGGGGACCCTTCAGAGGTGGTAGTTGCTCTTTCTGTAAGTGGACTCACTAAGGCTGGTTTCACACTAGCGTTTCTTAGCGCAGCGCATCGTGTGCGTACATGCGCATGCGTCCTGATCCCCTATCTTTAACATGGGGGCGCATGGTCTAGCGTTTGCACGCGTTCGTATGCATTTTCATGCGCATGCGTTTTTTGTGGTGTGCGCCCAGGCGCGTCAGACGCAACCTGTTGCATTTTTGGTCCGTCCGACCTGTCTCAAAAAACGCATGCGCACGCGTGCGCACGGAATGCGGCAAAAAAATCACATTACACTCTATGGGAATGCAGACGTGCGCACGGACATGCGTACGTCAGCGTTTAAAATTGCATGCGTTTTAAGAGTCAATATGGCTACAAACTGGTTAAAATGCATGCGCATAAAATAAGCAAACGCATGCAAAATGCTTGAAGCGTTTTTTGTATGCGTTTGGACTGCGCACGCTAATGTGAAACTAGCCTAAGGCTAGTTTCACACTAGCATTTTTTGCCAGCAGCACATGCCGCCGCTAAGCCCCGCACCCTGCCCGCCCCTGCCCGCCCCCTCCAGTCACCTCCGCCTAGTATCGCACACGGCTGCATGCGATCTGCACACCTTGTCTTTAGCATAGGGTGCGCAGACCGTGCGCTAGTAGAATTTAGCGTGCGCTGCGCCCTTTTGACGGTGCTCTGAGCGCGCCAAAATGCAACATGGTGCATTCGGCGCACACGTCAAAAGGGCTAGCGCACAGTCAGCGCACTGTCTGCGCACCCTATGCTAGAGATAGGGTGTGCAGATCGCATGCAGCCGTGTGCGATACTAGGCGGAGATGACCAGAGGGGGCGGGGCTTAGCCGTGCCGTGCACTGCTGGCAAAAAACGCTAGTGTGAAACTAGCCTTAGGCTACTTTCACACATCAGGTTTTCGCGGTCTGGCGCGTTTCGGCATCGTGCCGGAGCGCTGGATCCGGCAAATGTTTTATAAAACCGGATGTGACGGATCCGGTTTTCTGCCGGATTCGTCTTGCGCATGACAGCCAAAACCGGATCCGTCTCATCCGGTTCATCCGGTTTTCGATCCATTTTTCGACGGATTACGCCGGATCCGGATTTTAAAAAGGCCCCTTGTGGCCTTCCGAACGGGATTGGCTACTGAAAAACTATATATACCGTGTTCCTACAGCCCTTTTTTGACAGGTTGTAGAGGAGAAAGTGCAGGTTGGAGAGAAGAGCAAGTGACTGGCGAAGATGGATGTTGTGATTGGAAATATTTTGAAGAATTTGGCGGATTTTACAGCACAGGCGAATCGTTTGAAGGTGATTGTTCTGGAGAAGGAGAGAGCGAGACAGCAGCGCATCAGGCATCGTAGACGACGTTTGTGGATCCACCCCATCACAGCCAAGAGAATGACGCGTGGGGTCTATTCTATGCTCTGCATGGACCTTAGACGAAACCCGGAGAAATTTTTTGGATATGTTCGGATGAAAATGGAGAATTTTGAAAACTTGGTGGAGCGCATTGCACACCTCATAAGAAAAGCGGACACCTATTGCCGCTTCTCTGTTTCACCCGCAGAGCGTCTGATGGTGACTTTAAGGTAAGCCACATTTATTGGATATGCTCGCATCAGAGCACACTTTCACTGGAATCTTGTTGGTGGTAGTTTGTATCTCCAAGTGTTATAGCTGAGTTTTGGTATGTAATGCTGTTATTTTAAACTAATTGATTGTTTTTTAATTCCCCACAGATTTCTTGCAACTGGAGAATCCCTTTCATCACTGCATTTCCAGTACAGACTCGGGATTTCCACCATATCTGGAATAGTGAAGCACACATGCCGTGCACTGTGGGACTCCTTAGCTGAAGAGTTTTTACCAGAGCCCACAACAGAGAGGTGGACTGAAATTTCTGAAAAGTTTCTACAGATATATCAGTTTCCGAACTGCTTGGGCGCTGTTGACGGGAAACATATCCGCATTGTAAAGCCAGCCGGATCGGGATCGGAATATTTCAGTTACAAGAAATATTTTTCAATTGTCCTCATGGCCATCGCTGACGCGGAATACAAATTTATTGCTGTTGATATTGGGGCCTATGGCCACTCAAATGACTCTCAAGTTTTCAAACTGTCTGCCATGGTGCGTAAACTGTATGGAAACACCTTCCAGATCCCAGCCCCTAGACGGCTGCCGCAAACATCTGGTCCACCTATACCATTTGTCTGTGTAGGGGATGAAGCCTTCCAGCTGTCAGAACACCTTTTGAAACCGTATGGTAGCAGAGGATTGTCAAAAACAAAATGCATTTTTAATTACCGCCTCACAAGAGCAAGAAGAATGGTTGAATGTGCCTTTGGTATTCTGACAGCCAAATGGCGGGTCCTATTGACTGCGATCAACCTCAAGACAGAAACTGTGGACGAGGTGATCAAAGCTTGCGTGGTACTCCACAATTTTGTTATCTGCAAGGAACCCATTTCCATTGAGGACACCTCTGAAGAAACCACCTTGCAAGATTACCATGACATTACCACTAGAAGTTCTGTGACGGTTTCAGTAATGAGGGACAATTTTGCACTGTACTTTGTCACCTCAAGGCAGAGTACACTGGCAGGATGACAGAGTGTGAAAGATTTGTGCCCTTAACCAAACTTGTGTACCTTCTGTACCAACAGTATATACCTTTGCCAACCAAAGTTGGCTATCTTGTCATGGTCTTACTATTTTTACCTTTAGGCCACAGGTGTGTACCTGGTTGTGTTTTATGCAAAGTATTTCACCTTTTAACAAAAGTTGTGTACATTGTTAGGAAATCACCAACAAGATACACAACTTTTCAGGTGAAATACTTTGCTTCAAACACAACCAGGAACACAACTGTGGCAAAAAGGTAAAATTTATTTACCTTTTACCTACAGTTATATGCCTGGTTTTGAAAACCTTTTTACCTTTTAAATACCCTAAAAAACAATAAAAAACAAATCTGAACTGAGAAAGTAAGTTAATGTGTATGCACAATGTAAGTGCATATTAACACATGACCATTAACCAGAGAAAACAAAAAGCAAAAAACAAATATCCTGAACTAAAAAGTAAAAAATATACTGCAAATAATGCATAAAGGTAATAATAATAAGGGTATTTAGTAAACATAATTTTGATCAAAATAATGTACAAGCCATCCCGCCACGTCACAGCAACCCTCAGTTCAGATTTGTTTTTTATTCATTTCATTGTGCATTCAGTGCATATAGGGGTGTGACCGCCCTCTTTCTGAGCTGGGAAAGCCATCCAGTCTGGCCTAAGCTGTTACTAGTGGTTCAGCCGCTCGACCCTTATTCACATTCACGCCACTTGGCAAGTGAAAAGGTTTTAAATAATAGAGTAGGGACTGTCCCACAAGGGTTGCCGTGACGTGGCGGGATGGCTTGTACATTATTTTGATCAAAATTATGCTTACTAAATACCCTTATTATTATTATTACCTTTATGCATTATTTGCAGTATATTTTTTACTTTTTAGTTCAGGATATTTGTTTTTTGCTTTTTGTTTTCTCTGGTTAATGGTCATGTGTTAATATGCACTTACATTGTGCATACACATTAACTTACTTTTCTCAGTTCAGATTTGTTTTTTATTCATTTCATTGTGCATTCAGTGCATATATGGGTGTGACCGCCCTCTTTCTGAGCTGGGAAAGCCATCCAGTCTGGCCTAAGCTGTTACTAGTGGTTCAGCCGCTCGATCCTTATTCACATTCACGTCACTTGGCAAGTGAAAAGGTTTTAAATACTAGACTAGGGACTGTCCCACAAGGGTTGCCGTGACGTGGCGGGATGGCATTATTTTGATCAAAATTATGTTTACTAAATACCTTTATTATTATTATTACCTTTATGCATTATTTGCAGTATATTTTTTACTTTTTAGTTCAGGATATTTGTTTTTTGCTTTTTGTTTTCTCTTTTAAATACCCTGTATTTAACCTTTTTTTTACCATATTTCGCCGCAGAAAGAAATGACAGACAACCAGTGTAAATCAATAATTAAACTTCTATTGAAAAGTTTTTTTTAGAATACTTTTTTGAAATTTAAAAATTTTGTAATAAATCTTTTAAACCAGAAAATTGGTCATTTATTTAAAAACACACATTTTTATAAATTTCTGTAGTGTGGGGTGGAAATACTGCTGGAGGGGCTGCGGGACACTTCGACACTGGGAGTGTGGAGAGAGGACTGGGATCGTGGTGGGAAAGGAACAGTTAGAGGTGATGGTGTGGAAAAAGCTACAGAATGGGTGGACATGTGGGAGGCAGAAGAGGTGGTGGGTGGTGGAGTGGAGGGTTGGGCAGGGACTGTAGGAGCAGATAATGTGGATGGAAAGTGGTACGGGGAAGGAGTTTGGTACGGGGCAGGTTGCTGGAAGTGGGGAGATGTCTGGTAATGGGGAGGTTGCTGGTATGTAATAGGAGGGAAAGTGGCTGGAGGGGGTGCAGGTGGAGGAACTACTGGGGTGGGAGGAGGAGGTTGGGAGGTAACGTGCTGGAGAGCACCGTGGCACGAATGCATTACATGCATCTGCTGGCTAGGAGAGAGCATTTCCATGCGCTCCACAACAGACCTGAAAAAGGTGTGGTTTGGCGAAGATCTTGCTTCTGAATGCATGGTTTGCAGAAGTGTCTTCACCTCCAGAATGCTGGAGTTGATCTGCTGAAAGCCTGCGGAGATTTGCTCTGACAAGACTTTTAGATAGTTCTGGAAAGATGCATTCAGATGCAAGAACTCTGGCGCATAAGTCTTTTCCTGACCCCTCTGCCGCTGCCACCCAGTACCCGCAGGTGTACTAGAGGTGGCAGGGGCAGAAGGGTGGGGTAAAGGGAAAGCGATCTCCTCACCAGCAGCTTCATGTAATGTTGTCGGCCACGATGCTCCGGTGCTGGTGGATGGGACAGATGGGTCTAATGTGTGGGAAGGCTGGGAAGGTGCAGATGTACCGGGGTGGTCGAAGTGTCCCTCGTAGCCGGTCTCCTCAAGGATCACCTCAGAAGGGTCCAACCGTGCAGGCTCCCGAGTGCTGCTCACCGTTCTGTGGAATAAAGAGAAAAAAAAACAATTAAACTAGTGACATGGCATGGCCCTGGCTGAAAAATTTTTTTTACATCTAAACATTTCTTTTTTACATGTGGTGTGTAATATTTACCTTCTGGTGACCATTGTATCCCGGAGGAATGACAGGGCTCCTGCGTCCTCCAGATCCACTCGGGGCCCGCATCTCTTTATTGAACTCCTTCTTGAAACGATCCCTCACAGACCGCCACCGCTTCACAATTCTCTCCCCTGAAACGAGAAAGGACAAAGTGGTTAGTATACAACATCAGTGTTTCCCAAACTCCAGTCCTCATGGTCCCCAGGGGTCATGTTTTCAGGATTTCCATAGTAAATAGAAATCCTGAACACATGATACGTGGGGACCACGAGGACTGGAGTTCGGGAAACACTGGTTTACATCAAGCAACCAGTACTGTATATACTTACGCTCTTTAATCTGGGCCCGAGCATCGAGGTCCTCCCAGCGGTCCACAAGGAGCGAACAGATTTCCTCCCAGAGCCGTCTGGTAACTATCAGGTCAGCATGGCGGCGGTCAGCCATATTCCATAGCGGCTCCCTTTCTCTGACGAGATCGATTAGCTGGTCCACATCAATTCCTTCATCCTCACCATCAGAGTCGGGAGCACGCTGTGAAGGCTGTTAAAGTAAAAGAGAAAAATAGCAAAATTAGGCACCACACTTTAAGACATGAAATAAAAAGTGTACCAAAATTTAACTTAAATATTATACTTACACGCTGGTGACCGCCACGTTGCTGTCGCCGACGACCCTGGGAGGCACTGCGAGGACCTCTTGGCCGAGCACCAGATTGGGAAGACTAGAGAAGAAAAGGAAAAAATTTATGTGTTTGGATGTTGGCATATTTGTTTGCTGTGTGATGTCTGCGGTACATTGTTTTCTATGTGTTGTGTGTAGTGTGATGTTGTGTTTCTGCATTTGATGAACAAAACTTACCAATTGTGAGCCCACTCCAAGCGTCTGTCCACCCCTTCCTTCTTCTTCTGGGAGCTCCTCTTCAGCTTGTGATTCCTGTTTTGAAATAAAAGCCAATGAATAGACATATATTACAGAGATGATGGATTTTGGAAATAAAAACTTACCGTCAAATGCTGACGATGCGAGGGAGGGCTCCCAGAAGAAGATGTGCTGTCCTCCTGCTGGTCAGACTCCATGCCTGTGGGTGGTGCTGCTGCTGCTGCTGCATCTCTTGGGCGGCTGTTGAATAAAGAGAAACAAAGGGCCAATGAATATCTTGATATTCCATGGCCCTAGTTTTGAGGAATGGGGGATTTGATAATTACCGTCTGTCATCTGCTGGTGGACTCCCCTCCGGTTGTTCAGCATGGTCCCTTTGCTCCATTTGGGGTGGTGGTGGAATTCTCTCGTGCCTTCTCCTGCACCTGGTTCCTGTCTTGGGTGGCATGTTGGGTGTGGCTGAGGGTCCCACTGTCATGGTTTTATATATGTGTGCTGTGGGTAGAGCTACTGAGCATGCTCAGACCCAAAAAACCGGATCAGGCACATTGCGGCGCTCATAGACTTTCATTGTGTGAAAAAGCCGGATGTGCCGGATCCGGTGGGTCCGGCTTTTTCGCCGGAGACAAAAAACATTACAGTAGCCATTTTTTCCAGACGCCGGATTGCGTCTGATGGCTTAAGCCTGATGTGTGAAAGAGGCCTTAGGCTGGTTGCACTGCGCACGGTGCACAAAATGACGCATGCAGCGGCATCTCCATACTGCTGCACGGCCTGCGTACCCAATGTTAAAGATAGGGTACGCAAGCCACATGCAGAAATAGGCGGAGCTAACTGAAGGAGACGATACGCTGCGCGCACAAACGCTAATGTGAACCTAGCCTTAGTCTTTGATTCCATCCACACAGGACTAAATCTATCATGAAAAATTTGAAGAATCTGCTCAAGTTGAGGGCACCAGGCCTCTGATCTTTTAGGGGTACTTCACACTAAGCGAGGTCGCTAGCGAGATCGCTGATGAGTCACCGATTTTGTGACTCATCAGCAGCCGTCCCCCCCCGCCGCCGCCGGGTATTGCTGATCGTGCAGGAATGCACTGGGCCATTTTTTGATCGTTGGTCTCCCACTGGCCAGCATGCATCACTGCGTGTGGCAGCTGGAGAGCAACAATCAGCGAGCTCCCAGCGCTGTAAGCAGACGCTGGGAGCTGGTATCCAAGATAAACAGTGGGTAACTAAGTGCCGCGCACTTAGTTACCCGCTGTTTACCTTGGATACCAGCTCCCAGCGACAGCGACTGCTTACAGCGCTGGGAGCTCGCTGATCACATTAGCATTTATGTGCACAATGTATCATGTACATGCGCAAACGCATGTTTGCACCATGTTTTTTATCCGCATCATCTTAAGCTTGACGGCAAAAAAATGCTGTGTGCATGCGCTTTTGCATGCGTTTGCGTTTTTCAGCACATGCGTTTGAATTTTCAACACATTTTGTAATGCGGCAAATGCTGTTCCAGAAGAATTTCTGTCTCCAGACCCCCTTTTATACAGCAGAGATTTTGCAGGTGGCGAAATAATTTTCTGTACATGATTAGTGCGAAGTACGCATGTGTATCGAACGCATGTGTACCCAAGTCCTTGCGTACCAATGCGTTCCCATAGACAGTAATGCGTTGTTTTGATGCACTCATCTGAATGCGTATGTCTGTGCCAAATTGACGCCTCATAAAATGCCCCGTGAAATGACGCATGCGAACACATGTCTCTTCATACACAATGTTAAATATATGTACGTAAGATGCATGCGGATCGGTATGCAGGTATACGCTGAGCACACATACGCTAATGTGAACCAGACCTTATACCATGCCTGAGGAAGGGCCCTAAGAAGTCCTGAAAGCTTGCTTTGTAACATGGTTTATTTTATTTTTGTTAGTCATTAAAAGGCATTATAACTACTCTATTGGTATGACACACTTGTGATGTGTATGTGTTGTGAGCAGCGCCCTCTGTTGGTATTACACAGTGGAGTGATGTGATGTGTTGTGAGCAGCGCCCTCTATTGGTATTACACACCTGTGATGTGTATGTTCTGTGTTCTGAGCAGCGCCCTCTATTGGTATTACACACTTGTGTTGTGTATGTGTTGTGAGCAGCGCCCTCTGTTGGTATTACACAGTGGAGTGATGTGATGTGTTGTGAGCAGCGCCCTCTATTGGTATTACACACCTGCGATGTGTATGTTCTGTGTTGTGAGCAGCCCCCTCTATTGGTATTACACACTTGTGATGTAGTGAAAAATCCAGCACCAAAAAGTTGCACTCCAACAAACTTTATTCCAAAATCTTCATATAAAAGCATAGACAACTGACAATAGAAAAAATGGCAGAAATAGCAAAGGTCCCAGACACCGGTTTACGTGTTTCAGGGCCAAATCTCCCCCTAAGACTAGGTTCACATTATTATTATTATTATTTATTTATATAGCACCATTGATTCCATGGTGCTGTACATGAGAAGGGGTTACATACAAATTACAGATATCACTTACAGTAAACAAACGAACAATGACAGACTGATACAGAGTGGAGAGAGGACCCTGCCCTTTCGGGCTTACATGCTACAGGATGGTGGGGAAGGAGACAGTAGGTTGGTGGGTTGCAGCAGTTCTGGTGTTGGTTGAGGTGATATCACCGGTAGTGGTGAGAGAGAAGGAGGTAGCGGGGTCATTGCAGGCTGTAGGCTTTCTTGAAGAGGTGGGTTTTCAGGTTCCGTCTGAAGGATCCGAATGTGGTTGATAGTCAGACTTGTTGGGGCAAAGAATTCCAGAGAATAGGGGCTATTCGGGAGAAGTCTTGGAGGCGGTTGGGTGATGAGCGAATAAGTGTGGAGGAGAGAAGGAGGTCTTGGGAGGATCGGAGATTACATGAGGGAAGATATCGGGAGATTAATTCAGAGATATTTGGAGGAGACAGGTTATAGATGGCCTTGTAGGTCAGTAGTAATTTGAATTGGATACGCTGAGGGAGTGGGAGCCAGTGAAGAGATTTGCAGAGGGGAGAAGCGGCGGAGTAGCGAGGAGAGAGATGAATTAGTCGGGCGGCAGAGTTAAGGATGGACTGGAGAGGTGCGAGAGTGTTAGCAGAGAGACCACAGAAAAGGATGTTGCACTAGTCGAGGCGGGATATGATGAGGGCATGCACAAGCATTTTAGTAGATTGAGGGTTGAGGAAAGGACGGATTCTGGAAATATTTTTGAGCTGGAGGCGACAGGAGGTAGAAAGAGCTTGGATGTGCGGTTTGAAGGACAGGGCAGAGTCAAATGTTACTCCGAGGCAGCGGACTTCTGGACTGGGGATTGTGTGATGTCATTAATTGTTATAGCTAGGTCGGGTAAAGAAGATCTGTGAGATGGAAGAAAGATGATGAGTTCAGATGTGTCTACATTGAGTTTGAGGAAGCGAGAGGAGAAGAAGGAGGATATGGCTGATAGACACTCTGGGATTCTGGACAGCAGAGAGGTGACGTCTGGGCCAGAGAGGTAGATCTGAGTGTCATCAGCATAAAGGTGGTAGTGGAATCTGTGAGACTTTATGAGTTGCCCCAGACCAAGTGTATAGATTGAGAAGAGTAGGGGCCCTAAAACAGAGCCTTGGGGGACTCCAACAGAGAGATGGTGGGATGAGGAGGTGGTGTGGGAGTGGGAGACGCTGAATGTGCGGTTGGAAAGGTATGAGGAGATCTAGGATAGGGCAAGGCCTTTGATGCCGAAGGAGGAGAGGATCTGTAGTAGGAGGCAGTGGTCAACTGTGTCCAATGCAGCAGACAGGTCTAGAAGCAGTAGTATAGAGTATTGTCCATTTGATTTGGCTGTAAGTAGGTCGTTAGTAATTTTGGTCAGGGCTGTCTCAGTGGAGTGATGGGGGAGGAAACCAGATTGTAGATTGTCAAAGATCAAGTTAGATGATAGGTGGGAGGAAAGTTCAGCGTGGACATGCTGTTCCAGGAGTTTGGAAGCGAATGGAAGCAACGATATTGGGCGATAGCTGGACATAGCGGTTGGGTCGATGGTTGGCTTTTTAAGGATAGGCGTGATTGTGGCATGCTTGAAAGTAGAAGGGAAGGAACCGGACATTAGTGATAGGTTGAAGAGGTGCGTTAGAGATGGGATAAGTGTGGTGGTGAGTTTGGGGAGGAGATGGGATGGGGTCAAGTGCACAGGTTGTGAGGTGCGATTTGGAGAAGAGGCGATTAAGCTCCCCTTCAGTGATGTTGGAGAGTGAGGTTATGGGGTTTGGGCATTGGTCTGGTATACAAAGCGGTTGTGGTGGTTGAGTGATGAAGACTTGCCTTGTTTGGTCAATCTTGTTTTTGAAGTGTGTGGCAAAGTCCTTGGCAGAGATGAGGGAGGTGGGAGTAGGCAGTGGTGGGCGGAGGAGGGAGTTAAAAGTTTTGAATAACTGTTTTGGGTTGTAAGATAGGGAAGATACGAGGGTTGTGAAGTAAGCTTGTTTAGCAGAGGTGAGGGCAGATTTGAAATCGAGTGTTGCCTGTTTGAATGTGGTGAAGTCATCTTGCGAATTTGTTTTCTTCCAGTGCCGCTCTGCAATCCTGGACACTTGCCGGAGCTTTTTAGTGGTGTTATTGTGCCAGGGTTGTCTGTTGATACGTCGCATTCTGCCATGAACGAGAGGGGCAACCATGTCAATAGCTGATGCGAGAGTGGCATTGTAGAAAGCAGTGGCACTGTCTGTGTCATGGAGTGAGGATATGGATGCCAGTGGTAGAAAATAGTCAGAGAGCGCGTGGGTGTCTAGGTGTGCAAGGTTTCTGTGGAGGGAGAGTAGATGCGGACAGAGTGGACTTCAAAAGAGGGGAGGATTAGGGAGGGAAGAGGTGGTATTGGGTTGAAGGTGCAGTTGGAAGAAAGGAGAAGACCCACTCCTCCACCGTGTCTGTTGCCAGGGCGAGGAGTGTGGGTAAAGTGGAGGCCGCCGTAACACAGCGCAGCAGGGGAGGCGGTGTCAGAGGGTGTCAGCCATGTTTCTGTGAGGCCGAGGAAGGCAAGATTGTCAGAGAGAAAGAGGTCATGAATCACATGGAGCTAATTGCATATGGAGCGGGCATTCCAAAGTGCTCCCGAGAGAGGGAGCAGGGGGTTGGGTGTCAATGGCACAGGTTTTAAGTTGGAAAGATTGTGGTAGTTCTTGTTAAAAAGGGAGTGGTAGGAAGGGGAAGTAGTAGGGGGTGAGAGCTGTGGGGGTCCAGGATTGGGAGATATGTCGCCAGCAGTGAGGAGAAGCAGAGAAAGGGAGAGCAGATGGGAGAAGGAGAGTGGGCAGCTTGTTTTATGTTTCATTCGGACAGATTTGAGGTTGAGGAACAGTTCAGCAGAGGAGGTCAGGTGGGGAGGAAAGAGGGAAGGAGAGATGATTATTTGGTTAGAGGGTGCTGGGGTTTGGGGATAGCGAAGGAGAGTGAGGACTAAAGGAGCAAACACTGTGAGGGCATATGTTAACATGGTGAAGAAATAAGACAGGTTAAGAGAAGCTAGGTCCAAGTAATAAGAAGGGCTGACTCAGCAGACATACCCAAAAGAGACAGGTAGATAGTGTGGGGTCCTGACTCCTGCCGAGACTAACTGCCGTAGTAATAACTGCATTTTCGAGTTACTTTTGCTGCCGTTATACTTTTGCTCCAGGGAGACACACTTTCCCCCCTAGAAGGCATCTGAATATATAGGACTGAGTAGAGGATCAGGTGAGAGGGATTGTGGGAACTGCTTTGGGATAAATTACCAATTGCCTAGCACACCAGGGGATGTTAGACAATCAAAGGCACAGGGCCTGGCTACATCCATATGCTAGTAACACCTTACACCTGATAATATCTCTACTGTCCCCAAGATGGCTATACAGCAGTAAGTATTGAGATCAATGCAACAAATGAATTTAGCAAACATTCAGTAGGCACTGTTATATACCATTAAATGAAAGGTTGCACTAGATGACAGCAAGCAGGGATTGTAGCAGAAGAGATTGTACCATTAAATGAAAGGTTGTGAACATTATCGTTTGTGTGCGCAGCGTATCGTCTGCCTGCACAAACACATCAAAACGCATACAAACACGTTTATCCTGCATTTTTTATTCGCATCAGCTTTCGCATGATGGCAAAAAATGCTGTTTGCATGCGTTTGCGTTTTTTCAGCGCATGCGTCCGGAGAATTTCCTTGACACAAGCCACACCCAATGGGTGTGTCTCATTTCCCGGACTTGATTATGTGAAAAACGCATGTGTACACATGTCCTTGTGTACCAATGCATTCCCATAGACAGTAATGCGTTTATTTGACGCACTCATCCGCATGCGCATATTTGACAGATTTTTGCCGGTTCCAAAAATCCAACATAATGCGTTCGCCCGCTGCACACCGAAAAACAACACATGCGTACGCTGACACACGCAAACTGATGTAAAGTCATGCCCCTACATACACCATGTTAAAGATAGGGACACATGACGCATACGGATTGCCTCAAAACGCTAGTGTGAAACTAGCCTAAGGCCTCTTTCACACATCAGGTTTTCGCCGTCAGGCGCGATCCGGCACTTTTGACAAAAACCGGATCCGGCGAAATGCAATGCCGGATCTGGTTTCCGCCCCATTGACTTGCATTAGAGCCGGATGGCCATGCGTTTCATCCGGTTTTCGCCGGATCCGGCAATGTGTCGCGATCCGGCGTCTGGAAAAAATGGCTACTGTAACGTTTTTTGTCTCCGGCGAAAAAGCCGGACACGCCGGATCCGGCGTGTCCGGCTTTTTCACACAATGAAAGCCTATGAGCGCCACAAAGCGCCGGATCCGGTGGCCGGATCCGTTTTTTTTGGTCTGAGCATGCTCAGTAGCTCTGCCCACAAGACACATATATAAAAGCATGACAGTGGGACCCTCAGCCACACCCAACATGCCACCCAAGACAGCAACCAGGCGAAGGAGAAGGCAGGAGACCAATGCAGCAGCACCATCAGCACCACCACCACCCCAAATGGAGCAGCATGCTGAACAACAGGAGGGGAGTCCAGCAGCAGATGAGAGACGGTAATTATCAAATCCCCCATTCCTCCAAACTAGGGCCATGGAATATCAAGATATTCATTGGCCCTTTGTTTCTCTTTATTCAACAGCCGCCCAAGAGATGCAGCAGCAGCAACAGTGGCAGCACTGGCAGCACTGGCAGCAGCAGTAACACCACCCACAGGCATGGAGTCTGGCCAGCAGGAAGACAGCACATCTTCTTCTGGGAGCCCTCCCTCGCATCGTTAGCGTTTGACGGTAAGTTTTTATTTCCAAAATCCATCATCTCTGTAATATATGTCTATTCATTGCCTTTTATTTCAAAACAGGAATCACAAGCTGAAGAGGAGCTCCCAGAAGAAGAAGGAAGGGGTGGACAGACACCTGGAGTGGGCTCACAATTGGTAAGTTTTTTGCATCAAACGCAGAAACACAACATCACACTACACACAACACATAGAAAACAATGTTCTGCAGACCACACACAGCAAACAAATGCCTACATCCAAACATAAAATTTTTTCTTTTCTTCTCTAGTCTTCCCAATCTGGTGCTCGGCCAAGAGGTCCTCGCAGTGCCTCCCAGGGTCGTCGGCGACAGCAACGCGGCAGTCACCAGCGTGTAAGTATATTTAAGTGAAATTTTGGTACACTTTTTATTTCATGTCTTAAGTGTGGTGACTAATTTTGCTATTTTTCTCTTTTACTTTAACAGCCATCACAGCATGCTCCCGACTCAGACGGTGAGGATGGAGGAATTGATGTGGACCACCTCATCGATCTCGTCAGAGAAAGGGAGCCGCTATGGAATATGGCTGACCGCCGCCATGCTGACCTGATCGTTACCCGACAACTCTGGGAGGAAATCTGTTCGCTCCTTGTGGACCGCTGGGAGGACCTCGATGCTCGGGCCCAGATTAAAGAGCGTAAGTATATACAGTACCGGTTGCTTGATGTAAACCAGTGTTTCCCGAACTCTAGTCCTCGTGGTCCCCACGGATCATGTGTTCAGGATTTCTATTTACTATGGAAATCCTGAAAACATGACCCCTGGGGACCATGAGGACTGGAGTTTGGGAAACACTGATGTTGTATACTAACCACTTTGTCCTTTCTCGTTTCAGGGGACAGAATTGTGAAGCGGTGGCGGTCTGTGAGGGATCGTTTCAAGAAGGAGTTCAATAAAGAGATGCGGGCCCCGAGTGGATCTGGAGGACGCAGGAGCAAGTACAAGTACGCACGAGCCCTGTCGTTCCTCCGGGATACAATGGTCACCAGAAGGTAAATATTACACACCACATGTGAAAAAAAATGTTTAGATGTAACAATTTTTTTTCAGCCAGGGCCATGCCATGTCACTATTTTAATTGTTTTTTTTTTTCTCTTTATTCCACAGCACGGTGAGCAGCACTCGGGAGCCTGCACGATTGGATCCTTCTGAGGCGATCCCTGAGGAGACCGGCACCGAGGGACACTTCGACCGCCCCGGTACATCTGCACCTTCCCCGCCTTCCCACACATTCGACCCATCTGTCCCATCCACCAGCACAGGAGCATCGTGGCCGCCTACATTACATGAAGCTGCTGGTGAGGAGATCGCTTTCCCTTTACCCCACCCTTCTGCCCCTGCCACCTCTAGTACACCTGCGGGTACTGGGTGGCAGCGGCAGAGGGGTCAGGAAAAGACTTATGCGCCAGAGTTCTTGCATCTGAATGCATCTTTCCAGAACTGTCTAAAAGTCTTGTCAGAGCAAATCTCCGCAGGCTTTCAGCAGATCAACTCCAGCATTCTGGAGGTGAAGACACTTCTGCAAACCATGCATTCAGAAGCAAGATCTTCGCCAAACCACACCTTTTTCAGGTCTGTTGTGGAGCGCATGGAAACGCTTTCTCCTACCCAGCAGATGCATGTAATGCATTCATGCCACGGTGCTCTCCAACACGTTACCTCCCAACCTCCTCCTCCCACCCCAGTAGTTCCTCCACCTGCACCCCCTCCAGCCACTTTCCATCCTCCCTCTCCTATTACATACCATCCACCTCCCCAGCACCAGCCACCTCCCCAGTACCAGCAACCTCCCCAGTACCAGCAACCTCCCCAGTACCAGACATCTCCCCACTTCCAGCAACCTGCCCCGTACCAAACTCCTTCCCCATACAACTTGCCATCAACATCATCTGCTCCTACAGTCCCTGCCCAACCCTCCACTCCACCGCCCACCATCTCTTCTGCCTCCCACATGTCCACCCATTCTGTAGCTTTTTCCACACCTTCACCTCTAACTGTTCATTCCCCACCACGATCCCAGTCCTCTCTCCACACTCCCAGTGTCGAAGTGTCCCGCAGCCCCTCCAGCAGTATTTCCACCCCACACTACACAGATTTATAATGTGTTTTTTAATAAAAATGCCCATTGGGTTTAAAACCTTTATTAAAAAAGTTTTTTGCACATGAAAAACATTTTACAAAAAAAAAATATTTTAAATAAAAGTTAAATTATCGTTTCACAATGGTTGTCTGTCATTTCTTTCTGCGGCGAACTATGTTTAAAAAAAAGGTTAAATACAGGGTATTTCAAAGGTAAAAAGGTATTCAAAACCAGATATATAACTGTGGGTAAATTTTAGCTTTTTGCCACAGTTGTGTTCCTGGTTGTGTTTGAAGCAAAGTATTTCACCTAAAAAGTTGTGTTTATTGTTGGTGATTTCCTAACAATGTACACAACTTTTGTTAAAAGGTGAAATACTTTGCATAAAACACAACCAGGTACACACCTGTGGCCTAAAGGTAAAAATAGTAAGACCATGACAAGATAGCCAACTTTGGTTGGAAAAGGTATATACTGTTGGTACAGAAGGTACACAAGTTTGGTTAAGGGCACAAATCTTTCACACTCTGTCATCCTGCCACTGTACTCTGCCTTGAGGTGACATAAAGTATAGTGCAAAATTGTCCCTCATTACTGAAACCGTCACAGAACTTCTAGTGGTAATGTCATGGTAATCTTGCAAGATGGTTTCTTCAGAGGTGTCCTCAATGGAAATGGGTTCCTTGCAGATAACAAAATTGTGGAGTACCACGCAAGCTTTGATCACCTCGTCCACAGTTTCTGTCTTGAGGTTGATCGCAGACAATAGGACCCGCCATTTGGCTGTCAGAATACCAAAGGTACATTCAACCATTCTTCTTGCTCTTGTGAGGCGGTAATTAAAAATGTGTTTTGTTCTTGACAATCCTCTGCTACCGTATGGTTTCAAAAGGTGTTCTGACAGCTGGAAGGCTTCATCCCCTACACAGACAAATGGCATAGGTGGACCAGATGTTTGCAGCAGCGGTCTAGGGGGTGGGAACTGGAAGGTGTTTCCATACAGTTTACGCCCCATGGCAGAGTTTGAAAACTTGAGAGTAATTGGAGCGGCCATAGGCCCCAATATCAACAGCAATAAATTTGTATTCCGCGTCAGCGATGGCCATGAGGACAATTGAAAAATATTTCTTGTAATTGAAATATTCCGATCCCGATCCGGCTGGCTTTACAATGCGGATATGTTTCCCGTCCACAGCGCCCAAGCAGTTCGGAAACTGACATATCTGTTGAAACTTTTCTGAAATTTCAATCCACCTCTCTGTTGTGGGCTCTGGTAAAAACTCTTCAGCTAAGGAGTCCCACAGTGCACGGCATGTGTACTTCACTATTCCAGATATGGTGGAAATCCCGAGTCTGTACTGGAAATGCAGTGACGAAAGGGATTCTCCAGTTGCAAGAAATCTGTGGGGAATTAAAAAACAATCAATTAGTTTAAAATCACAGCATTACATACCAAAACTCAGCTATAACACTTGGAGATACAAACTACCACCAACAAGATTGCAGTGAAAGTGTGCTCTGAAGCGTGCAGATCCAATAAATGTGGCTTACCTTAAAGTCACCATCAGACGCTCTGCGGGTGAAACAGAGAAGCGGCAATAGGTGTCCGCTTTTCTTATGAGGTGTGCAATGCGCTCCACCAAGTAATCAAAATTCTCCATTTTCATCCGAACATATCCAAAAAATGTATCCGGGTTTCGTCTAAGGTCCATGCAGAGTGTAGAATAGACCCCACGCGTCATTCTCTTGGCTGTGACGGGGTGGATCCACAAACGTCGTCTACGATGCCTGATGCGCTGCTGTCTTGCTCTCTCCTTCTCCAGAACAATCACCCTCAAACGATTCGCCTCCGCTGTAAAATCCGCCAAATTCTTCAAAATATTTCCAATCACAACATCCATCTTTGCCAGTAACTTGCTCTTCTCTCCAACCTGCACTTTCTCCTCTACAACCTGTCAAAGAAGGGCTGTAGGAACACGCTATATATAGTTTTTCAGTAGCCAATCCCGTTCGGAAGGCCACAAGGGGCGATTTTAAAAACCGGATCCGGCGTAATCCGTCGAAAAACGGAACAAAAACCGGATGAACAGGATGAGACGGATCCGGTTTTGTCTGTCAAGAACAAGACGGATCCGGCAGAAAAACGGATCCGTCACATCCGGTTTTACGAAATATTTGCCGGATCCGGCGCTCCGGCACGACGCCGGATCGCGCCTGACGCCGAAAAACTGATGTGTGAAAGTAGCCTAAGGCCTCTGTCACACATCAGGTTTTCAGCGTTAGGCGCGATCCGGCACTTTTGACAAAAACCGGATCCGGCGAAATGCAATGCCGGATCCGGTTTCCCCCCCATTGACTTGCATTAGAACCGGATCGAGCCGGATGGCCTTGCGTTTCATCCGGTTTTCGCCGGATCCGGCAATGTGTCGCGATCCAGCGTCTGGAAAAAACGGCTGCTGTAACGTTTTTTGTCTCCGGCGAAAAAGCCGGACACGCCGGATCCGGCGTGTCCGGCTTTTTCACACAATGAAAGCCTATGAGCGCCGCATCCGGTTTTTTTGGTCTGAGCATGCTCAGTAGCTCTGCCCACAAGACACATATATAAAAGCATGACAGTGGGACCCTCAGCCACACCCAACATGCCACCCAAGACAGCAACCAGGCGAAGGAGAAGGCAGGAGACCAATGCAGCAGCACCATCAGCACCACCACCACCCCAAATGGAGCAGCATGCTGAACAACAGGAGGGGAGTCCAGCAGCAGATGAGAGACGGTAATTATCAAATCCCCCATTCCTCCAAACTAGGGCCATGGAATATCAAGATATTCATTGGCCCTTTGTTTCTCTTTATTCAACAGCCGCCCAAGAGATGCAGCAGCAGCAACAGTGGCAGCACTGGCAGCACTGGCAGCAGCAGTAACACCACCCACAGGCATGGAGTCTGGCCAGCAGGAAGACAGCACATCTTCTTCTGGGAGCCCTCCCTCGCATCGTCAGCGTTTGACGGTAAGTTTTTATTTCCAAAATCCATCATCTCTGTAATATATGTCTATTCATTGCCTTTTATTTCAAAACAGGAATCACAAGCTGAAGAGGAGCTCCCAGAAGAAGAAGGAAGGGGTGGACAGACACCTGGAGTGGGCTCACAATTGGTAAGTTTTTTGCATCAAACGCAGAAACACAACATCACACTACACACAACACATAGAAAACAATGTTCTGCAGACCACACACAGCAAACAAATGCCTACATCCAAACACATACATTTTTTTCTTTTCTTCTCTAGTCTTCCCAATCTGGTGCTCGGCCAAGAGGTCCTCGCAGTGCCTCCCAGGGTCGTCGGCGACAGCAACGCGGCGGTCACCAGCGTGTAAGTATAATATTTAAGTGAAATTTTGGTACACTTTTTATTTCATGTCTTAAGTGTGGTGACTAATTTTGCTATTTTTCTCTTTTACTTTAACAGCCATCACAGCGTGCTCCCGACTCAGACGGTGAGGATGGAGGAATTGATGTGGACCACCTCATCGATCTCGTCAGAGAAAGGGAGCCGCTATGGAATATGGCTGACCGCCTGTAAAATAATGCCTATCCTGTAAAATGCTCAGGACTAGTTACCAGATAAAAATATAGTGGTTTATTTGGATTCTTCCATCAAAGAAAGGTTATTACAGAAAAACAGGTGAATAAAAATAGGTGAAAGAGAGATTGCCCATCAGTTCATAGCAAAAGCGACATGTATTCTTCTTTCTCTCCGGGATCTCACATGGCAAATGGCCTCTGTCTCTCTAAGGCTTCTTTGTAGTAAAGTAACATACCAGTTGTTCAGTTATGTCATCTTGTGTCTGTGTCTCATGATGGTGAGGGAAGGATTCAGCGACCTCTAGAGTTAGCCATGAATTATATATGTCTCCTAAAGCACGTGGTCTCTACATATATGGAGCTGTCTTTCTACCATGAGCCAAGCTTAAAAATAGCCTATGTCGTGTAAGCTAAAGCAATGTACAGAACTGAGTCTTATAAGAATTTAACGGATTATTAATATTTAACAATTCCCCCTTTTGAGGGAGACAGACATTAATTGGAACCCTCAAAATATAATGAGATCTTTTTTTATTCTTTTCTTCTTCTTTGACAAAATAATTTAATATCAATAATAATAATATCAGATTACCATTATAAGTACTCAATGACATAATTGATGTGAATTCATGTTATGGTAAGCCGTGAACAATATTCATATAAAATATGTATAATTATACTTCCCTAAGTCTAAATTGAAGCATCTCAGGTCCAGTCATCATCATCTGATGTCATCTGGTCTTTATTTTGATGTCTTCTGTCTTCTTCTTGGTTCTTTTAAAAACACAGTTTTTCTATAGCATATAGATGTTGTAGAAATCATGTTGTGTAAAAATCAAAGTCCATAAATTCAAATGTTAATACGAAAACAAAGTCTATGCAGCTTTAATATCTGTGCAGTGTCATCTTTAAAAACCTGGGCTTACATTGGCTCGCCTTGGATATTCTGGAATCCTCCATCGGCACTGGTCTTTGAACAGGTGTGACGTCTTTGGTCAGCAAAGCAAGGGTTAAAATGACTCTTCCTTGCTAAACATAGCACCATAACCAGTCCTTGTCCTAATGCACAGGACATATGTCAGGGTTACCTTATTGTTCACCAGCTTTACATCAAAGCTTTTCAGGTGATTGAAACCTCTGAAACTTAGTTAGAACGTGATAACACAGTTCATCTCAGCATCATAGGAGCATCGTCCTCTGGTTGTCAGGTTAGACACTTTAATTGTGACTGTCAGTGATGGATACTGCACTTGTGACTGTCAGTGGTGGATACTGCACTTGTAACTGTCAGTGGTGGATACTGCACTTGTAAGTAACACAGTCTATTACTCAGAAATCACAGCTTTGTTACCTTCTGGGACTTCTGGATAGCGGCATTCTTCTTCTTGCAACTGGTAAGAATCAATAAAGTTTAGAAATATGAAAAGTCTTTATTAACGTAATTTCAATATCTTGCTTGAAGTCTTCATTCCCTATTCTATACCAAATCTGGTAATTTTCCTATCCTATAATATCACAGCGTACCATAGCAATCAGTAATATCCATATAATTATTATCAGAATTTGTACCATATATAGATTTCAATATTTGAAATAATAAACCAATAATAAGTGATAATACATTATTATCCATATTTTTTTTCCATGTGATAGAACATTTTTTTTTTTTTTTTTTTTTTATGTCATAGGTGTAATTACCTTTTTCAACCCATAGGTGTCACTGTGTTTTATGTAACCAGTGTTTTCATCTTTATTAATAAGGAATCTATTTATTATACAAATAATATGTAGGAATGTAAAGCCATGAACCAAAATAAGAATATATGAGTGAGCGAATGAATGAATAAAATAATTGTTGCATATAACCCAGAAGTGAAACATTTCCTTAGTAATAAAACCATATAATTGCTATATTTAATGAAGCAATATTCTCAGTAGATATTACTTTACTAAATATTGGTGAAAGAATTAAAAATAATGAAAAGTAAGAATAAAAAATAAGAATAAGGCCTTTATGTTGATGCAGAGTAGTTATGTCTTCAGTAACATATACCCTTAATATTTCCATGATCTGGATTATTTCATAATTGTCATAAACTTGTGTTACCGAAATATTCAAATTATGCAACTTTGCATATAATATTCCTCTTACTGTAAAGAAATGACTCTTTATAATACTTAATGTTATTATACCCAATACTTATACCATTGAACCTTATTTATTTTTTTCCTATTAAAATGTGTGAAGAAGAGGTATTAATCAAATGTGATGATGTAGTCAGGATCAAAAACATATTTTCCCCCTTAATACCAAAAAATATTGTTCTATGAAATAATTAATTTATCAAAACCAAAATTAAAAATAATTAATGTATAAATTATGTGAATTTATACTTGCTTATACCATTATTTGTCTGAAGATGTGTAACCATCAAGATTAATTCAAATATCATAAAATTATCCTTTGGAAATATTAATTTGCATAAACCATTTTGATGTGCGATTGCACTTTGCACTTATCCACAATTAACTAAATCAAGAAATAATAATTACTATAGAAATATATGTTGTATAGATAATATTTCATTATATATCCTAATATTCTAATAATTTAACTGATCTGCATATTCCTCCTAAAGATAAAAGCTTTTGGGGGTTTTTTTTTTTTTCTTTCTCTCATGCATTCAGGATCCTGAGGCCTCACAAACGTATCACATTACTCGCTCAGCAGCTGCTCATACACTCAGTCACTGTCACTCAGACTGTGTCACATATTAAGTTTAAACCAAATACCTCACATACGAAGGTGTGATGAATACACGTATTTTAACCCAAATTATCCTAATTATCAATGCATTGTAAACTATTTAAATTTAGTCTTAATATTTCTTTGAATATTCCCCACATGACATAAATATATGTATATGTATAGCTATACTTGACATTTAGGCCTGGAAAAAAAATTCCATTGGTTTGCAAAAGTTGAGACCCCTTAAAAATTATTTTCCTAAAGAACAGGGACCTAGTATACTGGTTACTGGTATACTTATTATTAGAACAAGGTTCAAATTTCACCTGCTGTGGTTGTCATTCATGCCATGCAGTGAAGGCACACACACAGAACATATTTTAAAATGCAATTAGTTATATGCATATTATTTCAGTGTTAAATATATAAATTCATGCAATTATTGCAACTTCCTGTGTAAATAAAGGCATAAATCCTTGTAAGAGAATTTTTCCCGATTAAGTCCTGCTTTGAAATGAAAATTCTAAGGAAACATAAAAAATAAGGTTAATATCATATTCATAATTCTAAATATTATTACTGATGTAGATTTTAATTTTCATTAAAAAATACAGTTCTACTATTTCTACTTCTACAAACACTCTGTATATACTGTATGAATATGTATATATCCACAAACTATAAAACTACAGGATTATACTCTATATAATAATTACATATAACTAATACATCGTATAACACTTTTACACTATATATAATTACTTTTTCTAGCCAATTCCTAAACCCATACTTATTTCTCTGCAAAAAATATCCTGAAAGGTTCTTGCCATTTTGAAGCTGATAGAGTCTTGGAGCAGAGTATTCAGTTTACAGGCCATGATGTCACTCACCACCTGCTTTTGTCTGTCAAATTCCGCCATCTTGGTTACAGAAAGAAAATCAAAGCTCATCATTTTTCTTAATTCAATTTGTGTCTTTTCGGTGTTCCTTTGCATCATTCCATATGGCTTATAACAAACATGTGATTTTCTTTGTTCTTCATAGATTTGATTTTGGGGAAAACTCATTTTAGAAGGTTTTGCTAATGCAGGCTTCTGATAAGATTTTACTCTGCCTGTCTTCACAAAATTAGCACAATTTACTTTCCTTTCACGATTCTCGTGTTTTCTGGCAAAATCAAGGGATTGCGCACATTCAAACAAAGAATCTTTTTGTGACGCAATAACACGAGATGCAGGATTTAAAAACCAAAATTTGCTTACAAAACTCCTTATGAGGGACTGTGTTTTGACATTCTCACTCAGCATTCTATACAAACGTTCATATATGGACATGAACGTAAAAATACATTCCTTCCGACCAATCCTTAATTTTTGAAGAATATCAATATCTGGATGATTTTCTTTTGATGAACAAAAAATCAGAATTTTTAATCTGTCCTTATCAGTTAAATTCTCATGTGTTTCACCAGATAACTTTAAAGTCAATCTCCTAGCAAAATTTACAGGGATCCACATTTTGAACAACTGATTCTTCTCCTCGTTAGATAAATCAAATTTATCAACACAACTTTCAAAAACCTCAGAGTTTCTACAAACATGGATTGTATTATCATATGCAGGTATTATTTTGCATATCTTTAGCAAAGTTTTTCTTACTTTCCTTCGGATTTGGGCCTCTGATTCGTCTATTTTTAGTGGTACGTCTTTCCCTTGTACGTCCTCTACGTCAGTTCTGAAGTCTCCTCCTACTTCTCCATCTTGTTCCACGTCTGCAAGGTCACCTTCAATAGCTGCTGCTACTTGTAACTGTTTCTCCACATTACAGTGAATCTCGGGAATATCACTATCCTCTACACAATCATTTTTGGATTTCTCTGACACAGATCTATGAAATATATCTACCATCTGTAGAATATTTTTTAATCTCTCTCTTTCTCTATTGAAGAATTTACAGTCTAACTTCTGATTCGCCAGTTCGCACTCAGCATATAATCTAAGCCATAATACTTCTGAATTAGAATTGTCTACAGACTTAAATTTCAATTTACTCTGCTTAGCATAAAAATTAACGACATCCATTTTATCTTACCTTGAAATGTCTCAGCTTGTTCCTTTGATGGACAACGCTGGGCACTTGTCTTCACACGTCTGGCTTCAGCACGTCTGGTACTTTTGGCACTTGTAGTACTTCTCAATCCATCTGGCAATTCTTAGTCCTCACGTCTAGGTTCTGCCTGATTCTTGTGATTAGTGGAGTTCCTGACAACTTGCACATATGAGCAAAGTTCAATCCCCCTTGTGGGCAAGTGGAGGGAAATCCACAAAAAAAAATACAAAATTCAGATCTGGCTGGCTCTCCAATGTAAAATAATGCCTATCCTGTAAAATACTCAGGACTAGTTACCAGATAAAAATATAGTGGTTTATTTGGATTCTTCCATCAAAGAAAGGTTATTACAGAAAAACAGGTGAATAAAAAATAGGTGAAAGAGAGATTGTCCATCAGTTCATAGCAAAAGCGACATGTATTCTTCTTTCTCTCCGGGATCTCACATGGCAAATGGCCTCTGTCTCTCTTAGGCTTCTTTGTAGTAAAGTAACATACCAGTTGTTCAGTTATGTCATCTTGTGTCTGTGTCTCATGATGGTGAGGGAAGGATTCAGCGACCTCTAGAGTTAGCCATGAATTATATACGTCTCCTAAAGCACGTGGTCTCTACATATATGGAGCTGTCTTTCTACCATGAGCCAAGCTTAAAAATAGCCTATGTCGTGTAAGCTAAAGCAATGTACAGAACTGAGTCTTATAAGAAATTAACGGATTATTAATATTTAACACCGCCGCCATGCTGACCTGATCGTTACCTGACGACTCTGGGAGGAAATCTGTTCGCTCCTTGTGGACCGCTGGGAGGACCTCGATGCTCGGGCCCAGATTAAAGAGCGTAAGTATATACAGTACCGGTTGCTTGATGTAAACCAGTGTTTCCCGAACTCCAGTCCTCGTGGTCCCCACGGATCATGTGTTCAGGATTTCTATTTACTATGGAAATCCTGAAAACATGACCCCTGGGGACCATGAGGACTGGAGTTTGGGAAACACTGATGTTGTATACTAACCACTTTGTCCTTTCTCGTTTCAGGGGACAGAATTGTGAAGCGGTGGCGGTCTGTGAGGGATCGTTTCAAGAAGGAATTCAATAAAGAGATGCGGGCCCCGAGTGGATCTGGAGGACGCAGGAGCAAGTACAAGTACGCACGAGCCCTGTCGTTCCTCCGGGATACAATGGTCACCAGAAGGTAAATATTACACACCACATGTGAAAAAAAATGTTTAGATGTAACAATTTTTTTTCAGCCAGGGCCATGCCATGTCACTATTTTAATTGTTTTTTTTTTCTCTTTATTCCACAGCACGGTGAGCAGCACTCGGGAGCCTGCACGATTGGATCCTTCTGAGGCGATCCCTGAGGAGACCGGCACCGAGGGACACTTCGACCGCCCCGGTACATCTGCACCTTCCCCGCCTTCCCACACATTCGACCCATCTGTCCCATCCACCAGCACAGGAGCATCGTGGCCGCCTACATTACATGAAGCTGCTGGTGAGGAGATCGCTTTCCCTTTACCCCACCCTTCTGCCCCTGCCACCTCTAGTACACCTGCGGGTACTGGGTGGCAGCGGCAGAGGGGTCAGGAAAAGACTTATGCGCCAGAGTTCTTGCATCTGAATGCATCTTTCCAGAACTGTCTAAAAGTCTTGTCAGAGCAAATCTCCGCAGGCTTTCAGCAGATCAACTCCAGCATTCTGGAGGTGAAGACACTTCTGCAAACCATGCATTCAGAAGCAAGATCTTCGCCAAACCACACCTTTTTCAGGTCTGTTGTGGAGCGCATGGAAACGCTTTCTCCTACCCAGCAGATGCATGTAATGCATTCATGCCACGGTGCTCTCCAGCACGTTACCTCCCAACCTCCTCCTCCCACCCCAGTAGTTCCTCCACCTGCACCCCCTCCAGCCACTTTCCATCCTCCCCCTCCTATTACATACCATCCACCTCCCCAGCACCAGCCACCTCCCCAGTACCAGCAACCTCCCCAGTACCAGCAACCTCCCCAGTAACAGACATCTCCCCACTTCCAGCAACCTGCCCCGTACCAAACTCCTTCCCCGTACCAAACTCCTTCAACATACAACTTGCCATCAACATCATCTACTCCTACAGTCCCTGCCCAACCCTCCAATCCACCACCCACCACCTCTTCTGCCTCCCACATGTCCACCCATTCTGTAGCTTTTTCCACACCTTCACCTCTAACTGTTCCTTCCCCACCACGATCCCAGTCCTCTCTCCACACTCCCAGTGTCGAAGTGTCCCGCAGCCCCTCCAGCAGTATTTCCACCCCACACTACACAGATTTATAATGTGTTTTTTAATAAATATGCCCATTGGGTTTAAAACAATTATTAAAAAAGTTTTTTGCATATGAAAAACATTTTACAAAAAAAAAAATATTTTAAATAAAAATCGTTTCACAATGGTTGTCTGTCATTTCTTTCTGCGGCGAACTATGTTTAAAAAAAAGGTTAAATACAGGGTATTTCAAAGGTAAAAAGGTATTCAAAACCAGGTATATAACTGTGGGTAAATTTTAGCTTTTTGCCACAGTTGTGTTCCTGGTTGTGTTTGAAGCAAAGTATTTCACCTAAAAAGTTGTGTTTATTGTTGGTGATTTCCTAACAATGTACACAACTTTTGTTAAAAGGTGAAATACTTTGCATAAAACACAACCAGGTACACACCTGTGGCCTAAAGGTAAAAATAGTAAGACCATGACAAGATAGCCAACTTTGGTTGGCAAAGGTATATACTGTTGGTACAGAAGGTACACAAGTTTGGTTAAGGGCACAAATCTTTCACACTCTGTCATCCTGCCAGTGTACTCTGCCTTGAGGTGACATAAAGTATAAATGGCATAGGTGGACCAGATGTTTGCAGCAGCGGTCTAGGGGGTGGGAACTGGAAGGTGTTTCCATACAGTTTACGCCCCATGGCAGACAGTTTGAAAACTTGAGACTCATTGGAGCGGCCATAGGCCCCAATATCAACAGCAATAAATTTGTATTCCGCGTCAGCGATGGCCATGAGGACAATTGAAAAATATTTCTTGTAATTGAAATATTCCGATCCCGATCCGGCTGGCTTTACAATGCGGATATGTTTCCCGTCCACAGCGCCCAAGCAGTTCGGAAACTGACATATCTGTTGAAACTTTTCTGAAATTTCAATCCACCTCTCTGTTGTGGGCTCTGGTAAAAACTCTTCAGCTAAGGAGTCCCACAGTGCACGGCATGTGTACTTCACTATTCCAGATATGGTGGAAATCCCGAGTCTGTACTGGAAATGCAGTGACGAAAGGGATTCTCCAGTTGCAAGAAATCTGTGGGGAATTAAAAAACAATCAATTAGTTTAAAATCACAGCATTACATACCAAAACTCAGCTATAACACTTGGAGATACAAACTACCACCAACAAGATTGCAGTGAAAGTGTGCTCTGAAGCGAGCAGATCCAATAAATGTGGCTTACCTTAAAGTCACCATCAGACGCTCTGCGGGGGAAACAGAGAAGCGGCAATAGGTGTCCGCTTTTCTTATGAGGTGTGCAATGCGCTCCACCAAGTAATCAAAATTCTCCATTTTCATCCGAACATATCCAAAAAATGTATCCGGGTTTCGTCTAAGGTCCATGCAGAGTGTAGAATAGACCCCACGCGTCATTCTCTTGGCTGTGATGGAGTGGATCCACAAACGTCGTCTATGATGCCTGATGCGCTGCTGTCTCGCTCTCTCCTTCTCCAGAACAATCACCCTCAAACGATTCGCCTCCGCTGTAAAATCCGCCAAATTCTTCAAAATATTTCCAATCACAACATCCATCTTCGCCAGTAACTTGCTCTTCTCTCCAACCTGCACTTTCTCCTCTACAACCTGTCAAAGAAGGGCTGTAGGAACACGCTATATATAGTTTTTCAGTAGCCAATCCCGTTCGGAAGGCCACAAGGGGCGATTTTAAAAACCGGATCCGGCGTAATCCGTCGAAAAACGGAACAAAAACCGGATGAACCGGATGAGACGGAACCGGTTTTGTCTGTCAAGAACAAGACGGATCCGGCAGAAAAACGGATCCGTCACATCCGGTTTTACGAAATATTTGCCGGATCCGGCCCTCCGGCACGACGCCGGATCGCGCCTGACGACGAAAAACTGATGTGTGAAAGTAGCCTAAGGCCTCTGTCACACATCAGGTTTTCAGCGTCAGGCGCGATCCGGCACTTTTGACAAAAACCGGATCCGGCGAAATGCAATGCCGGATCCGGTTTCCCCCCCATTGACTTGCATTAGAGCCGGATCGAGCCGGATGGCCATGCGTTTCATCCGGTTTTCGCCGGATCCGGCAATGTGTCGCGATCCGGCGTCTGGAAAAAACGGCTACTGTAACGTTTTTTTTCTCCGGTGAAAAAGCCGGACACGCCGGATCCGGCGTGTCCGGCTTTTTCACACAATGAAAGCCTATGAGCGCCGCATCCGGTTTTTTTGGTCTGAGCATGCTCAGTAGCTCTGCCCACAAGACACATATATAAAAGCATGACAGTGGGACCCTCAGCCACACCCAACATGCCACCCAAGACAGCAACCAGGCGAAGGAGAAGGCAGGAGACCAATGCAGCAGCACCATCAGCACCACCACCACCCCAAATGGAGCAGCATGCTGAACAACAGGAGGGGAGTCCAGCAGCAGATGAGAGACGGTAATTATCAATTCCCCCATTCCTCCAAACTAGGGCCATGGAATATGAAGATATTCATTGGCCCTTTGTTTCTCTTTATTCAACAGCCGCCCAAGAGATGCAGCAGCAGCAACAGTGGCAGCACTGGCAGCACTGGCAGCAGCAGTAACACCACCCACAGGCATGGAGTCTGGCCAGCAGGAAGACAGCACATCTTCTTCTGGGAGCCCTCCCTCGCATCGTCAGCGTTTGACGGTAAGTTTTTATTTCCAAAATCCATCATCTCTGTAATATATGTCTATTCATTGCCTTTTATTTCAAAACAGGAATCACAAGCTGAAGAGGAGCTCCCAGAAGAAGAAGGAAGGGGTGGACAGACACCTGGAGTGGGCTCACAATTGGTAAGTTTTTTGCATCAAACGCAGAAACACAACATCACACTACACACAACACATAGAAAACAATGTTCTGCAGACCACACACAGCAAACAAATGCCTACATCCAAACACATACATTTTTTTCTTTTCTTCTCTAGTCTTCCCAATCTGGTGCTCGGCCAAGAGGTCCTCGCAGTGCCTCCCAGGGTTGTCGGCGACAGCAACGCGGCGGTCACCAGCGTGTAAGTATAATATTTAAGTGAAATTTTGGTACACTTTTTATTTCATGTCTTACGTGTGGTGACTAATTTTGCTATTTTTCTCTTTTACTTTAACAGCCATCACAGCGTGCTCCCGACTCAGACGGTGAGGATGGAGGAATTGATGTGGACCACCTCATCAATCTCGTCAGAGAAAGGGAGCCGCTATGGAATATGGCTGACCGCCGCCATGCTGACCTGATCGTTACCCGACGACTCTGGGAGGAAATCTGTTCGCTCCTTGTGGACCGCTGGGAGGACCTCGATGCTCGGGCCCAGATTAAAGAGCGTAAGTATATACAGTACCGGTTGCTTGATGTAAACCAGTGTTTCCCGAACTCCAGTCCTCGTGGTCCCCACGGATCATGTGTTCAGGATTTCTATGTACTATGGAAATCCTGAAAACATGACCCCTGGGGACCATGAGGACTGGAGTTTGGGAAACACTGATGTTGTATACTAACCACTTTGTCCTTTCTCGTTTCAGGGGACAGAATTGTGAAGCGGTGGCGGTCTGTGAGGGATCGTTTCAAGAAGGAATTCAATAAAGAGATGCGGGCCCCAAGTGGATCTGGAGGACGTAGGAGCAAGTACAAGTACGCACGAGCACTGTCGTTCCTCCGGGATACAATGGTCACCAGAAGGTAAATATTACACACCACATGTGAAAAAAAATGTTTAGATGTAACAATTATTTTTCAGCCAGGGCCATGCCATGTCACTATTTTAATTGTTTTTTTTTCTCTTTATTCCACAGCACGGTGAGCAGCACTCGGGAGCCTGCACGATTGGATCCTTCTGAGGCGATCCCTGAGGAGACCGGCACCGAGGGACACTTCGACCGCCCCGGTACATCTGCACCTTCCCAGCCTTCCCACACATTCGACCCATCTGTCCCATCCACCAGCACAGGAGCATCGTGGCCGCCTACATTACATGAAGCTGCTGGTGAGGAGATTGCTTTCCCTTTACCCCACCCTTCTGCCCCTGCCACCTCTAGTACACCTGCGGGTACTGGGTGGCAGCGGCAGAGGGGTCAGGAAAAGACTTATGCGCCAGAGTTCTTGCATCTGAATGCATCTTTCCAGAACTGTCTAAAAGTCTTGTCAGAGCAAATCTCCGCAGGCTTTCAGCAGATCAACTCCAGCATTCTGGAGGTGAAGACACTTCTGCAAACCATGCATTCAGAAGCAAGATCTTCGCCAAACCACACCTTTTTCAGGTCTGTTGTGGAGTGCATGGAAACGCTTTCTCCTACCCAGCAGATGCATGTAATGCATTCATGCCACGGTGCTCTCCAGCACGTTACCTCCCAACCTCCTCCTCCCACCCCAGTAGTTCCTCCACCTGCACCCCCTCCAGCCACTTTCCATCCTCCCCCTCCTATTACATACCATCCACCTCCCCAGCACCAGCCACCTCCCCAGTACCAGCAACCTCCCCAGTACCAGCAACCTCCCCAGTACCAGACATCTCCCCACTTCCAGCAACCTGCCCCGTACCAAACTCCTTCCCCGTACCAAACTCCTTCCCCATACAACTTGCCATCAACATCATCTGCTCCTACAGTCCCTGCCCAACCCTCCACTCCACCACCCACCACCTCTTCTGCCTCCCACATGTCCACCCATTCTGTAGCTTTTTCCACACCTTCACCTCTAACTGTTCCTTCCCCACCACGATCCCAGTCCTCTCTCCACACTCCCAGTGTCGAAGTGTCCCGCAGCCCCTCCAGCAGTATTTCCACCCCACACTACACAGATTTATAATGTGTTTTTTAATAAATATGCCCATTGGGTTTAAAACAATTATTAAAAAAGTTTTTTGCACATGAAAAACATTTTACAAAAAAAAAAATATTTTAAATAAAAATCGTTTCACAATGGTTGTCTGTCATTTCTTTCTGCGGCGAACTATGTTTAAAAAAAAGGTTAAATACAGGGTATTTCAAAGGTAAAACGGTATTCAAAACCAGGTATATAACTGTGGGTAAATTTTAGCTTTTTGCCACAGTTGTGTTCCTGGTTGTGTTTGAAGCAAAGTATTTCACCTAAAAAGTTGTGTTTATTGTTGGTGATTTCCTAACAATGTACACAACTTTTGTTAAAAGGTGAAATACTTTGCATAAAACACAACCAGGTACACACCTGTGGCCTAAAGGTAAAAATAGTAAGACCATGACAAGATAGCCAACTTTGGTTGGCAAAGGTATATACTGTTGGTACAGAAGGTACACAAGTTTGGTTAAGGGCACAAATCTTTCACACTCTGTCATCCTGCCAGTGTACTCTGCCTTGAGGTGACATAAAGTATAAATGGCATAGGTGGACCAGATGTTTGCAGCAGCGGTCTAGGGGGTGGGAACTGGAAGGTGTTTCCATACAGTTTACTCCCCATGGCAGACAGTTTGAAAACTTGAGACTCATTGGAGCGGCCATAGGCCCCAATATCAACAGCAATAAATTTGTATTCCGCGTCAGCGATGGCCATGAGGACAATTGAAAAATATTTCTTGCAATTGAAATATTCCGATCCCGATCCGGCTGGCTTTACAATGCGGATATGTTTCCCGTCCACAGCGCCCAAGCAGTTCGGAAACTGACATATCTGTTGAAACTTTTCTGAAATTTCAATCCACCTCTCTGTTGTGGGCTCTGGTAAAAACTCTTCAGCTAAGGAGTCCCACAGTGCACGGCATGTGTACTTCACTATTCCAGATATGGTGGAAATCCCGAGTCTGTACTGGAAATGCAGTGACGAAAGGGATTCTCCAGTTGCAAGAAATCTGTGGGGAATTAAAAAACAATCAATTAGTTTAAAATCACAGCATTACATACCAAAACTCAGCTATAACACTTGGAGATACAAACTACCACCAACAAGATTGCAGTGAAAGTGTGCTCTGAAGCGAGCAGATCCAATAAATGTGGCTTACCTTAAAGTCACCATCAGACGCTCTGCGGGTGAAACAGAGAAGCGGCAATAGGTGTCCGCTTTTCTTATGAGGTGTGCAATGCGCTCCACCAAGTAATCAAAATTCTCCATTTTCATCCGAACATATCCAAAAAAATGTATCCGGGTTTCGTCTAAGGTCCATGCAGAGTGTAGAATAGACACCACGCGTCATTCTCTTGGCTGTGATGGGGTGGATCCACAAACGTCGTCTACGATGCCTGATGCGCTGCTGTCTCGCTCTCTCCTTCTCCAGAACAATCACCCTCAAACGATTCACCTCCGCTGTAAAATCCGCCAAATTCTTCAAAATATTTCCAATCACAACATCCATCTTCGCCAGTAACTTGCTCTTCTCTCCAACCTGCACTTTCTCCTCTACAACCTGTCAAAGAAGAGCTGTAGGAACACGCTATATATAGTTTTTCAGTAGCCAATCCCGTTCGGAAGGCCACAAGGGGCGATTTTAAAAACCGGATCCGGCGTAATCCGTCGAAAAACGGAACAAAAACCGGATGAACCGGATGAGACGGATCCGGTTTTGTCTGTCAAGAACAAGACGGATCCGGCAGAAAAACGGATCCGTCACATCCGGTTTTACGAAATATTTGCCGGATCCGGCGCTCCGGCACGACGCCGGATCGCGCCTGACGCCGAAAAACTGATGTGTGAAAGTAGCCTAAGGCCTCTGTCACACATCAGGTTTTCAGCGTTAGGCGCGATCTGGCACTTTTGACAAAAACCGGATCGGCGAAATGCAATGCCGGATCCGGTTTCCCCCCCATTGACTTGCATTAGAGCCGGATCGAGCCGGATGGCCATGCGTTTCATCCGGTTTTCGCCGGATCCGGCAATGTGTCGCGATCCAGCGTTTGGAAAAAACGGCTGCTGTAACGTTTTTTGTCTCCGGCGAAAAAGCCGGACACGCCGGATCCGGCGTGTCCGGCTTTTTCACACAATGAAAGCCTATGAGCGCCGCATCTGGTTTTTTTGGTCTGAGCATGCTCAGTAGCTCTGCCCACAAGACACATATATAAAAGCATGACAGTGGGACCCTCAGCCACACCCAACATGCCACCCAAGACAGCAACCAGGCGAAGGAGAAGGCAGGAGACCAATGCAGCAGCACCATCAGCACCACCACCACCCCAAATGGAGCAGCATGCTGAACAACAGGAGGGGAGTCCAGCAGCAGATGAGAGACGGTAATTATCAAATCCCCCATTCCTCCAAACTAGGGCCATGGAATATCAAGATATTCATTGGCCCTTTGTTTCTCTTTATTCAACAGCCGCCCAAGAGATGCAGCAGCAGCAACAGTGGCAGCACTGGCAGCACTGGCAGCAGCAGTAACACCACCCACAGGCATGGAGTCTGGCCAGCAGGAAGACAGCACATCTTCTTCTGGGAGCCCTCCCTCGCATCGTCAGCGTTTGACGGTAAGTTTTTATTTCCAAAATCCATCATCTCTGTAATATATGTCTATTCATTGCCTTTTATTTCAAAACAGGAATCACAAGCTGAAGAGGAGCTCCCAGAAGAAGAAGGAAGGGGTGGACAGACACCTGGAGTGGGCTCACAATTGGTAAGTTTTTTCCATCAAACGCAGAAACACAACATCATACTACACACAACACATAGAAAACAATGTTCTGCAGACCACACACAGCAAACAAATGCCTACATCCAAACACATAAATTTTTTTCTTTTCTTCTCTAGTCTTCCCAATCTGGTGCTCGGCCAAGAGGTCCTCGCAGTGCCTCCCAGGGTCGTCGGCGACAGCAACGCGGCGGTCACCAGCATGTAAGTATAATATTTAAGTGAAATTTTGGTACACTTTTTATTTCATGTCTTAAGTGTGGTGACTAATTTTGCTATTTTTCTCTTTTACTTTAACAGCCATCACAGCGTGCTCCCGACTCAGACGGTGAGGATGGAGGAATTGATGTGGACCACCTCATCGATCTCGTCAGAGAAAGGGAGCCGCTATGGAATATGGCTGACCGCCGCCATGCTGACCTGATCGTTACCCGACAACTCTGGGAGGAAATCTGTTCGCTCCTTGTGGACCGCTGGGAGGACCTCGATGCTCGGGCCCAGATTAAAGAGCGAAGTATATACAGTACCGGTTGCTTGATGTAAACCAGTGTTTCCCGAACTCCAGTCCTCGTGGTCCCCACGGATCATGTGTTCAGGATTTCTATTTACTATGGAAATCCTGAAAACATGACCCCTGGGGACCATGAGGACTGGAGTTTGGGAAACACTGATGTTGTATACTAACCACTTTGTCCTTTCTCGTTTCAGGGGACAGAATTGTGAAGCAGTGGCGGTCTGTGAGGGATCGTTTCAAGAAGGAATTCAATAAAGAGATGCGGGCCCCGAGTGGATCTGGAGGACGCAGGAGCAAGTACAAGTACGCACGAGCTCTGTCATTCCTCTGGGATACAATTTTCACCAGAAGTAAATATTACACAACACATGTGAAAAAAAATGTTTAGATGTAACAATTTTTTTTCAGCCAGGGCCATGCCATGTCACTATTTTAATTGGTTTTTTTTCTCTTTATTCCACAGCACAGTGAGCAGCACTCGGGAGCCTGCACGATTGGATCCTTCTGAGGCGATCCCTGAGGAGACCGGCACCGAGGGACACTTCGACCGCCCCGGTACATCTGCACCTTCTCAGCCTTCCCACACATTCGACCCATCTGTCCCATCCACCAGCACAGGAGCATCATGGCCGCCTACATTACATGAAGCTGCTGGTGAGGAGATCGCTTTCCCTTTACCCCACCCTTCTGCCCCTGCAACCTCTAGTACACCTGCGGGTACTGGGTGGCAGCGGCAGAGGGGTCAGGAAAAGACTTATGCGCCAGAGTTCTTGCATCTGAATGCATCTTTCCAGAACTGTCTAAAAGTCTTGTCAGAGCAAATCTCCGCAGGCTTTCAGCAGATCAACTCCAGCATTCTGGAGGTGAAGACACTTCTGCAAACCATGCATTCAGAAGCAAGATCTTCGCCAAACCACACCTTTTTCAGGTCTGTTGTGGAGCGCATGGAAACGCTTTCTCCTACCCAGCAGATGCATGTAATGGATTCATGCCACGGTGCTCTCCAGCACGTTACCTCCCAACCTCCTCCTCCCACCCCAGTAGTTCCTCCACCTGCACCCCCTCCAGCCACTTTCCATCCTCCCCCTCCTATTACATACCATCCACCTCCCCAGCACCAGCCACCTCCCCAGTACCAGCAACCTCCCCAGTACCAGACATCTCCCCACTTCCAGCAACCTGCCCCGTACCAAACTCCTTCCCCGTACCAAACTCCTTCCCCATACAACTTGCCATCAACATCATCTGCTCCTACAGTCCCTGCCCAACCCTCCACTCCACCGCCCACCACCTCTTCTGCCTCCCACATGTCCACCCATTCTGTAGCTTTTTCCACACCTTCACCTCTAACTGTTCCTTCCCCACCACGATCCCAGTCCTCTCTCCACACTCCCAGTGTCGAAGTGTCCCGCAGCCCCTCCAGCAGTATTTCCACCCCACACTACACAGATTTATAATGTGTTTTTTAATAAATATGCCCATTGGGTTTAAAACAATTATTAAAAAAGTTTTTTGGACATGAAAAACATTTTACAAAAAAAAAAATATTTTAAATAAAAGTTAAATTATCGTTTCACAATGGTTGTCTGTCATTTCTTTCTGCGGCGAACTATGTTTAGAAAAAAGGTTAAATACAGGGTATTTCAAAGGTATTCAAAACCAGGTATATAACTGTGGGTAAATTTTAGCTTTTTGCCACAGTTGTGTTCCTGGTTGTATTTGAAGCAAAGTATTTCATCTAAAAAGTTGTGTTTATTGTTGGTGATTTCCTAACAATGTACACAACTTTTGTTAAAAGGTGAAATACTTTGCATAAAACACAACCAGATACACACCTGTGGCCTAAAGGTAAAAATAGTAAGACCATGACAAGATAGCCAACTTTGTTTGGCAAAGGTATATACTGTTGGTACAGAAGGTACACAAGTTTGGTTAAGGGCACAAATCTTTCACACTCTGTCATCCTGCCACTGTACTCTGCCTTGAGGTGACATAAAGTATAGTGCAAAATTGTCCCTCATTACTGAAACCGTCACAGAACTTCTAGTGGTAATGTCATGGTAATCTTGCAAGATGGTTTCTTCAGAGGTGTCCTCAATGGAAATGGGTTCCTTGCAGATAACAAAATTGTGGAGTACCACGCAAGCTTTGATCACCTCGTACACAGTTTCTGTCTTGAGGTTGATCGCCGTCAATAGGACCCGCCATTTGGCTGTCAGAATACCAAAGGTACATTCAACCATTCTTCTTGCTCTTGTGAGGCGGTAATTAAAAATGCGTTTTGTTCTTGACAATCCTCTGCTACCGTATGGTTTCAAAAGGTGTTCTAACAGCTGGAAGGCTTCATCCCGTACACAGACAAATGGCATAGGTGGACAAGATGTTTGCGGCAGCGGTCTAGGGGGTGGGAACTGGAAGGTGTTTCCATACAGTTTATGCCCCATGGCAGACAGTTTGAAAACTTGAGAGTCATTGGAGCGGCCATAGGCCCCAATATCAACAGCAATAAATTTGTATTCCGCATCAGCGATGGCCATGAGGACAATTGAAAAATATTTCTTGTAATTGAAATATTCCGATCCCGATCCGGCTGGCTTTACAATGCGGATATGTTTCCCGTCCACAGCGCCCAAGCAGTTCGGAAACTGACATATCTGTTGAAACTTTTCTGAAATTTCAATCCACCTCTCTGTTGTGGGCTCTGGTAAAAACTCTTCAGCTAAGGAGTCCCACAGTGCACGGCATGTGTACTTCACTATTCCAGATATGGTGGAAATCCCGAGTCTGTACTGGAAATGCAGTGACGAAAGGGATTCTCCAGTTGCAAGAAATATGTGGGGAATTAAAAAACAATCAATTAGTTTAAAATCACAGCATTACATACCAAAACTCAGCTATAACACTTGGAGATACAAACTACCACCAACAAGATTGCAGTGAAAGTGTGCTCTGAAGCGAGCAGATCCAATAAATGTGGCTTACCTTAAAGTCACCATCAGACGCTCTGCGGGGGAAACAGAGAAGCGGCAATAGGTGTCCGCTTTTCTTATGAGGTGTGCAATGCGCTCCACCAAGTAATCAAAATTCTCCATTTTCATCCGAACATATCCAAAAAATGTATCCGGGTTTCGTCTAAGGTCCATGCAGAGTGTAGAATAGACCCCACGCGTCATTCTCTTGGCTGTGATGGGGTGGATCCACAAACGTCGTCTACGATGCCTGATGCGCTGCTGTCTCGCTCTCTCCTTCTCCAGAACAATCACCCTCAAACGATTCGCCTCCGCTGTAAAATCCGCCAAATTCTTCAAAATATTTCCAATCACAACATCCATCTTCGCCAGTAACTTGCTCTTCTCTCCAACCTGCACTTTCTCCTCTACAACCTGTCAAAGAAGGGCTGTAGGAACACAGTATATATAGTTTTTCAGTAGCCAATCCCGTTCGGAAGGCCACAAGGGGCGATTTTAAAAACCGGATCCGGCGTAATCCGTCGAAAAACGGAACAAAAACCGGATGAACCGGATGAGACGGATCCGGTTTTGTCTGTCAAGAACAAGACGGATCCGTCACATCCGGTTTTACGAAATATTTGCCGGATCCGGCGCTCCGGCACGACGCCGGATCGCGCCTGACGCCGAAAAACTGATGTGTGAAAGTAGCCTAACACTGAAACTGAAGTGACGTGTTATGATCAGAGCCCTCTATTGGTAACACACTGGAGTGATGTGTTGGGGGCATCGCCCTCTATTGGTATCACACTGGAGTGATGTGTTGTGAGCAGCGCCCTCTATTAGTATCACACGCTGGAGTGATGTGTTGTGCGCAGCGCCCTCTATTGGTATTACACACTGGAGTGATGTGTTGTGCGCTGTGCCCTCTATTGGTATTACACACTGGAGTGATGTGTTGTGAGCAGCGCCCTCTATTGGTATTACTCACTGGAGTGATATGTGTTGTGAGCAGCGCCCTCTTTTGGTATTATACACTGGAGTGATGTGTTGTGCGCATCGCCCTCTATTGGTATCGCACTGGAGTGATGTGTTGTGAGCAGTGCCCTCTATTGGTATTAAACACTGGAGTGATGTGTTGTGCGCAGTGCCCTCTATTGGTATCACACTGTAGTGATGTGTTGTGAGCAGCGCCCTCTATTGATATTACAAACTTGAGTGATGTGTTGTGAGCAGCGCCCTATATTGGTATTACACACTGTAGTGATGAGTGTTGAGAGCAGCGCCCTGTATTGGTATTACACACTGGAGTGATGAGTGTTGTGAGCAGCGCCCTCTTTTGGTATTACACACTGGAGTGATGAGTGTTGTGAGCAGCGCCCTGTATTGGCATCACACACTGGAGTGATGAGTGTTGAGAGCAGCGCCCTGTATTGGTATCACACACTGGAGTGATGAGGGTTGTGAGCAGCGCCCTGTATTGGTATTACATACTGGAGTGATGAGTGTTGTGAGCAGCGCCCTCTATTGGTATCACACACTGGAGTAATGTGTTGTGAGCAGCGCCCTGTATTGGTATTACACACTGGAGTGATGAGTGTTGTGAGCAACGCCCTGTATTGGTATTACACACTGGAGTGATGAGTGTTGTGAGCAGCGCCCTGTATTGGTATTACACACTGGAGTGATGAGTGTTGTGAGCAGCGCCCTCTATTGGTATTACACACTGGAGTGATGAGTGTTGTGAGCAGCGCCGTTTATTGGTATTACACACTGGAGTGATGAGTGTTGTGAGCAGCGCCCTGTATTGGTATCACACACTGGAGTGATGAGGGTTGTGAGCAGCGCCCTGTATTGGTATTACACACTGGAGTGATGAGTGTTGTGAGCAGCGCCCTCTATTGGTATCACACACTGGAATAATGTGTTGTGAGCAGCGCCCTGTATTGGTATTACACACTGGAGTGATGAGTGTTGTGAGCAACGCCCTGTATTGGTATTACACACTGGAGTGATGAGTGTTGTGAGCAGCGCCCTGTATTGGTATTACACACTGGAGTGATGAGTGTTGTGAGCAGCGCCCTGTATTGGTATTACACACTGGAGTGATGTGTTGTGAGCAGCGCCCTCTTTTGGTATAATACACTGGAGAGATGTGTTGTGAGCAGCGCCCTGTATTGGTATTACACACTGGAGTGATGAGTGTTGTGAGCAGCTCCCACTTTTGGTATTATACACTGGAGTGATGAGTGTTGTGAGCAACGCACTCTATTGGTATCACACACTTAAGTGATGTGTTGTGAGCAGCGCCCTCTTTTGGTATTATACACTGGAGTGATGTGTTGTGAGCAGCGCCCTGTATTGGTATTACACACTGGAGTGATGTGTTGTGAGCAGCGCCCTCTGTTGGTATTATACACTGTAGTGATGTGTTGTGAGCAGCGCCCTGTATTGGTATTACACACTGGAGTGATGTGTTGTGAGCAGCGCCCTCTTTTGGTATAATACACTGGAGAGATGTGTTGTGAGCAGCGCCCTGTATTGGTATTACACACTGGAGTGATGAGTGTGGTGAGCAGCTCCCATTTTTGGTATTATACACTGGAGTGATGTGTTGTGAGCAGCGCCCTGTATTGGTATCACACACTGGAGTGATGAGGGTTGTGAGCAGCGCCCTGTATTGGTATTACACACTGGAGTGATGAGTGTTGTGAGCAGCGCCCTCTGTTGGTATTATACACTGTAGTGATGTGTTGTGAGCAGAGCCCTGTATTGGTATTACACACTGGAGTGATGAGTGTTGTGAGCAGCGTCCTCTTTTGGTATTACACACTGGAGTGATGTGATGTGAGCAGCGCCCTGTATTGGTATTACACACTGGAGTGATGTGTTGTGAGCAGCGCCCTCTATTGGTATTACACACTGGAGTGATATACTGTGAGCAGCGCCCTCTATTGGTATTACACACTCGAGTGATGAGTAATGTGAGCAGCGCCCTCTTTTGGTATAATACACTGGAGAGATGTGTTGTGAGCAGCGCCCTGTATTGGTATTACACACTGGAGTGATGAGTGTGGTGAGCAGCTCCCACTTTTGGTATTATACACTGGAGTGATGAGTGTTGTGAGCAATGCACTCTATTGGTATCACACACTGAAGTGATGTGTTGTGAGCAGCGCCCTCTTTTGGTATTATACACTGGAGTGATGTGTTGTGAGCAGCGCCCTGTATTGGTATTACACACTGGAGTGATGAGTGTTGTGAGCAGAGTCCTCTTTTGGTATTACACACTGGAGTGATGTGTTGTGAGCAGCGCCCTGTATTGGTATTACACACTGGAGTGATGTGTTGTGAGCAGCGCCCTCTATTGGTATTACACACTGGAGTGATATACTGTGAGCAGCGCCCTCTATTGGTATTACACACTGGAGTGATGTATTGTGAGCAGCGCCCTATATTGGTATTACACACTGGAGTGATGTATTGTGAGCAGCGCCCTATATTGGTATTACACACTGGAGTGATGAGGGTTGTGAGCAGCGCCCTCTTTTGGTATTATACACTGGAGTGATGTGTTGTGAGCAGCGCCCTGTATTGGTATTACACACTGGAGTGATGAGTGTTGTGAGCAGCGCCATCTTTTGGTATTACACATTGGAGGGATGTGTTGTGAGCAACGCCCTCGATTGGTATCACACACTGGAGTGATGAGAGTTGTGAGCAGCGCCCTGTATTGGTATTACTCACTGGAGTGATGTGTTGTGAGCAGCGCCCTCTTTTGGTATTATACACTGTAGTGATGTGTTGTGAGCAGCGACCTGTATTAGTATTACACACTGGAGTGATGTGTTGTGAGCAGCGCCCTGTATTGGTATTACTCTCTGGAGTGATGTGTTGTGAGCAGCGCCCTCTTTTGGTATTATACACTGGAGTGATGAACACTCATCACTCCAATGTATAATACCAAAAGAGGGCGCTGCTCACAACACACAACAATAGAGGGCGCTGCTCACAACACTGTGAGCAGCACCCTCTATTGGTATCACACACTGGAGTGATGTGTTGTGAGCAGCTCCCTGTACTGGTATTACACACTGGAGTGTTGAGTGTTGTGAGCAGCGCCCTCTCTTGGTATCACACACTGGAGTAATGTGTTGTGAGCAGCGCCCTGTATTGGTATTACACACTGGAGTGATGAGTGTTGTGAGCAGCGCCCTCTATTGGTGTCACACACTGGAGTAATGAGGGTTGTGAGCAGTGCCCTTTATTGGTATTACACACTGGAGTGATGAGTGTTGTGAGCAGCGCCCTGTATTGGTATTACACACTGGAGTGATGAGTGTTGTGAGCAGCTCCCTGTATTGGTATTACACACTGAAGTGATGAGTGTTGTGAGCAGAGCCCTGTATTGGTATTACACACTGGAGTGATGCGTGTTGTGAGCAGCTCCCTGTATTGGTATTACACACTGGAGTGATGAGTGTTGTGAGCAGCGCCCTGTATTGGTATTACACACTGGAGTGATGCGTGTTGTGAGCAGCGCCCTGTATTAGTATTACACACTGGAGTGATGAGTGTTGTGAGCAGCGCCCTTTATTGGTATTACACACTGGAGTGATGAGTGTTGTGAGCAGCGCCCTGTATTGGTTTTACACACTGGAGTGATGAGTGTTGTGAGCTGCTCCCTGTATTGGTATTACACACTGGAGTGATGAGTGTTTTGAGCAGCGCCCTATATTGGTATTACACACTAGAGTGATGAGTGTTGTGAGCAGCGCCCTGTATTGGTATTACACGCTGGAGTGATGTGTTGTGAGCAGCGCCCTGTGTTGGTATTAATCACTGGAGTGATGTGTTGTGAGCAGCGCCCTCTATTGGTATCACACACTGGAGTGATGAGTGTTGTGAGCAGCGCCCTCTATTGGTATCACACACTGGAGTGATGTGTTGTGAGCAGCGCCCTGTTTTGGTATTACACACTGGAGTGATGAGTGTTGTGAGCAGCGCCCTGTATTGGTATTACACACTGGAGTGATGAGTGTTGTGAGCAGCTCCCTGTATTGGTATTACACACTGGAGTGATGAGTGTTGTGAGCAGCGCCCTGTATTGGTATTACACACTGGAGTGATGAGTGTTGTGAGCAGCGCCCTGTATTGGTATTACACACTAGAGTGATGAGTGTTGTGAGCAGCGCCCTGTATTGGTATTACACACTGGAGTGATGAGTGTTGTGAGCAGCGCCCTGTATTGGTATTACACACTGGAGTGATGTGTTGTGAGCAGCGCCCTGTATTGGTATTACACACTGGAGTGATGAGTGTTGTGAGCAGCGCCCTGTATTGGTATTACACACTGGAGTGATGAGTGTTGTGAGCAGTGCCCTGTATTGGTATTACACGATGGAGTGATGAGTGTTGTGAGCAGCGCCCTGTATTGGTATTACACACTGTAGTGAAGAGTGTTGTGAGCAGCTCCCTGTATTGGTATTACACACTGGAGTGATGAGTGTTGTGAGCAGCGCCCTGTATTGGTATTACATACTGGAGTGATGAGTGTTGTGAGCAGCGCCCTGTATTGGTATTACACACTGGAGTGATGAGTGTTGTGAGCAGCGCTCTGTATTGGTATCACACACTGGAGTGATGAGTGTTGTGAGCAGCGCCCTATATTGGTATTACACACTGGAGTGATGAGTGTTGTGAGCAGCGCCCTGTATTGGTATTACACACTGGAGTGATGAGTGTTGTGAGCAGCGCCCTATATTGGTATTACACACTGGAGTGATGAGTGTTGTGAGCAGCGCCCTGTATTGGTATTACACACTGGAGTGATGAGTGTTGTGAGCAGCGCCCTGTATTGGTATTACACACTGGAGTGATGTGTTGTGAGCAGCGCCCTCTTTTGGTATTATACACTGTAGTGATGTGTTGTGAGCATCGCCCTCTATTGGTATCACACACTGGAGTGATGAGTGTTGTGAGCAGCGCCCTCTATTGGTATCACACACTGGAGTGATGTGTTGTGAGCAGCGCCCTGTTTTGGTATTACACACTGGAGTGATGAGTGTTGTGAGCAGCGCCCTGTATTGGTATTACACACTGGAGTGATGAGTGTTGTGAGGAGCGCCCTGTATTGGTATTACATACTGGAGTGATGAGTTTTGTGAGCAGCGCCCTGTATTGGTATTATACACTGGAGTGATGAGTGTTGTGAGCAGCGCCCTGTATTGGTATTACACACTGGAGTGATGAGTGTTGTGAGCAGCGCCCTGTATTGGTATTACACACTGGAGTGATGAGTGTTGTGAGCAGCGCCCTGTATTGGTATTACACACTGGAGTAATGAGTGTTGTGAGCAGCGCCCTCTATTGGTATTACACACTGGAGTGATGAGTGTTGTGAGCAGCGCCCTGTATTGGTATTACACACTGGAGTGATGAGTGTTGTGAGCAGCGCCCTGTATTGGTATTACACACTGGAGTGATGAGTGTTGTGAGCAGCTCCCTGTATTGGTATTACACACTGGAGTGATGAGTGTTGTGAGCAGCGCCCTGTATTGGTATTACACACTGGAGTGATGAGTGTTGTGAGCAGCGCCCTGTATTGGTATTACACACTGGAGTGATGCGTTGTGAGCAGCGCCCTGTATTGGTATTACACACTGGAATGATGAGTGTTGTGAGTAGCGCCCTCTATTGGTATCACACACTGGAGTGATGAGTGTTGTGAGCAGCGCCCTCTTTTAGTATTATACACTGGAGTGATGTGTTGTGAGCAGCTCCCTGTATTGGTATCACACACTGAAGTGATAAGTGTTGTGAGCAGCACCCTGTATTGGTAAAACACACTGGAGTGATGCGTTGTGAGCAGCGCCCTGTATTGGTATTACACACTGGAATGATGAGTGTTGTGAGTAGCGCCCTCTATTGGTATCACACACTGGAGTGATGAGTGTTGTGAGCAGCGCCCTCTTTTGGTATTATACACTGGAGTGATGTGTTGTGAGCAACGCCCTCTATTGGTATCACACACTGAAGTGATGAGTGTTGTGAGCAGCACCCTGTATTGGTATTACACACTGGAGTGATGTGTTGTGAGCATCGCCCTCTATTGGTATTACTCACTGGAGTGATGTGTTGTGAGCAGCGCCCTCTTTTGGTATTATACACTGGAGTGATGTGTTGTGAGCAGCGCCCTCTATGGCCTCTTTCACACATCAGTTTTTCTCCGTCAGGAACGATCCGGCTTTTTTTTGTAAAACCGGATGCGGCGAAATGCAATGCCGGATCCAGTTTTTCCCCATTGACTTGCATTTGCGCCGGATGGCATTGCATTTCATCAGTTTTTTGCCGGATCCGGCTACTTATCTCATTCCGGCGTCTGGAAAAAACGGCTACTGTAACGTTTTTTGTCTCCGGCGAAAAAGCCGGAAGCGCCGGAACGGACGCTTCCGGCTTTTTCCCACAATGAAAGTCTATGGGCGCCGGAATGCGCCGGATCCAGAAAAAGACGGATCCAGCCACCGGATCCGTTTTTTTAAGTCTGCGCATGCTCAGATCCAATTGGCCAGCCCCCAGGAAACAGATATAACCTGCTAGACGGATCCGGCAGAAAAACGGACCCGTTTCTACAGTTCTCCAAAATTTATGCCGGATCCGTTTTTTCTAAAAATAGCCGGATCCTGCCTGACGGCAAAAAACTGATGTGTGAAAGTAGCCTATTGGTATCACACACTGGAGTGATGTGTTGTGAGCAGCGCCCTGTATTAGTATTACACACTGGAGTGATGAGTGTTGTGAGCATCGCCCTGTATTGGTATTACACACTGGAGTGATGAGTGTTGTGAGCAGCTCCCTGTATTGGTATTACACACTGGAGTGATGAGTGTTGTGAGCAGCTCCCTGTACTGGTATTACACACTGGAGTGATGAGTGTTGTGAGCAGCTCCCTGTATTGGTATTACACACTGGAGTGATGAGTGTTGTGAGCATCGCCCTGTATTGGTATTACACACTGGAGTGATGAGTGTTGTGAGCAGCGCCCTGTATTGGTATTACACACTGGAGTGATGAGTGTTGTGAGCAGCTCCCTGTACTGGTATTACACACTGGAGTGATGAGTGTTGTGAGCAGCTCCCTGTATTGGTATTACACACTGGAGTGATGAGTGTTGTGAGCAGCGCCCTGTATTGTTATTACACACTGGAGTGATGAGTGTTGTGAGCAGCGCCCTGTATTGTTATTACACACTGGAGTGATGAGTGTTGTGAGCAGCGCCCTGTATTGGTATTACACACTGGAGTGATGAGTGTTGTGAGCAGCTCCCTGTACTGGTATTACACACTGGAGTGATGAGTGTTGTGAGCAGCGCCCTGTATTGGTATTACACACTGGAGTGATGAGTGTTGTGAGCAGCGCCCTGTATTGTTATTACACACTGGAGTGATGAGTGTTGTGAGCAGCGCCCTGTATTGTTATTACACACTGGAGTGATGAGTGTTGTGAGCAGCGCCCTGTATTGGTATTACACACTGGAGTGATGAGTGTTGTGAGCAGCTCCCTGTACTGGTATTACACACTGGAGTGATGAGTGTTGTGAGCAGCGCCCTGTATTGGTATTACACACTGGAGTGATGAGTGTTGTGAGCAGCGCCCTGTATTGGTATTACACACTGGAGTGATGAGTGTTGTGAGCAGCGCCCTGTATTGGTATCACACACTGGATTGATGTGTTGTGAGCAGCGCCCTGTATTGGTATTACACACAGGAGTGATGAGTGTTGTGAGCAGCGCCCACTTTTGGTATTATACACTGGAGTGATGAGTGTTGTGAGCTGCGCCCTCTATTGGTATCACACACTGAAGTGATGTGTTGTGAGCAGCGCCCTCTTTTGGTATTATACACTGGAGTGATGTGTTGTGATCATCGCCCTCTATTGGTATTACTCACTGGAGTGATGTGTTGTGAGCAGCGCCCTCTTTTGGTATTATACACTGGAGTGATGTGTTGTGATCATCGCCCTCTATTGGTATTACTCACTGGAGTGATGTGTTGTGAGCAGCGCCCTCTTTTGGTATTATACACTGGAGTGATGTGTTGTTAGCAGCGCCCTGTATTGGTATTACACACTGGAGTGATGCGTTGTGAGCAGCGCCCTGTATTGGTATTACACACTGGAATGATGAGTGTTGTGAGCAGCGCCCTCTATTGGTATCACACACTGGAGTGATGAGTGTTGTGAGCAGCGCCCTCTTTTAATATTATACACTGGAGTGATGTGTTGTGAGCAACGCCCTCTATTGGTATCATACACTGAAGTGATGAGTGTTGTGAGCAGCACCCTGTATTGGTATTACACACTGGAGTGATGTGTTGTGAGCATCGTCCTCTATTGGTATTACTCACTGGAGTGATGTGTTGTGAGCAGCGCCCTCTATGGCCTCTTTCACACATCAGTTTTTCTCCGTCAGACACGATCCGGCTTTTTTTTGTAAAACCGGATGCGGCGAAATGCAATGCCGGATCCAGTTTTTCCCCATTGACTTGCATTAGCGCCGGATCGCGCCGGATGGCATTGCGTTTCATCCGTTTTTTGCCGGATCCGGCTACTTGTCTCATTCCGGCGTCTGGAAAAAACGGCTACTGTAACGTTTTTTGTCTCCGGCGAAAAAGCCGGAAGCGCCGGATCCGACGCTTCTGGCTTTTTCCCACAATGAAAGTCTATGGGCGCCGGAATGCGCAGGATAATAATAATAATAATAATAATCTTTATTTATATAGCGCCAACATATTCCGCAGCGCTTTACAGTTTAACAGTTTCAAAACACAAGTCATAAGTAACAACGCTAACAATACAATAATTAAAGCAAAATAAGACGAAATAAGACGACCCTGCTCGTGAGAGCGTACAATCTACAATGAGGTGAGGGAGATACAGAGTACAGGTGTGTATTTACAATGGTGTATTTACAATGAAGGTCCAGCCATCTTGCAGGAGTGAAGGATGGATGGAGATAGTGAATGGGCTACGCACGCACACTTACACAGAGAATGACTTTGATTAGTGAATGTGATAGGCCGCTCTGAACAGGTGTGTTTTGAGGGAGCGCCTAAAACTATGCAAATTGTGGATAGTCCTGATTTCTTGGGGTAGAGCATTCCAGAGGATAGGAGCAGCACGGGAGAAGTCTTGGAGTCGGGAGTGGGAGGTACGGATTAGTGCAGAGGTTAGTCGAAAGTCGTTTGCAGAGCGCAGCGATCGGCTAGGCCGATAGACAGAAATGAGAGAAGAGATGTAAGGGGGTGCCGCACTGTGGAGAGCTTTGTGGGTGAGAACAAGTACTTTGAATTGGATCCTATAATGAATGGGCAGCCAATGTAAGGACTGGCGAAGAGCGGACGCGTCCGAGTACCGATTACCCAGATGGACGATCCTGGCTGCTGCATTGAGTATGGACTGGAGAGGGGATAGTCGAGTGACGGGGAGGCCAATTAATAGAGCGTTGCAGTAATCCAGGTGAGAGTGGATCAATTCAACAGTGAGGGTTTTTGTTGTTTCCATAGTGAGAAAAGGGCGGATTCTAGAGATGTTCTTTAGGTGTAAGCGGCAAGAGCGGGCAAGGGATTGTATATGGGATGTAAAGGAGAGATTGGTGTCAAACATAACACCCAGACAGCGCACCTGCTGCCGGGGTGTTATTGTGGTACCACCCACGGAGAAGGAAATGTCAGATTTAGGGAGGTTAGTAGACGGCGGGAGCAGAAGAAGTTCAGTTTTGGAGAGGTTGAGTTTCAGATAGAGAGCGGACATGATATTGGAGACTGCGGACAGACAGTCACTGGCGTTCTGTAGTACAGCGGGGGTAAGGTCGGGGGAAGACGTGTATAGTTGTGTGTCATCAGCATAAAGATGGTACTGAAAGCCAAATCTGCTGATGGTCTGTCCAATTGGGGCCGTGTAGAGAGAGAAAAGAAGGGGGCCAAGGACTGAGCCCTGAGGTACCCCGACAGCAAGAGGAAGAGGAGATGACGTGGAGCCAGAGAACAAAACACTGAAGGAGCGGTCAGAGAGATAGGAAGAGAACCAGGAGAGTGCAGTGTCCTTAATGCCTAGTGACTGGAGCCTAGAGAGTAGGAGATGGTGGTCAACAGTATCGAAAGCTGCAGATAGGTCAAGAAGAATGAGCAGAGAGTGGTCACCGTTACGTTTTGCTGTCAGAAGGTCATTGGTCACTTTGATGAGTGCAGTTTCAGTCGAATGTAGGGGGCGGAAGCCGGACTGTGAAGGGTCTAGAAGGGAGTGAATGGAGAGGTAACGGGTAAGGCGGGAGTAAACTAGGCGTTCCAAAAGTTTAGAGATGAAGGGGAGATTGGAGACTGGTCTGTAGTTGTTTGTGCAGGATGGGTCGAGAGCAGGTTTCTTTAGTAGTGGAGTAACGATGGCGTGTTTGAAGGAGGATGGGAAAATGCCCGAGGAGAGGGAGAGATTAAAGATTGTAGTTAGGTGGGTTGTGACGACTGGAGAGAGAGACTGGAGGAGATGTGAGGGAATGGGGTCGGTAGTGCATGTAGTCGGACGAGAAGAAGAGAGGAGTCTGGAGACTTCTTCTTCTGTTATGGGATCAAATGTGGAGAGTGAGCCAGGGGAGATGTAGGAAGGGATGGGAGTCACAGCACTTGGTGGTTGGGAGCAGATTTCTTGACGGATGTTATCTATTTTTTCTGCAAAGTGGGAGGCCAGGTCATCATCACAAATATCTGTGATAGGGGCTTGTGCTTTTGGCCTGAGGAGGGAGTGAAAAGTGTCAAAAAGTTTCTTGGGGTTGTTGGCTAGTGAGGAGATCAGGGTGGTGAAGTAGGTCTGTTTGGCAAGGTGAAGGGCAGCGTTATAGGTTCTTAACATAAATTTGAAGTGGATGAAGTCTTCTGGTGTGCGGGTTTTTCTCCATAGGCGTTCAGCACTCCTGGAGCATCGCTGGAGAAGTTGAGTTTGCGATGTGAGCCAGGGCTCTTTTACTCTGTGTTTGGAGGTTCTGAGGGTGAGGGGAGCTACTTGGTCAAGGGTGCTTCTAAGAGTGTCATTGTAGTGATGAACAGCCAGATTAGGACAGGAAAGAGAGGAGATTGGGGACAGAGATGAGTGTAGGGAATCTGAAAGTGTCTGAGGGTTAATAGCTTGTAGATTTCTGACTGTGTGGTAGGTAGGAATGAGCTGGGGTGGGCGAGGATTTGTGAGCGTGAAGGAGAGAATGTTGTGGTCAGAGAGTGGAAGCGGTGAGTTGTTTAGGTGGGAGATTGAACAGAGCCGGCAGAAGACCAGATCAAGGGTGTTACCGTCCTTATGTGTCTCAGTGGTTGAAAGCTGTGAGAGGCCTAGAGAGGTGGTTAGTGATAGAAGCTGGGATGCAGATGTGGAATTAGGGCTGTTAATGGGGATGTTGAAGTCTCCCAGGATGAGGGTTGGTAGTTCTGAGGACATGAAGTGTGGCAGCCAGGCTGAAAAGTGGTCAAGGAAGAGGGTGGGTGAGCCTGGGGGCCGGTATATGACCGCTACCCTGAGGGAGAGGGGACGGAAGAGCCTGATGGTGTGGACCTCAAAAGAAGGGAATAAGAGTGATGGGACTGGGGGGATGACCTGGAAAGTGCATTGTGGGGACAGGAGTATGCCAACTCCACCACCAGGTCTGTTTGTGGGTCTCGGGGAGTGAGAGAATTGTAAGCCACCGTAGGAAATGGCAGCAGGAGAGACAGTGTCAGAATCCTGAATCCAGGTTTCAGTGAGGGCCAACAGATTAAGAGAGTTGTTCAGAAAGTAGTTGTGTAGGAAAGGAAGCTTGTTACAAGCAGACCGTGGATTCCAGAGGGCACAATTAGGATCCAGGATCCAGAAAAAGACGGATCCAGACACCGGATCCGTTTTTTTAAGTCTGCGCATGCTCAGATCCAATTGGCCAGCCCCCAGGAAACAGATATAACCTGCTAGACGGATCCGGCAGAAAAACGGATCCGTTTCTACAGTTCTCCAAAATTTATGCCGGATCCGTTTTTTCTAAAAATAGCCGGATCCTGCCTGACGGCAAAAAACTGATGTGTGAAAGTAGCCTATTGGTATCACACACTGGAGTGATGTGTTGTGAGCAGCGCCCTGTATTAGTATTACACACTGGAGTGATGAGTGTTGTGAGCAGCGCACTGTATTGGTATTACACACTGGAATGATGAGTGTTGTGAGCAGCGCCCTGTATTGTTATTACACACTGGAGTGATGAGTGTTGTGAGCAGCGCCCTGTATTGTTATTACACACTGGAGTGATGAGTGTTGTGAGCAGCGCCTTGTATTAGTATTACACACTGGAGTGATGAGTGTTTTGAGCAGCGCCCTGTATTGGTATTACACAGTGGAGTGATGACTGTTGTGAGCAGCGCCCTGTATTGTTATTACACACTGGAGTGATGAGTGTTGTGAGCAGCTCCCTATACTGGTATTACACACTGGAGTGATGAGTGTTGTGAGCAGCTCCCTGTATTGTTATTACACACTGGAGTGATGAGTGTTGTGAGCAGCGCCCTGTATTGGTATTACACACTGGAGTGATGAGTGGTGTGAGCAGCTCCCTGTACTGGTATTACACACTGGAGTGATGAGTGTTGTGAGCAGCGCCCTGTATTGGTATTACACACTGGAGTGATGCGTTGTGAGCAGCGCCCTGTATTGGTATTACATACTGGAATGATGAGTGTTGTGAGCAGCGCCCTCTATTGGTATCACACACTGGAGTGATGAGTGTTGTGAGCAGCGCCCTCTTTTAGTATTATACACTGGAGTGATGTGTTGTGAGCAGCTCCCTGTATTGGTATCACACACTGAAGTGATGAGTGTTGTGAGCAGCACCCTGTATTGGTAATACACACTGGAGTGATGTGTTGTGAGCATCGCCCTCAATTGGTATTACTCACTGGAGTGATGTGTTGTGAGCAGCGCCCTCTTTTGGTTTTATACACTGGAGTGATGTGTTGTGAGCAACGCCCTCTATTGGTATCACACACTGAAGTGATGAGTGTTGTGAGCAGCACCCTGTATTGGTATTACACACTGGAGTGATGTGTTGTGAGCATCGCCCTCTATTGGTATTACTCACTGGAGTGATGTGTTGTGAGCAGCGCCCTCTTTTGGTATTATACACTGGAGTGATGTGTTGTGAGCAGCGCCCTCTATGGCCTCTTTCACACATCAGTTTTTCTCCGTCAGGAACTTTCCGGCTTTTTTTTGTAAAACCGGATGCGGCGAAATGCAATGCCGGATCCAGTTTTTCCCCATTGACTTGCATTAGCGCCGGATGGCATTGCGTTTCGTCCGTTTTTTGCCGGATCCGGCTACTTGTCTCATTCCGGCGTCTGGAAAAAACGGCTACTGTAACGTTTTTTGTCTCCGGCGAAAAAGCCGGAAGCGCCGGATCGGACGCTTCCGGCTTTTTCCCACAATGAAAGTCTATGGGCGCCGGAATGCGCCGGATCCAGAAAAAGACGGATCCAGCCACCGGATCCGTTTTTTTAAGTCTGCGCATGCTCAGATCCAATGGCCAGCCCCCAGGAAACAGATATAACCTGCTAGACGGATCCGGCAGAAAAACGGATCCGTTTCTACAGTTCTCCAAAATTTATGCCGGATCCGTTTTTTCTAAAAATAGCCGGATCCTGCCTGACGGCAAAAAACTGATGTGTGAAAGTAGCCTATTGGTATCACACACTGGAGTGATGAGTGTTGTGAGCAGCGCCCTGTATTGTTATTACACACTGGAGTGATGAGTGTTGTGAGCAGCTCCCTGTACTGGTATTACAAACTGGAGTGATGAGTGTTGTGAGCAGCTCCCTGTATTGGTATTACACACTGGAGTGATGAGTGTTGTGAGCAGCGCCCTGTATTGTTATTACACACTGGAGTGATGAGTGTTGTGAGCAGCGCCCTGTATTGTTATTACACACTGGAGTGATGAGTGTTGTGAGCAGCGCCCTGTATTGGTATTACACACTGGAGTGATGAGTGTTGTGAGCAGTTCCCTGTACTGGTATTACACACTGGAGTGATGAGTGTTGTGAGCAGCGCCCTGTATTGGTATTACACACTGGAGTGATGAGTGTTGTGAGCAGCGCCCTGTATTGGTATTACACACTGGAGTGATGAGTGTTGTGAGCAGCGCCCTGTATTGGTATCACACACTGGATTGATGTGTTGTGAGCAGCGCCCTGTATTGGTATTACACACAGGAGTGATGAGTGTTGTGAGCAGCGCCCACTTTTGGTATTATACACTGGAGTGATGAGTGTTGTGAGCTGCGCCCTCTATTGGTATCACACACTGAAGTGATGTGTTGTGAGCAGCGCCCTCTTTTGGTATTATACACTGGAGTGATGTGTTGTGAGCAGCGCCCTGTATTGGTATTACACACTGGAGTGATGCGTTGTGAGCAGTGCCCTGTATTGGTATTACACACTGGAATGATGAGTGTTGTGAGCAGCGCCCTCTATTGGTATCACACACTGGAGTGATGAGTGTTGTGAGCAGCGCCCTCTTTTAATATTATACACTGGAGTGATGTGTTGTGAGCAGCTCCTTGTATTCGTATTACACACTGGAGTGATGTGTTGTGAGCAACGCCCTCTATTGGTATCACACACTGAAGTGATGAGTGTTGTGAGCAGCACCCTGTATTGGTATTACACACTGGAGTGATGTGTTGTGAGCATCGTCCTCTATTGGTATTACTCACTGGAGTGATGTGTTGTGAGCAGCGCCCTCTTTTGGTATTATACACTGGAGTGATGTATTGTGAGCAGTGCCCTCTATGGCCTCTTTCACACATCAGTTTTTCTCCGTCAGGCACGATCCGGCTTTTTTTTGTAAAACCGGATGCGGCGAAATGCAATGCCGGATCCAGTTTTTCCCCATTGACTTGCATTAGCGCCGGATCGCGCCAGATGGCATTGCGTTTCATCCGTTTTTTGCCGGATCCGGCTACTTGTCTCATTCCGGCGTCTGGAAAAAACGGCTACTGTAACGTTTTTTGTCTCCGGCGAAAAAGCCGGAAGCGCCGGATCCGACGCTTCCGGCTTTTTCCCACAATGAAAGTCTATGGGCGCCGGAATGCGCAGGATAATAATAATAATAATAATAATAATAATCTTTATTTATATAGCGCCAACATATTCCGCAGCGCTTTACAGTTTAACAGTTTCAAAACACAAGTCATAAGTAACAACGCTAACAATACAATAATTAAAGCAAAATAAGACGAAATAAGACGACCCTGCTCGTGAGAGCGTACAATCTACAATGAGGTGAGGGAGATACAGAGTACAGGTGTGTATTTACAATGGTGTATTTACAATGAAGGTCCAGCCATCTTGCAGGAGTGAAGGATGGATGGAGATAGTGAATGGGCTACGCACGCACACTTACACAGAGAATGACTTTGATTAGTGAATGTGATAGGCCGCTCTGAACAGGTGTGTTTTGAGGGAGCGCCTAAAACTATGCAAATTGTGGATAGTCCTGATTTCTTGGGGTAGAGCATTCCAGAGGATAGGAGCAGCACGGGAGAAGTCTTGGAGTCGGGAGTGGGAGGTACGGATTAGTGCAGAGGTTAGTCGAAAGTCGTTTGCAGAGCGCAGCGATCGGCTAGGCCGATAGACAGAAATGAGAGAAGAGATGTAAGGGGGTGCCGCACTGTGGAGAGCTTTGTGGGTGAGAACAAGTACTTTGAATTGGATCCTATAATGAATGGGCAGCCAATGTAAGGACTGGCGAAGAGCGGACGCGTCCGAGTACCGATTACCCAGATGGACGATCCTGGCTGCTGCATTGAGTATGGACTGGAGAGGGGATAGTCGAGTGACGGGGAGGCCAATTAATAGAGCGTTGCAGTAATCCAGGTGAGAGTGGATCAATTCAACAGTGAGGGTTTTTGTTGTTTCCATAGTGAGAAAAGGGCGGATTCTAGAGATGTTCTTTAGGTGTAAGCGGCAAGAGCGGGCAAGGGATTGTATATGGGATGTAAAGGAGAGATTGGTGTCAAACATAACACCCAGACAGCGCACCTGCTGCCGGGGTGTTATTGTGGTACCACCCACGGAGAAGGAAATGTCAGACTTAGGGAGGTTAGTAGACGGCGGGAGCAGAAGAAGTTCAGTTTTGGAGAGGTTGAGTTTCAGATAGAGAGCGGACATGACATTGGAGACTGCGGACAGACAGTCACTGGCGTTCTGTAGTACAGCGGGGGTAAGGTCGGGGGAAGACGTGTATAGTTGTGTGTCATCAGCATAAAGATGGTACTGAAAGCCAAATCTGCTGATGGTCTGTCCAATTGGGGCCGTGTAGAGAGAGAAAAGAAGGGGGCCAAGGACTGAGCCCTGAGGTACCCCGACAGCAAGAGGAAGAGGAGATGACGTGGAGCCAGAGAACAAAACACTGAAGGAGCGGTCAGAGAGATAGGAAGAGAACCAGGAGAGTGCAGTGTCCTTAATGCCTAGTGACTGGAGCCTAGAGAGTAGGAGATGGTGGTCAACAGTATCGAAAGCTGCAGATAGGTCAAGAAGAATGAGCAGAGAGTGGTCACCGTTACGTTTTGCTGTCAGAAGGTCATTGGTCACTTTGATGAGTGCAGTTTCAGTCGAATGTAGGGGGCGGAAGCCGGACTGTGAAGGGTCTAGAAGGGAGTGAATGGAGAGGTAACGGGTAAGGCGGGAGTAAACTAGGCGTTCCAAAAGTTTAGAGATGAAGGGGAGATTGGAGACTGGTCTGTAGTTGTTTGTGCAGGATGGGTCGAGAGCAGGTTTCTTTAGTAGTGGAGTAACGATGGCGTGTTTGAAGGAGGATGGGAAAATGCCCGAGGAGAGGGAGAGATTAAAGATTGTAGTTAGGTGGGTTGTGACGACTGGAGAGAGAGACTGGAGGAGATGTGAGGGAATGGGGTCGGTAGTGCATGTAGTCGGACGAGAAGAAGAGAGGAGTCTGGAGACTTCTTCTTCTGTTATGGGATCAAATGTGGAGAGTGAGCCAGGGGAGATGTAGGAAGGGATGGGAGTCACAGCACTTGGTGGTTGGGAGCAGATTTCTTGACGGATGTTATCTATTTTTTCTGTAAAGTGGGAGGCCAGGTCATCAGCACAAATATCTGTGATAGGGGCTTGTGCTTTTGGCCTGAGGAGGGAGTGAAAAGTGTCAAAAAGTTTCTTGGGGTTGTTGGCTAGTGAGGAGATCAGGGTGGTGAAGTAGGTCTGTTTGGCAAGGTGAAGGGCAGCGTTATAGGTTCTTAACATAAATTTGAAGTGGATGAAGTCTTCTGGTGTGCGGGTTTTTCTCCATAGGCGTTCAGCACTCCAGGAGCATCGCTGGAGAAGTTGAGTTTGCGATGTGAGCCAGGGCTCTTTTACTCTGTGTTTGGAGGTTCTGAGGGTGAGGGGAGCTACTTGGTCAAGGGTGCTTCTAAGAGTGTCATTGTAGTGATGAACAGCCAGATTAGGACAGGAAAGAGAGGAGATTGGGGACAGAGATGAGTGTAGGGAATCTGAAAGTGTCTGAGGGTTAATAGCTTGTAGATTTCTGACTGTGTGGTAGGTAGGAATGAGCTGGGGTGGGCGAGGATTTGTGAGCGTGAAGGAGAGAATGTTGTGGTCAGAGAGTGGAAGCGGTGAGTTGTTTAGGTGGGAGATTGAACAGAGCCGGCAGAAGACCAGATCAAGGGTGTTACCGTCCTTATGTGTCTCAGTGGTTGAAAGCTGTGAGAGGCCTAAAGAGGTGGTTAGTGATAGAAGCTGGGATGCAGATGTGGAATTAGGGCTGTAAATGGGGATGTTGAAGTCTCCCAGGATGAGGGTTGGTAGTTCTGAGGACATGAAGTGTGGCAGCCAGGCTGAAAAGTGGTCAAGGAAGAGGGTGGGTGAGCCTGGGGGCCGGTATATGACCGCTACCCTGAGGGAGAGGGGACGGAAGAGCCTGATGGTGTGGACCTCAAAAGAAGGGAATAAGAGTGATGGGACTGGGGGGATGACCTGGAAAGTGCATTGTGGGGACAGGAGTATGCCAACTCCACCACCAGGTCTGTTTGTGGGTCTCGGGGAGTGAGAGAATTGTAAGCCACCGTAGGAAATGGCAGCAGGAGAGACAGTGTCAGAATCCTGAATCCAGGTTTCAGTGAGGGCCAACAGATTAAGAGAGTTGTTCAGAAAGTAGTTGTGTAGGAAAGGAAGCTTGTTACAAGCAGACCGTGGATTCCAGAGGGCACAATTAGGATCCAGGATCCAGAAAAAGACGGATCCAGACACCGGATCCGTTTTTTTAAGTCTGCGCATGCTCAGATCCAATTGGCCAGCCCCCAGGAAACAGATATAACCTGCTAGACGGATCCGGCAGAAAAACGGATCCGTTTCTACAGTTCTCCAAAATTTATGCCGGATCCGTTTTTTCTAAAAATAGCCGGATCCTGCCTGACGGCAAAAAACTGATGTGTGAAAGTAGCCTATTGGTATCACACACTGGAGTGATGTGTTGTGAGCAGCGCCCTGTATTAGTATTACACACTGGAGTGATGAGTGTTGTGAGCAGCGCCCTGTATTGGTATTACACACTGGAATGATGAGTGTTGTGAGCAGCTCCCTGTATTGGTATTACACACTGGAGTGATGAGTGTTGTGAGCAGCGCCCTGTATTGTTATTACACACTGGAGTGATGAGTGTTGTGAGCAGCGCCCTGTATTAGTATTACACACTGGAGTGATGAGTGTTGTGAGCAGCGCCCTGTATTGGTATTACACACTGGAGTGATGAGTGTTGTGAGCAGCTCCCTGTATTGGTATTACACACTGGAGTGATGACTGTTGTGAGCAGCGCCCTGTATTGTTATTACACACTGGAGTGATGAGTGTTGTGAGCAGCTCCCTATACTGGTATTACACACTGGAGTGATGAGTGTTGTGAGCAGCTCCCTGTATTGTTATTACACACTGGAGTGATGAGTGTTGTGAGCAGCGCCCTGTATTGGTATTACACACTGGAGTGATGAGTGTTGTGAGCAGCTCCCTGTACTGGTATTACACACTGGAGTGATGAGTGTTGTGAGCAGCGCCCTGTATTGGTATTACACACTGGAGTGATGAGTGTTGTGAGCAGCGCCCTGTATTGGTATTACACACTGGAGTGATGAGTGTTGTGAGCAGCGCCCTGTATTGGTAACACACACTGGATTGATGTGTTGTGAGCAGCGCCCTGTATTGGTATTACACACAGGAGTGATGAGTGTTGTGAGCAGCGCCCACTTTTGGTATTATACACTGGAGTGATGAGTGTTGTGAGCTGCGCCCTCTATTGGTATCACACACAGAAGTGATGTGTTGTGAGCAGCGCCCTCTTTTGGTATTATACACTGGAGTGATGTGTTGTGAGCATCGCCCTCTATTGGTATTACTCACTGGAGTGATCTGTTGTGAGCAGCGCCCTCTTTTGGTATTATACACTGGAGTGAAGTGTTGTTAGCAGCGCCCTGTATTGGTATTACACACTGGAGTGATGAGTGTTGTGAGCAGCTCCCTGTATTGGTATTACACACTGGAGTGATGAGTGTTGTTAGCAGCGCCCTGTATTGGTATTACACACTGGAGTGATGAGTGTTGTGAGCAGCGCCCTGTATTGGTATTACACACTGGAGTGATGAGTGTTGTGAGCAGCGCCCTGTATTGGTATTACACACTGGAGTGATGAGTGTTGTGAGCAGCGCCCTGTATTGGTATTACACACTGGAGTGATGAGTGTTGTGAGCAGCGCCCTGTATTGGTATTACACACTGGAGTGATGTGTTGTGAGCAGCGCCCTGTATTGGTATTACTCACTGGAGTGATGTGTTGTGAGCAGCGCCCTGTATTGGTATTACACACTGGAGTGATGTGTTGTGAGCAGCGCCCTCTATTGGTATCACACACTGGAGTGATGAGTGTTGTGAGCAGCGCCCTGTATTGGTATTACTCACTGGAGTGATGTGTTGTGAGCAGCGCCCTATATTGATATTACACACTGGAGTGATGAGTGTTGTGAGCAGCGCCCTGTATTGGTATTACACACTGGAGTGATGCGTTGTGAGCAGCGCCCTGTATTGGTATTACACACTGGAATGATGAGTGATGTGAGCAGCGCCCTCTATTGGTATCACACACTGGAGTGATGAGTGTTGTGAGCAGCGCCCTCTATTGGTATTATACACTGGAATTGGCCTCCCCGTCACTCGACTATCCCCTCTCCAGTCCATACTCAATGCAGCAGCCAGGATCGTCCATCTGGGTAATCGGTACTCGGACGCGTCCGCTCTTCGACAGTCCTTACATTGGCTACCCATTCATTATAGGATCCAATTCAAAGTACTTGTTCTCACCCACAAAGCTCTCCACAGTGCGGCACCCCCTTACATCTCTTCTCTCATTTCTGTCTATCGGCCTAGCCGATCGCTGCGCTCTGCAAACGACTTTCGACTAACCTCTGCACTAATCCGTACCTCCCACTCCCGACTCCAAGACTTCTCCCGTGCTGCTCCTATCCTCTGGAATGCTCTACCCCAAGAAATCAGGGCTATCCACAATTTGCATAGTTTTAGGCGCTCCCTCAAAACACACCTGTTCAGAGCGGCCTATCACATTCACTAATCAAAGTCATTCTCTGTGTAAGTGTGCGTGCGTAGCCCATTCACTATCTCCATCCATCCTTCACTCCTGCAAGATGGCTGGACCTTCATTGTAAATACACCATTGTAAATACACACCTGTACTCTGTATCTCCCTCACCTCATTGTAGATTGTACGCTCTCACGAGCAGGGTCGTCTTATTTCGCTTTAATTATTGTATTGTTAGCGTTGTTACTTATGACTTGTGTTTTGAAACTGTTAAACTGTAAAGCGCTGCGGAATATGTTGGCGCTATAAAAATAAAGATTATTATTATTATTATTATTACTGGAGTGATGTGTTGTGAACAGCGCCCTGTATTGGTATTACACACAGGAGTGATGAGTGTTGTGAGCAGCGCCCACTTTTGGTATTATACACTGGAGTGATGAGTGTTGTGAGCTGCGCCCTCTATTGGTATCACACACTGAAGTGATGTGTTGTGAGCAGCGCCCTGTTTTGGTATTATACACTGGAGTGATGTGTTGTGAGCATCGCCCTCTATTGGTTTTACTCACTGGAGTGATGTGTTGTGAACAGCGCCCTCTTTTGGTATTATACACTGGAGTGATGTGTTGTTAGCAGCTCCCTGTATTGGTATTACACACTGGAGTGATGCGTTGTGAGCATCGCCCTGTATTGGTATTACACACTGGAATGATGAGTGTTGTGAGCAGCGCCCTCTATTGGTATCACACACTGGAGTGATGAGTGTTGTGAGCAGCGCCCTCTTTTAGTATTATACACTGGAGTGATGTGTTGTGAGCAGCTCCCTGTATTGGTATTACACACTGGAGTGATGTGTTGTGAGCAACGCCCTCTATTGGTATCACACACTGAAGTGATGAGTGTTGTGAGCAGCACCCTGTATTGTTATTACACACTGGAGTGATGTGTTGTGAGCATCGCCCTCTATTGGTATTACTCACTGGAGTGATGTGTTGTGAGCAGCGCCCTCTTTTGGTATTATACACTGGAGTGATGTGTTGTGAGCAGCGCCCTCTATGGCCTCTTTCACACATCAGTTTTTCTCCGTCACGCGCGATCCGGCTTTTTTTTCTAAAACCGTATGCGGCGAAATGCAATGCCGGATCCAGTTTTTCCCCATTGACTTGCATTAGCGCCGGATGGCATTGCGTTTCATCCGTTTGTTGCCGGATCCGGCTACTTGTCTCATTCCGGCGTCTGGAAAAAACGGCTACTGTAACGTTTTTTGTCTCTGGCGAAAAAGCCGGAAGCGCCGGATCCGACGCTTCCGGCTTTTTCCCACAATGAAAGTCTATGGGCGCCGGAATGCGCCGGATCCAGAAAAAGACGGATCCAGCCGCCGGGTCTGTTTTTTTAAGTCTGCGCATGCTCAGATCCAATTGGCCAGCCCCCAGGAAACAGATATAACCTGCTAGACGGATCCGGCAGAAAAACGGATCCGTTTCTACAGTTCTCCAAAATTTATGCCGGATCCGTTTTTTCTAAAAATAGCCGGATCCTGCCTGACGGCAAAAAACTGATGTGTGAAAGTAGCCTATTGGTATCACACACTGGAGTGATGTGTTGTGAGCAGCGCCCTGTATTAGTATTACACACTGGAGTGATGAGTGTTGTGAGCAGCGCCCTGTATTGGTATTACACACTGGAGTGATGAGTGTTGTGAGCAGCGCCCTGTATTGGTATTACACACTGGAGTGATGAGTGTTGTGAGCAGCTCCCTGTACTGGTATTACACACTGGAGTGATGAGTGTTGTGAGCAGCGCCCTGTATTGGTATTACACACTGTAGTGATGAGTGTTGTGAGCAGCTCCCTGTATTGGTATTACACACTGGAGTGATGAGTGTTGTGAGCAGCGCCCTGTATTGGTATTACACACTGGAGTGATGAGTGTTGTGAGCAGCGCCCTGTATTGGCATTACACACTGGAGTGATGAGTGTTGTGAGCAGCTCCCTGTACTGGTATTACACACTGGAGTGATGAGTGTTGTGAGCAGCGCCCTGTATTGGTATTACACACTGTAGTGATGAGTGTTGTGAGCAGCGCCCTGTATTGGTATTACACACTGGAGTGATGAGTGTTGTGAGCAGCGCCCTGTATTGGTATTACACACTGGATTGATGTGTTGTGAGCAGCGCCCTGTATTGGTATTACACACAGGAGTGATGAGTGTTGTGAGCAGCGCCCACTTTTGGTATTATACACTGGAGTGATGAGTGTTGTGAGCTGCGCCCTCTATTGGTATCACACACTGAAGTGATGTGTTGTGAGCAGCGCCCTCTTTTGGTATTATACACTGGAGTGATGTGTTTTGAGCATCGCCCTCTATTGGTATTACTCACTGTAGTGATGTGTTGTGAGCAGCGCCCTCTTTTGGTATTATACACTGGAGTGATGTGTTGTTAGCAGCGCCCTGTATTGGTATTACACACTGGAGTGATGAGTGTTGTGAGCAGCGCCCTGTATTGGTATTACACACTGGAGTGATGAGTGTTGTGAGCAGCTCCCTGTATTGGTATTACACACTGGAGTGATGAGTGTTGTTAGCAGCGCCCTGTATTGGTATTTCACACTGGAGTGATGAGTGTTGTGAGCAGCGCCCTGTATTGGTATTACACACTGGAGTGATGAGTGTTGTGAGCAGCGCCCTGCATTGGTATTACACACTGGAGTGATGAGTGTTGTGAGCAGCGCCCTGTATTGGTATTACACACTGGAGTGATGAGTGTTGCGAGTAGCGCCCTGTATTGGTATTACACACTGGAGTGATGTGTTGTGAGCAGCGCCCTGTATTGGTATTACACACTGGAGTGATGTGTTGTGAGCAGCGCCCTCTATTGGTATCACACACTGGAGTGATGAGTGTTGTGAGCAGTGCCCTGTATTGGTATTACTCACTGGAGTGATGTGTTGTGAGCAGCGCCCTATATTGGTATTACACACTGGAGTGATGAGTGTTGTGAGCAGCGCCCTCTTTTGGTATTACACACTGGAGTGATGTGTTGTGAGCATCGCCCTCTATTGGTATTACTCACTGGAGTGATGTGTTGTGAGCAGCGCCCTGTATTGGTATTACACACTGGAGTGATGAGTGTTGTGAGCAGCGCCCTCTTTGGGTATTACACACTGGAGTGATGTGTTGTGAGCATCGCCCTCGATTGGTATCACACACTGGAGTGATGAGCGTTGTGAGCAGCGCCCTGTATTGGTATTACACACTGGAGTGATGAGTGTTGTGAGCAGCGCCCTCTTTGGGTATTACACACTGAAGTGATGTGTTGTGAGCAACGCCCTCGATTGGTATCACACACTGGAGTGATGAGCGTTGTGAGCAGCGCCCTGTATTGGTATTACACACTGGAGTGATGAGTGTTGTGAGCAGCGCCCTGTATTGGTATTACACACTGGAGTGATGAGTGTTGTGAGCAGCGCCCTCTATTGGTATCACACACTGGAGTAATGTGTTGTGAGCAGCGCCCTCTATGGCCTCTTTCACACATCAGTTTTTTGCCTTCAGGCGCGATCCGGCTTTTTTTTGTAAAACCGGATCCGGCAAAATGCAATGCCGGATCCAGTTTTTCCCCATTGACTTGCATTAGCGCCGGATCGTGCCAGATGGCATTGCGTTTCATCCGTTTTTTGCCGGATCCGGCAACTTGTCTCATTCCGGCGTCTGGAAAAAACGGCTACTGTAACGTTTTTTGTCTCCGGCGAAAAAGCCGGAAGCGCCGGATCCGGCGCTTCCAGCTTTTTGCTACAATGAAAGTCTATGGGCGCCGGAATGCGCCGGATCCAGAAAAAGACGGATCCAGCCACCGGATCCGTTTTTTTTAAGTCTGCGCATGCTCAGATCCAATTGGCCAGCCCCCAGGAACAGATATAACCTGCTAGACGGATCCAGCAAAAAAACGGATCCGTTTCTACAGTTCTCCAAAATTTATGCCGGATCCGTTTTTTCTAAAAATAGCCGGATCCTGCCTGACGGCAAAATACTGATGTGTGAAAGTAGCCTAAGGCCTCTTTCACACATCAGGTTTTCGCCGTCAGGCGCGATCCGGCGCTTTTGACAGAAACCGGATCCGGCGAAATGCAATGCCGGATCCGGTTTCCCCCCCATTGACTTGCATTTGCGCCGGATCGCGCCGGATGGCCATGCGTTTCATCCGGTTTTCGCCGGATCCGGCAATGTGTCGCGATCCGGCGTCTGGAAAAAACGGCTACTGTAACGTTTTTTGTCTCCGGCGAAAAAGCCGGACACGCCGGATCCGGCGCGTCCGGCTTTTTCACACAATGAAAGCCTATGAGCGCCGCAATGCGCCTGATCCGGCGAAAGCCGGATCCGGTGGCCGGATCCGGTTTTTTTGGTCTGAGCATGCTCAGTAGCTCTGCCCACAAGACATATATAAAAGCAAGACAGTGGGACCCACAGCCACACCCAACATGCCACCCAAGAAAGCAACCAAGCGCAGCAGGAGAAGGCAGGAGACCACTGCAGCACCATCAGCACCACCACCACCCCAAATGGAGCAGCAAATGGAACATGCTGAGGAGGGGAGGCCAGCAGCAGATGAGAGACGGTAATTATCAAATCCCCCATTCCTCCAAACTAGGGCTATTGAATATCAAGATATTCATTGGCCCTTTGTTTCTCTTTATTCAACAGCCGCCCAATAGATGCAGCAGCAGCAGCAGCAATGGCAGCAGCTGGAACACCACCCACAGGCATGGAGTGTGGCCACCAGGAAGACAGCACATCATCTTCTGGGAGCCCTCCCTCGCATCGTCAGCGTTTGACGGTAAGTTTTTATTTCCAAAATCCATCATCTCTGTAATATATGTCTATTCATTTCCTTTTATTTCAAAACAGGATTCACAAGATGAAGAGGAGCTCCCAGAAGAAGAAGGAAGGGGTGGACAGACACTTGGAGTGGGCTCACAATTGGTAAGTTTTTTGCATCAAACGCAGAAACACAACATCACACTACACACAACACATAGAAAACAATGTTCTGCAGACCACACACAGCAAACAAATGCCTACATCCAAAGACATAACATTTTTTGTTTTCTTCTCTAGTCTTCCCAATCTGGTGCTCGGCCAAGAGGTCCTCGCAGTGCCTCCCAGGGTCGTCGGCGACAGCAACGCGGCGGTCACCAGCGTGTAAGTATAAATATTTTTGCTTTGTTTTTTTGCACTTTTTATTTCATTTCTTTTGTGGAGGCTAATTATGTTATTTTTGTCTTTTTCTTTAACAGCCTTCACAGCGTGCTCCTGACTCTGACGGTGAGGATGGAGGACTCGATGTGGACCACCTCATCGATCTCGTCAGAGAAAGGGAGCCGCTCTGGAATATGGCTGACCGCCGCCACGCTGACCTTATCGTTACCCGACGACTCTGGGAGGAAATCTGTTCGCTCCTTGTGGGCCGCTGGGAGGACCTTGATGTTCGGGCCCAGATTAAAGAGCGTAAGTATATACAGTACCGGTTGCTTGATGTAAACCAGTGTTTCCCGAACTCCAGTCCTCGTGGTCCCCACGGATCATGTGTTCAGGATTTCTATTTACTATGGAAATCCTGAAAACATGACCCCTGGGGACCATGAGGACTGGAGTTTGTGAAACACTGATGCTGTATACTAACCACTCCTTTCTCGTTTCAGGGAACAGAATTGTGAATCGGTGGCGGTCTGTGAGGGATCGTTTCAAGAAGGAGTTCAATAAAGAGATGCGGGCCCCGAGTGGATCTGGAGGACGCAGGAGCAAGTACAAGTACGCACAAGCCCTGTCGTTCCTCCGGGAAACAATGGTCACTAGAAGGTAAATATTACACACCACATGTGAAAAAAAATGTTAGATGTAACTTTTTTTTTTCAGCCAGGGCCATACCATGTCAGTATTTTAATTGTTTTTTTTTCTCTTTATTCCACAGCACGGTGAGCAGCACTCGGGAGCCTGCACGATTGGACCCTTCTGAGGCGATCCCTGAGGAGACCGGCACCGAGGGACACTTCGACCGCCCCGGTACATCTGCACCTTCCCAGCCTTCCCACACATTCGACCCATCTGTCCCATCCACCAGCACAGGAGCATCGTGGCCGCCTACATTACATGAAGCTGCTGGTGAGGAGATCGCTTTCCCTTTACCCCACCCTTCTGCCCCTGCCAACTCTAGTACACCTGCGGGTACTGGGCGACAGCGGCAGAGGGGTCAGGAAAAGAGTTATGCGCCAGAGTTCTTGCATCTGAATGCATCTTTCCAGAACTGTCTAAAAGTCTTGTCAGAGCAAATCTCCGCAGGCTTTCAGCAGATCAACTCCAGCATTCTGGAGGTGAAGACACTTCTGCAAACCATGCATTCAGAAGCAAGATCTTCGCCAAACCACACCTTTTTCAGGTCTGTTGTGGAGCGCATGGCAACACTATCTCCTACCCAGCAGATGCATGTAATGCATTCGTGCCACGGTGCTCTACAGCAGGTTACCTCCCAACCTCCACCTCCCACCACTGTAGTTCCTCCACCTGCACCCCCTCCAGCCACTTTCCATCCTCCCCCTCCTATTACATCTGCACCCCCTCCAGCCACTTTCCATCCTCCCCCTCCTATTACATCTGCACCCCCTCCAGCCACTTTCCATCCTCCCCCTCCTATTACATACCAGCAACCTCACCAGTACCAGCAACCTCCCCAGTACCAGACATCTCCCCACTTCCAGCAACCTGCCCCGTACCAAACTCCTTCCCCGTACCAAACTCCTTCGCCATTCAACTTTCCATCAACATCATCTGCTCCTACAGTCCCTGCCCAACCCTCCACTCCACCGCCCACCACCTCTTCTGCCTCCCACATGTCCACCCATTCTGTAGCTTTTTCCACACCATCACCTCTAACTGTTCCTTCCCCACCACGATCCCAGTCCTCTCTCCACACTCCCATTGTCGAAGTGTCCCGCAGCCCCTCCAGCAGTATTTCCACCCCACACTACACCGAGTTATAATGTTTTTTTTGTAATAAAAATGCCCATTTGGTTGGTTTCAAACCTTTATTAAAAAAGTTTTTTTAACTTTAAAAACAGTTTACACAAAAAAAAATATTTTAAATAAAAGTTAAATTATTGTTTACACTGGTTGTCTGTCATTTCTTTCTGCGGCGAAATATGTTTTAAAAAAAGGTTAAATACAGGGTATTTAAAAGGTAAAAAGGTATTCAAAACCAGGTATATACAGTAACTGTGGGTAAATTTTAGCTTTTTGCCACAGTTGTGTTCCTGGTTGTGTTTGAAGCAAAGTATTTCACCTGAAAAGTTGTGTTTATTGTTGGTGATTTCCTAACAATGTACACAACTTTTGTTAAAAGGTGAAATACTTTGCATAAAACACAACCAGGTACACACCTGTGGCCTAAAGCTAAAAATAGTAAGACCATGACAAGATAGCCAACTTTGGTTGGCAAAGGTATATACTGTTGGTCCAGAAGGTACACAAGTTTGGTTAGGGCACAAATCTTTCACACTCTGTCATCCTGCCAGTGTACTCTGCCTTGAGGTGACATAAAGTATAGTGCAAAATTGTCCCTCATTACTGAAACCGTCACAGAACTTCTAGTGGTAATATTTCCAATGACAACATCCATCTTCGCAAGTAACTTGCTCTTCTCTCCAACCTGCACTTTCTTCTCTACAACCTGTCAAAGAAGGGCTGTAGGAACATGCTATATATAGTTTTCCAGTAGCCAATCCCGTTCGGAAGGCCACAAGGGTCAATTTTAAAAACCGGATCCGGCGTAATCCGTCGAAAAACGGATAGAAAAACGGATGAACCGGATGAGACGGATCCGGTTTTGTCTGTCAAGAACAAGACGGATCCGGCAGAAAACCGGATCCGGCACATCAGGTTTTACAAAACATTTGCCAGATCCGGCATTCCGGCACGACGCCGGATCGCGCCTGACGCCGAAAACCTGATGTGTGAAAGTAGCCTTACACACTGGAGTAATGAGTGTTGTGAGCAGCGCCCTGTATTGGTATCACACACTGGAGTGATGAGTGTTGTGAGCAGCGCCCTGTATTGGTATTACACACTGGAGTGATGAGTGTTGTGAGCAGCGCCCTCTTTTGGTATAATACACTGGAGAGATGTGTTGTGAGCAGCGCCCTGTATTGGTATTACACACTGGAGTGATGAGTGTTGTGAGCAGCGCCCACTTTTGGTATTATACACTGGAGTGATGAGTGTTGTGAGCAGCGCCCTCTATTGGTATCACACACTGAAGTGATGTGTTGTGAGCAGCGCCCTCTTTTGGTATTATACACTGGAGTGATGTGTTGTGAGCATCGCCCTCTATTGGTATTACACACTGGAGTGATGAGTGTTGTGAGCAGCTCCCTGTATTGGTATTACACACTGGAGTGATGAGTGTTGTTAGCAGCGCCCTGTATTGGTATTACACACTGAAGTGATGAGTGTTGTGAGCAGCTCCCTGTATTGGTATTACACACTGGAGTGATGAGTGTTGTGAGCAGCGCCCTGTATTGGTATTACACACTGGAGTGATGAGTGTTGTGAGCAGCGCCCTGTATTGGTATTACACACTGGAGTGATGAGTGTTGTGAGCAGCGCCCTGTATTGGTATTACACACTGGAGTGATGTGTTGTGAGCAGCGCCCTGTATTGGTATTACACACTGGAGTGATGTGTTGTGAGCAGCGCCCTCTATTGGTATCACACACTGGAGTGATGAGTGTTGTGAGCAGCGCCCTGTATTGGTATTACTCACTGGAGTGATGTGTTGTGAGCAGCGCCCTCTTTTGGTATTATACACTGGAGTGATGTGTTGTTAGCAGCGCCCTGTATTGGTATTACACACTGGAGTGATGAGTGTTGTGAGCAGCGTCCTCTTTTGGTATTACACACTGGAGTGATGTGTTGTGAGCAGCGCCCTGTATTGGTATTACTCACTGGAGTGATGTGTTGTCAGCAGCGCCCTCTTTTGGTATTATACACTGGAGTGATGTGTTGTTAGCAGCGCCCTGTATTGGTATTACACACTGGAGTGATGAGTGTTGTGAGCAGCGCCCTCTATTGGTATTATACACTGGAGTGATGTGTTGTTAGCAGCGCCCCGTATTGGTATTACACACTGGAGTGATGAGTGTTGTGATCAGCGTCCTCTTTTGGTATTACACACTGGAGTGTTGTGTTGTGAGCAGAGCCCTGTATTGGTATTACACACTGGAGTGATGTGTTGTGAGCAGCGCCCTCTATTGGTATCACACACTGGAGTGATGAGTGTTGTGAGCAGCGCCCTGTATTGGTATTACACACTGGAGTGATGAGTGTTGTGAGCAGCGCCCTCTTTTTGTATTACACACTGGAGTGATGTGTTGTGAGCAACGCCCTCGATTGGTATCACACACTGGAGTGATGAGCGTTGTGAGCAGCGCCCTGTATTGGTATTACACACTGGAGTGATGTGTTGTGAGCAGCGCCCTGTATTGGTATTACTCACTGGAGTGATGTGTTGTGAGCAGCGCCCTCTTTTGGTATTATACACTGTAGTGATGTGTTGTGAGCATCGCCCTCTATTGGTATCACACACTGGAGTGATGAGTGTTGTGAGCAGCGCCCTCTATTGGTATCACACACTGGAGTGATGTGTTGTGAGCAGCGCCCTGTATTGGTGTTACACACTGGAGTGATGAGTGTTGTGAGCAGCGCCCTGTATTGGTATTACACACTGGAGTGATGAGTGTTGTGAGCAGCGCCCTGTATTGGTATTACACACTGGAGTGATGAGTGTTGTGAGCAGCGCCCTGTATTGGTATTACACACTGGAGTGATGAGTATTGTGAGCAGCGCCCTGTATTGGTATTACACACTGGAGTGATGAGTGTTGTGAGCAGCGCCCTGTATTGGTATTACACACTGAAGTGATGAGTGTTGTGAGCAGCGCCCTGTATTGGTATTACACACTGGAGTGATGAGTGTTGTGAGCAGCGCCCTGTATTGGTATTACACACTGGAGTGATGAGTGTTGTGAGCAGCGCACTGTATTGGTATTACACACTGGAGTGATGAGTGTTGTGAGCAGCTCCCTGTATTGGTATTACACACTGGAGTGATGAGTGTTGTGAGCAGCGCCCTGTATTGGTATTACACACTGGAGTGATGAGTGTTGTGAGCAGCGCCCTGTATTGGTATTACACACTGGAGTGATGAGTGTTGTGAGGAGCGCCCTGTATTGGTATTACACACTGGAGTGATGAGTGTTGTGAGCAGCGCCCTGTATTGGTATTACACACTGGAGTTATGAGTGTTGTGAGCAGCGCCCTCTATCGGTATTACACACTGGAGTGATGAGTGTTGTGAGCAGCGCCCTGTATTGGTATTACACACTGGAGTGGAGTGATGTGTATGTGTGATGTGAGCAGCGCCATCTTTTACACATTTATAACGTGTTGAGAATCTTTACTGCCTGTTTCACAATATATGCTAACTATGTTACTATGTTATACACGGCATAATAACATACGACATGAAGATTGTTATCACTAATAATTACCTGTGTAATTCAGTTGTAGTCTATATATATATAATCTGTAGCTTGCACAACATGGTCAGAAACGATCCATACCCAACCCTGTATATGCATTCTTCCATGCCTGTAACGCCCATGGTCTCCTCTTTTATGGTCCTTTTACATTTTTAGTTTATCTCATAAATATTCTTTCTGCAGCTCTGGCATTTTGTTTCCTTTTTACTTGTTGATGTATAACACCAGTAGAGGGCGCAGTATAGAAGCGTAATGCTCTGCATATTGTGACACAGAAGTGACAAACATACTTCCCATTCCCATTTTCCTTATACAGAGGATGGGCAACACTCCACATAATATATCAACATATTGATCTTATAGTCACTACACTATACATAGATCGAGAAGTGTTTTCAAAAAGGTTGAAAAAACAAGACTTTATTTAACCCCTTAAAGGACCAAGCCACTTAGTAGGTTAAGGATCAGGCCTTAATTTTGAAATCGGACCACTGTCCCTTTATGAGGTTATAACTCTGGAACTCTTTAATGGATCCCGGTGATTCTGACATTGTTTTTTCGTGACATATTGTACTTCATGTTAGTGGTAACATTTCCTCAATATAACTTGTGTTTTATTTATGAAAATAACGGAAATTTGTCAAAAATTTTGAAAACTTTGCAATTTCCACACTTTTAATTTTTGTACCAGAGAGATATGTCACACACGCACATCAGCACAATTCTGGAAATATAATTTTTTGTGAGGAAGTAATAAGGGTTAAAAGTTGACCAGCGATTTCTCATTTTTCGAACAAAATTTACAAAACCATTTTTTAGGGACCACCTCATGTTCGAAGTGAGTTTGGGGGGTTAATGTAACAGAAAATACCCTAAAGTGACACCATTCTAAAAACTGCACCCCTGAAGGTGCTCAAAACCACAATCAAGAAGTTTATTAACCCTTTAGGTACTTCACAAGATTTGAAGCAAAGTGGAAGGAAAAAAATGAACATTTAACTTTTTTCACAAACATTTTACTTCCGACACATCTTTTTTTTTAATTTGTCAATGGTTTCAGGACAAAATGAACCACAATATTTGTTGTGCAATTTCTCCTGAGTAGTGTTGAGCTTTCCGATACCGCAAGTATCGGGTATCGGCCGATTTTTGCCGTATCGGAATTCCGATACCGAGTACCGATACTTTTTTCGTATCGGATACCGGAATCGGAAGTCCAAAATGCAATGAGCCACTTTTGTGGCTCTGATTGGCTGCCGAAATGATGTCATCATGATGCGCTGTCTGTGCGCATCATGATGCGCCGTCAGTTCGGGCCTTCGGGGGGGCTGTGCCGACTGTCTGGGGGTCTGTGCCGGCCTGCCGGTGGTCTGTGCAGGCCTGCCGGTGGTCTGTGCAGGCTCCGGTGGTCTGTGCCGGCCTGCCGGGGGGCTGTGCAGGCCTGCCGGTGGTCTGTGCAGGCTCCGGGGGTCTGTGCCGGCCTGCCGGGGGAGCTGTGCCGGCCTGCCGGTGGGCTGTGCAGGCTCCGGGGGTCTGTGCAGGCATCGTCCGATGGGACTACAAGTCCCATCGGGCGATGCCTGCTACCATGACAGTGATTGACACATTAGCCAATGATGGGACAGTAGTAGTCCCTTCATCCGGCTAATGTGTTGAATGTAAAAAAAAAAAAAAAAAATTACATGCTACATACATGCTACATACATGCTACATACATGCTACATACTACATACATAATACATATATACTACATGCAACATACATACAACATATATACTACATGCATGCAACATGCATACTACATATATACTATATATACTACATGTAACATACATACTACATATATACTACATGCTACATACATGCTACATACTACATACATAATACATATATACTACATGCATGCAACATGCATACTACATATATACTATATATACTGCATGTAACATACATACTACATATATACTACATGCTACATACATGCTACATACATGCTACATACATGCTACATACTACATACATAATACATATATACTACATGCATGAAACATACATACAACATATATACTACATGCATACTACATATATACTATATATACTACATGCATACTACATATATACTATATATACTACATGCATACTACATATATACTATATATACTACATGTAACATACATACTACATATATACTACATGCTACATACATGCAACATACATACTACATACATGCTACATACATACTACATACATAATACATATATACTACATGCATGCAACATACATACAACATATATACTACATGCATGCAACATGCATACTACATATATACTATATATACTACATGTAACATACATACTACATATATACTACATGCTACATACATGCTACATACATGCTACATACAACATACATAATACATATATACTACATGCATGCAACATACATACAACATATATACTACATGCATACTACATATATACTATATATACTACATGCATACTACATATATACTATATATACTACATGTAACATACATACTACATATATACTACATGCTACATACATGCAACATACATACTACAAACATGCTACATACATACTACATACATAATACATATATACTACATGCATGCAACATGCATACAACATATATACTACATGCATGCAACATGCATACTACATATATACTGTATATACTACATGTAACATACATACTACATGCTACATACATGCAACATACACACTACATGCTACATACATGCAACATACACACTACATACATACACACTACATGCTACATACATGCAACATACATACATGCTACATACTACATACATGCTACATACCACATGCATGCAACATGCATACTACATATATACTGCATATATACTACATGCATGCAACATACATATATACTACATACAATACATACATATAGACATACAGTACATATAACATAGAGTACATACTTACCGTCACTTGTCACTTTGATCCCCGAAGCCATTGTCGTCTGAGGAATAAATATCAAAATAAAAAAACACCAATATACTTACCCCGATCCGCAGAAGTCCACGAGGGTCCCACGTCCATCTTGCGTGGAGAACAGCAGCATCAGCTGATGCTACCGTTCTCTACCAGCTCCAGGAATACAATGAGGGAAGGTAGGTATTCTTCCGCACTGTATTCCTCCACCACTTTAAAAAAAAAAAAAAAGTCCCTAGTCTCACTTTATGCCATTGCTGCGTGGGAAATTCCCACGCAGCAATGGCATAAAGTGAGACTAGAGACTTTTTTTTTTACAGTGGTGGAGGATGTGAACAAGGATAGAGGGACTGAACCACCAGTAATAGTATAGGCCAGACAGGATGGATTTTCCAACTCAGAAACAGGGCGGTCACACCCTTATATGCACAGAATGCACAATGAAACAAATGAGAAACTGGGTCTGAGCAGAAAAAGTAAATTAATGTGCATGCAAAATGTAATTGCATATGAACACATGACCTTTACACAGAGAAAACCAAAAGCAAAACACAAAACAAATATCCTGGAATAAAAAAGTAAAAAAATATATTGCAAAAATTGCATGAAGGTAGTAATAATAGTAATAATAAGGGTATTTAGTTAACATAATTTTGATCAAAATAATGTAGAAGCCATCCCGCCACGTCACGGCAACCCTTGTGGGACAGTCCTAACTCTTATATTTAAAACCTTTCCACTTGTCAAGTGACGTAAATGTGAACAAGGATAGAGGGACTGAACCACCAGTAATAGTATAGGCCAGACAGGATGGATTTTCCAACTCAGAAACAGGGCGGTCACACCCTTATATGCACAGAATGCACAATGAAACAAATGAGAAACTGGGTCTGAGCAGAAAAAGTAAATTAATGTGCATGCAAAATGTAATTGCATATGAACACATGACCTTTACACAGAGAAAACCAAAAGCAAAACACAAAACAAATATCCTGGAATAAAAAAGTAAAAAAATATATTGCAAAAATTGCATGAAGGTAGTAATAATAGTAATAATAAGGGTATTTAGTTAACATAATTTTGATCAAAATAATGTAGAAGCCATCCCGCCACGTCACGGCAACCCTTGTGGGACAGTCCTAACTCTTGTATTTAAAACCTTTCCACTTGTCAAGTGACGTAAATGTGAACAAGGATAGAGGGACTGAACCACCAGTAATAGTATAGGCCAGACAGGATGGATTTTCCAACTCAGAAACAGGGCGGTCACACCCTTATATGCACAGAATGCACAATGAAACAAATGAGAAACTGGGTCTGAGCAGAAAAAGTAAATTAATGTGCATGCAAAATGTAATTGCATATGAACACATGACCTTTACACAGAGAAAACCAAAAGCAAAACACAAAACAAATATCCTGGAATAAAAAAGTAAAAAAATATATTGCAAAAATTGCATGAAGGTAGTAATAATAGTAATAATAAGGGTATTTAGTTAACATAATTTTGATCAAAATAATGTAGAAGCCATCCCGCCACGTCACGGCAACCCTTGTGGGACAGTCCTAACTCTTGTATTTAAAACCTTTCCACTTGTCAAGTGACGTAAATGTGAACAAGGATAGAGGGACTGAACCACCAGTAATAGTATAGGCCAGACAGGATGGATTTTCCAACTCAGAAACAGGGCGGTCACACCCTTATATGCACAGAATGCACAATGAAACAAATGAGAAACTGGGTCTGAGCAGAAAAAGTAAATTAATGTGCATGCAAAATGTAATTGCATATGAACACATGACCTTTACACAGAGAAAACCAAAAGCAAAACACAAAACAAATATCCTGGAATAAAAAAGTAAAAAAATATATTGCAAAAATTGCATGAAGGTAGTAATAATAGTAATAATAAGGGTATTTAGTTAACATAATTTTGATCAAAATAATGTAGAAGCCATCCCGCCACGTCACGGCAACCCTTGTGGGACAGTCCTAACTCTTGTATTTAAAACCTTTCCACTTGTCAAGTGACGTAAATGTGAACAAGGATAGAGGGACTGAACCACCAGTAATAGTATAGGCCAGACAGGATGGATTTTCCAACTCAGAAACAGGGCGGTCACACCCTTATATGCACAGAATGCACAATGAAACAAATGAGAAACTGGGTCTGAGCAGAAAAAGTAAATTAATGTGCATGCAAAATGTAATTGCATATGAACACATGACCTTTACACAGAGAAAACCAAAAGCAAAACACAAAACAAATATCCTGGAATAAAAAAGTAAAAAAATATATTGCAAAAATTGCATGAAGGTAGTAATAATAGTAATAATAAGGGTATTTAGTTAACATAATTTTGATCAAAATAATGTAGAAGCCATCCCGCCACGTCACGGCAACCCTTGTGGGACAGTCCTAACTCTTGTATTTAAAACCTTTCCACTTGTCAAGTGACGTAAATGTGAACAAGGATAGAGGGACTGAACCACCAGTAATAGTATAGGCCAGACAGGATGGATTTTCCAACTCAGAAACAGGGCGGTCACACCCTTATATGCACAGAATGCACAATGAAACAAATGAGAAACTGGGTCTGAGCAGAAAAAGTAAATTAATGTGCATGCAAAATGTAATTGCATATGAACACATGACCTTTACACAGAGAAAACCAAAAGCAAAACACAAAACAAATATCCTGGAATAAAAAAGTAAAAAAATATATTGCAAAAATTGCATGAAGGTAGTAATAATAGTAATAATAAGGGTATTTAGTTAACATAATTTTGATCAAAATAATGTAGAAGCCATCCCGCCACGTCACGGCAACCCTTGTGGGACAGTCCTAACTCTTGTATTTAAAACCTTTCCACTTGTCAAGTGACGTAAATGTGAACAAGGATAGAGGGACTGAACCACCAGTAATAGTATAGGCCAGACAGGATGGATTTTCCAACTCAGAAACAGGGCGGTCACACCCTTATATGCACAGAATGCACAATGAAACAAATGAGAAACTGGGTCTGAGCAGAAAAAGTAAATTAATGTGCATGCAAAATGTAATTGCATATGAACACATGACCTTTACACAGAGAAAACCAAAAGCAAAACACAAAACAAATATCCTGGAATAAAAAAGTAAAAAAATATATTGCAAAAATTGCATGAAGGTAGTAATAATAGTAATAATAAGGGTATTTAGTTAACATAATTTTGATCAAAATAATGTAGAAGCCATCCCGCCACGTCACGGCAACCCTTGTGGGACAGTCCTAACTCTTGTATTTAAAACCTTTCCACTTGTCAAGTGACGTAAATGTGAACAAGGATAGAGGGACTGAACCACCAGTAATAGTATAGGCCAGACAGGATGGATTTTCCAACTCAGAAACAGGGCGGTCACACCCTTATATGCACAGAATGCACAATGAAACAAATGAGAAACTGGGTCTGAGCAGAAAAAGTAAATTAATGTGCATGCAAAATGTAATTGCATATGAACACATGACCTTTACACAGAGAAAACCAAAAGCAAAACACAAAACAAATATCCTGGAATAAAAAAGTAAAAAAATATATTGCAAAAATTGCATGAAGGTAGTAATAATAGTAATAATAAGGGTATTTAGTTAACATAATTTTGATCAAAATAATGTAGAAGCCATCCCGCCACGTCACGGCAACCCTTGTGGGACAGTCCTAACTCTTGTATTTAAAACCTTTCCACTTGTCAAGTGACGTAAATGTGAACAAGGATAGAGGGACTGAACCACCAGTAATAGTATAGGCCAGACAGGATGGATTTTCCAACTCAGAAACAGGGCGGTCACACCCTTATATGCACATTAATTTACTTTTTCTGCTCAGACCCAGTTTCTCAGTAGTATGCATGTAGTATATATGTTGTATGTATGTTGCATGCATGTAATATATATGTATTATGTATGTAGTATGTAGCATGTATGTAGTATGTATGTAGCATGTATGTAGCATGTAGTATATATGTAGTATGTATGTTACATGTAGTATATATAGTATATATGTAGTATGTATGTTACATGTAGTATATATGTGGTATATATGTAGTATGCATGTTGCATGCATGTAGTATATATGTATTATGTATGTAGTATGCATGTAGTATGTAGCATGTATGCAGTATGCATGTTGCATGTAGTATGTATGTTACATGTATGTAGCATGCATGTAGCATGTATGTAGCATGTATGTAGCATGTATGTAAAATGTAATTTTTTTTTTTATTTTATTTTTTTACATTCAACACATTAGCCGGATGATGGGACTACTACTGTCCCATCATTGGCTAATGTGTCAATCACTGTCATGGTAGCAGGCATCGTCCGATGGGACTTGTAGTCCCATCGGACGATGCCTGCACAGACCCCCGGAGCCTGCACAGCCCACCGGCAGGCCGGCACAGCCCCCCGGCAGGCCGGCACAGACCACCGGAGCCTGCACAGCCCACCGGCAGGCCGGCACAGCCCCCCCGGCAGGCCGGCACAGACCACCGGAGCCTGCACAGCCCACCGGCAGGCCGGCACAGCCCCCCGGCAGGCCGGCACAGACCACCGGAGCCTGCACAGACCACCGGCAGGCCTGCACAGACCACCGGAGCCTGCACAGACCCCCCGGCAGGCCGGCACAGCCCCCCGAAAGGCCCGTACAGACCCCAGAGAGGCTGTACAAGGCAAAAATAGGGTTTTTCTTATTCCGATACCGGAAGTCCCATAGACTTGAATGGGACTTCCGGTATCGGAATCGGCGATACCGATACTTTTTTTTAAGATCGGCCGATCCATTCCGATCCGATATTTTCAAGTATCGGCTGGTATCGCTCAACTCTACTCCTGAGTACACCGATACCCCATGTGTGGAGGAAGACCAATATTTAGGCACACGGCAGTGCTCAGAAAGGAAGGAGTATCATTTGAGATTTTGAATGTCAAACTGGCTGGAATTTAGATCGGATGCGTTTGGAGAGCCCCTGATGTGCCTAAATAGTGGAAAACCCCCCATAAGTGACCCAATTTTGGAAACTAGACCCCCCAAGTAACTTATCTAGATGTTTGGTGAGAGCTCTGAACCCACAAGGGCTTCACAGAAGATTATAACGTAGAGCCATAAAATTAAAAAAAATCATATTTTTTCCACAAAAATGATCTTTTCATCCCCAATTTTTATTTTCCCAAGGGTAACAGGACCCCAAAAGTTATTGTGCAATTTGTCCTGAATATGCTGATACTCCATATGTGAGGTGGAACCACTGTTTGGGCGCATGGCAGAGCTCGGAAGGGAAGGAGCGCCATTTGACTTTTTCGGCTGGAATTGAGATCGGTCGCCATGTCGCGTTTGGAGAGCTCCTGATGTACCAAAACAGTGGAAACCCCCACAAGTGACCCCATTTTGGAAACTAGACCCCCCCAAAGAGCTTATCTAGGTATGTGGTGAGCACTTGGAACAACCGAGTGCTTCACAGAAGTTTATAACGCAGAGCCATAAAAATAAAAAAACATTTTTTTCCACAAAAATGATCTTTTTGACCCCAAATTTTTATTTTCACAAGGGTAACAGGAGAAATTAGACCCCCAAAGTTGTTGTGCAATTTGTCCTGGGTAGGCTGATACCCTACATGTGGGGGCAGAATGAACAAATCCATAAAAGGTGAAGAATTGGTTTTATTTTTTACACCGTTCCTCGTGCGTTATTAGTGATTAGGCGACTTTATTCTTCGGGTCGGTGCGATTACAGCAATACCAGAGTTATATCCTTTCTTCATGTTCAGCTTCTGTCACACAATAAAAGACGCTTTTTTTGTAAGAATTTTTTAGTAAGAAATTTTTGCATCGCCGTATTTTAAGAGCTATAATTTTTCAATATTTCGGCCGACAGAGTCATGTGAGGGCTTAATTTTTGCGGGACGAGCTGACATTTTTATTGGTACCATTTTCGGGCACATGACTTTTTGATTGCTTTCTATTCTGATTTTTGTGGAGGCGGAATGAACAAAAACCAGCATTTTATTTTTCCGCTGATGGAGCTGTATGGCGGCTCGTTTTTTGCAGGACAAGATGGCGCTTTCAGTGATACTATATTTATTACCATTCGTTTTTTATCGCGCTTTATCCCACTTTTTCCAAGCAGTATGATGATACATAACAACCCTGGGTCATCATGGCAGAGATAGGGCCCCGCGATTATATCGTGGGGACGCTGATCTGAAAGCAGAGGGAGCTCCCGACCCTCTGCCTCCCTCCTGAACGCTGCGATCACGCCCGACCGCAACAATCAGGGGGTTAACAGCCAGGGGTTGTGCGGATGGCTGATAGTGCAGGAAGCTCAGCCACTGGTAGCCCTGAGCTCCTGCACTGACCTGGCGGGAGATTGTTATGAATGAGTCACCGTAGGAGACAAAAACATAAATACTAGCTAAGTCCAGAAAACCAGAGAAGTTGGCAGCTATCGGATTGCAGACCCCTGAACCTATCAACAACAACTAGCAGTAGCCATGGGGGGTTCCCACGGTGCCCTAGACCCCTCGATCACAGCCGGAGAACTACATAGCCTAAAGACAGAAAGGGAAATCTAAACTGCCCCAGAGCAGACCCCAAAGCAATAGGCAGCCCCCAACATATAATGACGGTGAAGCAAGATGAAAAAACACTCACACAGATAGAAAGATAGGCTGAGCAAATGATGGGGCCCAAGCTAACTAGATAGGACAGGATAGAAAAGCTGCTGTCTGTAATCCGCCAAAACCCTATCAAAACAAGAGCCAACAGCTGATAGGGAAAAAAGCCCTGAAGACGCTAGGCTTCAAAAAGACTATATCAGTACTCAGGTATTTTCTGAAGACAGAGCAAAAAGGAATTCAGCTCACCCCAGCAGGGAGTGGCAGAAATCAAGGAAAACAATGCAAAACAAAACCAAAACACAAATGCAAAAAGTAGAGCAGAAAACTTAGCTTTTGAGGAGCAGGAATCAGACTGGTCTCCTAGAATCCCTCAGAGAGATCACCAGCAAGGCAGAAGGGCGTCGGCTGCCTTATATCCAGTCAGTAATTCCCATCACCCAGTCATCATCATCCTGCCCAGGTGCTTGGTAATCAGCCTCACTACCTTCCTTCACCAGATGAAAGAGTTCATCAGACCTCAATGGTGAAGGGGAAAATGAACTCACAACAGTACCTCCCCCTTGAGGAGGGGTCACCGAACCCTCATCCACGCCACCAGGGCGATCAGGGTGAGCCCAATGAAAGGCACGCACCAATCTTTTGGCATGCATATCAGAGGCAGAGACCCAGGAATTATCCTCCTGACCATAACCCTTCCACTTAACCAAATACTGGAGTCTCCGTCTAGCCAGACGGGAATCCAGTATCTTCTCTACCTCATATTCCATGTTACCTTCAACCAATACAGGGTCCGGAGGTGCCACACCAGGAACTACTGGTTCAATAAACCTCTTCAACAAGGACTTATGAAACACATTATGGATTTTAAATGTAACAGGAAGAGCCAAACGAAAAGAGACCGGATTAATAATCTCCAAAATCTTGTAAGGTCCAATAAATCTAGGATTAAACTTAGGAGAAGCCACTTTCATAGCGATATTTTTTGATGATAACCAAACCATATCATCAACCTTAAACTGGGGACCAATGGTCCTATGTTGGTTGGAAAACCACTGGGCCTTTTCCTGGGAGAGAGATAACTTATCCACCACTTGGTCCCAGATCTGGTGCATTCTCTCCACCACAGTGTCAACACCTGGGCAGGCAGAAGGCTCCACCTGCCCTGAAGAAAATCGAGGATGAAACCCAAAGTTACAATAAAAAGGTGACATCAAAGTGGCAGAACTAGCTCTATTATTTAAAGCAAATTCGGCCAAGGGCAAAAATGAAACCCAATCATCCTGATCAGCAGAAATAAAACATCTCAAATACGACTCCAAGGTCTGGTTTGTACTCTCCGTCTGCCCATTGGTCTGAGGGTGAAAAGCAGAGGAGAAGGACAACTGAATTCCCAGCTTGGAACAGAAAGTCCTCCAAAATCTAGACACAAACTGAACTCCTCTGTCAGATACAATGTTATCAGGAATCCCGTGCAAGTGAACCACCTGTTGCAAAAACAGGGGCACCAACTCAGAGGAAGATGGCAACTTAGGGAGTGGTACAAGATGAACCATCTTAGTGAACCTATCACAAATCACCCAAATAACAGTCATTCTCTGAGAGACATGCATATCAGAGATGAAATCCATTGAAATATGGGTCCATGGCCTCCTGGGAACCGGCAAAGGAATCAACAACCCACTGTTAGGCGTCGGATTCCTGGCACTGCACAGCGGGAGTCCAGAGCCAGACATCCTGCGGTCTCCCATTCTTCCTCGACCGCTCCAGGTGTTTTTCAGCAAACACAGCGAGCCAGGCTTGCTGCTCAGACTCGCTCTGACAGCCTGGATGTTGCAGCCACCTCTGGTGCAGCAATAGCAGCGCAACCTGCTCTGCTGGTAACTGCTCCCGAGGCTAAGTCCTCATGCCGTGCTACTGGACATGCCCGCAACTTGACCTCTCACTGGAAAGCAGGGGTCACATGCTCAGGTCCTAAGTTGGATCTGATTGGTCCTTCCCAAGCTAATGGAAGGTCCCGGAAGCGCATCGCTATAAAAAGCCCACATGGCGGCTCGGCGATGCGCTAGTGTAGCATATTATGCTGTGTGTGTATGGTGACGGATGTGTGGACTGGTGACTGACGCATTATGAAACCCCTTCCCTCGGATATTACGAATGGTGACAGAGAGTTGGATAGTCATTCTCAGCTTGTGGCAAGCTACACGCCACATGATCCTCGCCTACACTAGCGCCCGTCGGCACCCGTGTCTCAGAGCCAACGTCTGCGGCTTCACCTGCCGCTGTGCTGCACTAACCGCAGCTACTCTTGGTCGCTGTTGCAACGCCACTCGTAGGCCTCTGTGACATTAACAGAGCCGCGTCTCGGCATCACATTGCCTCTTGCGACTCTGTGCCAGAACAGAGCCGTCCTTAGCGTTCGGGTGACGTTAACCCGAGCGCAGTACCTCATTGATTAGGTGCGTCTGCCATTGTTCAGCAGCGGTCTTGTCACCTACCGCACGGTGGACTCCGGGCGGCGAATGCACCTCCTGTTATTTTATATTTGGTGCGTTCCGCCGTCCTAACACCCACTAGAGCGAGAACAAGGTTTAGACCGGGAGCAAGTCCCACAGGACTGCACAAAATTCCTGACATCACAAGACAAGGCGGGCCACCAAAAAGACCGACTCACCAGATCTCTAGTACCAAAAATACCTGGATGACCAGCCAATGCAGAGCAATGAACTTCAGACATCACTCTCTTCTTCCACTGGTCAGGAACATACAACTTTCCACTGGGACAACGCTCAGGTTTGTCCTCCTGGAACTCTTCCAGAGCACGTCTCAAATCGGGCGAGATGGCAGAAAGAACTACCCCTTCGCCTAAGATGGTAGCAGGCTTGGTCACCACAGCAGAATCAGCAAAGAAGCTCCTAGAGAGAGCGTCAGCCTTGACATTCTTAGTGCCAGGAAGAAAAGAGACCACAAAATCAAAACGTGTAAAAAACAAGGCCCACCTAGCCTGTCTAGGGTTCAAGCGTTTGGCCGACTCCAGGTAAATCAAATTCTTGTGGTCACTGAGGACCACGACTTGATGTTTAGCTCCCTCCAACCAGAGTCTCCACTCCTCAAATGCCCATTTCATGGCTTACATTTCCCGATTCCCCACATCATAGTTACGTTCAGATGGAGAGAACTTTCGGGAAAAGAAAGCACAGGGATTCATTTTAGATGTTACAGGATCCTTTTGGGACAAAACAGCTCCTGCACCAATCTCAGAAGCGTCCACCTCTACCTGGAACGGGAGTGAGACATCAGGTTGCCGCAAAACCGGGGCAGAAGTGAATCTTCGCTTCAGCTCCTGAAAGGAAGAAACAGCCTCCGGAGACCAATTCAACACATCAGCACCCTTCTTAGTCAGATCAGTCAATGGCTTGGCAATACTAGAAAATTTTGCTATAAATTTCCGATAAAAATTAGCAAAACAAAAAAACTTCTGGAGGGCCTTCAAAGAAGTGGGCTGAACCCAATCATAAATGGCCTGTACCTTGGCCGGGTCCATTTCAATAGTTGACGGAGACAAAATAAATCCCAAAAAAGAAATCCTCTGTACCCCAAAAAGGCATTTCGATCCTTTGACATACAGGGAATTCTCCCTCAAGATCCGGAACACAGTCCGAACATGTTCCACATGAGAATCCCAATCCTTGGAGAAGATCAAAATATCATCCAGATAGATAATCAAAAATGTATCCACAAAGTCTCAGAAAATATCGTTCATGAAGCACTGGAAGACAGAAGGGGCATTAATGAGCCCAAAAGGCATCACCAGGTACTCAAAATGTCCCTCCGGAGTATTAAACGCCGTCTTCCATTCATCCCCATGCTTAATGCGGATAAGATTATACGCCCCCTGAGGTCAAGCTTGGTAAACCAGCAAGCACCTTTAACTCTGGAGAATAGATCTGAAATCAGGGGTAACGGATACTGATATTTAATAGTAATTTTGTTGAGGGCACGATAATCAATACAAGGCCTTAATGAACCATCCATTTTGGCCACGAAAAAAAACCCAGCACCTAAGGGTGAAGAGGATGGTCTAATATGACCCTTCTCCAACGCCTCCTTAATATAGGATCGCATAGCCTCGTGCTCGGGTACAGATAAATTGAAGAGCCGACCCTTGGGAAATTTACACCCCGGGCTCAGTTCAATTGCACAGTCATAACTCCTATGAGGAGGCAAAGACGCAGACTCATTCTCACTAAATACATCATAAAAATCCGCCAAATAGTCAGTAACATCATGCGACTGAGGAGAGGTGGAAAAAAACGGAGCCTCACTAAGGGCACACCGACAACCCCAACACACCACAGACACAGATTTCCAATCCAAAACTGGATTATGAATTTGCAACCAGGGAAACCCCAGAACAATGGTATCATGCAAATTATGCAACACCAAAAATCTGCAATTTTCTTGATGGTCTGGGGCGACCCGCATTACCACCTGGGTCCAAAACTGAGGTTTATTTTTTGCCAAAGGAGTAGCATCAATCCCCCTCAAAGGGATAGACGTCCGCAGAGGTGTCATAGGAAATCCACAGCGTTTAGCAAAATCCAAGTCCATTAGGTTCAGGGCTGCTCCCAAATCCACAAAAGCCTTGGCGGAAAATGTGGACAGGGAGCAGATCAGAGTAATTGCCAGAAGAAACTTAGGTTGAACACCACCCACAGAAAACGTGCGTGCAAAATGTTTCTCTCGTTTAGGACAGACAGAAATAATATGCGAGGCATCTCCACAAAAAAAACACAGCTTATTACACCTTCTGAACTCCTGACGTTGCTCCCTGGACAAAACTCTCTACCTGGAACGGGAGTGAGACATCAGGTTGCCGCAAAACCGGGGCAGAAGTGAATCTTCGCTTCAGCTCCTGAAAGGAAGAAACAGCCTCCGGAGACCAATTCAACACATCAGCACCCTTCTTAGTCAGATCAGTCAATGGCTTGGCAATACTAGAAAATTTTGCTATAAATTTCCGATAAAAATTAGCAAAACCCAAAAACTTCTGGAGGGCCTTCAAAGAAGTGGGCTGAACCCAATCATAAATGGCCTGTACCTTGGCCGGGTCCATTTCAATAGTTGACGGAGACAAAATAAATCCCAAAAAAGAAATCCTCTGTACCCCAAAAAGGCATTTCGATCCTTTGACATACAGGGAATTCTCCCTCAAGATCCGGAACACAGTCCGAACATGTTCCACATGAGAATCCCAATCCTTGGAGAAGATCAAAATATCATCCAGATAGATAATCAAAAATGTATCCACAAAGTCTCAGAAAATATCGTTCATGAAGCACTGGAAGACAGAAGGGGCATTAATGAGCCCAAAAGGCATCACCAGGTACTCAAAATGTCCCTCCGGAGTATTAAACGTCGTCTTCCATTCATCCCCATGCTTAATGCGGATAAGATTATACGCCCCCTGAGGTCAAGCTTGGTAAACCAGCAAGCACCTTTAACTCTGGAGAATAGATCCGAAATCAGGGGTAACGGATACTGATATTTAATAGTAATTTTGTTGAGGGCACGATAATCAATACAAGGCCTTAATGAACCATCCATTTTGGCCACGAAAAAAAACCCAGCACCTAAGGGTGAAGAGGATGGTCTAATATGACCCTTCTCCAACGCCTCCTTAATATAGGATCGCATAGCCTCGTGCTCGGGTACAGATAAATTGAAGAGCCAACCCTTGGGAAATTTACACCCCGGGCTCAGTTCAATTGCACAGTCATAACTCCTATGAGGAGGCAAAGACGCAGACTCATTCTCACTAAATACATCATAAAAATCCGCCAAATAGTCAGTAACATCATGCGACTGAGGAGAGGTGGAAAAAAACGGAGCCTCACTAAGGGCACACCGACAACCCCAACACACCACAGACACAGATTTCCAATCCAAAACTGGATTATGAATTTGCAACCAGGGAAACCCCAGAACAATGGTATCATGCAAATTATGCAACACCAAAAATCTGCAATTTTCTTGATGGTCTGGGGCGACCCGCATTACCACCTGGGTCCAAAACTGAGGTTTATTTTTTGCCAAAGGAGTAGCATCAATCCCCCTCAAAGGGATAGACGTCCGCAGAGGTGTCATAGGAAATCCACAGCGTTTAGCAAAATCCAAGTCCATTAGGTTCAGGGCTGCTCCCAAATCCACAAAAGCCTTGGCGGAAAATGTGGACAGGGAGCAGATCAGAGTAATTGCCAGAAGAAACTTAGGTTGAACACCGCCCACAGAAAACGTGCGTGCAAAATGTTTCTCTCGTTTAGGACAGACAGAAATAATATGCGAGGCATCTCCACAAAAAAAACACAGCTTATTACACCTTCTGAACTCCTGACGTTGCTCCCTGGACAAAACTCTCTACCTGGAACGGGAGTGAGACATCAGGTTGCCGCAAAACCGGGGCAGAAGTGAATCTTCGCTTCAGCTCCTGAAAGGAAGAAACAGCCTCCGGAGACCAATTCAACACATCAGCACCCTTCTTAGTCAGATCAGTCAATGGCTTGGCAATACTAGAAAATTTTGCTATAAATTTCCGATAAAAATTAGCAAAACCCAAAAACTTCTGGAGGGCCTTCAAAGAAGTGGGCTGAACCCAATCATAAATGGCCTGTACCTTGGCCGGGTCCATTTCAATAGTTGACGGAGACAAAATAAATCCCAAAAAAGAAATCCTCTGTACCCCAAAAAGGCATTTCGATCCTTTGACATACAGGGAATTCTCCCTCAAGATCCGGAACACAGTCCGAACATGTTCCACATGAGAATCCCAATCCTTGGAGAAGATCAAAATATCATCCAGATAGATAATCAAAAATGTATCCACAAAGTCTCAGAAAATATCGTTCATGAAGCACTGGAAGACAGAAGGGGCATTAATGAGCCCAAAAGGCATCACCAGGTACTCAAAATGTCCCTCCGGAGTATTAAACGTCGTCTTCCATTCATCCCCATGCTTAATGCGGATAAGATTATACGCCCCCTGAGGTCAAGCTTGGTAAACCAGCAAGCACCTTTAACTCTGGAGAATAGATCCGAAATCAGGGGTAACGGATACTGATATTTAATAGTAATTTTGTTGAGGGCACGATAATCAATACAAGGCCTTAATGAACCATCCATTTTGGCCACGAAAAAAAACCCAGCACCTAAGGGTGAAGAGGATGGTCTAATATGACCCTTCTCCAACGCCTCCTTAATATAGGATCGCATAGCCTCGTGCTCGGGTACAGATAAATTGAAGAGCCAACCCTTGGGAAATTTACACCCCGGGCTCAGTTCAATTGCACAGTCATAACTCCTATGAGGAGGCAAAGACGCAGACTCATTCTCACTAAATACATCATAAAAATCCGCCAAATAGTCAGTAACATCATGCGACTGAGGAGAGGTGGAAAAAAACGGAGCCTCACTAAGGGCACACCGACAACCCCAACACACCACAGACACAGATTTCCAATCCAAAACTGGATTATGAATTTGCAACCAGGGAAACCCCAGAACAATGGTATCATGCAAATTATGCAACACCAAAAATCTGCAATTTTCTTGATGGTCTGGGGCGACCCGCATTACCACCTGGGTCCAAAACTGAGGTTTATTTTTTGCCAAAGGAGTAGCATCAATCCCCCTCAAAGGGATAGACGTCCGCAGAGGTGTCATAGGAAATCCACAACGTTTAGCAAAATCCAAGTCCATTAGGTTCAGGGCTGCTCCCAAATCCACAAAAGCCTTGGCGGAAAATGTGGACAGGGAGCAGATCAGAGTAATTGCCAGAAGAAACTTAGGTTGAACACCACCCACAGAAAACGTGCGTGCAAAATGTTTCTCTCGTTTAGGACAGACAGAAATAATATGCGAGGCATCTCCACAAAAAAACCACAGCTTATTACACCTTCTGAACTCCTGACGTTGCTCCCTGGACAAAACTCTATCACATTGCATAGGTTCAGACATTTGTTCAACAGGTGGCAACACCTCTCGTGCAGTCCTGCGTTCACGTAAACGCCGATCAACCTGAATGGCTAATGACATAGAGTCGTCAAGACCAGAGGGAACAGGAAATCCCACCATAGTATCTTTTACGGCTTCTGACAAACCCTTCCGAAAGAGAGCTGCCAAGGTATTATCATTCCAGGTAGTAAGGACCGCCCACTTTCGGAATTTTTGACAGTACAATTCTGCCGAATCTCGACCCTGGCTTAATGCCAACAGGGTCTTTTCAGCCTGATCAATAGCATTAGGTTCGTCATACAACAACCCCAAGGCTTGAAAAAATGCGTTCACATTAGTCAGAATAGGATCATCTGGTTTCAAAGAAAACACCCAATCCTGGGGATCGCCATGCAGCAAAGAGATGACAATTTTAACCTGCTGCGCGGAGCTCCCTGACAAGTTAGGCTTCAAGGCAAACAATAACTTACAATTATTTTTGAAATTCAAAAATTTAGACCGATCCCCAAAAAACACATCAGGAGTAGGGATCTTTGGTTCAGCAGCATGTGAATGAGCAAGGTAGGCGGAAATTCCCCGCACTTCCACAGCGAGCTGCTCCACACTATCAGACAATTGCTTTATCTCCATTGAGAGAAAAAAAATTCCCCCTACGGCCTCAGAGATATAGAGGAAAAAATATACACACCTTTTTTTTTTTTTTTTACACAATTCTTTCCTGCTATTGAGTACCCTAGGATCTGCGGTATGGCTGGTGATTCTGTTATGAATGAGTCACCGTAGGAGGCAAAAACATAAATACTAGCTAAGTCCAGAAAACCAGAGAAGTTGGCAGCTATCGGATTGCAGACCCCTGAACTTATCAACAACAACTAGCAGTAGCCATGGGGGGTTCCTACGGTGCCCTAGACCCCTCGATCACAGCCGGAGAACTACATAGCCTAAAGACAGAAAGGGAAATCTAAACTGCCCCAGAGCAGACCCCAAAGCAATAGGCAGCCCCCAACATATAATGACGGTGAAGCAAGATGAAAAAACACTCACACAGATAGAAAGATAGGCTGAGCAAATGATGGGGCCCAAGCTAACTAGATAGGACAGGATAGAAAAGCTGCTGTCTGTAATCCGCCAAAGCCCTATCAAAACAAGAGCCAACAGCTGATAGGGAAAAAAGCCCTGAAGACGCTAGGCTTCAAAAAGACTATATCAGTACTCAGGTATTTTCTGAAGACAGAGCAAAAAGGAATTCAGCTCACCCCAGCAGGGAATGGCAGAAATCAAGGAAAACAATGCAAAACAAAACCAAAACAAAATTGCAAAAAGTAGAGCAGAAAACTTAGCTTTTGAGGAGCAGGAATCAGACTGGTCTCCTAGAATCCCTCAGAGAGATCACCAGCAAGGCAGAAGGGTGTCGGCTGCCTTATATCCAGTCAGTAATTGCCGTCACCCAGTCATCATCATCCTGCCCAGGTGCTTGGTAATCAGCCTCACTACCTTCCTTCACCAGAAGAGGGAGTTCATCAGACGTCAATGGTGAAGGGGAAAATGAACTCACAACAGGAGATGCTGAAATTTCAGCATCTCCTGCCCACTCATGCTGTGATCGGTCATTCAGATTGACTGACCAATCACAGCGCTCTGGGTGCGGGGACCGACGGCATGGATCCCTGCACCTCTTGCCGTTGCCTGTCACCTGTCTATGACAGCTGTTGGCACTGAACTGTCACTGCGTGTTTTCACGCAGTGACAGTTTAAATGCGTGACGTGCACAGCCTGTACCTGCAAGGTGTGGGAACTTACACTCCATGACGGACTGTCCATGTCAATGGACGTTAAGCGGTTAAACAGCTTAAAATACATGTAAATGCAAGGAATAATTATAAAAAATAGTGCATCAAACCCAACACATATATATGAAGAGGTCAACTAAAGCTGGACACAAAATACCCAGGGAATAAGGCTGGTTTCACATTTGCGTATGTGTGCGCAGTGTTTGCTCCGCATAGATCCACATATGTCATGCATACATATCTTTATCATGGTGAATGCAGGGACATGCTTTTGCATGCATTCACATGAAAGCGCGTACGCATGCTTTGTTTTGCGGTGTGCAGCAAACGCCACATGTTGCATTTTTTATTGTGTCAAAAATCCATTAAATATGGACATACGGATGAGCGTAAAAAATGCATTACTGTCTATGTAAATGCATGTGTACGCAAGGACATACATACGCATGCGTTCGAAAGGCATGCGTTTTTCACATAATCATGTACGGGAAATGAGACATGCCCAATGGGTGCGGCTTGTCTCAAGGACATTTTCCGTACACATGCGCTGAAAAAACACAAACACATGAAAAAAAAAGGCATGCAAATGCAGCGCTTTTTGGCGTCATGCGTAAGCTGATGCGGATAAGAACCGCTGTGTAAACATGCGTTTGAATGGGTTTTGACATGCGTTTGCCAATGCAGACGAAACGCTGCGCACACAGACGCTAATGTAAACCTAGCCTTACATATATTGGATCACAAATACATTATTACAATTATCCACTATACAGTCTAAAACTCCCACTAATACATTAATTTTACAAAAATTGACCACTATGTGATACCTGCACAAAGCATATGTACAGGAATATAAATAGATTAATCCATACCATCATCTGAAAGACACAATTATAATCATAATCACGCATCGGTGTTCAGTGTGTCACTTGACTGTACATTCGCTGTGGGCCAGACGCAGGTAATACGTACTTTATATGACATGGGATGTCAGCTTTGCTCATAGTAGGAAACATTAAGGACACAATGACAGTAACGGGGTACGGTGACTCTCATTTAGATAGGGCTCCATTACCATTGAATTACTGGTCCCCTCTAATATTTAGCAGGAACACTGCACTTTTTTCTTTGCACGTGCACCTTGGTATGTACAGATCAAATGCTTGATTTTGAATATAATTGTGTCTTTAAGATGATGGTATGGATTAATCTATTTATATTCCTGTACATATGCTTTGTGCAGGTATCACACAGTGGTCAATTTTTGTAAAATGAATGTGTTAGTCAGAGTTTTAGACTATATAGTGGATAATTATAATACTTTATTTGTGATCCGATATATGTTATTCCCTGGGTATTTTGTGTCCAGCTTTAGTTGACCTCTTCATTTATATGTGTTTGGTTTGAGGCACTATTATTTATAATTATTCCTTGCATTTACATGTGCTGGGGGCAGCACGGTGGCTCAGTGGTTAGCACTGTATGGTGGCTCAGTGGTTAGCACTGTATGTTGGCTCAGTGGTTAGCGCTGTATGGTGGCTCAGTGGTTAGCAATGAATGGTGGCTCAGTGGATAGCCTTGCAGCACTGGGGTCCTGGGTTCGAATCCCACCAAGGACAACATCTGCAAGAAGTTTGTATGTTCTCCCCCGTGTTTGCGTGGGGGTTCTCCGGTTTCCTCCCACATTTCAAAGACATACTGATAGGGAATCTAGATTGTGAGCCCCATCAGGGACAGTTATGGTAATGTGTGCAAACTGTAAGGCTATGTGCACACGCTGCGGATTCACCTGCGGATTTTTCCGCGCGGATCCGGAGGTAAAACCGCAGGTAAAGTGACCTACGGTTTCACACCTCTACCATGTTAAAGGTGTGAAACCGCTGCGGAATCCGCACAAACAATTGACATGCTGCGGTTTGTAAACCGCACGGAAAAAAACGCAGCGTGCGCACAGCGGATTTGAAATGCCATGGGATAACATGGTACTGTACCATGTCTGCAGAACTGCTGCATTTCCGCAGGGCCAAAAACGCTGCAGAAACGCAGCAGAATCCGCAGCGTGTGCACGTAGCCTAAAGCGCTGCGGAATATGTTAATATTATATACAAATAAAGATTATTATTATTTTAAGCTGTATAAATAAAGTCTATTTGTTTTATCAACATTTTTTAAAACACTTCTCGATCTATGTATAGTGTAGTGACTATCAGATCAGTATGTTGATATATTATGTGGAGTGTTGCCCATCCTCTGTATAAGGAAAATGGGCATGGGAAGTTTGTTTGTCACTTCTGTGTCACAATATGCAGAGCATGACGCTTCTATACTGCGCCCTCTACTGGTGTTATACATCAACAAGTAAAAAGGAAACAAAATGCCAGAGCTGCAGAAAGAATATTTATGAGATAAACTAAAAATGTAAAAGGACCATAAAAGAGGAGACCATGGGCGTTACAGGCATGGAAGAATGCATATACAGGGTTGGGTATGGATCGTTTCTGACCATGTTGTGCAAGCTACAGATTATATATATATAGACTACAACTGAATTACACAGGTAATTATTAGTGATAACAATCTTCATGTCGTATGTTATTATGCTGTGTATAACTTAGTAACATTGTTATCAAGGCCGAAAAAGACATTTATCCATCCAGTTCAGCTTATATTCCGGCAGAATAAATCCCCAGATGTATGTTCTTCTGCTGATGACCTGAGGTTAGCATCCTCAATAATCAGAACCTCCCACTCCCGTCTCCAAGACTTTACACGTGCTGCGCCAATTCTTTGGAATGCACTTCCCAGGTCAATACGATTAGTCTCCAATCCCCACAAGTTTAAGAGTGCCCTGAAAATGCATTTATTCAGACTGGCCTACCGCCTCAACTCATTAACCTAATCTATCCCTGTGTGGCACAGCCAAAAGTTTTACCATTACCAGGTTCCCCGCGTCATGTTCCCACATGCTTTATGCATCCATTAGCCCTCTGTGTCTGTACTGTTACACACTTAACATTATGGCTTGTCCATACAATCAGGGCAGCTGTTACCACCCACCTTTCGTGTCTCCCTTTTTTACCTCATAGACTGTAAGCTTGCGAGCAGGGCCCTCATTCCTCTTGGTATCTGTTATGATCTATGTGATTATTGTTATCCTGTAATGTCTATCGTCTGTACAAGTCCCCTCTGAAATGTAAAGTGCTGCAGAATATGTTGGCGCTATAGAAATAAAATTTATTATTATTATTAAAGAACCTAATCACTGTAAGGCTATGTGCACACATAGTTTTCGGTGGTGCGGATTTTTCCGCGCAGATTTTGGAAAAACCACAGGTCAAAAAGACCTGCGGTTTAGGCTGCGGTTTAGCCCTGCGGTTTCACACCTCTACAATGGAGGAGATGTGAAACCGCAGCGGATTCCACACAAACAATTGACATGCTGCGGATTGTAACCCGCGGAACAATCCACAGCAAGTGCACAGCGTTTTTGGTTTTACCATTGGAAACAATGGTACTGTACAACGCAGCAGAAACTGCTGCGGACCCCCAGGGCCAGAAATGCTGCGGATCCACAGCAGGATCCGCACCATGTGCACATAGCCTAAGATAAAATATTGTTACTCCAGGAAGACATCCAGACCTCTCTTGAACCCCTCGACTGAGTTCGCCATCACCACCACCTCAGGCAAGGAATTCTAGATTCTCACTACCGGTCCCTAGCAGTAAAGAATCCTCTTCTATTTTGGTGGAAAAACCTTCTCTCTTCCAGACGCAGAGAATGCCCCCTTGTGACCGTCACCTTCCTTGGTATAAATAGATCCTCGGAGAGATATTTGTATTGTCCCCTTATATACTTATACATGGTTATTAGATCACCCCTCATTCGTCTTTTTTCTAGACTAAATAATCCTAATTTTGCTAATCTTTCTGGGTATTGTAGTTCCCCCATCCCCTTTATAAATTTTGTTGCCCTCCTTTGTACTCGCTCTAGTGCCATTATATCTTCCTGAGCACCGGTGCCCAAAACTGTACACAGTACTCCATGTTCAGTCTAACCAGGGATTTGTACAGAGGCAGTATAATGCTCTCATCATGTGTATCCAGACCTCTTTTAATGCACCCCATGATCCTGTTTGCCTTGGCAGCTGCTTCCTGGCACTGGCTGCTCTAGGTAAGTTTATCATTAACTTGGATCCCCAAGTCCTTCTCCATGTCAGATTTACCCAGTGGTTTACCGTTCAGTGTGTAATGGTGATATTGATTGCTTCTTCCCATGTTCCCATGTATATATAACCTTACATTTATCATTATCAAACCGCATCTGCCTCCTTTCAGCCCAAGTTCCCAACTTATCCAGATCCATCTGTAGCAGAATACTATCTTCTCTTGTATTGACTGCTTTACATAGTTTTTTATCATCTGCAAATATCAATATTTTACTGTGTAAACCTTCTACCAGATCGTTAATAAATGTTGAAGAGAATAGATCCTAACACCGACCCCTGCGGTACCCCACTGGTCACAGCGACCCAGTTAGAGAATATACCATTTATAACCACCCTCTGCTTTCTATCACTGAGTCAGTTACTTACCCATTTACACACATTTTCCCCCAGACCCAGCATTCTCATTTTGTGTACCAACCTCTTGTGTGGCACGGTATCAAACACTTTGGAAAAATCAAGATATACCACTTTCAATTACTCACCATGGTCCAGTCTATAGCTTACTTCTTCATAAAAACTGATTAGATTGGTTTGACAGGAGAGATTCCTCATAAACCCATGCTGATATGGAGGTAAACAGTTATTGTCATTGAGATAATACAGAATAACATCCCTCAGAAACCATTCAAATATTTCAGCAACATTAGAGGTTAGACTTACTGGCCTATAATTTCCAAGTTCACTTTTAGGCTGTGTGCACACGCTGTGGAAAAGGTGCGGATTCATCCGCGTGGATTTTGTACAATCCGCAGGTGAAACCGCAGGTCAAAAGACCTGCGGTTTTACCTGCGGATTGCTCTGCGGTTTTGCCCTGCGGTTTTTCATCTCCTCAATGGAGGAGATGGCAAACCGCAGGAGAATCCGCAGAAAGAATTGACATGTCAATTCTTTCTGCGGATTGAAAACCGCAGATAATCCGCGCGGAAAATTCCGCACCGTCTGCACTGCGGTTTTTGATTCCCATAGGGAATCATTGTACTGTACACCGCAGCAGAAACTGCTGCGGGTCCGCAGCGGCCAAAACCAATCCGCAGCGTGTGCACACAGCCTAAGAGCCCTTTATGAATATGGGTACCACATTTGCTATGTTCCAGCCCTGTGGAACAGACCCCGTCGCTATAGAGTACCTAAATATAAGAAATAATGGTTTTTCTATTACATTATTTAGTTCTCTTAGTACTCGTGGGTGTATGACATCCGGACCCGGAGATCTACCGTATATATGTGTGTATAAGCCGACCCCCTTAATTTTGCCACAAAAAACTGGGAAAACTTATTGACTTGCGTATAAGCCTAGGGTGGAAAATGCAGCAGCTACTGTTAAATTTCAAAAATAAAAAAAGATACCAATAAAAGTAAAATTAATTGAGACATCAGTAGGTTAAATGTTTTTGAATAGCCATATTGAATCAGGAGCCCCATATAATGCTCCATACAGTTCATGATGGCCCCATAAGATGCTCCATACAAAATACGCCCCATATAATGCTGCACAAAGTTAATAATGGCCCCTTAAGATGCTCCATAATATAATATGCCCCATATGCTGCTCCATAAAGGTTATGGCCCCATAAGATGTTCCATAGATTATGCCCCATATGCTGCCCCATAAGATGCTCCGTAGAATATGCCCCCATATGCAGCCCCCATAAGATGCTCCATTGAATATACCCCCATATGCTGCCCCCATAAGATGCTCCATTGAATATGCCCCCATATTCTGCCCCCATAAGATACTCCATTGAATATACCCCCATATGCTGCCCCCATAAGATGCTCCATTGAATATGCCCCCATATTCTGCCCCCATAAGATACTCCATTGAATATGCCCCCATATGCTGCCCCTATAAGATACTCCATTGAATATGCCCCCATATGCTGCCCCCATAAGATGCCCCATAGATTATGCCCCCATATATTGCTGCTGCCACTACTGCAGGTATTATAAAAAAACATGCTCACCTCTCGTCGCTAGGGGCCAGGTGCCAGTGTGCTGAGCAGGCGGAGACACCGGCGTGCTATGGGGGACAGGTGTCATCGCTGGCTCAGGACCCGGCACCTGAGATATTCACCTGTCCCGGTTCCAATCTTGCTCGCTGCTGTCTGCCCGCTGGGTCCCTCTGTCAGTGACGTCAGACAGCAGAGGGCACGCACTGACTATGTCATCACGCCGTCTGCTGTCTGAACGTCACTGACAGAGGGACCCGGCGGGCAGACAGCGGCGAGCAGCGTTGGAACTGGGACAGGTAAACATAGGATATACTTACCTTCCCCTGGCGCGTCTCTGCAGCCCCGTTCTCCCACGGTCTCCCTTCCTTCCTTCAGCAGTCACGTGGTACCGCTCATTAAAGTCATAAATATGCGCATTTTCATGACTTTAATGAGCAGTACCATGTGACTGCTGTAGAAAGGAAAGGAGACCGTGGGACAAGCAGGGGGGCTGCAGAGACCACACCAGGGGGGTCAGTATGATGTGACACCCCCGCTCCTCCCCCATCTAGCCCCTGGCTATATGACTCACGTATAAGGCTACTGTCACACATCCGGCTTTTGTAATCTGGCACGATGCGGCGAAATTTGTAAAAACCAGATCTGGCACCAGTTGGCATCGGATCCGTTTTTTTCCCATAGACGTTCATTATCGCCGCATTGTGCCGGATGGGCATGCGGCGCGTCTGTTTTTTGCCTGACACGGCAAAACTTCGCCATCCGACGTTTTAAAAAAATGTTCCATGCTACGTTTTTTTACAGCGCCGGACAGGGTTTTTGAACAGCGCATGCCCAGACACTGCGAGTTTAACCCTAGAAGTCTCTCTCTCTCCTTCTCTCTCGCCTCTCTCCTCTCTTCTCTCTCTTCTCTCTCTCCTCTCTCTCCTCTCTCTCCTCTCCTCTCCTCCCTCTCCTCTCCTCCCTCTCCTCTCCTCTCCTCTCCTCCCCCTCTCTTCCCCCCTCTCTTCCCCCCTCTTCCCCCACGGATCATACCTTTGTGCGAGTCTGCTGCTCCTTTAATTCTGAGCTACACCGTTTCCGGCCACACAAAAGCATTCGGTGTCAGCGGTACATCCCGGATCCGTTGCTACGGCTTTTCCACGGCGCCGGAGTACAAAAGTCGGATGCGTGAAAGTAGCTTAAGCCGAGAGGGGGACATTCAGCCCAAAAAAATGGCCTGAAAATCTCGACTTATACGCGAGTATATACGGCATTTTAATCTTATTTAGCCGGCTTCGCACCTCTTCTTGGGTTAGGTTGGTGACCCTTAAAATAGGGTTTTCTTTGTCTCTTGGCATTTCACCTAGTATTTCATTTTCCACCGTGAATACTGTGGAGAAGAAGGTGTTTAATATATTAGCTTTCTCCTCGTCATCTACAACCATTCTTTCCGCACAATTTTTTAAGGGGCCTACACTTTCACTTATGATTCTTTTACTGTTGATATAGTTGAAGAACAGTTTGGGATCAGTAAATAAATATAAAGACTGTAATAAATGGTCATTAATTACAGCCTTTGTCACATGTAGTATTTTCTATTAAAAATTGAAGTTTCTGCACGTGTCTGGCATTTTCATTTTCTACTTGTTAGTGTATGCCTATAGACTTCCCATTATGCTGGCAATTGCCTTATAGGATTATATGGTATTACACAAAAACAAAGAATAGAATACAGTAATCATCACACCGAAATAAGCTGTAGAAATAGTTCATGGATTCAAGAAACTGTCCGATGTACGGATCTTTGGGGTCGGTGTACGCAAGGAGGCAAAGCGCAATATAAGGAATATGATCAGGCACCAAAACTAATAAAAACTCCAAAATTTATTAAGAAATGCATTAAAAAGACGAGCGAAAAACATCCACAGTGGCCTGTCTAAAGCTTACGCGTTTCAGACCATAGCTTGTCCTTACACATAGGTATAATAAAAATAATATCGCGGCACTTAAATCCCGATAATGAACATGGAGTAAAAGTCCAACAACATACGTATAATACCAAAAGTTTATTCAGGACAAAAAACAGGCTAACTTAGATGCATCAATATTAAAAAAGATGAAAACACATGTGCTTATGGCTGCATATCCGCAATCTAATAATAGGCAAGTGTGACAGAAATCATCAAAAATACTAATGCCCTCATATAGAATCACGAAACGTTACAACACATCCTATATTGCCCCTGTATAAATGGTTCTTGTAACTAAGGGTACCATTACACCTAGCGATGCACCAGCGATCCCGACTAGCGATATGACGCGGTTAGGGTCGCTGGTGCATCGCTAGGTGGTCGCTAGTGAGCTGCCACACAGGCAGATCTCACCAGCGACATCGCTGGGGACGGGGATCGTTACTTACCTGTCAGACGCGGCGATCCTGAGTCCTCCCGCCCGCGTCCACGCGTCGCTCGTCTCTCCACAGGAAGCCCCAGCAGGAAGTGGCCGACAAGGAATGGTCCAGGAGCTTCTCCCGCGACCAACGATGAGCAGCGGGGGGAGCGGGTCGGAGGTAAGTATCACATGCAGCAATATCGCTAGCAATATCGCTGCAATGTCACAAAATCGGTGACTTTACAGCGATATTGCTAGCGATATCGCAGTGTGTAACGGGGGCTTTAAACTACCTACAGTACAGATCGGAGAGTAGATAACGTGCTATTGCATGTATTACAGTACATATCCCAGTGTGAGGATAAACCCTGATCTAGTAGCCATGTTGAAATCTAATCTAAGCTATAAATGTTACTGAGCAAACGGACAATATCCTATGGATATATTATTGGGGATATATGGCTATGGATGAGGACTGTCAAATAGCATGTAAAAATTAGAGGGGATCTTATAACCCATGTTTAACCTGTGTGGACCAACTGTGCCAGCATCCCCAGGTGGATCGCTGATGTTTTGGGGATGTGTTAGCTACAAAGGCACTGGAAAATTGGTTAAGTTGAAGGAAAGATGAATGCAGCACGTTATCAGCAAATACTGGAGGTAAATTTACAATCATCAGCCCAGAAGTTGCGCATAGGAAGTACTTGGACATTCTAACCCAACACCACTACGATACAAAACACAAGGCCAAGTCGACCTGTAGAGCAGAACAAAGTGAAGGTTCTCGAGTGGCCATCTCAGTCTCCTGACTGCAATATCATTGAGTCACTCTGGGGAGATCTTGAGTGCGCAGTTCATGCTAGACAACCCAGGATGGTAAAGGAACTGGAGGCTTTTTTTTGCCAAGAAGAGTGGGCAGCTTTACATCTGAGAAAATAAAGAACCTCATCCACAACTACCACAAAAGACTTAAAACTGTCATTGATGTTAGAGGGGGCAATACATGGTATTAAGAAGTGGGGTATGTTAACTTTTGATCTGGGTCATTTGGATATTTTGAGTTGTCATTATGATTTAAAAAGAGAGAACACAGTAGTTTGACAATAAATGTCTTTACCCCGCCACTAACCATGAGTGGAGAAAAAGGTTTCATGTTGTCACTCATATTCTCTGAAACAAGGCAAAGCAAAAATTCTGCCGGGGTATGTAAACTTTTGAGCATAGCTGTAGGTATCATATGACATTGCTACATGCCAGCATACTATTAGGATGTCCAAATATTTGGTACTAACAAGGCTATACATTAGGTGGTGTGTAACAAACCAAAGTGCATATTAGACCTAGGCAAGACTCATATAATGGGTGACATTATATAATAGGTGAACCATAGTAAACACACAAAAGAATGAACGTAAAAGTCATATGTAAAGGATAAACCCAGATGGGATAGTGATTGTTTCACCACATTATGCTGTTCACAAAAGATAGAGAGGTTCCCACATAGTATGGTGGTCACATCCACAGATATGGAATTGCTGTGATGAAGGAGGCTACAAATAGTAGACATTCATCCAAGATACTAAACATTAAAAGCTAAGTTAAAAAACAATTTAATAGGTTAACAGCCGCTGGTGGATGGCGATTCCACCCATGGCTGTTAGAGGTACATGTCAGCTGTTCAAAACAAAATGCATGTTAAATGACGCTGTCAGTGTTTGACAGCAGCATTTAACGGGTTAACAGCCGCAGGAGGATCGTGATTACACCTCCGGCTGTTAGCGGCACATGTCAGCTGATCAGACTAGCTGTCATGTGCTGGAAAAGGTGCTGGCTCATTGCTGGAGCCTGCACCAAATGGGGAGGCGTCCAATGATGGATAGATCTGTCAGTAGTCGTTAAGGGGTTAATAAGTTTGTGACCTCATAATTAAAAGACTTTTTTTAAATGAGTATTGTTGCTGCTTCATCATCTAATGAGCCTTGTATTCCTTTTTCCATGGAATTATCTGAACAAAGTGCCATTATGACCCTGGTGGATTTAAGTTTTGGGGTTGATGTTAGCTGTTTTATGTCCGCTGACATCAGGCTCACGGTTTAGTAATGGAGTGGTGGCTGTCAGACACCCCCATTATTAACCTAGTAAGTAAATTAATTTGAACAAAACATTCCCCGACCCTCTTATACCCATTTATTAATATAAAAATTGGGAACCGCCGGATGTTTGGGCTCTCCCATACATTTGAATGAAGCTCGGATTCATGTTCGGATACAGTTCTGGCACCCAGGCAAAACGGACCCGAACATCCACGAGTCTGCCCATCTCTACTCACAACCTGTCTTTGAACACCCGTTAATTTCATCTTCACCAGGCTAATGCATATTCTCCTGATTTAAATCAATTTATACTCCGTTAAGGATGTTCTGTTAAGGCACAATTTTCTTTTGCAGGTTTGCGGCTGTCTGATGGGTGCCAGCTTTTCACCATTTTGTATACAGTATATCATGATGGGAAAGTCACTTAATATACACCATGCATGATCTATTTTTCTCATTATTTAGATGGTATGGGAGATGAACTGCTGTTAATATGGTGTGTCAGTCCCCTTATTTTCCATACAGAAGTGATCATATCGTTTGAAGAATACCTTAATAACGACATGAACCTAACGATGCAAAAATCAAGAGCACTAAGCACCACTGTTCCACCTTTTCCTCTATCTGAATCCCAGAGGCAGAAAACACACGTAGCGATTATGTTGACATCAAACCCCACAGCAATGAACGGGTGCTCAATCCATGAGAAACAACATGCAATAAATCCATATGGAGAAAAACAACGGATGGCACGCACCGTTCAAATATGCAAAAAATTTATTCCAAAGTACAAGGCATTGGCACGGGAGACGTGAAAAGTACGGACTACATCCGTTTTGCGCTCCTGCGCTTCAACGGGTCCAGATAGCGCGGAACGGCCATAGTCCGTACTTTTCACATGTCTCCCGTGCCGAAGCCTTGTACTTTGGAATAAAGTTTTTGTATATTTGAATGGTGAGTGCCATCCATTGGTTTTCTCCATATGGATTTAATGACATGAACGTACAGTTCTTACTAACACTGCACCCTTTTTTGACATCATTTTAAAAGGCAATATTACCGAGGGGTCCATACTTACATCTCTCTATAGGAATCCAGTGAGTGGGTACATACTCTATACTACATGACGGCAGATGTCATCCCCCACATGTAATCTGAAATTTACAGATAGAGGCGTTTCCGAGCTTGCTGTGCATTACACCACCAAAATCCCAAGCATCATTTTGTGATTGTTCCAATAAAAGCGACGTGGTTTCTCTACGATCTTCTATGTTTTCAACTCCATTTAGTACCGGCTCTAATTAAATAATTTCCATTTTCCATAATATTTAGTCATGCTTCATCAGGATAAGATTTTATCCAAAATATTATAGATGGGTGAGAAAAGCTAAAATATTGGGAACATGCGTAATTTCCCCTGCTTATTCACAAATAACATTGACCATCCTTCCTGGCAAAGGGTTAAAGGCTCTAATAAATGAGGACTCTGCAAATATTTAGGTAAAACAGATTGTCTCACCACTAATACGTAATGTATAATATCAAATCCTATATGAATTGCAATATACATTATGTATTTCTTTTAGATAGATTTTTTTTCATATATTTATAGCTTTTAGGGTGTGTGCACACGCTGCGGATTCTGCTGTGGTGTACAGTACCATTAAAATCAATGGGAATTAAAAACTGCAGTGCACACGCTGCGGATTTGCTGCTGTTTCAAAACCGCAGCATGTCACTTTGTTGTGCGGAGTCCGCTGCGGTTTGGCACCTGCTCCATGGCAGGTGTCAAACCTCAGGGGAAAACCGCAAACTAAACCGCAGAAAAACAGCAGATAAACCGTAGGTCTTTTGACCTGTGGATTTACTTGCAGTGTTTGACAAATCCTCGTGGAAAAATCCGCCGGACAATCCACAGCGTGTGCACACAGCCTTAGGCTAATTTCACACATCAGGTTTTCGCCGTCAGGCACGTTCCGGCGTCGTGCCGGAGCGCCGGATCCGGCAAATGTTTTGTAAAACCGGATGTGACGGATCCGGTTTTCTGAAGGATCCGTCTTGCGCATGACAGCCAAAACCGGATCCGTCTCATCCGGTTTTTGATCCGTTTTTCGATGGATTACGCCGGATCCGGTTTTTAAAAAGGCCCCTTGTGGCCTTCCGAACGGGATTGGCTACTGAAAAACTATATATACCGTGTTCCTACAGCCCTTCTTTGACAGGTTGTAGAGGAGAAAGTGCAGGTTGGAGAGAAGAGCAAGTTACTGGCGAAGATGGATGTTGTGATTGGAAATATTTTGGAGAATTTGGCGGATTTTACAGCGGAGGCGAATCGTTTGAGGGTGATTGTTCTGGAGAAGGAGCGAGACAGCAGCGCATCAGGCATCGTAGATGACGTTTGTGGATCCACCCCATCACAGCCAAGAGAATGACGCGTGGGGTCTATTCATCACTCTGCATGGACCTTAGACGAAACCCGGAGAAATTTTTTGGATATGTTCGGATGAAAATGGAGAATTTTGATTACTTGGTGGAGCGCATTGCACACCTCATAAGAAAATCGGACACCTATTGCCGCTTCTCTGTTTCACCCGCAGAGCGTCTGATGGTGACTTTAAGGTAAGCCTCATGTATTGGATATGCTCGCATCAGAGCACACTTTCACTGCAATCTTGTTGGTGGTAGTTATAGGTGGTGTTATAGTTGAGTTTTGGTATGTAATGCTGTGATTTTAAACTAATTGATTGTTTTTTAATTCCCCACAGATTTCTTGCAACTGGAGAATCCCTTTCGTCACTGCATTTCCAGTACAGACTCGGGATTTCCACCATATCTGGAATAGTGAAGTACACATGCCGTGCACTGTGGGACTCCTTAGCTGAAGAGTTTTTACCAGAGCCCACAACAGAGAGGTCGATTGTAATTTCTGAAAAGTTTCTACAGATATGTCAGTTTCCGAACTGCTTGGGCGCTGTGGATGGGAAACATATCCGCATTGTAAAGCCAGCTGGATCGGGATCGGAATATTTCAATTACAAGAAATATTTTTCAATTGTCCTCATGGCCATCGCTGACGCAGAATACAAATTTATTGCTGTTGATATTGGGGCCTATGGCCGCTCCAATGACTCTCAAGTTTTCAAACTGTCTGCCATGGGGCGTAAACTGTATGGAAACACCTTCCAGTTCCCACCCCCTAGACCGCTGCCACAAACATCTGGACCACCTATGCCATTTGTCTGTGTAGGGGATGAAGCCTTCCAGCTGTCAGAACACCTTTTGAAACCGTACGGTAGCAGAGGATTGTCGAGAACAAAACGCATTTTTAATTACCGCCTCACAAGAGCAAGAAGAATGGTTGAATGTACCTTTGGTATTCTGACAGCCAAATGGCGGGTCCTATTGACTGCGATCAACCTCAAGACAGAAACTGTGGACGAGGTGATCAAAGCTTGCGTGGTACTCCACAATTTTGTTATCTGCAAGGAACCCATTTCCATTGAGGACACCTCTGAAGAAACCACCTTGCAAGATTACCAGAACATTACCACTAGAAGTTCTGTGATGGTTTCAGTAATGAGGGACAATTTTGCACTTTACTTTATGTCACCTCAAGGCAGAGTACACTGGCAGGATGACAGAGTGTGAAAGATTTGTGCCCTTAACCAAACTTGTGTACCTTCTGTACCAACAGTATATACCTTTGCCAACCAAAGTTGGCTATCTTGTCATGGTCTTACTATTTTTACCTTTAGGCCACAGGTGTGTACCTGGTTGTGTTTTATGCAAAGTATTTCACCTTCTAACAAAAGTTGTGTACATTGTTAGGAAATCACCAACAATAAACACAACTTTTTAGGTGAAATACTTTGCTTCAAATACAACCAGGAACACAACTGTGACAAAAAGGTAAAATGTACCCACAGTTATATACCTGGTTTTGAATACCTTTTTACCTTTTAAATACCATGTTTTTAACCTGGTAAACAATAATTTAACTTTTATTGAAAAATTTTCTTTTGAGTAAACTGTTTTTAAATTTAAATAAACTTTTTTAATAAAGCTTTGAAACGATAAAACTGGTCATTTTTATTAAAATACACACATATTATAAATTTGTGTAGTGTGGGGTGGAAATACTGCTGGAGGGGCTGCGGGACACTTCGACACTGGGAGTGTGGAGAGAGGACTGGGATCGTGGTGGGGAAGGAACAGTTAGAGGTGAAGGTGTGGAAAAAGCTAGAGAATGGGTGGACATGTGGGAGGCAGAAGAGGTGGTGGGTGGTGGAGTGGAGGGTTGGGCAGGGACTGTAGGAGCAGATGATGTGGATGGAAAGTGGTATGGGGAAGGAGTTTGGTACAGGGAAGGAGTCTGGTACGGGGCAGGTTGCTGGAAGTGGGGAGATGTCTGGTACTGGGGAGGTTGCTGGTACTGGGGAGGTGGCTGGTATGTAATAGGAGGGGGGGATGGAAAGTGGCTGGAGGGGGTGCAGGTGGAGGAACTACTGGGGTGGGAGGAGGAGGTTGGGAGGTAACGTGCTGGAGAGCACCATGGCATGAATGCATTACATGCATGTGCTGGCTAGGAGAGACCGTTTCCATGCGTTCCACAACAGACCTGAAAAAGGTGTGGTTTGGCGAAGATCTTGCTTCTGAATGCATGGTTTGCAGAAGTGTATTCACCTCCAGAATGCTGGAGTTGATCTGCTGAAAGCCTGCGGAGATTTGCTCTGACAAGACTTTTAGACAGTTCTGGAAAGATGCATTCAGATGCAAGAACTCTGGCGCATAAGTCTTTTCCTGACCCCGCTGCCGCCCAGTACCCGCAGGTGTACTAGAGGTGGCAGGGGCAGAAAGGGTGGGGTAAAGGGAAAGCGATCTCCTCACCAGCAGCTTCATGTAATGTTGTCGGCCACGATGCTCCGGTGCTGGTGGATGGGACAGATGGGTCTAATGTGTGGGAAGGCTGGGAAGGTGCAGATGTACCGGGGCGGTTGAAGTGTCCCTCGGTGCCGGTCTCCTCAGGGATCGCCTCAGAAGGGTCCAACCATGCAGGCTCCCGAGTGCTGCTCACCATGCTGTGGAATAAAGAGAAAAAAAAACAATTAAAATAGTGACATGGCATGGCCCTGGCTGAAAAAAAATTGTTACATCTAAACATTTTTTTTCACATGTGGTGTGTAATATTTACCTTCTGGTGACCATTGTATCCCGGAGGAACGACAGGGCTCGTGCGTACTTGTACTTGCTCCTGCGTCCTCCAGATCCACTCGGGGCCCGCATCTCTTTATTGAACTCCTTCTTGAAACGATCCCTCACAGACCGCCACCTCTTCACAATTCTGTCCCCTGAAATGAGAAAGGACAAAGTGGTTAGTATACAACATCAGTGTTTCCCAAACTCCAGTCCTCATGGTCCCCAGGGGTCATGTTTTCAGGATTTCCATAGTAAATAGAAATCCTGAACACATGATCCGTGGGGACCACGAGGACTGGAGTTCGGGAAACACTGGTTTACATCAAGCAACCGGTACTGTATATACTTACGCTCTTTAATCTGGGCCCGAGCATCGAGGTCCTCCGAGCGGTCCACAAGGAGCGAACAGATTTCCTCCCAGAGTCATCGGGTAACGATCAGGTCAGCATGGCAGACATTTGTTGGGAATCTCTCTCAGGCAAAACAAACAGGTCAAGGAAATTCTTATCCTCTCTTGCTGACAACTTTATCTTCAAAAAGGTAGGGGAGAAAACAAGGGGAACTGCTACCTTGGATCTAATCCTTATAAACAGGGAGGAAATGGTTGAGGAGGTAAAAGTGGCTGGGACCCTAGGAGGTAGCGACCATGCTATTTTAGAATTTTGGATAACTAGAGGCGGAAGACCTGTGAAGACTCAGACGTCAAGGTTAGATTTCAGAAAGGCAGATTTTAAGGGATTCAGAAAGAGAATTGGAGGGATCCAATGGCTGGATATCCTTAAAGACAAAAATGTCCAGGAAGGATGGGAAATCTTGAAAAATGAAATTCTCAAAGCACAGTTGTTAACAATTCCGAAAAGAGGGAAGAATAGGAAGCATTTAAGGAAACCAGGATGGATGAACACAGAACTTAAGCACATGCTAAAAAGGAAGAAAAAAATGTTTATAAAATGGAAAGAGGGAGGCATATCTAAAGAAGAATATAATGCTGTCTGCAGAACCTGCAGGGCACAAATCAGATTATCTAAAGCTGAAAATGAATTGAGGCTTGCAAGAGATGCCAAAAGCAATAATAAAGGATTTTGGGGATATGTCAAAAGTAAAAGAAAAGTCAAAGATGCTATAGGATTTTTACAAGATGAAAATGATGAAATGGTAAGACAGGATGTTGAGAAGGCTGAACTTTTAAATTCCTATTTTGCATCTGTTTTCTCTCAGAAAGGAAATGTAACATCAACTGTTATTCACTGTCCTATTAAGGGAATAGAAGAATCCAGGATATCTATAAACAGAAAGATAGTGAGGAAACACTTAGCTAACCTAAATGAATTCAAGTCTCCAGGTCCAGATGAATTACACCCCAGAGTACTGAAGGAGATAGCAGAAGAAATTTTTGAACCCCTCTCCATAATCTTTGAAAATTCTTGGAGAACAGGAGAAGTGCCAGAAGACTGGAGAAGAGCAAATGTTGTTCCTATCTTCAAAAAGGGGAAGAAGGTGGACCCAGGCAACTATAGGCCGGTGAGTCTGACTTCTATACCAGGAAAGATCTTTGAACAAATTATTAAAAAACATGTATGTCAATACCTGGATAAGAATGAAGTGATTAAACAGAGTCAGCATGGGTTTGTAACTAATAAGTCATGTCAGACTAACTTAATTTCCTTCTATGACGGTATCACTGATTGGGTGGATCAAGGAAATGCTGTAGATATAGTATATCTTGACTTCAGCAAAGCATTTGACAAAGTCTCTCATACAATCCTTATTGAAAAAATGACTAAGTATGGAATGGACAAGGCAACTGTTAGGTGGATTCATAACTGGCTTAGTGATCGGACCCAAAGAGTGGTCGTAAATGGCTGCACATCCAGTTGGAAGAATGTCTCAAGTGGGGTACCACAGGGCTCCGTCCTGGGCCCTGTATTGTTCAACATCTTTATCAACGATTTAGATAAAGGAATTGAGGGTAAACTGATTAAATTTGCTGATGACACAAAGCTAGGAGGGATAGCTAATACTAGAGAAGAGAGAGAGAGGATTCAAAAAGATTTAAATAAACTGGAGAAGTGGGCAGCAACTAACAGAATGGTTTTTAACAGGGAGAAATGCAAAGTACTACATCTGGGCAATAAAAATGAAAAAAGCATATATAGAATGGGAGGAATAGGGCTAAGTGACAGCACATGTGAAAAAGACTTGGGTATACTAATAGATCACAGACTGAATATGAGTCAACAGTGTGATGCAGCAGCAAAAAAGGCAAATGCAATTCTAGGATGTATTAACAGAAGCATACAGTCTAGATCACGTGAAGTCATTATTTCCCTCTACTCCTCTTTGGTCAGACCTCATCTGGAATATTGTGTCCAGTTTTGGGCACCACATTTTAAAAAAGACATCAACAAACTGGAGCAAGTTCAGAAAATAGCGACCAGAATGGTGACCGGTCTGCAAACCCTGTCTTATGAGGAAAGGTTGCAGGATTTGGGAATGTTTAGTTTGCAAAAGAGAAGACTGAGAGGAGACTTAATAGCTGTCTACAAATATCTAAAGGGCTGTCACATTGTAGAAGGATCAACTTTATTCTCATTTGCACAAGGAAAGACTAGAAGCAATGGGATGAAACTGAATGGGAGGAGACACAGATTAGATATTAGAAAAAACTTTTTGACAGTTAGAGTGATCAATGAGTGGAACAGGCTGCCACGAGAAGTGGTGAGTTCTCCTTCAATGGAAGTCTTCAAACAGAGGCTGGACAAACATCTGACTGGGATGATTTAGCGAATCCTGCTTTGAGCAGGGGGTTGGACCAGATGGCCCAGGAGGTCCCTTCCAACTCTACGATTCTATGATTCTATGATTCTATGGCGGCGGTCAGCCATATTCCATAGCGGCTCCCTTTCTCTGACGAGATCGATGAGGTGGTCCACATCTATTCCTCCATCCTCACCGTCAGAGTCGGGAGCATGCTGTGAAGGCTGTTAAAGTAAAAGAGAAAAATAGAAAAATTAGGCACCACACTTTAAGACATGAAATAAAAAGTGTACCAAAATTTCACTTAAATATTATACTTACATGCTGTTGACCGCCGCGTTGCTGTCGCCGACCACCCTGGGAGGCACTGCGAGGACCTCTTGGCCGAGCACCAGATTGTGAAGACTAGAGAAGAAAAGAAAAAAATTTATGTGTTTGGATGTTGGCATATTTGTTTGCTGTGTGATGTCTGCGGTACATTGTTTTCTATGTGTTGTGTGTAGTGTGATGTTGTGTTTCTGCATTTGATGCAAAAAACTTACCAATTGTGAACCCACTCCAGGTGTCTGTCCACCCCTTCCTTCTTCTTCTGGGAGCTCCTCTTCAGCTTGTGATTCCTGTTTTGAAATAAAAGCCAATGAATAGACATATATTACAGAGATGATGGATTTTGGAAATAAAAACTTACTGTCAAACGCTGATGATGAGAGGGAGGGCTCCCAGAAGAAGATGTGGTGTCCTCCTGCTGGCCAGACTCCATGCCTGTGGGTGGTGCTGCTGCTGCTGCATCTCTTGGGTGGCTGTTGAATAAAGAGAAACAAAGGGCCAATGAATATCTTGATATTCCATGGCCCTAGTTTTGAGGAATGGGGGATTTGATAATTATCGTCTCTCATCTGCTGGTGGACTCCCCTCCCGTTGTTCAGCATGTTCGCTTTGCTGCTCCATTTGGGGTGGTGGTGCTGATGGTGCTGCAGTGGTCTCCTGCCTTCTCCTGCGCCTGGTTCCTGTCTTGGGTGGCATGTTGGGTGTGGCTGAGGGTCCCACTGTCATGGTTTTATATATGTGTGCTGTGGGCAGAGCTACTGAGCATGCTCAGACCCAAAAAAACGGATCCGGCGCATTGCGGCGCTCATAGGCTTTCATTGTGTGAAAAAGCCGGACGCGCTGGATCCGGCGGGTCCGGCTTTTTCGCCGGAGACAAAAAACATTACAGTTGCCGTTTTTTCCAGACGTCGGATTGCGACACATTGCCGGATCCGGCGAAAACTGGACAAAACGTATGGCCATCCGGCACGATCCGGCGCAAATGCAAGTCAATGGGGGGGAAACCGGATCTGGCATTGCATTTCGCCGGATCCGGTTCTTGTCAAAAGAGCCGGATCGCGCCTGATGGCGAAAACCTGATGTGTGAAAGAGGCCTTAGGGTGTGTGCACACGCTGCGGATTTTGCTGCGGTTCCGCAGCGGTTTTGGCCGCTGCAGACCCGCAGCAGTTTTTGCTGTGGTGTACAGTACCATGATTCCCTATGGGAATCAAAAACCGCAGTGCAGACGGTGCGGAATTTTCCGCGCGGATTATCTGCGGTTTTCAATCCGCAGAAAGAATTGACATGTCAATTCTTTCTGCGGATTCTCCTGCAGTTTGCCATCTCCTCCATTTGAGGAGATGAAAAACCGCAGGGCAAAACCGCAGAGCAATCCGCAGGTAAAACCGCAGGTCTTTTGACCTGCGGTTTCACCTGCGGATTTTACAAAATCCGCGCGGATGAATCCACACCTAATCCGCTGCGTGTGCACACAGCCTTAGGGTTTTTATGCCTATTGTTTATTGGTGGTTTTATGCATATTAATTGATCTGTTAGGAGGGAATTTATCCTGTTAAGCCTGGGTCACACTTGTGAGAAACTCGCATGGGTCTCGCGTGTTAATACCCGGCACTGCCGCCGGCACACCGGACCGGAGTGTGTGGCTGCCTGTATTTCTATGCAGCTGGGCGCTCCAGTCCGGAGTGTCGGCGGCAGTGCCGGGTATTAAGACGCGAGACCCATGCGAGTTTCTCATAAGTCTAACCCCGGCCTTACTGACATAATGTTAGTGCCAGAACCCAACATCTGGATTTATCTTCCGGGATATTACATTTATTATACCTATGAGTAAGGACAAGCTAGTCTGAAAAACGTAAGCTTCAAACAGGCCACTGTGGTTGTTTTTCTCTAATCAATGCAATTTTTCATAAAATTTGTGGAATTATTTCAGAGCTGGATTCTATTCCTCACATTGTTGTATTTACACGCCTGTGATGTCTGTGCTGTGTTGTGAGCAGCGCCCTCTATTGGTATTGCACACCTGTGATGTGTATGTGCTTATATTGTGAGCAGCGCCCTCTATTGGTATTACACACTTATGTTGTTTATGTTCTGTGATGTGAGCAGCGCCCTCTATTGGAATTACACACCTGTGATGTGTATGTGCTTGTATTGTGAGCAGCGTCCTCTATTGGTATTACAGACCTGTGATGTGTATGTTCTGTATTTCGAGCAGCGCCCTCTATTGGAATTACACACCTGTGATGTGTATGCGCTTGCATTGTGAGCAGCGCCCTCTATTGGTATTACACACTTGTGATGTGTATGTTCTGTGTTGTGAGCAGCGCCCTCTTTTGGTATTACATACCTGTGATGTGTAATGTGCTTGTATTGTGAGCAGCGCCCTCTATTGGTATTGCACACCTGTGATGTGTATGTGCTTATATTGTGAGCAGCGCCCTCTATTCGTATTACACACTTGTGATGTTTATGTGCTTGTATTGTGAGCAGCGCCCTCTATTGGTATTACACACCTGTGATGTGTATGTTCTGTGATGTGAGCAGCGCCCTCTATTGGAATTACACACCTGTGATGTGTATGTGCTTGTATTGTGAGCAGCGCCCTCTATTGGTATTACTGACCTGTGATGTGTATGTTCTGTATTTCGAGCAGCGCCCTCTATTGGAATTACACACCTGTGATGTGTATGCGCTTGCATTGTGAGCAGCGCCCTCTATTGGTATTACACACTTGTGATGTGTATGTTCTGTGTTGTGAGCAGCGCCCTCTTTTGGTATTACATACCTGTGATGTGTAATGTGCTTGTATTGTGAGCAGCGCCCTCTATTGGTATTGCACACCTGTGATGTGTATGTGCTTATATTGTGAGCAGCGCCCTCTATTGGTATTACACACTTGTGATGTTTATGTGCTTGTATTGTGAGCAGCGCCCTCTATTGGTATTACACACCTGTGATGTGTATGTTCTGTGATGTGAGCAGCGCCCTCTATTGGAATTACACACCTGTGATGTGTATGTGCTTGTATTGTGAGCAGCGCCCTCTATTGGTATTACTGACCTGTGATGTGTATGTTCTGTATTTCGAGCAGCGCCCTCTATTGGAATTACACACCTGTGATGTGTATGCGCTTGCGTTGTGAGCAGCGCCCTCTATTGGTATTAGGCTGGTTTCACATTTGCGTTTTTTAGCGCTGGAAAAAAACGCACACCTGCGCATGCGTTTTTTCCCCTATATTTAACATGGGTGCGCATACCTGCGCGCTGGTAAGCGCATGTATGCGATTTTCATGCGCTGCGTTTTTTTGGGGTGTGCGTTGGGATTTTCCAGACGCAGCATGTTGCATTTTTTGGCCCTGCAAAAAAGCGCATGCGCACATACGCGCACGTTTTGCACTAAAAATGGCCATTATAGCCTATGGATGCGCATATGTGCGCACTGGCATGCTCATGTATGCGTTTTTTTGCATATGCGTTTTTTTTTTTAAACCATGGAATTTAGGGGTTTGGGTTAGAGTTAGGGTTAGTTAAGGGGGTTTAGGGTTAGGGTTATGGTCAGGGTCAGGGTTAGGGTTGGGGTTTGGGTCAGGGTTAGGGTTAAGTATGGTTTTGTTAAGGATTAGGGTCATGGTTAGGGTCAGGATTAGGGTTAAGTATGGTTTTGTTAAGGGTTAGGGTCAGGGTTAGGGTTAGGGTTAGGGTCAGGGTTAGGGTTAGGGTTAGGGTCAGGGTTAGGGTCAGGATTAGGGTTAAGTATGGTTTTGTTAAGGGTTAGGGTCAGGGTTAGGGTTAGGGTTAGGGTTAGGGTCAGGGTTAGGGTCAGGATTAGGGTTAAGTATGGTTTGGTTAAGGGTTAGGGTCAGGGTTAGGGTTAGGGTTAGGGTTAGGGTCAGGGTTAGGGTTAAGTATGGTTTTGTTAAGGGTTAGGGTCAGGTTTAGGGTTAGGGTTAGGGTCAGGGTTAGGGTTAGGGTTAGGGTTAGGGTTAGGGTCAGGGTTAGGGTTAGGGTTAGGGTTAGGGTTAGTTAGGGTTTAGGGTTTGGGTTAGGGTTAAGTATGATTTGGTTAAGGGTTAGGGTCAGGGTTAGGGTTAGGGTTAGGGTCAGGGTTAGGGTTAGGGTCAGGGTTAGGGTTAGTAGAGTCATGGTTTGGGTAGTGTGAGGGGCCACCTAAAAATGTTGGAAAAAAACGCAAACGCGGTAAAAACGCGCTAAAAACGCATACAAACGCATAAAAACGCTGCGTTTTTTTCATGCATGCTCATAAAAATGCTTGAAAAAAACGCAGCAGTTGTATGCTTATGTATGCGTTTTTTCAATGCGTTTTTTTGCGGGAAAAACGCGCTGCAAAAAAAAGCAAGTGTGAAACTAGCCTTACACACTTGTGATGTGTATGTTCTGTGTTGTGAGCAGCGCCCTCTTTTGGTATTACATACCTGTGACGTGTAATGTGCTTGTATTGTGAGCAGTGCCCTCTATTGGTGTTACACACTTGTGATGTGTATGTGCTTGTATTGTGAGCAGCCCCTTCTATTGGAATTAGGCTAGTTTCACATTAGCGTTTTTTTGCACAGCGCATCGGGCGCATAAAAACGCAAAGAAAGACGCAAAACAAACGCGCGTTTTTTAACGTCATGCGCACGCTGATGCGTCAAAAAAACGCAGCGTTGCTTGCGTTTTACATGCGTTTTTGCATGCGTTTGCGTTTTTTATGCACATGCGTTTTTAGGTGTGACATTTTTTCCATTGTCTAGAGAACATTCTAGACTTGTTTAACTGCGCACCAAAAAATGCAACATGTTGCGTCTGGCGAGCCTGGCGTGAAAGACAAATAAACGCATGCGCACGAAAACGTAAGTGTGCGCAAGACCATGCGCACGTCATGTTAAACATAGGTGCGCAGTGCGCATGCGCATGGGTGCGCACGATGCGCTGCGCACAAAAGCGCTAATGTGAAACCAGTCTTACACACTTGTGATGTGTATGCGCTTGTATTGTGAGCAGCGCCCTCCATTGGTATTACACACTTGTGTTGTGTATGTGCTGTGTTGTGAGCAGCGCCCTCTATTTTAATTACACACCTGTTATGTGTATGTGCTTCTATTGTGAGCAGCGCCCTCTATTGGTATTAGGCAAGTTTCACATTAGCGTTTTTTTGCGCAGCGCATCGTGCGCATAAAAAACGCAAAGAAAAACGCAAAACAAACGCGCTTTTTTTAGCGTCATGATCACGCTGATGCGTCAAAAAAACGCAGCTTTGCTTGCGTTTTAGGCTACTTTCACACTTGCTTTGTTTTGCAGCGCGTTTTTCCCGCAAAAAAACGCATAGAAAAACGCATACAAATGCTGCGTTCTTTTCAAGCATTTTTATGAGCATGCATAAAAAAACGCAGCGTTTGTATGCGTTATTAGTGCGTTTTTACCGTGTATGCTTTTTTTTCCAACATTAGTTGGCCCCTCACACTAACCCAAACCATGACTTTACTAACCCTAACCCTAACCCTGACCCTTAACCAAACCATACCCTAACCCCCCTTAACTAACCCTAACTGTAACCCAAACCCCTAAATTCCATTGTCTAACTAATGGTCAACAAAAAAACGCATACATGAGCATGCCAATGCGCACATATGCGCACCCATAGACTTATAATGGGTGTCTTGCTGTAAAAAAAACGCATTGCGCGCGCATGCGTTTTTTTGAGGCAAGTCGGACGCCCAAAAAATGCAACAGGATGCATTTTGTGCGCCCGATCGCACACCACAAAAAACCGCATGCGCGGAAAAACGCATACAAACGCATGTGTATGCGCACATAAGTGCATCCCAGGCAAAATATAGGGGGGAAACGCATGCGTTTTTTAGCGCTAAAATACAGCGCAAAAAAACGCAAGTGTGAGACCAGCCTTACATGCGTTTTTGCATGCGTTTGTGTTTTTATGCGCATGCGTTTTTAGGTGTGACATTTTTTCCACTGTCTAGAGAACATTCCAGACTTGTTTACCTCAAAAACGCATGCACAAAAAATGCAAGACCATGCGCACACATGCGTTCCCATAGACGTCAATGTGTTGTTTTTGCGCATTCCGTGCGCATGCGTTTTTTTGACGAGACAGGGCGGACCAAAAAATGCAACATGTTGCGTCTGGTGCGCCTGGCGCGAAAGACAAAAAATGCATGCGCACGAAAACGCAAGTGTGCGCAAGACTATGCGCACGTCATGTTAAACATAGGTGCGCAGTGCGCATGCGCGCGGATGCGCACGATGTGCTGCGCACAAAAGCGCTATTGTGAAACCAGCCTTAGGCTACTTTCACACTTGCGTTTTTTTGGGACGCGCTTTTTGCGCACACAAACGCATGAAAAAAACGCATCATGCGTTTGTGTGCGTTTTTTGCAGGCTTTGGTGCATTTTTTAAAAAAACACGCATGCTTTTTTTACGCATACATGCGCATTACAATGCGCACCCATAGACTTTAATGGGTGTTTTGCTGTAAAAAAAAAAAACGCATCTCGTGCACATGCGTTATTTGGGGCAAGTCGGACGCACAAAAAATGCAACAGGATGCATTTTGTGCGCCCGAGCGCACACTGCAAAAAAACGCATGCGCTTAAAAGCGCGTACGTGCGCATATGTATGCGCACATATGCGCACCCATGTTAAGGTATAGGGGGAAAAATGCATGCGTTTTTTGCGCTAAAAAGCAGAGCAAAAAAAAACGCAAGTGTGAAACCAGCCTTAGGCTGGTTTCACATTAGCGCATTTGTGCGCAGCGCATCTAGCGCAACCGTGCGCATGCGCACGGCGCACCTATGTTTAACATGGCGGGCACATGGTCTTGCGCACGTTAGCGTTTTTGCGCGCATGCGCTTTTTGTCTTTCGTGCCAGGCACGCCAGATGCAACATGTTGCATTTTTTGGTCCGCCCTGTCTCGTCAAAACAACGCATGCGCACGCTTGCGCACGGAATGCGCAAAAACAACACATTGCAGTCTATGGTAACGCGTGCGTGCGCATGGTCTTGCGCACATGTGCGCTTTTGCGCGCATGAGTTTTTTAGGTAAACAAGTCTGGAATGTGGTCTAGACACTGGAAAACCACTCCCAAAAACCAAGGTGATAAAAGATTGTGTGGGCACTGGAATTCCCCAATACTCTACAGACTGCTGCAAGAGTCACAACCCTAATAACCCAAAGCTGTACCAATGTAAGTATAAAACTTAATGTCTGGCTGAATTTTGAATACATTTCTATGTACTTATGTCTCTTTTTTTTATTGCAGCATGTCTTCTTTATCTGGTGAAGAATATGTCCCCGGGACAGGGCAAGAGGCACAAGAAGTGAGTACCATGCTTCCCTATGGATTGGTAAAAAAATATACACATGTGGCTAATTTTTTCTGTTTAATTTTCAGACCTCATCCTCCACCACACCACCACCACCGGAGGAACGGAAGGAGCAGCAAGGCCCAGTGCAGGCGGGAAGATGGAACAGACGGTCTTTTTTTTTTTTATTGTCATTACCTTTTTATGCCTCTTTTTTCATCTTCATTTATTGGTTTAATTTTGTTCTGTATTTTTGTCAACTTTTTGTGAATTCTTCTGCTTGTTTTTTTTTTTTTTCAAGTTGATTTCTATGCTTGGTTTTTTTTTTGTTTTTTTTTTGGAACTGTATTGAAATAATTTTATCTGGTGGGTTTTTTTTATGTTTTTTGGTAATTTTTTATTATTATTTTTTGGTAATTTTCCTGCTGTTATTTTTTGGGGGTTTTTTGGTACGTTTTTTTTTTTATGTTAATTTCTATGCTGGTTTATTTTCTATGTTTTTTTGGTAATCATTTCTTAATGTATTTTAACATTTTCATGCTGGTTTTTTTTCTGTGTTTTTTATTCATGCTTTTTTTGCTTATATTTTCATTTAAATAATTTTTTTTTTCATGGCTGGTTTATTTTATATATTTTTAATTTTAAAATTGTCTTTCTTTTCTAGGCTCCACAACGGGAGGAGGACCTCGCCCTGGACAATGACGAGCTCATCCGTCTAGTCCAGGAGTGAGTCCCGCTGTGGGACACCCATCACCAACTGCACTCGGACAACGTGGTGATTCGGCGGCTCTGGAACAAGGTGGCCGCATCGCTGATGGATGGCTGGGACAACGCCTCTCCCCGGGTCCGCAAGGATTTTCGTAAGTATATAAATGCAGTGTGATGCAGCAGTGATCTTGGCCGGGATCACCCAACTGTGTGTGATGCTAGTAACTCCATGGAGTTTCTAGCATCACACACAGTTGGGTGATCACGGCCTCCAGTGCATACTCTTATTTTTTTTTTTTGTTTTTACCCACTGTGAACAAAGTCAGAACCCGTTGGCGCTCGATGAAGGACCGCTTCAACAGGGATATCCGTCAGGAGAAGCAGGTTCGCAGTGGTGCTGCGGCAAGGACCGGCACGAAATACAGATATCATCGTGCATTGGCATTTTTAAGACCGGTCCTTGCCTCCCGAACGTAAGTATTTTCTAGTTGTATTGTGTTTTATTCTGTGCTTTTCTATTCCACAGGAGTTGGCGATTGTTAATTTATGGTAGTAATTTCTTTCTTTTCTTTTCGCAGCACCCTGCAACCTGGGCCCGAAGCGGTCCTTCATCAAGCTGCCCCGGACCCGTCCCAGCCATCCATCAGCGAGGAAGCACCTTGCAGGTCTGCACCACAGTCATCTGGAGACCAGGAAGCTGGTCGCTCAGGTGTTCCCCTGTCCCAGGTCTCTGCCACTGGTTTTGCGGGCACTTCCCGCCAGCAGCGGCAGAGGACCTCGGACAGGCCTGTCATGCCAGAGTTCGTTGAATTGAGCTCGGTCTTTCAGAGTAGCCTCAAGGCACTCTCCGATAGACTTGAGAGTGGTTTCCTCCATTTGGACTAACGCTACAAGTCTATCGAGGGTCGCCTTGAGCGCCTGGAAGTCGACCTCGCCAGACCAGCGCATCATTTCTATATACAAATAGCTTGGGACACGGCGGAACACATTACCCCTGAACTCCAGTTGACTGTCATGCAGGCCTGCAACAATGCTTTTATGCAGGCTATGCAGCAGAGTAGGTATATAGAATCATAGAATCGTAGAGTTGGAAGGGACCTCCTGGGCCATCTGGTCCAACCCCCTGCTCAAAGCAGGATTCGCTAAATCATCCCAGGCAGATGTCTGTCCAGCCTCTGTTTGAAGACTTCCATTGTTAATACATCCTAGAATTGCATTTGCCTTTTTTGCTGCTGCATCACACTGTTGACTCATATTCTGTCTGTGATCTATTAGTATACCCAAGTCTTTTTCACATGTGCTGTTGCTTAGGCCTATGCCTCCCATTCTGTATATGCTTTTTTCATTTTTATTGCCCAGATGTAGTACTTTGCATTTTTCCCTGTTAAAAAAACATTCTGTTAGTTGCTGCCCACTTCTCCAGTTTATTTATATCTTTTTGAATCCTCTCTCTCCTCTAGTATTAGCTATCCCTCCTAGCTTTGTGGCATCAGCAAATTTAATCACTTTACCCTCAATTCCTTCATCTAAATCATTGATAAAGATGTTGAACAATACAGGGCCCAGGACAGAGCCCTGTGGTACCCCACTTGAGACATTCTTCCAACTGGATGTGCAGTCATTTACGACCACTCTTTGGGTCCGATCACTAAGCCAGCAGTCAGCGGTGGCATTTCCACCGGTGCCAACGCTGACTCGATTCACAGCATTACCAACTTCTGCTGCATATCACTGCACGGCTACCACACTTCCAAGCCACGCCGGACACCAATATACCGCCCCAAGCCCGAGTGCAGCTGGACACTTCCCCGCCAACACCATGCCAAGCGCTGCTGCCGCCACCACCACCACCACCGGATGGCCCGTCGTCGACACCCCTGCCTGGAGCACCACCACCACCAGCACCACCACCCGGAGCACCACCCCTGACTGGGGCAACACCGCCGCCACCACCATCACCACCACCGGGAGGACCACCCCGGTATGGAACGCCACCGCCACCACGCCTGCATGGGCCGCCACCACCACCACCACCTCTGAGCAGCATCAGCTGGGGGACCCGCATTCACTATTTACGGCCCCTGTCAGGACATCCACCACCAGCATGCTACAGCAGCTACAGGATCCTGGCAGGTGGTCCACAAGCTCCAGGCGGTCCCCCAGCATCAGCCGGTCCACGGCCTCCAGGCGGTCCACAGGCTCAAGTGTTGTGAGTTCATTTTTCCCTTCACCATTGAGGTCTGATGAACTCCCTCCTCTGGTGAAGGAAGGTAGTGAGGCTGATTACCAAACACATGGGCAGCTAGATGATGACTGGGTGGCTGGAATTGAGGACTGGATATAAGGCTGCCGACGCCCTTCTTCCTGGCTGGTGATTTTCCTGCTGGATTCTTGGAGACCAGTCTGATTCCTGCATCTCAAAGCTAAGTTTTTCTGCTCTGCTTTGTACTCTTCAGTTTTGTTTTTGTTTTGCCTTGTTTTTTGGGAGTTCTGCCATCCCCGGCCGTGGGTGAGCTGAATTCCATTTTTGTCTCTGATCTGTTGATTTTTGCTCTGTCTTCAGAATATACCTGAGTGCTGATATAGTCTTTTGAAGCCTAGCGACTTCAGGGCCTGTTTTTCCTATCAGTCGGTTGGCTCATTTTGATAGGGTTTTTGCGGATGGCAGACAGCAGCTTTCCTATCCTGTCCTATGTAGTTAGCTTGGGCCCCATCATTTGTTCAACCTATCTTTCTATCTGTGTTAGTGTTTTCATCTTGCTTCACCGTCATTATATGTTGGGGGCTGCCTATTGCTTTGGGGTCTGCTCTGGGGCAGTTTAGTTTTTCCCCTTTCTGTCTTTAGGCTATGTAGTTCTCCGGCTATGATCGAGGGGTCTAGGGCACCGTAGGAACCCCCCACAGCTACTGCTAGTTGTTGTGGATAGGTTCAGGGGTCTGCAATCCGATAGCTGCCAACCTCTCTGGTTTTTCTGGACTTAGCTGGTATTTTGTTTTTTCCTCCTTCGGTGACTCATCATAACAGAATCACCAGCCATAACGCAGATCCTAGGGTACTCAATAGCAGGAGAGAATTAAAAAAAAAAAAAAGAGAAAAGTGTCTATATCTCTGAGGCCGTAGGGGGAATTTTTCTCTCAATGGAGATGAAGCAAATGTCTGATCGTGTGGAGCAGCTCGCTGCTGAAGTGCGGGGAATTTCCGCCTATCTTGCTCATTCACATGCTGCTGAACCAAAGATTCCTACTCCTGATGTATTTTTGGGGGATCGGTCTAAATTCTTGAATTTCAAGAATAATTGTAAATTATTTTTTGCCTTGAAGCCTAACTCGTTGGGGAACTCCGCGCAGCAGGTTAAAATTGTCATCTCTTTGCTGCGCGGCGATCCCCAGGATTGTGCGTTTTCTTTGAAACCTGATGATCCTATTCTGAATAATGTGAACGCGTTTTTTCAAGCCTTGGGGTTGTTGTATGATGAACCTAATGCTATTGATCAGGCTGAAAAGACCCTGTTGGCATTAAGCCAGGGTCGGGATTCGGCAGAGTTGTACTGTCAAAAATTCCGAAAGTGGGCGGTCCTTACTACCTGGAATGATGGTGCCTTGGCAGCCCTCTTTCGGAAGGGTTTGTCAGAAACTGTAAAAGATACTATGGTGGGATTTCCTGTTCCCTCTGGTCTTGACGATTCTATGTCATTAGCCATTCAGGTGGATCGGCGTTTACGTGAACGCAAAACTACACGAGAGATGTTGCCACCTGTTGAACAAATGTCTGAACCTATGCAATGTGATAGAGTTTTGTCTAGGGTGCAACGTCAGGAGTTCAGAAGGCGTAATAAGCTGTGTTTTTTTTGTGGAGATGCCTCGCATATTATTTCTGTCTGCCCTAAACGAGAGAAACATTGTGCACACACGTTTTCTGTGGGTGGTGTTCAACCCAAGTTTCTTCTGGCAATTACTCTGATCTGCTCCCTGTCCACATTTTCCACCAAGGCTTTTGTGGATTCAGGAGCAGCTCTTAACTTGATGGACTTGGATTTTGCTAAACGTTGTGGATTTCCTATGACACCTCTGCGGACGCCTATCCCTTTGAGGGGTATTGATGCTACTCCTTTGGCGAAGAATAAACCTCAGTTTTGGACCCAGGTGGTAATGCGGGTTGCCCCAGACCATCAAGAAAATTGCAGATTTTTGATGTTGCATAATTTGCATGATACCATTGTTCTGGGGTTTCCCTGGTTGCAAATTCATAATCCAGTTCTGGATTGGAAATCTTTGTCTGTGGTGAGTTGGGGTTGTCAGTTTGCCCTTAGTGATGCTCCTGTTTTCTCCACCTCTCCCCAGTCGCATGATGTTCCTGACTATTTGGCTGACTTTTATGATGTATTTAGTGAGAATGAGTCTGCATCTTTGCCTCCTCATAGGAGTTATGACTGTGCAATTGAGCTGAACCCGGGGTGTAAATTCCCCAAGGGTCGGCTTTTCAATTTATCTGTACCCGAGCATGAGGCTATGAGATCCAATATTAAGGAGGCATTGGAGAAGGGTCATATTAGACCATACTCTTCACCCTTAGGTGCTGTTTTTTTTTTCGTGGCTAAAAAGGATGGTTCATTAAGGCCTTGTATTGACTATCGTGCCCTCAACAAAATTACTGTTAAATATCAGTATCCGTTACCCCTGATTTATGATCTATTCTCCAGAGTTAAAGGTGCTTGCTGGTTTACCAAGCTTGACCTCAGGGGGGCGTATAATCTTATTCGCATTAAGCATGGGGATGAATGGAAGATGGCGTTTAATACTCCGGAGGGACATTTTGAGTACCTGGTAATGCCTTTTGGGCTCACTAATGCCCCTTCTGTCTTCCAGTGCTTCATGAACGATATATTCCGAGACTTTGTGGATACATTTTTAATTATCTATCTGGATGATATTTTGATCTTCTCCAAGAATTGGGACTCTCATGTGGAACATGTTCGGACTGTGTTCCGGATTTTGAGGGAGAATTCCCTGTATGTCAAGGGATCGAAATGCCTTTTTGGTGTACAGAGGATTTCATTTTTGGGATTTATTTTGTCTCTGTCAACTATTGAAATGGACCCAGCCAAGGTACCGGCCATTTGTGATTGGGTTCAGCCCACTTCTTTGAACGCCCTCCAGAAGTTTTTGGGTTTTGCTAATTTTTATCGGAAATTTATAGCTAATTTTTCTGGTATTGCCAAGCCATTGACGGATTTGACTAGGAAGGGTGCTGATGTGCTGAATTGGTCTCCGGAGGCTGTTTCTTCCTTTCAGGAGCTGAAGCGAAGATTCACTTCTGCTCCGGTTTTGCGGCAACCTGATGTCTCACTCCCGTTTCAGGTGGAGGTGGACGCTTCTGAGATTGGTGCAGGAGCGGTGTTGTCCCAAAAAGATCCTGTGACATCTAAAATGAATCCTTGTGCTTTCTTTTCCCGAAAGTTCTCCCCATCTGAACGTAACTATGATGTGGGGAATCGGGAACTGTTGGCCATGAAATGGGCATTTGAGGAGTGGAGACATTGGTTGGAGGGAGCCAAACACCAAGTCGTGGTCCTTACTGACCACAAGAATTTGATTTACCTGGAGTCGGCCAAGCGCTTGAATCCTAGACAGGCTAGGTGGGCCTTGTTTTTCACACGTTTTGATTTTGTGGTCTCTTTTCTTCCAGGCACTAAGAATGTCAAGGCAGACGCCCTCTCTAGGAGTTTCCTTGCTGATTCTCCTGTTGTGACTAAGCCTGCTACCATCTTAGGCGAGGGGTAGTTCTTTCTGCCATCTCGCCTGATTTGAGACGTGCTCTGGAAGAGTTTCAGGAGGACAAACCTGAGCGTTGTCCCATTGGAAAGTTGTATGTTCCTGACCAGTGGAGGAAGAGAGTGATGTCTGAAGTTCATTGCTCTGCATTGGCTGGTCATCCACATATTTTTGGTACTAGAGATCTGGTGAGTCGGTCTTTTTGGTGGCCCGCCTTGTCTCATGATGTCAGGAATTTTGTGCAGTCCTGTGGGACTTGCTCCTGGTCTAAACCTTGTTCTCACTCTAGTGGCTTATTGATGCCTTTGCCGGTGCCCAGGAGGCCATGGACCCATATTTCAATGGATTTTATCTCTGATATGCCTGTCTCTCAGAGAATGACTGTTATTTGGGTGATTTGTGATAGATTCTCTAAGATGGTCCATCTTGTACCACTCCCTAAGTTGCCATCTTCCTCTGAGTTGGTGCCCTTGTTTTTGCAACAGGTGGTTCGCTTGCACGGGATTCCTGAGAACATTGTATCTGACAGAGGAGTTCAGTTTGTGTTTAGATTTTGGAGGACTTTCTGTTCCAAGCTGGGAATTCAGTTGTCCTTCTCCTCTGCATTTCACCCTCAGACCAATGGGCAGACGGAGAGAACAAACCAGACTTTGGAGTCGTATTTGAGATGTTTTATTTCTGCCGATCAGGATGATTGGGTTTCATTTTTGCCCTTGGCCGAATTTGCTTTAAATAATAGAGCTAGTTCTGCCACTTTGATGTCACCTTTTTTTTGTAACTTTGGTTTTCACTCTCGATTTTCTTCAGGGCAGATGGATCCTTCTACCTGCCCAGGTGTTGACACTGTGGTGGAGAGAATGCACCAGATCTGGGACCAAGTAGTGGATAAGTTGTCTCTCTCCCAGGAAAAGGCCCAGCGGTTTTCCAACCGGCGTAGGACCGTTGGTCCCCAGTTTAAGGTGGGTGATATGGTTTGGTTGTCATAAAAAAATATCGCTATGAAGGTGGCTTCTCCTAAGTTTAAGCCTAGATTTATTGGACCTTACAAGATTTTGGAGATTATTAATCCGGTCTCTTCGGTTGGCTCTTCCTGTCACATTTAAAATTCATAATGTGTTTCATAAGTCCTTGTTGAAGAGGTTTGTTGAACCAGTAGTTCCTGTGGTGGCACCTCCTGACCCTATATTGGTTGAAGGTAACATGGAATATGAGGTAGAGAAGATACTGGATTCCTGTCTGGCTAGGCGGAGACTCCAGTATTTGGTTAAGTGGAAGGGTTATGGTCAGGAGGATAATTCCTGGGTCTCTGCCGAAAGATTGGTGCGTGCATTTCATCGGGCTCACCCGGATCGCCCTGGTGGCATGGATGAGGGTTTGGTGACCCCTCCTCAAGGGGGAGGTACTGTTGTGAGTTCATTTTTCCCTTCACCATTGAGGTCTGATGAACTCCCTCCTCTGGTGAAGGAAGGTAGTGAGGCTGATTACCAATCACATGGGCAGCTAGATGATGACTGGGTGGCTGGAATTGAGGACTGGATATAAGGCTGCCGACGCCCTTCTTCCTGGCTGGTGATTTTCCTGCTGGATTCTTGGAGACCAGTCTGATTCCTGCATCTCAAAGCTAAGTTTTTCTGCTCTGCTTTGTACTCTTCAGTTTTGTTTTTGTTTTGCCTTGTTTTTTGGGAGTTCTGCCATCCCCGGCCGGGGGTGAGCTGAATTCCATTGTTGTCTCTGATCTGTTGATTTTTGCTCTGTCTTCAGAATATACCTGAGTGCTGATATAGTCTTTTGAAGCCTAGCGACTTCAGGGCCTGTTTTTCCTATCAGTCGGTTGGCTCATTTTGATAGGGTTTTTGCGGATGGCAGATGGCAGCTTTCCTATCCTGTCCTATGTAGTTAGCTTGGGCCCCATAATTTGCTCAACCTATCTTTCTATCTGTGTTAGTGTTTTCATCTTGCTTCACCGTCATTATATGTTGGGGGCTGCCTATTGCTTTGGGGTCTGCTCTGGGGCAGTTTAGTTTTTCCCCTTTCTGTCTTTATGCTATGTAGTTCTCCGGCTGTGATCGAGGGGTCTAGGGCACCGTAGGAACCCCCCACGGCTACTGCTAGTTGTTGTAGTTAGGTTCAGGGGTCTGCAATCCGATAGCTGCCAACCTCTCTGGTTTTTCTGGACTTAGCTGGTATTTTGTTTTTCCTCCTTCGGTGACTCATCATAACACTCAAGGCGGTCCCCGAGGTCGAGCCAGTCCTCAGGCTCCAGGCACTCCAGGCAGGACAGCAGCACGCCGACGGGCCACCATCATAAAAAAAGAGGAGGACTCTAACTCTCCCTACTCCCTCACCTCCCACTTCCCAACTTTCCTTGCCTCCGCTGCCTTCCCCCACTTCTTTGGTTCCTCCTTCCCCTAGAACCCCTTCCTCCACTCTAAGCCGTTCCTCATCCCTCCACACCCCCCAGTTTCCACCAACTGACCCCAAGTAAATTTTTTTTTTTTTAATCTTAAATTCTTTTATTTAAATAAAGTTTAACGTTTGATTTGAAAATATTGTTTGGTTATTGTGTCTTTCGCCGCCTGCACACACTGCGCCGTACACTTTGTTTTTGACAACTCAGCTCCAGTACTGACACGTTTCTTGCGTCAGTCC